>NC_135341.1:33151203-33776203 GCF_023851605.1 Tamandua tetradactyla
TGCTATAAGAACATAGGTGGTTTTTAGCTCATGTTTTGAATATGAAAGCAATTTAGCTCATCTCACAAGAAACAAAAGCAGGTGCTGAACCATGAAAGCCCCAATCAATTATTTTTAGCATGCCTCTTAATTTTTCTATCTCCTGGTTTCTTGTCTTCTGTTCCTGAGTCTTGAACAGGTAACCACTTGAGGGGATGTCTGCGATAGATGGGCCATGGAGGAAGTGTCAGCTGGGCCAGATTAGAGAGAACTGTGTTAATTATATTCGTTAAAATTTAAAAGAGCATATGTATGTCTGGTTCTCAGATGACTCTCATGCTAAAGGTTAAAAAAAAAAACACCAAAAAAAAAAAATAGTGCTATGAATTCTGCAATGATCCACACAACATAAAAATAATGGGAACAAATCTCACTATTTATACATATGGCTTTAAAAGGCTGAAAGAAAGGTAAGGGACAATGTAATGATGATGAGCAATTCCTGCTAGCTTTGACTTTAAGACTACTGCCAAAGGAAATAAGCTGTACTTTTTTGCAGCGCACATAATCTGACACTTTTTGTCATTCTATTTTTCCAGTGATAGCAAAGGGAATTACTGATGGGAAAGGATGAGGGGAAAGTTGGCGCTTGTTGTCACTAATGGCTCCAACCAAACCAACTCAATTAAGAAACTTAAGTTGCCTCTAACACCCAAATACCCACAAGTTTCTTACCAAACACGAAAAAGCAAATCCGGCCATAACTATGTAGACAGTCCATCCGAACTGTTCAGCCACGTACCCGTAGATAAACCCAACTATCTAAAGACAAACACAGTACATTAAATACAGTCAAGCTAAAGAAGAAGAAAAACTTAAACGCAAAACTAATACTTACTGCAGAAAAAAGAATAATTCCTTGAAACATCTGTTCAGCTAGCTTCTGGCCCTTGTAATCCTAGAGGTGAAAGAGAGTAAAGCAGGAATTGGTCCACCACGGAGAAAGTATAATTCCTGCCCTGGTCTTGTAACTTTGGCATAGGGCAACCCCAACATTCCGGGCTCCCCCCGAGGGCTTAGGCAAGAAGCCCAATTCTTAGTTTGTCGGGGGAAGTGAAGGATCCTAACAGAGCATGGGCAGGGGATCCTGGCAGTAGAAGACAGAAGAGGACCCAGGAGGCATAATCGGGGAACAGGTAACCATTCGCTGAAACTCGCTGATCTGGTCAGGGCTCCGACAAGGGATGCGAAGCGGCCAGGCTCGAGAGCGGCGTGCTGATATCTCAAAGCCCCGCGGTGCCGCGCTCTCACCATTTGCGTGGGCAGAGAGCCCAGATGCTCCAGCATGACTGGCCGGAGGAACGGGCGACAGAGCGCAAAAGGCGGGCGGGGTAACGAGGGCGGTCGAGTTTCTGAGACAGTCAGGGTCGCAACCTGAACCTGCGTGCCGTCTGGCTGACCCGCTGAGCCAGGGAGCGCAATGGCCGCGACCCCGGAAGCAGATGTCTCAGAAGGGCCGGGCCAGCTTGTAGCCCCGCCCCGCGCCATCTTCAGGCGACGTACGCCTTGGGAGTTGGATACAGCCCGGCGTGTCGCCGGCAGGGACTGATTCCGCGGTATCTGTGGCCCGGCCGAAGCATCGCGCGCCCGTGACGACCTCGTCGTCAGTGCCGTTGGATGTTGAGAGTTGTGGCCCGCGGCTTCCAAAGTGACTTCTGCCGCGCCTTGCTGCCTAACGGCTGCCGGAACGCGTAATTGCGTCTCCAAGGCGACCGACTTTCTCGGCAAGGACCCCGGTGGCAGGACTGCCCGGCGGTGCCTGCACGGCGCCGGTCTTTCGGGGTCAGAGAGACCAGCTAGCGTGAGGTTGCGGGACTGCGCGGTGGCCGCGGAGCGAGAGGGCGGTGGGGTTCGGCCTGGACTGCAGGGGACTGGCGGTCTGGCGGCGGGCCGAGTCCTGGGGCCTGCAGTGCCTACGCTGAGCTGGCGGGGCGGGCCGGGGCGCGGGCGGCGGCGACTGCTCCTCCTACTGCAGGTAAGAGCGGCCGCGACAGACCGCTGAACGACAAGGCTTCCTGGAGACCTGACCCGGTTCTCTCTGGACCTGGGGGAATTCCCGGAGCGTCACATTACCTCTCGATTTATCCTTGAGCGTAAAGGGTCCTTTTGACTCCTAAATTTGAGGGGGACCATCCTAGGCCACAATCTCGAGAGAAAGGGAGTCCCTTGCATCCAAACCGAGATCCACACCCTGATGGATCCTTAACTCTGCCCACCGGCATGCTCGCTGGCTTCAAGGGCTGCTCAAAACCCAGCGTGGGTCCTCCGGATAGTCAACAGTTAAAGGTTTGATATATCCCTCTTTCGCGGCTAGTATGTATCTCAAAAGTTTAGACCGTACTCCGTTACCGTGAGTTAGGCGGCGTGTCCACATTTCAGAGAGAAACCGTTCTCGGGAACTCGTGCCCGTGGTCCCTGTCCGCTCTCTGGCCTCTTCTGCGTTCCATAGCAGTGGGATTCTAGGGACTCTTAGAGCACGGTGTTGTGTGGCTGCCTGCCATCATTAATGCAGTCAGCAAATATTCACTGTGCTTTCTCTGTGTCAAGCAATGAACTGCTGAGCACAGCTGTATTAAAAGAGACAGCCACATAACCGCAGAAATACTTGACAGCTGGATGAGCCCTGGGTAGGAAAGCCCAGGAGGTTTCCTGAGGGAGGGACCCTTGACTCCTGAAAGGCAAGCAGGAACTAGCCAGTTGAAGAGGTAGGAAATTTTTATTTAGATTCTAAATGCATTTTGTCCCTTCAGCATGGCAGAGATCAGAGTTTGTGATCTCAGAAGGACCCAGCACATTGAGAGGACAGAAACAAGGAAGGGTGGGCTGAGGTTTATACTGTCCTTTTGATGCTACATATATATTTCTTGGGGTGTTTGAATCAACTTTCTAAATGTCCTGTATATAAAGACATGTCCCTATATTGCCCCTCCAAATGCACGTAACAGGATGGAAGTTGTTGTGGAGACCTTACGGTATTTGAATGATAAAGACAGAATGGAAAAAGGAAATTGTTCTGAGATCAACTCCATCGGAATCCATAATTTCCTTTATGTTTGAATTTGTTTTGATGATTCTTACTAAAGATTATATTCCCTTTCTGAGCTCCTAGGTTAGCAAGATCATTCAATAATTATCATATGCTCTGGCACCATGGCATCAACAGTTCCATCCTAAGGGAAAGGGGGGAAAGAAATGTAACAAAGTATCAATGGTAGAGAGAGTTCCAATAGAGTAGAGAGGCTATTCTGAAATTTGCTCTTACCCAAGCTTCAGTTAGACCTTGCTACCTATCATAACCTGCCAGACTCCAACTAGGATCATTCCTGCCAATCCTAAAGAACACCTAGGGCAGTATATAGGGTTCCATGCAGTAGGGCGACTTTTCAAGACCTACAACCTCCAAATGGGTCCTTGGTCAAGATAAGTCCTGAAACCTAGCCCAGCCTCTCTAGAACATCAGATAGTTCATTCTGCCTACCCCATATTGGTGACAGACCCTTCCAGTATGAGAAAGTTAGAATGGCCATAGCCCAAATACCCCTAAAGAAAGGGATGGAAAGATCAGAGGTGATGGTGGAGTTATACAGAGAAGATATGTTTTAACAAATGAATATGAATGCTGAATCATTAAATTGATACCTCTTTTGGTCTCCAGTGTTATAGAGCAGCTAGAGGTGAAGACCCGAAACTTTGGAATTGTAACCCATGTCAGGCTCTGAGATACGTTCCACAACTAATTGTGGTGCTGTGCTTTGAAACTTGTAGCTTTTTTTAATATATGTTATTTTTTACAAAAAAAAGGAAAAAGGTCGATTGTTATGATAAAAAAATACTTACGCCCTCTAACCTCCTAAATTGTGGAGCAGCTAGAAGGAAAAATTGAGAGGATCGTATGGTGGCCCATGGCAAACTCTGGGATCTGTCCTGTAACTTCTTGTTGAGGAGTTTTTTTTATTTCTTTGCTTTGTATATACTATACAATTTAAAAAATTAAATAAATATCATGTGCCTACTACCACTTGCCAAGCATGATTTTAGGTGGTGGGATACTTGAGTGAATTCTAACTGGAATCCCTGTTCTCAAGGAGCCTCATTCTAGCCAGGGGAGACAGAAATGAATGAGATAATTTCAAATTGAGGAGGGAGGTAGTCAAAATGCTGATAGTCGCTGAGAGGATAAGAGGATGATAGAAAGGTGACTTTCATCTTTGGTGACCTTGATGAGAGTAATTTGAATGGAGCAATAGGGACAGAAGTCTGATTGAAGGAGGCTAAGAGAATGGGAGAAGTGGAGCTAGAGACTTTAGATCCTTTTATAGTGAAGGGAGCAGAGACATGGGTCCGTAGGTCAGCTGGGGGTGTATATGTAGTGAAATACCCTCCCTTTTTTTTTTAATTAACTGGAAGAACATGATAGTATTCTGATGAGTGGCAGAGGGAAAATGGTTGATGATGCTGCAGCAAAGAAACAATTACAGGATAGGATGCAGAGCACCAGTGGAATGGCCTTTAATGAGACCACTTGATCCTTAGTTAGAGGAGGGAAAGCAGTAAATATGAGATGAAGCTCCTGGAAGAAGTTCATTTTTATTTTAGCAGATTTTTAATTTTGGAGAATATCACTTTAAACTTTTTTTTTTTTAATATTTAGTAATTTTACTCAAATGATGGAAGCTTAAATGATACAGAACTGAAAATATTAGAAATCTATATAACATAAAAAATGAACATAAATTAGCCAACTTCATGGATATTTCCAGTTCGGCATTCATACAAATATGTATTCACCTTTTAAAATTTTATATAGGCATAACACCTACATACATACATGCCATATGATTCTGGCAAAAAAAAAAAAATCAGATACTAAAATATTCTTAAGTTTTAAAATGGTGTGGAATAGGTTTCAAACATCAACATTCTACATGAAAGTAAGCCCCTGATTTAATTCTATGATTTTACCATGCCAGAAACATGGTTGGCTTTAAAATTTTTAACAGATATTGGTATCACAATACATTGGCTTATTAATAATTAAGGCATTTTGCAAACATAGTATATTTCAGTGTGAACAAAAAATGTTTAACATTGATTATTTGCTATGTTTTAATATTTCAGTCTTCTCAACATAAGAAAATAGCTGTACACATTAAGTGTTTTCTTATAAAATACAATCTTACAAAATTAATGATGATTGGTCTTTGTGGTTCCTAGCGAAGTCCTGTCTTATTTTTTCACATAGAATAAATTATATTCTTATGTAATATGCAGGATTGCATTAAAACCCAGTAGTTCTTAATGTTACCAAATAACCATATAAATCCCAAATGGAGCAAAGGTGAACAATCTTCTTAGTGCACTTTCTCTTCATTGAAGTTGAAGCTGCTCCTTTTGGATATTTTCCACTTCAATGTGAAGTAGATTGTTAAGAGGTTCATTAGTGGTTTCATTACGTGGCTTTTTAAACGAAAAAAAATATTTTCACTTGATTTCTTTACAGTTCACAGTTCTCAGATGAGACTTTTTTTTGGAAATCAGATAGTCCAGGGATATTTTGAATAACCAAGCAGTCTTTAGTAGATGAAACCTCTCAATGCAATTGTAATAAATAAGCATCTACATCCTTAGCAATACTGCCAGTATATCCTGGAACCAAAGTAAGATGGTTTTCCTGTTCCCATAATTCACTTAATTGTTGTTTTAAAATCTGAATATTGAGACTTCCGGAGAAGATGGCGGCTTAGTAAGAGGCGCGGGTCTTAATTCCTCCTCCAGAACAGCTACTAGAGAAGTAGAAACGATTCAGAACAGCTCCCAGAGCCATGACAGAGACCAAGAAGACAGCGTACCCCATTCTGGAACGGCTAACGGGCTGGGAGAACTCGCTCCAGTGAGATCGTCGAGGGGCACAGGCTTCCCCGGGCCGGGGCGGCAGGCGGCCAGAGTCCTTCCCTCCCTCCTTCCCGGGCTGGCTGGGAGAATTGGACAGGCAGTCCCCTCAAGCCGCGGGGGCTGGCGCCCCCCCCCCCCCCGCACGGCCCCCCGGACCAGCTGGGAGAATTGGATTGGAGATCCCCAAGCCATGGAGAATGGCGACTGGAGTCCCTTCCAAACATGTGGCTTCCCGGTCCTGCTGGGAACGGTGGATAGACACTTCCCCAAGCCGCGGCGGCTGGCGCTCCCCCCCCGCCACGCCTGGCACCCCGGGCCGGCTGGGAAATTTGGACACGCGTTCCCCTAAGCTGCAGAGGCCGGCGACCCTCCCCGCGTGCGGATCCACGGACCGGCTGGGAGATTCGGATTGCACTACCCCAAGCCGCTTCGGCTGGCGACCCCCCCCACAGCGAAGTTAAAGGAGCCACAGCATCCTTTACTGGTGGGACCCGCAGACAGATGAGCACCACGAGCGCCACCTACTGGGCAGGATAAGAAAAACAGAACCCAGAGATTTTACAGAAAAATCTTTCAACCTGCGGGGTCTTACACCCAGGGAAATCTGATTAAATGCCCAGATGCCAGTAGAAGATAATGGATCATGCTCAGAAAATTGAAAATATGGCCCAGTCAAAGGAACAAACCAACAGTTCAAATGAGATACAGGAGCTGAGACAACTAATGCTGAATATACGAACAGAAATGGAAAACCTCTTCAAAAACCAAATCGATAAATTGAGGAAGGACATGAAGAAGACATGGGCTGAACAAAAAGAAGAAATAGAAAAACTGAAAAAACAAATCACAGAACTTATGGGAGTGAAGGACAATGTAGAAAAGCTGGAAAAAACAATGGATACCTACAATGATAGATTTAAAGAGACAGAAGCTAGAATTAGTGAATTGGAGAATGGAACATCTGAATTCCAAAAAGAAACAGAAAGTATAGGGAAAAGAATGGAAAAATTTGAACAGGGGATCAGGGAACTGAATGACAATATGAAGCGCACAAATATACATGTTGTGGGTGTCCCAGAAGGAGAAGAGAAGGGAAAAGGAGGAGAAAAACTAATGGAAGAAATTATCACTGAAAATTTCCCAACTCTTATGAAAGACCTAAAATTACAGATCCAAGAAGTGCAGCGCACCCCAAAGAGATTAGACCCAAATAGGCGTTCTCCAAGACACTTACTAGTTAGAATGTCAGAGGTCAAAGAGAAAGAGAGGATCTTGAAAGCAGCAAGAGAAAAACAATCCATCACATACAAGGGAAACCCAATAAGACTATGTGTAGATTTCTCAGCAGAAACCATGGAAGCTAGAAGACAGTGGGATGATATATTTAAATTACTAAAAGAGAAAAACTGCCAACCAAGACTCCTATATCCAGCAAAATTGTCCTTCCAAAATGAGGGAGAAATTAAAACATTCTCAGACAAAAAGTCGCTGAGAGAATTTGTGACCAAGAGACCAGCTCTTCAAGAAATACTAAAGGGAGCACTAGCGTCAGATACGAAAAGACAGAAGAGAGAGGTATGGAGAAGAGTGTAGAAAGAAGGAAAATCAGATATGATATATATAATACAAAAGGCAAAATGGTAGAGGAAAATATTATCCAAACAGTAATAACACTAAATGTCAATGGACTGATTTCCACAATTAAAAGACATAGACTGGCAGAATGGATAAAAAAACAGGATCCTTCTATATGCTGTCTACAGGAAACACATCTTAGACCCAAAGATAAACATAGGTTGAAAGTGAAAGGTTGGGAAAAGATATTTCATGCAAATAACAACCAGAAAAGAGCAGGAGTAGCTATACTAATATCCAACAAATTAGACTTCAAATGTAAAACAGTTAAAAGAGACAAAGAAGGACACTATCTACTAATAAAAGGAACAATTAAACAAGAAGACATAACAATCATAAATATTTACACACCGAACCAGAATGCCCCAAAATACGTGAGGAATATACTGCAAACACTGAAAAGGGAAATAGACACATATACCATAATAGTTGGAGACTTCAATTCACCACTCTCAGCAATGGACAGAACATCTAGACAGAGGATCAATAAAGATATAGAGAATCTGAATATTGCTATAAATGAGCTAGACTTAACAGACATTTATAGGACATTACATCCCACAACAGCAGGATACACCTTTTCCTCAAGTGCTCATGGATCATTCTCAAAGATAGAGCATATGCTGGGTCACAGAGCAAGTCTTAACAAATTTAAAAAGATTGAAATCATACACAACACTTTCTCGGATCATAAAGGAATGAAGTTGGAAATCAATAATAGACGGAGTGCCAGAAAATTCACAAATACGTGGAGGCGCAACAACACACTCTTAAACAACGAGTGGGTCAAAGAAGAAATTGCAAGAGAAATTAGTAAATACCTCGAGGCGAATGAAAACGAAAACACAACATATCAAAACCTATAAGATGCAGCAGAGGCAGTGCTAAGAGGGAAATTTATTGCCCTAAATGCCTATATCAGAAAAGAAGAAAAGGCAAAAATGCAGGAATTAACTGTCCACTTGGAAGAACTGGAGAAAGAACAGCAAACTAACCCCAAAGCAAGCAAAAGGAAAGAAATAACAAACATTAGAGCAGAAATAAATGAAATTGAGAACATGAAAACAATAGAGAAAATCAATAAGACCAGAAGTTGGTTCTATAAGAAAATCAATAAGATTGATGGGCCCTTAGCAAGATTGACAAAAAGAAGAAGAGAGAGGATGCAAATAAATAAGATCAGAAATGGAAGAGGAGACATAACTACTGACCTCACAGAAATAAAGGAGGTAATAACAGGATACTATGAACAACTTTACGCTAATAAATACAACAATTTAGATGAAATGGATGGGTTCCTGGAAAGACATGAACAACCAACTTTGACTCAAGAAGAAATAGATGACCTCAACAAACCAATCACAAGTAAAGAAATGGAATTGTCATTCAAAAGCTTCCTCAAAAGAAAAGTCCAGGACCAGACGGCTTCACATGTGAATTTTATCAAACATTCCAGAAAGAATTAGTACCAACTCTCCTCAAACTCTTCAAAAAAATTGAAGTGGAGGGAAAGCTACCTAATTCATTCTATGAAGCCAACATCACCCTTATACCAAAACCAGGCAAAGATATTACACAAAAAGAAAACTACAGACCAATCTCTCTAATGAATATAGATGCAAAAATCCTCAACAAAATTCTAGCAAATCGAATCCAACAACACATTAAAAGAATTATACATCACGACCAAGTAGGATTCATCCCAGGTATGCAAGGATGGTTCAACATAAGAAAATCAATTAATGTAATACACCATATCAACAAATCAAAGCAGAAAAATCACATGATCATCTCAATTGATGCAGAGAAGGCATTTGACAAGAGTCAACATCCTTTCCTGTTGAAAACACTTCAAAAGATAGGAATACAAGGGAACTTCCTTAAAATGATAGAGGGAATATATGAAAAACCCACAGCTAATATCATCCTCAATGGGGAAAAATTGAAAACTTTCCCCCTAAGATCAGGAACAAGACAAGGATGTCCATTATCACCACTATTACTCAACATCGTGTTGGAGGTTCTAGCCAGAGCAATTAGACAAGAAAAAGAAATACAAGGCATCAAAATTGGAAAGGAAGAAGTAAAACTATCACTGTTTGCAGACGATATGATACTATATGTCGAAAACCCGGAAAAATCCACAACAAAACTACTAGAGCTAATAAATGAGTACAGCAAAGTAGCAGGTTACAAGATCAACATTCAAAAATCTGTAGCATTTCTATACACTAGTAATGAACAAGCTGAGGGGGAAATCAAGAAACGAATCCCATTTACAATTGCAACTAAAAGAATAAAATACCTAGGAATAAATTTAACTAAAGAGACAAAAAACCTATACAGAGAAAACTACAAAAAACTGTTAAAAGAAATCACAGAAGACCTAAATAGATGGAAGGGCATACCGTGTTCATGGATTGGAAGACTAAATATAGTTAAGGTGTCAATCCTACCTAAATTGATTTACAGATTCAATGCAATACCAATCAAAATCCCAACAACTTATTTTTCAGAAATAGAAAAACCAATAAGCCAATTTATCTGGAAGGGCAGGGTGCCCCGAATTGCTAAAAACATCTTGAGGAAAAAAAACGAAGCTGGAGGTCTCGCGATGCCAGACTTTAAGGCATATTATGAAGCCACAGTGGTCAAAACAGCATGGTATTGGCATAAAGGTAGATATATCGACCAATGGAATCGAATAGAGTGCTCAGATATAGACCCTCTCATCTATGGACATTTGATCTTTGATAAGGCAGTCAAGCCAACTCACCTGGGACAGAACAGTCTCTTCAATAAATGGTGCCTAGAGAACTGGATATCCATATGCAAAAGAATGAAAGAAGACCCTATACAAAAGTTAACTCAAAATCGATCAAAGATCTAAACATTAGGTCTAAGACCATAAAACAGTTAGAGGAAAATGTAGGGAGATATCTTATGAAACTTACAATTGGAGGCAGTTTTATGGACCTTAAACCTAAAGCAAGAGCACTGAAGAAAGAAATAAATAAATGGGAGCTCCTCAAAATTAAACACTTTTGTGCATCAAAGAACTTCATCAAGAAAGTAGAAAGACAGCCTACACAATGGGAGACAATATTTGGAAATGACATATCAGATAAAGGTCTAGTATCCAGAATTTATAAAGAGATTGTTCAACTCAACAACAAAAAGACAGCCAACCCAATTACAAAATGGGAAAAAGACTTGAACAGACACCTATCAGAAGAGGAAATACAAATGGCCAAAAGGCACATGAAGAGATGCTCAATGTCCCTGGCCATTAGTGAAATGCAAATCAAAACCACAATGAGATATCATCTCACACCCACCAGAATGGCCATTATCAACAAAACAAAAAATGACAAGTGCTGGAGAGGATGCGGAGAAAGAGGCACACTTATCCACTGTTGGTGGGAATGTCAAATGGTGTGACCACTGTGGAAGGCAGTTTGGCGGTTCCTCAAAAAACTGAATATAGAATTGCCATATGACCCAGCAATACCATTGCTAGGTATCTACTCAAAGGACTTAAGGGCAAAGACACAAACGGACATTTGCACACCAATGTTTATAGCAGCGTTATTTACAATTGCAAAGAGATGGAAACAGCCAAAATGTCCATCAACAGATGAGTGGCTAAACAAACTGTGGTATATACATACGATGGAATATTATGCAGCTTTAAGACAGAATAAACTTATGAAGCACGTAATAACATGGATGGACCTAGAGAACATTATGCTGAGTGAGTCTAGCCAAAAACTAAAGGACAAATACTGTATGGTCCCACTGATGTGAACCGACATTAGAGAATAAACTTGGAATATGTCATTGGTAACAGAGACCAACAGGACTTAGAAACAGGGTAAGATAATGGGTAATTGGAGCTGAAGGGATACAGACTGTGCAACAGGACTAGATACAAAAACTCAAAAATGGACAGCACAATAATACCTAATTGTAAAGTAATCATGTTAAAACACTGAATGGAGCTGCATCTGAGCTGTAAGTTTTTTTTTTGTTTGTCTGTTTGTTTGTTTGTTTGTCTTTTTCTTTTTTTACTATTATTATTACTTTTATTTTTTTCTCTATATTAACATTCTATATCTTTTTCTGTTGTTTTGCTAGTTCTTTTCCTAAATCGATGCAAATGTACTAAGAAATGATGATCATGCATCTATGTGATGATGTTAAGAATTACTGATTGCATATGTAGAATCGAATGATTTCTAAATGTTGTGTTAATTCCTTTTTTTTTAATTAATAAAAATGATTAAACAAACAAACAAACAAACAAAAGATGTAATGGAGAGGCTGGAGGGAACTGCCTGAAAATGTAGAGCTGTGTTCCAATAGCCATATTTCTTGATGATGATTGTATAATGATATAGCTTTCACAATGTGACTGTGTGATTGTGAAAACCTTGTGTCTGATGCTTCTTTTTTCTGCCTTGCCAACAGATGAGTAGAACATATGGAATAAAAATAAATAATAGGGGGAACAAATGTTAAAATAAATTTAGTTTGAAATCCTCGTGATCAATGAAAGGGAGGGGTAAGGGGTACGGTATGTAAATTTTTTTTTCTGTTTTTGTTTTATTTTTCTGTTGTTTTTTTATTTCTTTTTCTGAATTGATGCAAATGTTCTGGGAAATGATCATGATGATGAATATGCAACTATGTGATGATAGTGTGAAGTGCTGAGTGTATGTGTTGGGAATGTTTGTGTTTCTTTCTTGTAATTTTTTTTAATTAATAAAAAATTTTTTTTTAAATCTGAATATTTCCATCGTTTATAATTTCTGTTTTGGATGATAGTTCTGACCACCACCTTTTAATGACTGCTTGAAGCCAGTTTAAACCAACTATTACATATTCTTCAAATCTCCTTTTAAGTAGTGACTTTACTAGAGGCAACAAATATACACAGCAGCCAAGTGAGATGTATTGTTTCTCTTCCTGTAAACTATTGGTGAGCACAGGAAGGCAATCCACAACTCCAAGATCTTCTATCCTCACCAAATAGGCCACAAGTTCACTTATACTTCTCTTTCTCCAGAAAGTTAAAGCTACGTTCAATCTCAAATTTCAGCTGAACAAAACTTGTGCCATTGTTTCATGGTCCTGAGAAACCTCAGTAAAAAATGCACTATATTTTCATAATGGGCTTTCTGTCTGTGAAGAACCAGAATCACTGGAGTTAACCAAATATGTTCGACTATCAAGGCGTAATTTTTCAGGCATGTGGCCGGTACAAGCCACTTCATTTTCTTTATTTGCCATGTCACAGCTCCCACTTCTAGGGGACTGTTTTTTTCTGTAACAAGGACTTGGGAAAGGATGATGAATTTTCTTTCTGCGATAGATCACCCTATGTAGTTTATCTGGGCTTTTCACAGCTTGTCCAACTGTTCTATTTATGTAAGTAGCCAACTGTTTTGGAGATTTCTTAACCTCCTTTATGTTCTTATTAGTGAAATTAGAGATCCTTTTTCTAGGAAGATCAATGGAATGATCCTCAATATTATTACAAAAGTTCCATTTTTTAACATTGTGGGTTTCAGATGCCATAATCTCTTAAATACCGGCGCCTCATGGTACCGTGGCGCCTCAGTTCAGCTGATGAACTGCGCCCGGCTGCCTAAAGCGTCCCTCGGATCCCAGGCCGGGCCCCACTCTGGGCCATTCAAACGCGGCCACCTATCACTTTAAACTTTTGATAGCAAGACTGGATCTGTGACTTTCTGTAAATGTTTCTTTTCTGTAACTTTATAGTTCTGTCAAATGGTTTTGGAAAATGTTTATTTTTTTCCTGAGGACCTTTATAAATAAAGCTGAGTGGGATACCACTAGGAACAGGGATGTGTTTGTACCTATAAGGCCTAGACCTCAGGTAACTAGGCCATAGGTGACTGAGTCCATGCCTAATTTAACAGTTTTAAGTAAAAATTCATTAGAAAGTTTTTCTGTAGTGGTTAGACCTCAGGGATTCCTCTCAGTATAATTTCTTTTGCAGTTTATCTCTTCAAATATGGTGAATGATTGGCTGGTTGTTGTACACTTCTAAGATTATGTATTTCGCCAAGTTATTTGGAAGTATTTGTCATGACTACCTTAAAATAAGTTGTGAATTCAGACCCTATATTCTTAGAAACTGTTAATTCAAAATGAATTCCTGGCAGAAAATACCGTATGAACTTGTCTCTATTGAACAAAAAGTGTTCAGGCATTTTGATGGCCATTCTCATGTACCTGACAGGCTTTGGGGATTTGTTTTTGTTTTGTAGGGTTGATAACTAATGCTTCTGTAAGACAGAAGAGAAAGATGTCATTTCGTAAAGGTATGCTTTTCCCAGAAATTATGTTATTTTTATACCTGGTCAAAAGGTAAAGAGACTTAATGCAGATATTTTTCCCCATTTGTGTTTCAGTAAACATCATCATCCTGGTCCTGGCCGTGGCTCTCTTCTTATTGGTTTTGCACCATAACTTCCTTGGTCTGAGTAGTTTGCTTAGGAATGAAATTTCAGGTATGGGAAGCTTTACTAATACCTTGGCACTTGTCAAGGACCTGGAGTTCTCTGTGTCCCACATCCTAAGTTACATTATTGTGGTAAAGGAAAAGTTCTTTCTTCTTAGCCTTACACAACCTGTTAATGAATCTAGGAGAAAGCATGGTAGGTGCTCATTGTGCTCTTTTCCCTGTTGTGCTCGTTTACTGAGGGTTTGATGTAACAAGATTCCGTCTCACCAAAGCTAAGGCAGTAGGGGAGCTTCTGTGGGCTGCCATCCATTCACACACTTCAGCTGTGCAAGGCTTCAGATGATGGTGGCAAGCAAAGAAGTCTGTTGCCTGCTCTCTTCATTGGAGAACTGTATCAGTAAAAAACCATAAAGCCTTGTCAGCTGATCAAAAGACCCACTTTATTGTGTAATTCCACTGCCAAGTATTTTTAATTAGTTCTTCAAACTGCTCTGCCTTGGTATTAAGGGATGTTTGCGGTGTCAGGTTGTTTTGTCAAGTCATTTTTGGATTACCATTTACCACAGTTGCCAGAATAGGATGAGTGCTGATAGCATATGTGTATAAATATTAAGTTACACGCATTCCTTGTGGTAAACTTTATTCAAAATGGAAATAGCATTCAATCTCCATGAGGGCAGTTTTGTTCACTGCTTTATCTTGTATGCCTCTGAATGTGGCTGGTTCATAGGATATGCTTAGTAAATATTAGTTGAATGAATGATTTCATCACCTACAGTTCACTGTTATTGAAGTTTGGTTTAGTCTTTTGCAGTCCTTTTTTCTGAGTATATTTCAATACAGTTGAGGTTACACTGCATATAAACCGCATGTGGCAAGTTTTTCCATATAACTATGTCACTGTGATAGTAAATCTCTTCATATATAATTTGAATGTCATATAGTTTACTTAAACATTTCCACAGGAAAAACCACCCTTTAGTACAATGACTCACATTCTATTTTGATGGCGATCCCACAACAATAAGTGCATTACACACAGGATACACAGGTACATTCTTTATTATCTGTCCACCCTCCATTACAGTAGGGATGTATCTGGCACACAGTAGGTGTTCAGTATTGAATGGATCAATATATTGTAAAAACCAGAAAGGGCCACAGAACAATACTTGGCAGCTTTTGCTATGTGAAAGCACTCTATTTTATATTCCAATCCAGGAACCATCTTCCTATTCAAATTGTTTGTGACCCACTAAATTTATTTAATGCCTATTTATGGAACACAATTCATGATTTAAAAAACAGACCTTATCTGTTTCTGGATTATATGACTTTTGGCTACATTTCAGATTTTTGTCTTTAAAAGGGGTAGCAAGGGGAATTATTCAATGAAAGGCCATGTATCTGGTTAACGTTCTTATACAAATTACCAAAACATATTCCAGAAAGATTCTATCTTATATTCCCATGGATAGTTACGAGAAAACAGTTTCTGCTGTATGTCTGAATATGGTCGAGATAAATCAGGACCATAGTCCTGATCTTACCTTTTCATTCCTTGGGCTATCAAAAGCTCATCAGATTGTTTACATCATTGCCTTTCTTATGTGTCTTCTTCACAGATTCAGGAATTGTGGGGCTTCAGCCTATAGACTTTGTCCCAAATGTTCCCCACCCAGTGGTAGATGGGAGACAAGAGGAGATTCCTGTGGTCATTGCTGCATCTGAGGACAGGCTCGGGGGGGCCATTGCAGCCATGAACAGCATTCAGCACAACACCCGCTCCAATGTGATTTTCTACATTGTCACACTCAACCATACAGTGGACCATCTCCGGTGAGCCCTGCTTGCCCAATGATTCTGTTTCCAGAGGATAGCCTAGAGCAGTCTGACTGCCAGTTCAGGAACTGTTTTTTCTAGATGTAAATATTTTTTCTAAATAGTTAAGGTTACACCACATATAAACTACACGTATGTTTTTTCCATGTGATTTTATCCCTTGATAGAAACAGTATAAGGAATTTGTGCCAGAATATCAATCAGCTGTGTCACTATGCACATTGTGAAGTGCAGCTAATTATTTTTTATTAGTAAGAATTTCTAAAGTATGTTGATTTATATATCCTGGCACAAGCTCATATCATGTTGACATCCTCTGAGTAGTTCTCTGGTCTGGAGTGGAAAGGGACTTGGGAGGAAAGATAAGAGAGTGAGGTGAAGTTGTAGACAGACCCTGATCCAAATCCTGGCCCACAAACCAAGTGATCGGGGAACATTACCTAACCCCTCTAAGCGTATTTCCTCATCTAATAAAATTAGGTGAAAATATCCTACCTAAAGAACTGTCATGTGAAGTAAATGAGAAAATATACACCTATCTCAAGTAATCCCTCAGTAAATGGTCTTTGCTACAGTAATTGTAAAAGAATAGAAGTCTAATCTGATGGACAGTCTCATCTGTTTTGAAAAATGCTTAGGATTAAGTTACCGAGTTTTAACTGTCCAGCAGGTTAAAAGGCTGTCAAGAGTTCTAAGAATATTTCTGTCCTTAAGGCTTTCTCCATGGGTCATGCATCATAAGAGGGCAATACTTTGAGTGTGTGGGGGGTCATTATGAAGTATTTTTCCTTATTTTTGAAAAATTTAGAACCGTCTAAAAAATTATATAGAAATAAACATGGCATTAAAATAGACTACAGAACTAAGTGTCCCCAAAATGCTGTTTTGAAATGAGCCTAGGAAAAATTTGTGTCTGGTGACAACACTGGGTTTTCTCTGGGCAGCCCCTTCAATTCAGGTGGAGGAACTGCTGAGTTGTCAGTGTGAATTAAGGAAGTAAAGTTGATTACCAACTTCGAGGTATTCTCAATTCTGTAGTCTATCCAGCAGTTGCAGTGTTGGAAAAATGATCCTAAGTCTGACCCTGATATGAGCAGCCTGCAGAACTACAGAATCTTGGTTCACGGAGGCATTTTGGTGGGTACATCCTCATTTCGGATGAGAAACCAAGACTCAAAAGGTAGTGAGTGAAAAGGTACATTCATTGGTGGATGTCCTCTTTTGTTCTTGGTTTCTTACATCATCCCCTCATTGGAAGGCACAGAAGGCAAGGCTATGGTTTGGGGACTTGATTACTTAAATTTGGTGCTTCACCTTCATCAGGTCCTGGCTCAACAGTGGCTCCCTGAAAAACATCAGGTACAAAATTGTGAACTTTGACACCAAACTTCTGGAGGGGAAAGTAAAGGAGAATCCTGACCAACGGGAATCTGTAAAACCAGTGAGTTCTACACATCCTGTCCTTGGGAGAATTATTAGGAAATGATTGGAATATCTGTGGACAGTTCCCTGGGCAGTTCTGACTCCTTTGGCTTTCTTCTGCATGGGGTCCTGAGAGCGTGCTGGGAATTTCAATGTAAATAAAAGGACAACTGCTGACCTAACACTATGCCAATATCTGTTGTTTCCTTGTTTACAGTTAACCTTTGCAAGGTTCTATTTGCCAATTCTGGTTCCCAGTGCAAAGAAGGCCATATATATGGATGATGATGTAATTGTACAAGGTACCAAAGAACATCATGCTGTTCTCCATCCAGAGTACAAGCTGTAGTCATTTTAATCTTATGGTGATCTTATAGGGAGAAGTGGGAAGAACAGGGAACTTGAGGTAACTGGAAATGATAATCTCACACCCTATTTTAGGTGATATTTTTGCCCTTTATAATACACCACTAAAGCCAGGGCATGCAGCTGCATTTTCAGAAGATTGTGATTCAGCTGCCACTAAAGTTGTGATCCGAGGAGCAGGAAATCAGGTAAATTACTTATTATACTCTCCATAATATAGGTTAGCAGAAAAAGGCAGCAAATTTAGGAAATTACTTTCTTTTACATTTCCCTAAACCCAAGCCTCCTTTCCTTCGATTTAGTTCATGGACTTGAAAAAATAACTCTACTCGAACATATGATTTGATGTTGAAATCTAGGTTCCTATTCCCCTAACAAGGAATCCCAAATGACACTTTTATTTGCTTTACATAGAGGCTTTTGCTAATAATCTGAGACGTTTTAGGCACTGGCTGTACAATTATATCTGTTCTAACAGTAAACCTATATCCCATTTGTGCTTTTAGTACAATTATATTGGCTATCTTGACTATAAAAAGGAAAGGATTCGTAAGCTTTCCATGAAAGCCAGCACCTGCTCATTTAATCCTGGAGTTTTTGTTGCAAACCTGACAGAATGGAAAAGACAGAATATCACTAACCAGCTAGAAAAGTGGATGAAACTCAATGTAGAGTAAGTATATACTGGCCTAAATGTGAAAGCTCTTATTCAACAATCTTGACTAACAGCTTATGTTATTGTTCCCACCTAGAGAAGGACTATATAGCAGAACACTGGCTGGCAGCATCACAACACCTCCTCTGCTGATCGTATTTTATCAACAACACTCCACTATTGACCCGATGTGGAATGTCCGCCACCTTGGTAAGTAGAAATAATAAGCCAAAGGCCTACGCTAACAAGGAATTTAACTGCACAATCTGGTCTGCCTTTGTATTGTGAGTCACTGGTACAATCATTAACTATTTCTCTCTCGATGGTAAGGCTCCAGTGCTGGAAAACGATATTCACCTCAGTTTGTAAAGGCTGCCAAGTTACTCCATTGGAACGGGCACTTTAAACCCTGGGGAAGAACTGCTTCATATTCTGATGTTTGGGAAAAATGGTATATTCCAGACCCAACAGGCAAATTCAGCTTAATTCGAAGACACATGGAAATCTCAAATATAAAATAAAATAGAATTTAAATGACTAGTATTTCTCAGGAAATCCTAGAAGACAGTAAGTGTGGGAAGTAACAAAGGTGCTAGGCTCCCATGCTTATTATCTGCAGCAACCCATGGAAAAAAGGATGCTTCAGCTGGGTAAAGACAGTGAGCCCTATGCCCAGTCTGGCAGTCAGTCAGCCTCCCAGATCATCAATAAATGTGTACGGAGTGAATGGACTGATACAACTACCTGATACAGATAGCTCAAAAATTGCTGCTTGGTTTTAATTTTTGTAACCTGTGGCCTGAATGATCTGTAAATTTGTAAATAAAGTGAAACCTACACTTTCCAACTTATTTCTGAAGATTTTTTGCTTTTTGAGAAGAGTATCTCGTTTATATATTTACAAAATTTACACAGCTTATATCATAGCATAACACTGGTACATTATAAAAGGACCATTTAGTAGCCTACTCAAGATGTTAAGAAAACTTCTTATGAAGGACTAGGTTCTATTATATGTAGTCTGTACTGAAGTCATAAGCATCATCTTCCTCTTCAGTCATTTTACTCAAGTCAAAAGGCCTTGGTTCTTGATTATAAAACTGTTCACCTATATTGGAGGTAAATAAAAGTGAGGTTAAAACAACACAGTAAGAGTGATTTTATGTCATGAAGTTAGGAAAATTCCCTCACCCAGGCTCACCTGGTCTAGATTCCTCAGGTGGCACCTCCCGTATCTCTTCTGAAGTGAATATGCCTGTATCTTTTTTCTTGGGAGAAAAGATAAACAATGCTGAGTTAATAATTCTTATCTATTAATTATGTACCTGGAAAAAAACTGTTATCTACAAAATTAAGGCTAATGACCACAAGCCTTAAATACCTACACATTATATGGGGCTTCTAGTCTATTTTAACAAAATATATCATTTCTACTTTTTGGCTCTTCCATTTGCCATACACTGTACTAACAGAAAACATTTTGGTTTTAAAAAACTCATGGAGGAATTCACTTACCTTTGCTTCTTCACCATCAACACATTCCTGGTCACTCTCAATGTCCTCATCAACCTCCTGCTCCTCCTTCCTCTCTTTCTGTTTTGGAAGTTCCTCAGGTATGTCATTTTCCTCTATTATTCCATTTGTCAGACCCAAAGACTTGAAAAGGATGCTATTGGCTAAACGAGGGCCTCTGATGGCTAGGGAAGGAAGACAGCCCTTGAAAACAGATGAGACTTGAACTGGCCTGTCAGCCAATGGAGACAACAACAATACACAAGTCTTGCTCACCTTGTATGCTGTGTGCATTATTCTTTTCAAGTTCTTCCAGATTAAAGCCCGATTTCATGTTTGCCACAATACTCTGATTAAAATGTGGGGAAGGAGTCCAGGACGTAGGGGGCTGGCAATAGAAACCTAAGGTGGCCCTGGTATTAAAAAACTCAGAAAATCAGTTCCTTTATTCTGTTTAGTCATCAAAAGGCCAACATAAAGAAGCCTTACCCTGTCCATTCAGACCACAGCAGTTTGGCAGCACCTTCCACATTTGGAATTCCACCTTTATAGTGCAGTCCTCTTCTCTGAGCAAGCAAAGTAAAAAATTCCAGAGAATTCTTATAGTCGGGAACAGTAAATTTCAGTACTACCTTGAAAAAAAAAACACCCAAAAGTCACTTATATCTAATGGAATACAAACATAAGAAAAACTAGAAAATTTTCTATTTAAAAGAGAAGCAAACTGAAATGCTAGTGATCAATGAAAGGGAGGGGGCAAGGGGTATGGTATGTATGAATTTTTTTGTTGTCTTTTTATTTCTTTTTCTGAATTGATGCAAATGTTCTAAGAAATGATCATGATGATGAATATGCAACTATATGATGATATTGTGAATTACTGATTATATATGTAGAACGGAATGATCGTAAGTTAAGAATGTTTGCGTTTGTTGTATTTTTTTTAAAAATTAAAATAATTAATAAAAAATTCAAAAAATAAATAAAAATAGAAGCAGACTACAGTAATCAAGACTAAGATTTTGTGGTACTGACATCAAGATGAAGATTAGATAAGCAAAACAACTGAGTGCAGAAATAAACCTGTACATTTAGGGTCAACTGACTTGACAAGGGTGCCAAGATAATTCAATGAGGAAAAGAACAGTCTTTTCAATAAATGCTGCAGGAACAACTAGTTATTCACACGCAGAAGAATGAAGTTGAACCCCTTCCTCATACTATACACAAAAATTAACTCAAAACGGACTACAGACCTAAATGTAACAGCTAAAACTACAAAGCTCTCGGAAGGAAACACACAAGGGTAAATCTTCATAACGTTGGATTAGGTAGGCAATGGTTTCTTAGATGTGACATCAAAAACATAAGCAACCAAAGAAAGTAATCTGGACTGGCTACAAAAGCAAACTTTTAATCAAAGGACACCATCAAAGCAAAAGATAACCCACAGAAAGAGATAAAAGATTTGTAAATTATATATCTGATGAGCGAAACTTGTATCTACAATACACGGAGAACACTTAAAACTCAAAAAGACAAATATTCTTGCCTGCCCATGCAAAAAAAAAAAAGGCAAACAGACCTGTTTAAAAAATGGGCAAAGGATCTGAATACAGACCTTCCCCACCCCGACAAATACAAATGTCTAATAAGCACATGGGACAATGTCCTTGCTTAGCACCAGTGTCTATTAGGGAAATGCAAATCAAAACCACAATGAGATACTTCACATCCACTAGGGCGGCTACAATAAAAAAAAAAGGGAAAATGACAAGTGTTGGCAAGGATATGAAATAACTGGCAACCTCATATACTGCTGATGGTAAAGTTAAAAGGTTTAGCCACTGTGGAACAGGGACTTACTGTGTTAAGATGCAACAATCCTACTCCTAGGTATATACCCCAGAGAAAACACATTCACAGAAACTTGCACGTGAACGTTTATAAGCAACGTTACAGTGATGGCCAAAGGTCCACCTGCTGATGTAGCATATTTATACATAAAATGGATTACCTGGCCATAAAAAGGAATCAAGTACTAATCCATGCTACATGTGCAAACCCTGAAAATGTGCTAAGCAAAAGAAGCAAGTCACAAAAGGGCACATGTTGTATGATTCCATTGATATGAGATGTTCATAACAGGCAAATCCATAGAAAGATCAGTGGTTTCTGAGAGATAGGGAATCAGAGAGGATAGGAATGACTGCAAACAGGTAGTGTTTCTTTTTGAGGTGATGGTTGCACAACTCTGAATATACTAAAATCCACTGAATTATATATTTTAAATGGGTGAATTGTACTGTACTGAATTATTTCTTAAAATACAGCTGTTGAAAAGAGAGGTGTAAAAGTAGAAACGTAGCTTATCACAAGTAGCAACCACCTCTACAATTTCTGTTATGCTTATGGTATAGTTTTAGGAGGGTCAAGAATAGTAGACAAATTTCAGAATTGTATTCTTCCCTCAAAAAAAGAAATCTCCCTTTTGGGTGAAGAAGTGTTTTTTAAAAATCCTTAGAATAAAAGATAAAATGATAATAAGGAACACAAAGGTGGGTTCTTTTACCTGTCGAGCATCAGCCTGGGACAGGATGGCACTGGCAGCCTCCACTGGATTTATTACTTCAATACTTGCTGGACTTCTCAGAGCAAGTACAGTGGCAGAGTTAAGTGGAGACACAATCAAGCTGGGGCTGTCTATAACTGTAAGCTGTTTGTCTAAGGGGACAATCTGCATGTTCCTAGAAAAAGAGAAATGGTAATCAAAGGGGGCATGATTTATTTAGGTGGGCAAGATGCAGAACATCTAGTGAAGATCAGGGTTGGATTGAACAAACTCAACACAAGTCAGTCAGATCCAGTTTATCATCATTTGCTTCACATTTACCTGAACCCAGTGTGTCCTCCCCTTCTAAAAAGAAACATGTTATATCTTACATATATACATATATGTGTGCTGTCTCCTCTGCCATTAATAATTTTCCCTCTTCCACTGGCAGACTTCTATTCAGGACAAGGTTCAACTATCAATTCCTCTAATGCAGCCTTAGCCTTTCTGAATCTATTTGCTTATTTGTCTTTTAAATGATATTGTGGACAGCTGTCCCACTCCAATTCTTACCCTACCCTACCATTGGTTTAACACTCTTCATTTCACTAAACACTTTAAAAGAGCAGAACATTGTCTTCCTCATGATATCCAGGCTAAAGTTACATATACACATCTGTACTAAAATATTGCTATTATGGAACAGCTCAACTTACCTTGTAAGCCCCATGGATACACCAACATTGCATGTCCGTTCTTGTTTTAAGCTATTGATGATGCTGCTTTTTCCCACATTTGGGAAACCTATCAATAAATGGGAAATCCAGAGATATGAAACGTTTTATATGCTGATAATTATAAAATTTCCATTGCCTAACTTTATGTGTGCCTGCTATTTAGAGCAAGATCAGAGTTGGATCTGCGAATCTTCACTTCAACACTAGGACCAATCAGCTTCTTCATTTCTTGCTCAAGTAATGAAAAAATAGACAAGTAAATCAATTCAAATATGCTAAGATTTTCCAGCAGCTAATTTCCTACAATGCCCAGCCACAACAAAGATCTGAATCATGCAACAACTATTTAGGTTTTCTTGGCTAAATATCTTGGCACTTAAGAGGTAAGAAGTAAAATGTACTGAACTGAAAAATACTCACCAATTACACCAACCCGAATGGCTTTGCCATAAATCTCCTGAAAACCTCGAAGAAGCTTCCAAAGGCTCTCCTTCCCAAAGCAGACTTCACTTTTGAATGGAGCAGCTTTCTTCTTTACCTTCCCATGTTAAAATTCCAAATAATTAATATGACTACATCTGACACCTCACCACTTCAAACCCAAACAATCTGGCTCCAGAGCCCAGCTCTTAATTATCATCCTCTACTGCTTTTTAAGATTATCTCTTTGAAAGAAATCAGAGTTGGATCTTATGTTTAATTTTCATATCAAGATTTTTTACTCAATAGATTTCATGCCCCAAATAAGAACCACACTTTACTTTAACAGTACCTTGATCATCTTCCCTCTGTCCTTCAGGTTTGTTGAGGCTCTGAACACGACTGTTGGCAATTCTTTCTCCAAATAGTTTAGCCAGCTCTCCAAATTCTCCCTTGGCACCAGATCTGGTAGGAATTTAGGAATAAGACAGATGCCTCAGTGTGGTAATTTTGTTGAGAAATGTGCAAGATCTGCTATAAACTATAGTTTTATTCTAGTTCGCTTTGTCCCAGGTTTTTCTTGAAGGATTTAACTGGAGGACAGGGTAAATTCCATACTATGCTACTCTTAATAGAGCCCAATGTTAGCACTTCTGTATTTCTTTTATTCCCATTTTCCCAAGCTCATCTTTCAGAGCTGAGTCAACCTCTAGATTCTAACCTTACTAATCCTAGAGCTAATCTTTTTTCTAGAATTTATCCTCTGCTAATAACCATTTGTTTCCTGTCCACAACAGTATTTTTAGATACCATTTTTACTTTCTGCTTTCAGGTATCTGCTCCTGTTACTCAAACCCAGATACACAATTATACATCTTATTTAAATACTTTATCATACAGGTTCTAATTTACCTAGCTCCTGACTTTATTATAGACTCGACTATTTTATGTGTAGGGGGAATTTGATACAATGTTATCACTTCTTATGCAAAATATATCAAACATTAGGCAAGCCACAGAAACTTACAATCTTAAATAAGACAAGTGGTAAGTACTGAATGGCAAAAAAACAACAGAAACCAGGTAAATCACTTTGGAAAACACCCTCCCCTCACTGCCTAGCACTGTCTTTGGCAACCAGAGAGCAGAGCACAGGCACAGGCTTAACTGAGGTCAGAGTTGGATCTTATCAGTCTTCAGCTTCAGTGGCAATCAGACTGTTCAGATGTTTTCCTCATTCCTCACTAGAGCATATGCCAAGACAAAGGGCACCCTGGCCTTTTGCTCACCTGATTTATTTAATACAAGTATCAGCTTTTTCTGTCCACCCTGGATGATGGCCTCTTCTACCTGGGGACACCTGCAACCAAGAGGATCTCTGGCATCCAAAACCTCTAACACAACATCCGAGATCTCAATCACCTGTCAAGGGATAGAACAATCAGAACTACATCACTCACTCTGGAAACATTCTCAATACAAGTGTGCTGGCATTATCCACTTTGCAAATGAATGAGTTCAGAGTTGGATTTCATGTCTTCATTTTGTATGAAGAATGTTCATATGTTCATCATTTCTCACACAGGAAAAAGAAAACATATAGGCTTGCACAGGGGCCTTCAGCCTCTCTTCAGAGTAGATTTTATAAGTGGCAACACCCCCAAATGTCTGAATTGTAATCCTCCCCCACTTTATAGTTTGAAGAGGTGCTGAGATGCATAAGAGGTGCTGAGATGCATAATCAGGTTCTATCCAAAGGGAATAATAAGCTTCGGAAAGTGAGGTCAGGGATAGTGGGGGGTGGGGGTGGGGGTGGGGTGTCACCTACCCCAAAAGGACATCACCCTCTTGACTTCCTTCACTTAGGTTTCCACAGCACATTAGAAACCCTTATTTTACTACTGTATAATGTGTTTTCCTCCATCTTAAAAGCCAGTGGGTCAAAATATGGTTTGTATCTTTAACACAAAAAGCCATTTGTAAACTTCATTCCTCACTTCAAGGAAAAAAAAATAGTTCCCTTAGCTCAACATAACAGGAAAGGCCTTAGATGGCATAAGACAACCTCCTAAAGGATTCTCCCAGCTCAAGTAGATTCTACTTCCACCTTTACAAGGTTTGTGGCATGGGGACAGGAAAGAGGAATAATTAATTCTTTTAAACCTAATTACCATTTTTAGACATGAACCTAGCTAGATTAAGATACCTTTTTAAGTTCCTGACAATATAACTTCTTTGGATTCTGTTTGCCCAGCTTGGCTTTGTTCTTAGCTTTGTGTTGCCCAAATTCCTAGGTGATAAAGAAAAAGGGGAAAAGACCCACAATTAGAAATACAACAATTGTAGCCTATTTCTCTATTTTCCATGGCTAACTAAAAGGCACTGCATATTTAAGTAATTAAGTCAGAGCCTGAACTCAGTCTTTTCTTTCTAAGAAGCACAGCAGCCCTCACCCTGTGTATGTGCTTATATTTCAGTGTCAGCATTCTACCTTTCACTTACAAAGAGACTAAATCATACCTCCTTCACAGGTCCCTCGTTAGATGGTTTAACATTAGGGTCAGCTTCAAGTTTTCTTTTCTTTTCCACTTCCTTCTGTCTGTCAAGTTTCTGCTGCTGTTTTAGTTCTTCAAGCTGTGTCCAAGCCATAAAATAAATGGATAATACAAAGTGACTTGGCACTGCTTTGAAAAGACACATGTATGTATACCCACACTCATTGAAAGTTTTAACAAATATATCTTACCCGCTGTTTCCTTAGCTCAGCTTCTCGAAGAAGAGCCTCCTTGAAGGGAGCACTGTTTGGAATCCCTGGGTCTTTCCTAGGCTTCTTATGACCCCGTTTTTTGGCTTCCTTTCTCAATTTTCTATAATGTTCCCGTACCTATTATATTGAAAACATTACATAACTTTACCAAAAAAACTTTCCTCCTTGATTCATGCAAGAAACCAATCTGGTCGAAGTGTAGGGATACCTGCAAGATGACCTACAAAAATAAGCTCTAATTGAGCTAACAGAACATACATAATTATAAACTGCCAAAAAACAAAGAATCATGTGGCACTACTTTCTCCATCTCTCTTTGTAGGGATTACTGAACATGTCCATTAAATTTTGCACTGTCTTATCACCAAATTACTGTACTTTCCCACAGCTCTACTCATGATACCTATTCAACCCACTTCCTAAGGCTAAATCTTATTAGCCCAAACTTCCCTGGGGGTCTGAGGGGTGGGCAGAAATTAGTTTAACAATGTATTTGGTATAGATCTCCTCAACACAATACCCACCTTTTTTTGGATTTTATACCGCTTATGGCAGGTCATGCGTTTACTTGATTTCTTTAACTCTACAAAGAAACACATCATAAAATTATTAGACCACAGATAATCAGATTCCTTAGCTTCCGATGATTGTCCCTTTTCACATTAAGCCATTACCTCTCAAACCTAAAGTTAAGAATCTTCTGGGAACTTAATAAAACACACACCACTCTCAAATCTCAGAGAATGTATGACTCATTGATCTGAGGTGGCGCTCTAACTTTTCTTTCCTACTCTTCCCTCATTATACTGGGATTACACATGGAAGCGTAAGAGATCAAATACAATAGCCACTTCCCTCAAACACCACGAAACATAAGAAAGGAAGGAACGGAAAGCGGATTTTGAGAAGCAGTTCTCAGTACTCGCTCAGGTGGATCGTCTGTACGTGGCCGCAGAAGGAAAAAGATTGGGCCTAAGACCTCGCTAAGACGCTCCTCATAAGACTCTGACACGGCCTTTCCCATTCTCGGGACCCAGCCTTCCTTCTGTACAACGGGCAGGCAGGTAAGGAGGATCAAGTAGAGTCTATCCAATCTTGGTTCCTCACTGAACGAGGAGATGGCCTACCTGCTTACCCCGCACAGAGCCAGCCGTGGAAAAGAGGGTCCCGGTGGGTTTGAGGAACACCAGAAAGGGGACCCTCTCCACCTCCACCCGTCCCCACTACTCACTTGGCCGCTTCATATCGGCGGTGGGGGCCGCAGTGTCACCAGCGACAACCTTTCTCTGCCAGTGCCACGTGCGAAATGAGGCCAAAGGAAAACGTCACGCAAAGCGGCCGCCGTAAAGCGCGCCGCCGCAGTCTTGCGTGCACGCGCACGCAGAGTCGCGAGGAGACGGGCTCGCTTGGTGATCTCCGGGTTAGCTTTACGGCGGCGCCGGGCGGGGTAAGGGCGGCTAGGGCGGCGAGTGCTGAAGCGACGGCGGCGGCCGCGGCGGGAGGAGCAATAAAGCAGCCGTGGCGGCCACGGGGCGGGGCGTGGCGGTCGGTGACCGCGGCCGGGGTTGCAGGCGGCGGAGCAGCTGGGTAAGGGCGGACCGGGGGCGGGCGGGGCCGCTCCTCCTCGGCCAGCTGCCGGGGCTTTGTGTGGGCCCGGACGGGCGGGAGCGGCAGCGGAGGCCCCGCCCCGGCTGTGAGGAAGCGCCGATCCGGCCGGGCGTGCGGGGCGGAGCGCGGCCCGGCGGCGGGCATTGGGACGGGCTCGGCCACCTCGCCGCACCTGCTGGCCGGGACAAAGGCGCGGAGCGGCCAGAGAACTCCCTGTGTCCTCTTTCCGGCTCCCGTCGGCTGGCGGAGCGCTCGCCGCGGAATTGTCTTCAAAGCTGTCAACGTTTCCTAAAATCCCCGTACCAGTGACAGGTCGGGAAAGCCCTTCCTTTCCTCCGCCGGCCAGGGCCTTTTTGTTGTTTCTTGTCGCTTCCGACACAAACTCTCCTAGTGATATATTTTTTATGTTTTCCAGATGACAGTGTTCAGACTGTGTTTTTGTCCATGAGGTTGTTATTTATAGTAGAGGCCAAATGTTTCAGGTCCCATCTGGAACATGACAAAAATTGGGGGTTTTCCTTGTTTTTAGTATTTTTCTTTTGACTGAGAAACATAGTTTTATTATTATGGGGAAGATATTTGTGATTTAAAGGAGAAAGAGTGGTAAAAAAAAAAAAAATACGGAAGAAATCCTGAAAAGCAAATGACAAATATACAGTATTGGGTTTAGAAATTCGTACAATAATTACAGAAACAAATGTTAGAGTAAAGCTTTTTATTTTGGTTAACTTATTGTTTACGATCTAGGGCTCCTCCAAAGTGATTTTTTTCCACTTAAAAGTACACTTTTCCCAAGTATAGTTTGGGAACAAATTGAGCTCAATACAAATATAAAAGACTAGTATAGTTTTTGCTTTATTACTCACTAACAGATTGCTCATATTTTAAGATCCAAAATGGAAGGTTGGAAAGTATTTTTTGAGGACTATTTCAGATTAAAACATCTGAAATGTTATAAATGGATGGAAGGGCTTTGTCCACTCACTGGCTTTAGGGGTGTATACAATATCTCAAATATTAATATTTTATCCAAATTAAGTAAGTTGTGGTATATTCATGTGCTAGATTGTTATCAAATCATCAATTCATTTGGAAGAATCTTCCCTAAGATAATCCCTGGCTAGCTGCAAAATAATATATATAGTTTATTGCATTTGTTAAAAAAAAAAAAAGTGCGGAACTCAGGGATAAAGTAAATACTGAAAGCTCTAAACACCATAGTTAAAGTGGTTTTCTCTGAGAAGTAGGATTATGAGTGATTTTTTTTTTCCTTTCAGCCTTCCAGAGTTTTGGTTTTATGTGTGGATCTCCATACTAAGTATTACGAAATACTAGCTAAAGTTTACAAGCTGTCAAAGTATACCATTTGACTATACGGAATATTCTCCTAGTTGCACGTTATACAGTTACGCTTCTTTACTGCCCTCCTTAAGTTATCATTGGTTATCAGGCCTTTAGACAACTATAATTAAGGCCAAGTTTAAAAAAAAAAAACAACTTGAAAATGAGGTTCAGAATCTATTTCCTTTCTCTATGGAAAAATAATATCTAAAGACATGCCAGTAGGCCTCTTAAACTACATAAATGATCTTTTTGTTTTTGTTTTTTAAAAAAGATCGCACTTAGGGCATACAGGTAGTTCAGTGGTAGAATGCTTGCCTTCTCTGCAAGAGACCCAGTTCAGTTCCTGAACCATGCCCCCCCCACAAAAAAAGATCCACTTAGTGCACTCTTTGTACATTTACTGAAAAGCTAGATTGAACATTCAGCTATACCAGTTACTATTCCATAAGCCAGGGCTACACACATGAATAAAATCAGTTCCTGTGACCCAGGAGCATTTAATCCTACAGTTGAAACTTAACGTTTTTGTTGTGCTTTGAAGTTTCAAAGGTGCATAATCTTATTTCACCGTTGCAGCAACCCAAGGAAGATATGTACGACTTTACTGTTCTCATTTTAGAGGTGAGGAAACAGATTTGAGTGGTTGTGACTCAGACATCATCAAACAGATAATTAGAGATAGAAGACCTGGGTTACTATTCTGATCTTCTCATCACACTGCCTTTCTTGCCTAATTTTCAAAATACATTGAAAAATATATGCATGGAATTAAGAATATTTGAAAATTATCCTTGAGTTGTATCTTTTTTCCATTATCAGAGTTATTAATGAATGAATTAATTATGAATTAATGATTCAAGAGGTTTGGGTTATCGCATACCTCAACCATATACATCCATGCTAGTAATTTGTACCTTTCTTTGTCATTTGGTTTTCTCTGGATTATTTATAAAGGTAATTCGGAACTCCTGCCCAAAGGGTTGAAGGCTTTTTCCTTTAATCTTTGTAAAATTGTATGTGGTGTCTTTTTCCAACAACTAGTAGGATTTTAGGAAAGAAGTGATGCCTTTCTCTGAATTTTTTTGGAGGGAGGAGTTTTCCAGACTATTCACATGAGCCATTCTCTGTTTGTTACAGTTTGCCAGAACTTGGTGTCACATGTGAGTCCCCCACATGTGTTCACTGAGTTCCAGCTCTGTGGCTGAACTCTGATCTTACTAACTAGAGAGCAATTGGGCATGCATGCTTTACTCCTGGGATTGACAGTTCATTTATGTGAGCAAAGGGGAACCTCAGCGAGACATCTTTAAGTACAAGAAAAGCATTTGGTTTTTAAATAGAGGAAATACAGGTACTGTTAGTGCCTGGGCCTTTGCTAATATGCCTATATTCTCCAGTTCTATTACCTTTCTTTAGCAGTTCTACTTGAATGTTTTCTATCTATTCGTACTCATTTCTGCTCCTTCTGACTCTTCCTTTCTATTTCCCCTTCCTCTGCCTTGTTCTTCTCTTTCAGTTTTGAATATACTAACACTGAATCAGCACTTCTAAAGCCGTGCCTTCTCCCACTGGCTTCAGTTGGCCTTCAGACATAATGAGGAGACTGGCTTTTCGAGGCGCTGGTTGTGCTCTGGTAAAGCTGGTAAATTACTGATCATCTACACTGCTCCTTTTTCTGTCCTTCCTTGCCTTTCCCCTTCCATCTTTCTTAAATTTTTGTTATCCTTTCCATAAAGGTTCCCTTCTCATGTTCATCACATTTACTTGTGTCCTTGTCATAGATTGTTTAAAGAGGATTGACTCTTAGCTTCATCTTAATGAGGTGAAGCCAGTTTATCAGCATTTTATAAAACAATTGAAATTCAGTAAAACTTGGCTGTCCCTTGGCCTAAGCCCTTTGATGCTTTTAGCCAGTTTTAGCAAACTGAAAGCAACTACATTGTATAATAAATAAAAACCTAGAGGAAGGCAATATCATGGCAGGTTCTGTTTTAAACACTTTCAAAGTTACCACATGGGCTTTAGTTTCAAGGAGGAGTTACTGAGACTCTCCTTGTTTCTTTGTTGCTTACCAGAATTTTTTGTTTTCTGTTTTGTTCCTTTCTGCTCCTGGGAGATCCCGAATGCACCTCCCTGTCTCAAGAGTTAGGTCTGCAACTCTTCTTTCCATGCTAGTAACCAGGGCTCTCCTGCTCCCATTCTTGCAGCTACTGGCATCTTAAGGAAAATGAATGTCCATGAGTAAAAATGGATTAAGATTTTTTCTTTTAGCTTTAGGAAGAGACCTTTGAAATCACAATATGCAATTTATTCCTATTAAATTATATAAGCACTATGGGACTTTCTCAGTATACACCTTTTCCCTTTCTCTGTAACAGACCTTTTCAGTATGGTTGCATTTCTTGTATTATAGCCGAATTTACACCTATAAATTTTTATTTGTGAAGTTGTGTGAAGACTAATTACTTAGCAGGCAGCCTGAAACTGAGAGTACAGAGAAATTGTAATATAACTGAAAAGTACAAATGATTTTTGTAACTTTTAAGTTGCATGTATAAGTAATCGCTGCATTTGTTGCAAGGTCCATTAGTTCAGCCACAGGAAAACTTAGCCCCAAGGTCTGAATGTAAGATATAGACACAAATGCATACCCCATCTACTTTGTCTTGTTCTGTCCCACTAGAAACATCTGTCTCATACAGTTTTACTTATATAATTCGTATTTCTGATTTTGAAGGTTGCTATAGATAAGGTCCTATAACAAATTGTGTATTAATTTTGGCTTTGCAATTTGGTGGTATTAGAAGATATACACCCCATTTTATTTTTAGTGTCTAAGTCAGGGTGGTTATGATAATATACTGCATTCCTCTAATAAGTTCCTTTTATGCTTTAGTATCTAAGGTACACCTTGTAGGTACCAGCATTATGGATGGTTCTTTATCACATACTGTTTTTGTGAAGTCATTTCTAGAATTGGGAAAGAAACAGGGTAATAGACCCCAGAGAGAAAGATAATGCACACGTAAATAAGTTCTTCTGAAAGCCCGGGCAGGACCTAAAAGCTCACCTTTGGGGTATTCTTCCAGATCGACTACTAGGAGCTGTGATTTCAAAATTCATGGGGACAAAGTACCTCATATAACTGAAAAGGAGGCTAGTCTGGATTAACAGAAGAGTTCCAAAGCATGGTTTTGCTGCTTCTGCATAGGTATAGCAAATCACAATGTGCTATATTGTGATTTGTCTTGTGGATCCTGCTTTAATGAATGGAAAAAATTCATCTTCAGTGTGTTAATTTTGAAGTACATCTAAAGTGCTAGAAGATTAAATGCCATTTGCCCCTTAATTTTTTGCACCACTCATTTACCTTGGGGACTGTTTCCTGTCTTTTTCCACATCTTGACCTACCTGTAAAATTATGTTATTTGTAAGATAGTGAACAAAACAGATGAGGCTGCCGACTCCAGAAGTGACTGACTTGGAAGCCACCATCTCCCAGGGCTGCCTGGCTGCCTCACAGGCTAAGGGACCATTACCTGCACACTAGTGTACCACTGCATGTGGGCAGAAAAACTCCAGTCCAGGGTAAATATGAGGCCAGAAGTACAAGCTGAATCATTAAGATTTGACAGTATATAAATGAGTACACTTTTGCAGAATTTGTCCCATCAAAGTTGAAAGGGTAGCATTCTGGTGAGTGAAAAGACTAGAGAAATGAGAACCAATACTCCCATTGGAAAAACTTAGAGCTAGCTAAACTTCTTTACAACATTTAAAATATCCTTATAAGTGAACCAGAAGCTTGGTGGCAAGTGGCCAGCTAAGGGTTTGTTGGCAGAGTCCAAATTTAAATATAAGAACATGGCTAATTTTTTCTTATAGAAGAAGTTGGATTCCATGGGTTCCAAAAGAAGAAGAGCTACCTCCCCTTCCAGTAGTGTCAGCGGGGACTTTGATGATGGGCACCATTCTGTGTCCACGCCAGGCCCAAGCAGGAAGAGGAGGCGACTTTCTAATCTTCCAACTGTAGATCCTGTGAGTAAATTGGATCACACGATTTCTTCCTGCTTTTCCCATGAATTACCGTGAGTTCCTTTAATGGCAAAAAATGGTTAAGATGCAAGACCTCTCTACTTCTTTTCCTCTTGCTTGATATTCTTAACCTTTCTTTTATGTAAAATGTATTTTCAACCAAAAGTTTTATGGTATAATTTTATATTATGAAATAATAAAGAATACCAATGTATCAGGTCGTGATATTCATCCTACAAATAACTGTGTATCTGTTATATGCTAAACACTGTTGTAGTGGTTGGGATCCAGCTTTGTATAAGATAAGCTAATTTTTCACATGGGGCTTAGATTCTTGTGTGGAGGAAGCAGAAGGCAAACAAATGAACAAATAAAGAACCCTCAGCTAGGGGTAGTAAAATAAGTTTGAGCAATTAAGACTGTTTTGGCTAGTGTCTTTGAGAGACGGCCCTCTGATATGAGAAGGCAGTAGCCCTTGTAGAGCCCTGGGGAAGGATGTTCCAGGCAGTGGGGGTGGGTCAGGAATGGGTTTGGGAGTAACAAGACTGCAGAGAGGTGGTCAAAAGGGAGGAGACTGGTAAGAGGTCCATCCAGCCAGAGTAGGCATTATTAGGAATATGTATTTTGTTCTCTGTGTAGTGAGAAATCCTTCTCTTGGATGATTAGCAGGATAGTGGTATGGACTGATTCAGTTTAAAATGAAAAAATCACTGATAAAAAATATATATCAATTGCGTTGTTTTAAGCAGAAGAGGTGCTTTCAGCGTAGTTCAGACTTAGGTTCCTCTGTGTTATAAAGGTTCTTGGGGAATTCATCTTTTTTCTTCTCTGTTTGTCTTTATAGGCATATTTTTGTTGAACAGTAGTAAGTATGTCTACACTGGCTTTCTGTTCACTTTCTTGGTGATTTTTCTCCTTTTCCCATGTGTAGATTGCTGTGTGCCATGAACTTTATAACACCATCCGAGACTATAAGGATGAGCAGGGCAGGCTTCTCTGTGAGCTCTTCATTAGGGCACCGAAGCGAAGGTGAGTTGGAAGCACATCAGTACTATTGGAGAGGTTTGATCCAGGGTTCATGTTTGAGGTACTTAGTAATTGAGTTTTCCTTTGGAAGGAATGGCTTAAGTGAGCCTTATATGTCAGATATAGAGAAGCATATTTTTAAAAATTATAGCATTTAGGAGAGCAATGAAGTAATACCAGTTATAGTTAAGAGGGATGCAGACAGGCCAGAGTAATTATTTTCACCTTGCTTACTCACTTTTTCCCCTTACTTTTGGGGTTGGGTTCTTTTTTCCAAGCAAGCAAAGCAAATTGCTGTCTCCAGTTTGCACCCTGTATAGGTTATGTATCCCTTCACTAGAGAATCCTTCCTCTTTCTCATTATCAAAATGATGTTATTAATCCCTTCAAAACCCTGGCAATTGAAATTATTTGTTCTGAAACATACATGAGTATGTAGGAAGAATAATGGCTCTGCAAATATGTCCACATTCTTATCTCTGGAAACTGAATGTGTTAGATTACATGGCAGAGGGGATTTTAGGTTGCTAATCAACTGACCTTAACATGGAGAGAGTATCCTTGATTATCCAGGCTATCCCAGTATAATCATAAGGGTCCCTAAGTGGGAAAGAGGAGGCATAAGAGTCAGAGAGAGATTTGAAGAGTCAGTGCTGCTGGTGTTGAAGATGGAGGACTGATGTCTCAAGCCAAGGAATGTAGGCGGCCTCCAGAAGTTGGAAAAGGCAAGGAGATGGATTATACCCTAGAGACTCCAGAAGGAACACAGCCCTGCTGACACCTTGATATTAGCCTAAGACCTATTTTATCTCCAGGAGTGTATGAAAATAAATTTGTATTGTTTTAAGCCACTAAGTTTATGGTAATTTGTTACAGCAGCAATACGAAATTAATACAACTTATTAAGTGAAGATTTGGATCCATTTGAGATTGTTGATGCCATAGTAGATAGCTAACAAGCTCCAAGTTGAGCTGAAGTTAAAATTCTCACTTCCAAAAGCAGAGCCCCGGGAGCACGATGGTTCAGTGGTAGAATGCTCGCTTGCCATGTGGGAGACCCTTATTCAATTCATGGACCGTGCACACACACAAGAAAGCAGAGCCCTGAAGGATGCAACTTGAATTAGGAGAGCCGTGCACATTAGTCATGGCCAAGAAAGAAGGGCTCTTTTGAGTAAGAGATGGCTATTGCTAAATTTGAATTAATCAGTTATGAGCATCTAAAAGAAATTGTCATTTAATTAGTATATGATGATAAAAGACTGTGTTAATTGTTTACCACATATTAGCCACAGCGCTAAACACTTTCCAGACAATATTTTCTCTAAATCTTTGACTTATTTTTATCACAATTTTCTTTGTTATTGCAGTTTTAACAGTTTACAGATGAGAACTTGCACAACAAGTTCTCAGAATCACTGAGACTACCAGAATTCAGACTGATGCCAGAGCCTGTGCTCTTAACCAGTATGTTGTATTAAGGGGAGGCAGCACCTTCCCAGAATACTTCTCATTCGAAAGATACATCATTCTGCTGCCTGCTTTCCACCAGCAGGTTAGCACTGAGGGGTAGAGGATACAGGCTTTGTCATCCTCCAGCCTTGAAAGTGCATTGCCTTCTGAGCATTGCTGCCTTTCCCAGAGCGTTGTGGCAAGGGCTTCTATGCTCCTTCTCTGTAAAATGCATATATTTTTTCAAGTGTTTGCAGGAAATAGTATTGCTCAGAGCTACACAATTTGCCACTCTCTCTCTTTAAAAATTTGAAATACTTTCAAACGTACAGGATAGTTAAAAAACAATGTAACCCCTATACAGAGAACTCCAACATACCCTAGCCCCCCAATCCACTGATTTTAATATTTTGCCATATCATTCTGTACATCTGCATCTATCTGCCTGCCTACCTGTATCAATCCATTTTTTTCAGACATTTGTATGTAGGTTATATAAATCATATACCTTGACACTCAGTACTGCCATGTACATTTCTTAAGAACAAGGTTATTCATTATGTAACCACCTTAGGTGCAATTATCAAGTTCAAGAAATTTAACATTGATAGAAAATTTACAGTCTACCAATTTCTTCATACATCCCAGCAATGTCCCTTTGAACCTTTTCTCTTCCCATCCTAGATCCTGTCCATTATGAGTTGAATTTCATTGACATTGTCTCTTTAGTTGCTCTTGTGTTCTTTTTTTTTAGTTATGGGGACATATTTACAACATGACTTTGCCATCTCAGCCACTCCCAAACACTAAATGGTAATTCAGTGGGATTAAGCACATTCACGATGTTGCAGTAACCTCATTAACCATTGCTAAAATTTTCCGATCTCCCCACACAGAAACTCTACACCTGTTATGCATTAACTCATCATTTTCCCTTCCTCCCATCCCTGAATAACGTATTCTCTAATCTCTGTCTTTGTAAACTTGCATATTCTCAGTGTTGTCTTTGTTATTACTGTGGGGGTTAGATTTAATATCTTAAACCGACAGTAATCTCGTTTGCTTTGATACCAACATAACTAAAGGTATATAAAAGCCATGTTCCTATGCCCTTCCATCCCTCCACCTTTATGTAATTCTTATCCCAAATTACGTGTTAATACATGATGGCCTGACAAAGGAGGAGGGGTCAGAGCCTGAGTGTAGTGAGGAGGGCATTGTAGTGAGGGTGGGGCAACAGCAAGAGGAGATTGGTTAAAAACTAGGGACTAATGTGTAAGAAAATACATTGTGGATGATGAGAGGCTTCTAACTATCTGAGAAGGAAAATATAAATAGGAAAAAAGAATGAACCCTTTGGTGTTGGATTAGAATTGGAGATACTGGTGTGAATTCATGGTTTTCAATATATATGGGTAGATATAGAATTAAACAGAGATGTAAATAAACATGTGTTTATTTTGTAGCTCTCTCTACCTAAACAGTCTGGAAACAGCAACACCCATTAGAAGTTAGCGCAACTACCAACCAGATCTTTTTTTTTTCATTTTTAAACTGTTTTATCCACACATCATACAAGCCAGACTAAGTGTATAGACATGCCTTCACCACCATACTCTTATCTGCAGACATTTCCTTTTCTTTGACAAAGAACCCATACCCCTCTCCCAGTCCTCCTGCCTGTTGGCATTTAGTTTTGGTATACTGCCTTTGTTACATTCTGTGGAAGCATATTGCAGTGTTACTGTTGACTATAGACCCTAGCTTACATTGATTGTACTTTTCCTATATACCATCTATTTTCAGCACCCTGCAATACTGACATTCACTTGTTCTCCCTCATGCATAAATATTTTTTAATTTGTACATTTAATTGCTATTATTTACACTCTAGGCATTCCTAAATTATACCGTCTCAGTCTTAATCTGTATCTTTCCTTCTGGTTTCATACTTGCCCCCAGCTCTTCTCCCTCTATCATACTCACATTCAGTTTCATTCACTGTACTTATATTATTGTACTATAATCAGGTACTATTGTGCTATCCATTTCTGAATTTTTACACTCAGTCCTGTTGCACAGTCTGTATTCCATCATCACCAATTACCCAATTTCTACTCTGTTTCTATCTCCTGATAACCTGTGTTCTTAATGTCAATTCTCCAAGTTCACTCATTAATGTTAGTGAGACCATATAGTATTTGTCCTTTTATTTCTGGCTTATTTCACTCAGCATAATGTCCTCAAGATCCATACACATACCAACCAGAACTTGGTCTTTAAATATCATTCACCATTAAAAGAAACTAAAGTTCCTTGGGAAAATGGCTGATTTGAGGGGCTCTTGCAGGGAAAGTATAAAATGAACCTGCATTGTTGTTACATTCCAAGGGATGATGGAAACATGTCAAAAGGATGTAGCCAACTTAAAAGGACTCCTTCTGGTCAAATCTGAGGCAGCTTGAGTGTCAAATTAATTATAGTAATGGTTTTTAACCCATTGTAAATAAAGTAGAAATCCATTAATCTATACTGATAAAAGTAAAGGAGTATATTAAAAGTTTGCTGGTGAATGGGTTATTTATATAGTCTGAAGCTACCTCCCCATAAAGTACGAAAAGAAAAACAGTAAATTAGTGGAGTAACCTGCCAAATAACATCACAATCAAATGATGAAATTTAACCACATCTCAGTAACGGGACAAGTTGAAATTGTGTGCCATGCAATAGAACACAGGGAGAAGAATACTTTACCATTTTCATGAAAGTTCTGCCAAAAGCATGACCTGAATTTAATCTGAAGAAAGCAGACAAATCCAAAGCAAGGGGCATTCCATACAGTAACTGGCCTGTAATCTTCAAAAGTGTCAAGGTCGTAAAAGCCACGAAAAGAATAAGGAACTATTCCAGTTGAAGGAGATTGAAGTGACATAACTAAATGCAACGTGTGAAAGTCCAGAACTTGGTCCTTTTGTTTTAAAGGATAATTTTTGGACAGTTGGCAAAACATGAATTCTGTAGGACTGAGAATTAAATGGTGGTACTCTATCAAAGTTTATTTCTTCATTTTGATGGTCAAATTTGTTTATGAAGGGTAATGTCCTTGTTTGTAAGAAATGTACACTAAACTATTCAGAGGAGATAAGATCTCATGTCAGCAGCTTACTCTCAGATAGTTCAGAAGAAAAGTTTTCTGCACTGTTCTTATAACTTTTATGTAAGAATAAGAAGTAAAAAAAAATCATACATACTGAAAAGAATGATTATAACATGTATTGAAACCCTTATCAGCTGAGGTTCTAGGAGAAAATAAAGCCTTAATGCCCACTACATTCTCTGTAATAACCTATCTTTTATGCATCTAGAATGGAGCCACCTATCAACCCCTGTGGGAGAATTAAGGATGTAGTCACTTGGATTATTTTTCATAGAGTTCATTTGTTTCATTGAATCTCAGTTGAAAAAAGCCAGAAAGAATAATAGTAAACATCTATGAACTCAAAACTCAATTTAAGAAATTATCTTGGTAACTACCTTTGAAGTCTCCTGTGTGTTGCTCACTGTCTTTCTCCTTTTTCTTCAAGAGATAACCACTATCCTGAATTTTGTTTTTATCATGCTTAATGCCTGCTATATTTATAAAGTTTGGTCATGTTTGGATGTATCTTATGTCTTTTCATTTTTGGTAAGCTGCTTGGAGCCTTGAAGTGAGGGATTTCGTCTTTCTCCTTTGAAACTTTAGTAATTCTTATTAAAGCTATATACTTATTAAAGCTGTGTACGTACATATTAGGCACTTCACAGTACTTGGCAGTAGAAGGTTCTGTGGTTACTAACTGGAAATAATCCATTTTATAAGTTCATAAAGAGCTTTGAAACATGATTCTATTTTCAGCCACTACTGAATATCATGCAAGGTAAGTCATCCTCATTTACTGAACCTATCATTGACATGAGTTTTAGAGACACTGCCCTAATATTTAATATAAAGATCATCACAGATGCTAATTTAGATTTTTTATCATTAATGTATTTTGAAAAGGGACTGCAGATACATGTTACTTTTGTTATTACCTTTTATTTCTAATTTTGGGAGTGAATCTGACACCAAATTCTTATGTGCTCAATCACTTCAAAAATTGGACATTACCACCGATGGTTTTGGAATAAAACTTTTTATAGGCTTTGGATTAATACCATTTAAAAATATTTAAATTACAACAGAAATCAACCAGACTATTATGAAGTGGTTTCCCAGCCTATAGACTTGATGAAAATCCAACAGAAACTAAAAATGGAGGAGTATGATGATGTTAATCTACTGACTGCTGACTTCCAGCTGCTTTTTAACAATGCGAAGGCTTACTATAAGGTAAGAAAGTGCTAAATTTGGAATCTCCACATCTTCACCAAAATTTGCTATAGTCTGGCATTTCATGTTTATCAATATGGCAGGATAGTAGTAGTGTCTTAGTGTGGTTTGAGTTTACATTTTCCTTATTAGTAAAGAGGCTTGAACATTCATAGGATTATGAGCATTTTTGTTTCTTCTGTTTGTGGAATCTGCTCAGATCTTTTATCCATTTTTCTCTTGGGTTTTGTCATTTTCTTATTCTAGAAATTTTGTTTATATATTCTAGAACTGCACCTTTTCTGGTTTTATGTGCTGCAAATATCTTCTCCCACTGTATAGCCTTTTCACCCTTTATGATGACTTGTGATGAACAGAAGTTCTTTGCTTTAATAAAATCAAATTTATCAATTTTTTACTTTATCAATCTTTTACTTTATAGCTTATCCTTTTTTGTGTTTTGTTTCAGAAATCCCTCTTGTCCAGAAGTTATAAAGATACTCTTTTCCAAACTTCTAAAAGTTTTATCTTTCACAAATAAGTCTCTAAGGCAGCTAGGACTGATTTTTTGTCTCTTCTATGAGGAAGAGTTTTTGTTTTTTGTTTTTTTTGCCCCCGTAGGCATAATTAGCACCTTGAAATGGCTATCCTTTCCCCATTTGTCTGCATTATCAGGGTTGGTCATTGTTTCGAGTGGGTGTTCTTGAGTTTGTTTCTGGGCCTGTTTATCTATTACTGGGCCATTATATTCCTGTTTTAATTAATAAGGCTTTATAACTCTTTACCTCATAAGGAAAATGTCTTGACTATTTTGGGCCCCATCTCTTTCCTTATATATTTTAGAATTTATGTGTTAAGTTCAATAAGCACACGCAAAAAAAGTTGAAAATTTTATTGGAATTGCATTGACTCTGTAGATCATTTTGCAGATAATTATAACACGATAATGACTATTCCAATCTGTGAATTCGGTATTTCTTGATTTTTTTTTAAGTCTTCTTTAATGTATTTTAGTAAAGCCTTAAAAGTGTTTCTTTATAGATATTTTGCAAATATGTTGTTAGATTTTTTCCTTAATACTGTGTGTTTGTGTGTGTATATATATATATATATAAATTCTCATACCCTTTTAAAGTGCACAATTTAGTGTTTTTTGGTTTAATTACAAAATTGTGCAACCATCACCACTATCTAATTCACCCCCACAAAAAACCCTGTACCCATTAGCAAACATTCTCCATTTCCCCCTTGCCACAGTCTTTGGCAACCACTAAACTGCTTTCTGTTTCTCTAGATTTGCCTATTATGGACATTTCATACAAATGGAATCATACAATGAGTGGCCTTTAGTGTCTCTCTTCTTTACTTAGATAATGTTTTCAAGGTTCATCTATGTTGTAACATGTATCAGTGCTTCCTTCCTTTTTTATAATGAATAAATTGTTTGGGTAGACCACATTTCATTTATGCATTTGTCAGTTGATGCACACTTGCCATTATGAATAGTGCTAATATGAATTGTGTGAACATAATGAGAGTGCCATTCCTTGAGTATGATATTCTACACATGTGCATTAGCTCAAGCTTTTTTTAAAAATTTATTTTAGTGTTTTTATTTTTTTATTTTTCTTTTTCAAGCTTTTTTATACTGTTTCTAAACTCTTTTATATCCTGATGTACCTGCATGAGTACAACTTACTGAATGAGTTGTTCTTTCACTCTGATGATGAATTTGTCTATTTCTCCTTGTAATTCTGTTGATTTTGGCTTTATATTTTTAAAAACTATGCAAATAGCATACAAGTTTAAAACTGTTATACTGTCCTAGTAAATTGAACTTTTAGCCTTCTATAGTAGTTCTCTTTATCACTGATGTTTTTGTTCTTAAGTTTATTTTGCTTCATATTAATATAGTTCAGCTTTATTTTGGTGTTTGCCTAGTTGATTAGGTTTTTTTTCCATTCTTTTCTCTCAACCTTTTTGTATCCTTTTAATGCTGATGTATTATCTTGTAAAATCATATTCAAGAATTTCTGTTAATCCAGATATTCAAAAAATTTATTCTTCTACTAATTTGAAAGTTATAAGACCTCTTGGCCATGTTTTCGTTCTTATGCAAGAAGTTTTAATATGCATAATTAACTTAGAATCTAAAATTAATCAATGTTCTCCTTCCAAACCTTAGAAACCAAAGAGCAGTTCACCTCTGATTACTCCTCTCCTTATTTGTCCTTTTAGTATTGTGTATATTAGTTCTTACGTGACAATTTTTTAATCTCATAATATTATATTATTGTTTTAGATACTCAGATTTTACTTTTGCTCACAGATTTACTACTTTCTTTATTTTCATTCCATTATTACCGTTGCTAAGTCACCTGTCATCTCATTATAGTTTCTTTGAAGGTTATCTATTGTTTTTTTACTGGCTGTCTTGTTTCACGGAGCAGGAGTGAACTCACCCCACTCTGTTCCACCGTCTTCCTGGAAGCCCCATTTCTTATTCATTGTTGGTAGCCCAAGGATGCATTTTTAAAGTTGTTTTTTAACATTACATTCAGCATTGCTTTTACTAGAAAGTCGTCAAAATTCGTGCCTCTAATCTTCAAGAACAGAAATCTTCAGATGAGGTATTAAATAGTTTAAAAAAAGAAAGAAATGTCAGAACAATCATTAGCTTCTATTCTTTAGACTTCTTTGCTTTAAATTGGTTCTTTTATCCTTTAAATTGTCTTTCTTAGTCTATTAGTAAAAATTAGGCTTAATTTAGCAAATTGTATACCATCTGCCTCAGGTCTTCCTGAAATGAGGTATGGCATAAATAAATAAAATGATTTTATTTCAGGTCATCCTTAAAACATATACTTAGTTTCTCAGATGATGGATTGAGGCCATTTATACTTCACTCATAAGGATTGTTAAATTTGTAATAGAGTTTTCAGAGTTATGTGTTAGAAAATAGGTCTCTCAAAATAAAATTTCAGTGGCTGAGAGATTTCAAATAGAGTTGAGAGGTTATAGATATAAACATTATATAGATATCCCTTTTCAGTTTTTAGTATATTAGAATAGCTAGAAGGAAATATCTGAAACTGTTGAATTATATTCTGGTAGCCTTTATTCTTGAAGATGATTATATATATAGCTTTTACAGTGTGACCATGTCTTCATGTGATCATGAAAACCTTGTGGCTGACTCTCCCTTTATCCAGGTTATGGACAGATGAGTAAAAAATAAGAACAAAAAATAAATAATAGGGAGGTGGATAAGGGGTAGAAAAATTGGGGTAAATTGTCATACTCGTGGTCAGTGAGAGGGACAGGGTAAGGGCTATGGGGTATATGGAGTTTTTATTTCTTTTTCTGGAGTGATGCACATGTTCAAAAAATGATCATGGTGATGAACACGCAACTATGAGATAATATTGTGAGCCATTGGCTCTATATAAAAATGGGTCTCTTGGAACAGGATGCCTTAAAAGTAGTGGCAGTTGATTTACAGAAAAATACTGATTTTTTTTTCTTCTCTTTGCTAATGTATAGCCAGATTCTCCTGAATATAAAGCTGCTTGTAAACTCTGGGATTTGTACCTTCGAACAAGAAATGAGTTTGTTCAAAAAGGTGAAGCAGATGAGGAAGACGATGATGAAGATGGACAAGACAATCAAGGGACAGTGACTGAAGGAGTAAGTGTGCAGGTAGAACCTGTGATGGATGGGCTGTCTGGAAAGTGAGCAGAAGTCTGGCCTGTGGTTTCCTCTGGGCTGCTGTGAGCAGCTGTACTTCCTGTACAGTTATATCGGTAACTGGGAGTATAAGCAGGCATGCAGAGCCCCCAGTCCAATTACAAGGAATTGTAAGATATGCTGGACATATGTGTCATACATGATTGTTTTCATGAATTCCTTTTACACTGATGTTAATTTGCTGCTCAGTTTTTTTTGTTGTTATGGTTGTTTTCTGCTTAGTTTTAAAGAGAATTTTCACATTACCAAGGACTGGTCCAGTACTGCTAAATGAGAGATCTTGTAAGGGTAGATAGTGGTGTAATTAAAAGGTGGAGAGGTAATGGAATCACTTTGGTTAGGAATATATTTTTCTAGGTTAAACTGGTTACTGTTCCTAGAGCATGCTAAGTATGTTCCTGCCTCTGGGACTTTATAGTTTCTCTCACCTCTGCTTTAAACATGTTTTCTTCAGCTCTTTTTATGACTGGCTCTTAGTCATTATTCTAGTATCAGTTAAAATGGCTCAATTGAGAGATGATCTTACCACCCAACCTATCTAAATTTTTGCTCCACAGTCCTTCTCCCCCAACCCTGCCATCATCACATCAGCTGTTTTGTGGTCTTCAACTTTCATCACTGTATCTCAGTTTGCTAAAGCTGCTGGAATGCAATATACCAGAAATGGGATGGCTTTTACAGTGGGGATTTATTAGCTTACAAATTAACAGTTCTAAGGCCATGCAAATGTCCAAATTAAGGCATCAACAGGAGTGTACATTCTCTGAAGAAAGGCATCTGGGACACCTTTGTCACATGGGAAGGTACATGGCCAGCATCTGTTGGTCTTTCAAGGTTCCATTGCTTTCAGCTTCTGGCTTCAGTGGCTTCTTCTCTCAGTTCCTCCAGGGGCTTTTTCTCTTTCTGCTCTATCAGCTTTTATCCTGTCCTTTATCCTATCTTAAAGAACTCCAGTGAAAGAATTAAAACCCATCTTGAATGGGGTAGGTCACATCTCAAATTGAAATAACGTAACCAAAAGGACCCAGCCAGAACAAGTTTGCATCCACAGGAATGGATTAAAAGAATATAACCTTTTCTGGGGGTACATAACTGCTTCAAACCAGCGTAATCACGATATGAATTTAATTTGTTTATTACTTAAATGTTTATTTGTCTTCCCCCAAGAGAATGACAGCTCTACAAAAACAGAAATCACCATGTTTACCAATTCTGGCATCTAGACTATGACTAACATGTAGGTACTGGTAAGTATTAACTTAGTGAACACACATATTTATAAAGAGAAAAATTATAAAGGAAATTCCAGATCTTTTCTGCAACTAAATAATAAGAAACACAAAGTGGAGCATTTCCCTTTCTTCTATAAGTTACCTAGGTGGGCTTTTCCCTAGGTCTCCAACGCACAAAGAAGTAGTATTGAGTTAATCTCTAAGAGTTATAACTTCGCAGTGTATCAAAATATAGTTCCTAGGTATTTTGTCAATTTCTTTTTGAAAATTAAATTATTAGAATTAGGCAGAGAGTGATTAACAACAGGGATTCCCTGGAATTTTGTTCTAGTGTAAGTACAGGAGAAGCAACTTAAGGCATGCTTTCTTGGGTAGACCCTTACCTCAGAGGCCTGAGCCCTATTGTAGGGTCCTAACCAGGAAAAAAAAATTGACTATAGCATGTATCTATTTCTTTCTGTAATACATAACTAATGTGAAATTGGGAGGTCTTGCCTTTTCATATTCATGCTTCCCAAGCTTTTCCCTTAGCCCTAAAGTTCTTGTGAAGGGAGAGAAAATTTAAAGCTTTCCATTTTTTAAATTTTTATTGTTCAATTTTTTAGTGAAGTTGTAGGTTTACAGAAATATCTTACAGAAAATACTCTTCCCATGTGCCTGTCCCCATTTTTTAAAATTTTTTATTAATTAAAAAAAATTACAAAAAACAAACATTCCGAACACATACACTCAGCAATTCACAATATCATCACATAGTTGCATATTCATCATCATGATCATTCCCTAGAACATTTGCATCAATTAGAAAAAGAAATAAAAAGACAACAGAAAAATATAACAAACAGAAAAAAAAATTTTACAGGCCATACCCCTTACTGATCCCTTTCATTGATCACTAGCATTTCAAACTAAATCTATTTTAACATTTGTTCCCCCTATTATTTATTTTTATTCCATATGTTTCTCTCATCTGTTGACAAGGTAGATAAAAGGAGCATCAGACACAAGGTTTTCACAATCACACAGTCACATTGTGAAAGCTATATCATTATACAATCATCTTCAAGAAACATGGCTACTGGAACACAGCTCTACATTTTCAGGCAGTTCCCTCCAGCCTCTCCATTACATCTTGGATAACATGGTGATATCTACTTAATGCATAAGAATAACCTCCAGGATAATCTGTCCACTCTGTTTGGAATCTCTCAGCCATTGACACTTTGTCTCATTTCACACTTCCCCCTTTTGGTCGAGAAGGTTTTCTCAATCCCTTGATGCTGGGTCTCAGCTCATTCTAGAGTTTTTCTCAATCCCTTGATGCTGATTCTCAGCTGTTTCTGGGATTTCTGTCCCACGCTGCCAGGAAGACCCACACCCCTGGTAGTCATGTCCCATGTGGACAGGGGGAGGGTGGTGAGTCTGCTTGCTGTGTTGGCTGGAGAGAGAGGCCACATCTGAGCAACAAAAGAGGTTCTCTTGGGGGTGACGCTTAGGCTTAATTTTAAGTAGGCTTGACCTATCCCCTGTGGGGTTAAGTTTCATATGAACAAACCCCAAGACTGGGGGCTCAGCTTATAGCTTTGGTTGTCCACACTGCTTGTGAGAATATCAAGAATTCAACTTGGGGAAGTTGAGTTTTCCCCCGTTCTCACCATTCCCCAAAGGGGACTTTGCAAATACTTTTCCACTCACTGATCAAATCACTCTGGGATTCATCAGGGCACCAGCTGGACAAACCAACAAAATCTCATGTCCTATACAAAGTTCCATGTACTTAAGGTGTTCAATCAACTATCTACATAAGTTATATTAGGAGATGCACTAGTCAAAGTATAGATTTGTACCAAATAAACATTTTTTTGCTTTAGTCTCACACATTGGTTGAAATTTTAAAATATTAAGTACCATCTATTTTCAGCACACTGCAGTAATGACATTCTTTTGTTCTTCCTCATGCAAAAACATTTTTTAAATTCGTACATTTAGTCACTATCATTATACACTCTAGGCATTCCTAGATTACACCATCTCAGTCTTTATCATCTGTCTTTCTTTGTGATTTCATTTATGCCCCAGCCCTCCTCCCTCTATCATTCTCATATGCAGCTTCATTCAGTGTTTTAACATAATTGTATTACAGTTAGGTAATATTGTGCTGTCCATTTCTGAGTTTTTATATTCAGTCCTGTTGCACAATCTGTATCCCTTCAGCTCCAGTTACCCAATATCTCACCCTATTTCTATCTCCTGATGGTCTCTGTTACGAACAAAATATTCCAAGTTTATTCACTAATGTCAGTTCATATCATTGAGACCATACAGTATTTGTCCTTTTGTTTCTGGCTAATCATACTCAGCATAATGTCCTTAAGGTTCATTCATGTTGTTACATAGTTCATAACTTTATTCTGTCTTACAGCTGCATAATATTCCATCTTATGTAAATGTCACAGTTTGTTTAGCCAACTGTCTGTTGATGGACATTTTGGCTGTTTCCATCTCTTGGTAATTGTTAATAATGCTGCTGTAAACATTGGTGTGTAAATGTCCATTTGTGTCCTTGGCCTCGTGTCCTTTGAGTAGAGACAGCATATAGATGGATCCTGTTTTTTAATCCATTCTGCCAGACTATGTCTTTTGATTGGTGACTTTAATCCATTAACATTTAGTGTTATTACTGCATGGGTACTACTTTCTTCTACTATTTTGCCTTCTGGATTTTGTATGTGATACCTAATGTTCCTTCTTTTTACCTTTACTCATAGTCTTCCTTTCTACACTCTTCTCCACACCTCTCTCTTCTGTCTTCATATCTGTCTCTAGTGTTCCCTTTAGTATTTCTTGCAGAGCTGGTCTCTCGGTCACAAATTCTCTCAGTGATTTTTTTGTCTGAAAATGTTTTAATTTCTCCCTCATTTTTGAAGGGCAATTTTGCTGGATATAGAATTCTTGGTTGGCAGTTTTTCTCTTTTAATAATTTAAATATATTATCCCACTGTCTTCTCGCCTCCATGGTTTTCGCTGAGAGGTCTGCGCATAGTCTTATTGGGCTTCCCTTGTATGTGATGGATTGCTTTTCTCTTGCTGCTTTCAAGATCCTCTCTTTCTCTTTGCCCTCTGACATTCTGATTATTAAATGTCTTGGGAGTATGTCTATTTGGATCTATACTCTTTGGGGTATGCTGCACTTCTTGGATCTCTAATTTTAAGTCTTCCATAAGAGTTGGGAAATTTTCAGTGATAATTTCCTCCATTAGTTTTTCTCCTCCTTTTCCCTTCTCTTCTCCTTCTGGGACACCCACAACACGTATATTCATGTGCTTCATATTGTCTTTCAATTCCCTGAGTCCCTGCACAAAGTTTTCCATATTTTTTCCTATAGTTTCTGTTTCTTGTTGGATTTCAGATGTTCCGTCCTCCAGTTCAGAAATCCTATGTTTTGTCTCTCGAAATCTATCATTGTAAGTTTCCATTGTTTTTTTTTCATTTCTTCTACTGTGTCTTTCATTCCCATAAGTTCTGTGATTTGTTTTTTCAGACTTTCAGTTTCTTCTTTTTGTTCTTTCCTTGCCTTCTTTATATCCTCCCTCAATTCATTGATTTGGTTTTTGATGAGGTTTTCCATGTCTGTTCGTACATTCTGAATTAATTGTTTCAGCTCCTGTATGTCATTTGAATTGTTGGTTTGTTCCTTTGACTGGGCCATATCTTCAATTTTCCTAGTGTGATTTGTTATTTTTGCTGGCATCTAGGCATTTAATTACCTTAATTCGTTTATTCTGGAGATTGCTTTCACTTCTTTTATCTAGGGTTTTCTTGCTGGATGAATTTGTTGTCTGTCTGTTCTTTGACATTCCGTTCAGCTTTATCTGGACCTTTAGCTTAAGTTTTGTTTAACAGAGGAGAATTTTTTAGTTCTTGTTTTCTTGTTTCTTGCCCTGCTTGCGTGGTGCCTTTCCCCCCCACACACTCAGGAGGGTCTACTTAGATACTCCAGCCAGATTTTCCCAGACCAAACTGGCCTCCTATAAGGAGGAAAGAGTCACCTGCGTCGGTTTTCCCTGAGGGTGAGACCCAGCAGGTTGAAAAACTTTCCTGTGAAGTCTCTGGACTCTGTTTTTCTTATCCTGCCCAGTATGTGGCGCTTGTATGACAGCAGGTCCCACCAGCATAAGATGATGCAGTACCTTTAACTTTGGCAGACTCTCCCTGCTGAGGGCATGGTGGAGACAGAGGAGAGGTTGTAGGCTAGTTTTAATGGCTTCAAATTACCAAGCCCTGTTGTCTGAATTCCTTGATGGAGGGATTCCACCTGGGTGGGGCTTCACCCCTCCCCTGGGGAAGGCATAAGCTCCAGATAAGCCCCCAAAAGAGCTCACTTCTGCCTATGCCTGGGGCAGTTGCAGCCTGAAAAGTCCTGCTGCTGTATCCAGAGGCAGTCAAGCCTTTGTAGATGCACAGCCACAAAAACCTCTGTTTCCTTCTCCCCCCCCCCCTTTTTCTGTCAGTCCTGCCCCCTTGGCGCCAGGGCAAAAATGAGCAACCTCCACTTTGATCAGGTTCACCTAAGCTGGGGGCCTATTTTTAGTAGTCAGAATTTGTTAATTAGTTCCACAGTTGGTATTTGATTGTGCGCAGTCCCTGCTGCTGGTAAAGTCCTTTCCTTTCCCCTCTGGGAAGCGGCCTGTGGGGGAGGGGCACTGGCCACCGCAGCTTTGGGAACTCATGTTTCTTGGGGGGTGCTCGCAGCTGGTCCAGAATGGGGTATGCTGTGTGTCTGGTCACTATCGTGGCTCCGGGAGCTGTTCTGTACTGTTTCTGGTTGTTTAGTAGTTGTTCTGGAGGACAAACTAAAATGCACACGTTGTTAAGCCGCCATCTTGACCCGGAAGCCCCTGTCCCCATTTTTAACATTTTGCATTAATGTGTACCTTTGTTACAATCGATGAGAAACTTATGATTGTACTATTAACTATAGTCCATAATTTACATTAGGTTTCATTGTTTGTGTTATACAGTCCTGTGATTGTTTCTTGTTACTGTTAAGTTTTATCCTAACAACATATATCTCACCTAAAATTTACCCTTTTAACCACATTCCTGTATATAATTTAGTGGTGTTAATTACATTCCCAGTGTGATCACTATATGTTACCAAAATTTTTTCATCACCTCAAACAGAAACTTTGTATCATTCAAGCATCAGAAATGCTCCACAGTTGGGCATGGGAATATCTGTGGTGTTCTTGAAACTTTTACTTAAAAGTTGCTCTTTTGGTTAGTGTTGCAATTTTAGAAGCTATTGAACATTCAACTCTTATTTTTGGATTTCTTTCACAATGCATTTCACCCCCTCCCCCAGTCTTCTCCTAGTTATTTGAAGGAGATCCTGGAGCAGCTTCTTGAAGCCATAGTTGTAGCCACAAATCCATCAGGACGTCTCATCAGTGAACTTTTTCAGAAACTGCCTTCAAAAGTGGTAAGTAATGCAAGTAAAGGCAAATGAAATGAATTATTTGTTTGTTTTCAGTACTTCCAAAGTTTCTATAGTCTAGTTCGATTCCTGGTGCCTGCCCATGCAAAAAAAAAAGTTTCATGAGTTCTTAGTAAATAAAGAAGGGGTAAAGAAAAGCCTTGGAGGTAGCCAAGTGGTCCTCCTGGTCAAAGAATGTGTTCTATTATTTTACTTAGCCCGGAGGTTGTGAGTTCTTTTTTAATTTGTGAATTTGTTTCTTTGATTGGTAATTCCTAAATGATATAATAACCCACACATTAAACCTTTTATTTATAAAAGAGGAAACTTGCTCTTTATAGGGGGACAACATGAGAAGAAAAGAAATGAGTTCTTCCTCCCTTAGTTGTCCTTGATCTAATTATGGACAAGAGAGAGAGACAAATGAGATGCTCTTCTACCCTAGTAAGGAAGAGATGTCCTGGGCAGTGAAACCCTTTAAAAGTGTCAGAACTTCTTACAGTTTTGCATATAATAAGCAAATAATGTAACTATAGATTTGACCAACTTTAGTCAGTGAAATTACAAATATTACCATAGCCCCAGCATTCTTATATTTCTAAACAAGGAGAATTTATTTTAGAAGTTCTCCATTATAGCACTTAACACCATTGAGAATATTTACTTTTGTATCTACTTCTTTCCCTAGTCCTTGAGTTTCTTGACAAGTACTGTGGTTTATTTACCTTGTGTGCCTTCCATGCATTTGAGACCCAGCATGTAGTAGGTGTGCAAGGAACTACTTGTTCAATAAATGACATGCAGCTTTCCCCATGAGACATGAGAAAATTATTTAAAGATGTGTCTTACTAGTTGTAGGACGGTTATGACATTGGAGATAAAGGATATATCCCTTCTGTCCTGAGTGTGTATCTGATTAGAAATATATAATGATTGTGTTGGTCAAGCCACCAGGGGTTATTTATAGCAGTGAAACATCAATGTCTAGTTCCTCCATTCCAAGAAGCCTTCTGGAACACCATACAGCAGGAGTTAGTTGAGGAAAGCAGATTCCCATTGGTCCCTCAGGGTGTGCCAATTTGAAAGACAAGGATTGAGGTGAGCAGGGTGGCGTGGTTTAATTTAATCTTCTCTTTGTAGGTAATGGTGGCTGGCTGATGAGAGGAGGATTGACAATACAAATGCCAATATTTTGGATTACTCTCTACCCTAAGCTAGGTAGCCTTGCCATAATTTTTTATGAATTGTTTCTCAGAGGTAGTATTCATGAAGAGAGGAAGGGGCAGGAAAGGGGATTGATACAAACAAAGGAAGGAGTAGGGTTGGAAAAATAGAGGAAGAAGCTGAGTGATTAAATAAGGTCAAAGTGCCACTGAAATCACCCCATCAGCTCAGTAACAACTTATTGTAGTTATTGTTGTTTGGGCTCTAATATGGTTTGAATAGGTAGGAAGAGCTTGAAAGAGCACAATCTGAAATCTGCTGACACCTTTCCCACCATAGGACACCAGTTTTGATTTTTGACCTGCATCAGTTATCAATAGGAAAGCCTGAAGGAGTGCATGTACTTTAGGCATTGAGAAATACTTCAAGAACATTCCCCTGACATGGATGATGACTTCTTTTCTTGTGAGGAGCTAATATTTTATTAGAAGTCAGAAATTGCTTATAATTTTGTTTCTTTTATGCAGTTTCATTTAAAAGGTGTTTTATTTTGACTGAAATAAATAGAAGCATTAAGTTAAACATGAAGGTAACAAATCTTGCAATCTGACTTCTAGATTTTTAAGAATTCTTATAAGAAATAGGCTGTACAATAAATAATAGGGGAATAAATGTTAAAATTAAAAAGTATATATATTGGGTAAATGGAAGTACTAGTCAATGAGAGGGAGGGGTAAGTGGTATGGTATGTATGAATTTTTTCTTTGTTCTTTTTATTTTTCTGGAGTGATGCAAATGTTCTGAAAAATGATCACAGTGATGAAAATATAACCATGTGTTGGTATCATGAGCCATTGATTGTACACCATGTATGGGATATTTGTATGTTAAGAATGTATGTGCTTGTGCATTGTTTTATTAATAAAAATTTAAAAAATAAAAAATAAATGGGCTATAGTTACAGACATACCTCAGAGACTATTACGGGTTTGGTTCCAGACTTCTGCCATAGAGCAAGCATCACAATAAAGCAAGTCACACAATTTTTTTTGCATTCCCAGTACATATAAAAGTTATGTTTACACTATACTGTAGTCTATTAAGTGTGCAAAAGCTTTATGTAAAAAAAAAACGATGTATATACCTTAATTTTAAAATGTTTACCATCTAGTCTAAGTGTGCAAAAGCTTTATGTCAAAAAAAAAAAACAAAAACAATGTATATACCTTAATTTAAAAATGCTCACATCATCTGAGCCTTCAGTGAGTTATAATCCTTTTGCTGGTGAAGGGTCTTGCCTCAGTGTTAATGATTGCTGACCAGGGAAGTGGTTGCTGGAGGTTGGGGTGCATGTAGCAGTTTCTTAAAATAAGACAATGAAATTTGCGTCATCAACTGACTCTTCCTTTCATGAAAGATTTCTCTGTAGCATGCAGTGCAGTTTGACAGCATTTTACCCACAGTAGAACTTCTTTCAAAATTGGAACCAGGGTGGTGCGATGGTGGCTCAGTGACAGAGTTCTTGCCTGCCATGCTGGAGACCTGGGTTTGATTCCCGGTGCCTGCCCATGCTAAAAAAAAAAAAAATTGGAGCCAGTCCTCTCAAAACATGCTGTTGCTTTATCAGCTAAGTTGATGTCATATCCTAGTTCCTTTGTCGTCATTTATATAATGTTCACCACATCTTCACGGGGAGTAGATACCATCTTGAGAAACCACATTCTTTGTTCATTCATAAGAAGCATCTTTAAGTTTTATCATGAGTTTGGAATAATTCAGTCACATCTTCAGGCTCCACTTCTAATTCTAGTTCTCTTGCTCTTTCTACCACATGTGCAGTACTTCCTCCCCTGAACCCTTCAAAGTCATCCCTAAGGGTTGAAATCAGCTCCTTCCAGATTACCTTGAATGTTGATATTTTTACCTGGAATGGTGAATCCTTTCTAGAGCTTTTCAGTTTTCTTTGCCCAGATCCATCAGAGGAATCACTATATATGCTAGCTATCATCTTATGAAGTGTATTTCTTAAATGATAAAACTTGAAATTCAAAAGGTCCTGATCGATGAGCTGCAGAATGGATTTTGTATTAGCAGGCATGAAAACAACACTAATCTTATACATCTCTAGCAGAGCTCTTTGGTGCATTGTCAAACAGTACTTGTATTTTGAGAGGGATCTTTTTTAATGAGCAATAAAGAGAATTTCAACATTGGGCCTCAAATATTCAGTAAACAGTATTGTAAACAGATGTGCTCAACATTGGGCCTGAAATAGTCAGTAAATATTAGGCCACAAATATTCAGTAAACAATGTTGTAAACAGATGTGCTGTCATCCAGGCATTGTTGTCCCATTTATAGAGCATAGGTAGAGTCAATTTAGCATAATTCTTAAGGACCGTAGAATTTTTAGAATGATAAATGAGCACAGGCTTCAACTTCAAGTCACTAATTGCATTAGCCCCTAGCAAGACAGTCAGCCTGTTTTTTTTTTTAACTTTTTTATTTTATAATATAACATATACAGAGCAAAGAAAGAAAAAACAATAGTTTTCAAAGCATTCTTCAACAAGTAGTTATAGGACAGATCTCAGAGTTTGTCATGGGCTGTCATATCACCATCTCAGATATTTCCTTCTTGTTGCTCTAGAACATTAGAGGCTAAAAGGAATAAACATTTTTTTATCATCAACAATCGACCTTTTTTTTCTTCTGTGAAAAATAACATATATACAAAAAAGCAATAAATTTCAAAGGACAACACAACAATTAGTTATAGAACAGATTTCAGAGTTTGGTATGCATTACAGATCCACATTCTAGCTGTTCTAAGATACTAGCGACTAGAAAAAATGTCAATATAATGATTCAGCAATCATACTTGTTTGCTAAACCCTACCTTCTCTGTATTACTCCAGCATCACTTTAATCTTTCTCCCACTCTTTGGGGATATTTGGGCTATGCCCATTCTAACTTTTTCATGTTGGTAGGGGCTGTCAGTAATACAGAGAGGGAGATAGAACTAGCGAGTGTTCTGGAGAGGCTGGCCTTTCTAGGTTTCAGGACTTACCTGGTCCAGGGACCCTTCTGGATGTTGTAGGTTTCTGGAAAGTTACACGTGGAATCTTTGTAGAATCTTATATATTGCCCTAGGTATTTTTAGGATTGTCAGTCTGTCTTTTGAAGCCTTGAAGTCAGGCATTGTCTTCTCTAGCTGTGAAAGTCCTACCCATCACCTTCCAATGTAAGGTTGTTTCATCTACATTGAAAATTTGTTGTTTAGTGTAGCCACCTTCATCAATTACCTTAGTATCATTTTCTGGATAACTTGCTGTAGCTTCTGCAGTCAGCATTTGCTGCTTTACCGTGCATTTTTATGTTATGAAAATGGCTTTTTTCCTTAAACCTCATGGACCAACTTCTACTAGTTTCCAGCTTTTTTTTCTGCAGCTTCCTCTCTCACCCTTCATAGAATTGAAAAGTTAGGGCCTTGCTCTGGATTAGGCTTTGGTTTAAGGGAATGTTGTGATTGGTTTGTCTTCTCTCCAAAAAAAAAAGTTTCTCCATATCAGCAATAAGTCTGTTTCACTTCTTGTCATTTGTGTGTTTAGTGGAGTAGTAGCACTTTTAATTTCCTTGAAATACTTTTTCTTTGCATTCACAACTTGGCTAAATTTTTTGCTCAAGAGGCCTAGCTTTTGGCTGATTTCAACTTTCAACATGCTTTCCTCACTAAGCTTAAACATTTCTAACTTTTGGCTTTAAAGTGATGGATGTGTGGATTCTTCCTTTCACTTGAACACTGAAGAGGCCATTGTAGGGTTACTAATTGGCCTAACTTCAAAATTTCTGTGTCTCAGGGCATAGGGAGGCCCGAGGAGAGGGAGAGAGACAGGAACGTCTGGTCGGTAGAGTGGTCAGAACACACAACTTTGGTGTCTTACATGGGCACGGTTCATGGCACCTCAAAACAATTGAAATAGTATCATCAAAGATTACTGACCACAGATCACTGTAAGAGATACAATAATAATGAGAAAGCTTGAAATGTTATGAGAATTACCAAAATGTAACACAGAGACATGAAATGAGCACATGCTGTTGGAAAAATGGCACCAGTATATATATTTGATTGACCTGAGGTTGCTTTAGGCCTTCATTTTGTGAAAAACATGATATCTGTGAACTGCAGTAAAACGAGGTATGCCTATATGTGATTTAGGTTGCAAAATTTGAAAAGCTTATAACGAGCCCATGAAGAACATTCCTCTGCTTCATGTCCAGGTATAGCTGTCTTGGGACCTTAAGTTTAAAAATTGTATGATTCCACTTCCGGAGAAGATGGCGGCTTAGTAAAGTGCGCGCGTCTTAGTTTCTCCTCCAGAACAACTACTCTAGCCGCGGCAGCCGGCGACCGGAGCCCCTCCCACACACGCAGCTTCCCGGGCCAACTGGGAGCCTCGGATTGGCGGTTCCCCAAGCCGCGGCGGCTGGCGCCCCTCCCCACGTGAGGCTTCCCGGGCTGGCTGGGAGCCTCAGCTCAGCAGTTCCCCAAGCCACAGCGGCCGGAGACGGAGCCCCTCCCACACACGCGGCTTCCCGGGCCGGCTGGGAGCCTCGGATCAGGGGTTCCCCAAGCCGCAGCAACCGGAGCCCCTCCCACACACTCGGCTTCCCGGAGGGAAAGGAAGGAGTCTCCAACAGTAGTAGAGACTGAGTCCAACCTAACACCAATAGTGGCATTAATGAACAACTTCTGACTACTAAAAATAGGCCCTCAGCTCAGGCAAAACTGAACAAGGCGGAAGTCGCCTATTGGGCTAATGAAAAAGAGGAAAGGGGGCGAAACAGAGCCTTCTCCGGCTGTTTCTGCGGAGGCTTGGTTGCCTCTGGGCTCAGCGCTGGGATTACACAGGTTGCGACTGCCCCGAACGCAGAGGCGGGGTGCTTTCAGGGCTCTCTACCACCTGAACATTCCCTGCGGGAGGGGTGAAACGCAACTCAGGTGGAATCCCTCTCTCAAAGAATTCAGATCCCAGGACTTCACAATTTGAAGTCATTAAAACCCACCTACAACCTTTCCTCTGTCTCCACCACACACCCAGCAGCGAGAGTCTTCCAAAGTTAAAGGAGCCACAACATCTTTTGCTGGTGGGACCCACAAACAGACAAGCACCACATACTGGGCAGGATAAGAAAAACAGAGCCCAGAGACTACACAGGAAAGTCTTTCAACCTGCTGGGTCCCACACTCAGGGAAATCTGATTAAATGCCCAGACGCCAGCAAAGAATAACAAATCACACCAGGAAAATTGAAGATATGGCCCAGTGAAAGGAACAAAACCAATAGCTCAAATTAGATACAGGAGCTGAGACAACTAATTCTGAATATACGAACAGAAATAGAAAACCTCTTCAAAAACCAAATCAATAAATTGAGGGAGGACATGAAGAAGGCATGGGATGAACAAAAAGAAGAAATGGAAATTCTGAAAAAACAAATCACAGAACTTGTGGGAATGAAAGATACAGTAGAAGAGATGAAAAAAACAATGGAAACCTACAATGGTAGATTTAAAGAGGCAGAGGCTAGAATTAGTGAACTGGAGGGTGGAATATCTGAAATCCAAAAAGAAACAGAAACTATAGGGAAAAGAATGGAAAAATTTGAACAGGGTATCAGGGAACTCAAGGACAATATGAACCGCACAAATATATGTGTTGTGGGTGTCCCAGAAGGAGAAGAGAAGGGAAAAGGAGGAGAAAAACTAATGGAAGAAATTATCACTGAAAATTTCCCAACTCTTATGAAAGACCTAAAATTACAGATCCAAGAAGTGCAGCGCACCCCAAAGAGATTAGACCCAAATAGGCGTTCTCCAAGACACTTACTAGTTAGTATGTCAGAGGTCAAAGAGAAAGAGAAGATCTTGAAAGCAGCAAGAGAAAAACAATCCATTACATACAAGGGAAACCCAATAAGACTTTGTGTAGATTTCTCAGCAGAAACCATGGAAACTAGAAGACAGTGGGATGATATATTTAAAATACTAAAAGAGAAAAACTGCCAACCAAGACTCCTATATCCAGCAAAATTATCCTTCAAAAATGAGGGAGAAATTAAAACATTTTCAGACAAAAAGGCACTGAGAGAATTTGTGACCAAGAGAGCAGCTCTGCAAGAAATACTAAAGGGAGCACTAGAGTCAGATACGAAAAGACAGAAGAGAGAGGTATGGAGAAGAGTGTAAAAAGAAGGAAAGTCAGATATGATATATATAATACAAAAGGCAAAATGGTAGAGGAAAATATTATCCAAACAGTAATAACGCTAAATGTTAATGGACTGAATTCCCCAATCAAAAGACATAGACTGGCAGAATGGATTAAAAAACAGGATCCTTCTATATGCTGTCTACAGAAAACACATCGGAGACCCAAAGATAAACATAGGTTGAAAGTGAAAGGTTGGGAAAAGATATTTCATGCAAATAACAACCAGAAAAGAGCAGGAGTAGCTATACTAATATCCAACAAATTAGACTTCAAATGTAAAACAGTTAAAAGAGACAAGGATACTATCTACTAATAAAAGGAACAATTAAACAAGAAGACATAACAATCATAAATATTTACGCACCGAATCAGAATGCCCCAAGATACGTGAGGAATATACTGCAAACACTGAAAAGGGAAATAGACACATATACCATAATAGTTGGAGACTTCAATTCACCACTCTCATCAATGGACAGAACATCTAGACAGAGGATCAATGAAGAAACAGAGAATTTGAATATTACAATAATTAAGGTAGACTTAACAGACATTTATAGGACATTACACCCCACAACAGCAGGATACACCTTTTTCTCAAGTGCTCATGGATCATTCTCAAAGATAGACCATATGCTGGTCACAAAGCAAGTCTCAACAAACTTAAAAAGGTTGAAAGCATGCACAAAACTTTCTCAGATCATAAAGGAATGAAGTTGGAAATCAATAATAGGCGGAGTGCCAGAAAATTCACAAATACGTGGAGGCTCAACAACACACTCTTAACCAGTGGGTCAAGGAAGAAATTACAAGAGAAATTAGTAAATATCTCGAGGCGAATGAAAATGAAAACACAGCATATCAAAACCTATGGGACGCAGCAAAGGCAGTGCTAAGAGGGAAATTTATTGCCCTAAATGCCTATATCAGAAAAGAAGAAAGGGCAAAAATTCAGGAATTAACCTTCCACTTGGAAGAACTGGAGAAAGAACAGCAAACTAACCCCAAAGCAAGCAAAAGGAAAGAAATAACAAAGATTAGAGCAGAAATAAATGAAATTGAGAACATGAAAACAATAGAGAAAATCAATAAGACCAGAAGTTGGTTCTATGAGAAAATCAACAAGATTGATGGGCCCTTAGCAAGATTGACAAAAAAAGAAGAAGAGAGAGGATGCAAATAAATAAGATCAGAAATGGAAGAGGAGACATAACCACTGACCCCACAGAAATAAAGGAGGTAATAACAGGATACTATGAACAACTTTACACTAATAAATACAGCAATGTAGATGAAATGGACAAGTTCCTAGAAAGGCATGAACAACCAACTTTGACTCAAGAAGAAATAGATGACCTCAACAAACCAATCACAAGTAAAGAAATTCAATCAGTCATTCAAAAGCTTCCCAAAAAGAAAAGTCCAGGACCAGATAGCTTCACATATGAATTCTACCGAACATTCCAGAAAGAATTAGTACCAACTCTGCTCAAACTCTTCAAAAAAATTGAAGTGGAGGGAAAGCTACCTAATTCATTCTATGAAGCCAACATCACCCTCATACCAAAACCAGGCAAAGATATTACACAAAAAGAAAACTACAGACCAATCTCTCTAATGAGTATAGATGCAAAAATCCTCAACAAAATTCTAGCAAATCGAATCCAGCAACACATTAAAAGAATTATATATCATGACCAAGTAGGATTCATCCCAGGTATGCATGGATGGTTCAACATAAGAAAATCAATTAATGTACTACACCATATCAACAAATCAAAGCAGAAAAATCACATGATCATCTCAATTGATGCAGAGAAGGCATTTGACAAAATTCAACATCCTTTCCTGTTGAAAACACTTCAAAGGATAGGAATACAAGGGAACTTCCTTAAAATGATAAAGGGAATATATGAAAAACCCACAGCTAAAATCGTCCTCAATGGGGAAAAACTGAAAACTTTCCCCCTAAGATCAGGAACAAGACAAGGATGTCCACTATCACCACTGTTATTCAACATTGTGTTGGAAGTTCTAACCAGAGCAATTCAAGAAGAAAAAGAAATACAAGGCATCAAAATTGGAAAGGAAGAAGTAGAACTATCACTGTTTGCAGACGATATGATACTCTACGAAACCCAGAAAAATCCACAACAAAAAAACCCAGAAAAATCCACAACAAAACTACTAGAGCTAATAAATGAGTACACCAAAGTAGCAGGTTACAAGATCAACATTCAAAAAACTGCGGTGTTTCTATACACTAGCAATGAACAAGCTGAGGGGGAAATCAAGAAACGAATTCCATTTACAATTGCAGCTAAAAGAATAAAATACTTAGGAATAAATTTAACAAAAGAGACAAAAGACCTATACAAAGAAAACTACAAAAAACTGTTAAAAGAAATCACAGAAGACCTAAATAGATGGAAGGGCATACCGTGTTCATGGATTGGAAGACTAAATATAGTTAAGATGTCAATCCTACCTAAATTGATTTACAGATTCAATGCAATACCAATCAAAATCCCAACAACTTATTTTTCAGAAATAGAAAAACCAATAAGCCAATTTATCTGGAAGGGCAGGGTGCCCCAAATTGCTAAAGGTATCTTGAGGAAAAGAAAACGAGGCTGGAGGTGTCATGCTGCCGGACTTTAAGGCATATTATGAAGCCACAGTGGTCAAAACAGCATGGTACTGGCATAAAGATAGATATATCGACTAATGGAATCGAATAGAGTGCTCAGATATAGACCCTCTCATCTGTGGACATTTGATCTTTGATAAGGCAGTCAAGCCAACTCACCTGGGACAGAACAGTCTCTTCAATAAATGGTGCCTAGAGAACTGGATATCCATATGCAAAAGAATGAAAGAGGACCCATATCTCACACCATATACTAAAGTTAACTCAAAATGGATCAAAGATCTAAACATTAGGTCTAAGACCATAAAACAGTTAGAGGAAAATGTAGGGAGATATCTTATGAATCTTACAATTGGAGGCGGTTTTATGGACCTTTAACCTAAAGCAAGAGCACTGAAGAAAGAAATAAATAAATGGGAGCTCCTCAAAATTAAACACTTTTGTGCATCAAAGAACTTCATCAAGAAAGTAGAAAGACAGCCTACACAATGGGAGACAATATTTGGAAACGACATATCAGATAAAGGTCTAGTATCCAGAATTTATAAAGAGATTATTCAACTCAACAACAAAAAGACAGCCAACCCAATTACAAAATGGGAAAAAGACTTGAACAGACACCTCTCAGAAGAGGAAATACAAATGGCCAAAAGGCACATGAAGAGATGCTCAATGTCCCTGGCCATTAGAGAAATGCAAATCAAAACCACAATGAGATATCATCTCACACCCACCATAATGGCCATTATCAACAAAACAAAAAATGACAAGTGCTGGAGAGGGTGTGGAGAAAGAGGCACACTTATCCACTGTTGGTGGGAATGTCAAATGATGCAACCACTGTGAAAGGCGGTTTGGCGGTTCCTCAAAAAGTTGAATATAGAATTGCCATACAACCCAGCAATACCATTGCTGGGTATCTACTCAAAGGACTTAAGGGCAAAGACACAAATGGACATTTGCACACCAATGTTTATAGCAGCATTATTTACAATTGCAAAGAGATGGAAACAGCCAAAATGTCCATCAACAGAAGAGTGGCTAAACAAACTGTGGTATATACATACGATGGAATATTATGCAGGTTTAAGACAGAATAAACTTATGAAGCATGTAATAACATGGATGGACCTAGAGAACATTATGCTGAGTGAGTCTAGCCAAAAACTAAAGGACAAATACTGTATGGTCCCACTGATGTGAACCGACATTAGAGAATAAACTTGGAATATGTCACTGGTAACAGAGACCATCAGGAGTTAGAAATAGGGTAAGATAATGGGTAATTGGAGCTGAAGGGGTACAGACTGTGCAACAGGACTGAATATAAAAACTCAAAATGGACAGCACAATACTACCTAATTGTAATGCAATTATGTTAAAACACTGAATGAAGCTGCATCTGAGGTATAGTTTTGTTTTTTTGTGTTTTTTGTATTTTTTATTTTTATTTTTTCTCTATATTATCACTTTATTTCTTTTTTCTGTTGTCTTGCTATTTCTTTTTCTAAATTGATGAAAATGTACTAAGAAATGATGATCATACATCTATGTGATGATATTAAGAATCACTGATTCCATATGTAGAATGGAATGATTTCTAAATGTTGTGTTAGTTAATTTTTTTTAATAAATAAAAAAAAATTGTATGATTCTGAGTTTAGAGTTTTAAAACTCATTTAATTGTAGCATGTTAGTTGTATAATGATAATTATCAAACGTAAGTGTAAAATTCTGTAACATGCTGTTGGATATTTCATGAAGCTTGTTAAAATCAATTTTTTTCCCACATGTAACAGTATGCCGTACAGCTGTCCCTTTACCCTAGAATCTGACAAAGGTGCTTAATTGATTGAATGAATAACAGATTATCAGTGTACTTTTTTGTATTCTCATTAGCTGTATACTGTAACTTATTGAGCATGCCTGGGTTTTTGTTTTCTAGCAATATCCAGACTATTATGCAATCATTAAGGAGCCTATAGATCTCAAGACCATTGCCCAGAGGATACAGGTATGAAGGTGACCATATGTGCCTTACGTAATTTAGGACAGGTTAGTCTGTGGTGTTTTATAGGAGCTTCTAAAAAGTAAATAGAGAAGATGTCTCTGTAAAGGATTATTATAATGTAAACAGATCAGGGTTGTTGTGTTACTGATTATAGCTTTGCAGGAGACTTCATAGAGTCCCTTTTCCATTTTTTTCTGTAGCCAGCAAAGAGAAATTCTCATTGCCATAGGAAATCTTGTTCTTAGCACAAAAATGTAAAAACATTAGCCATGAAATTTCTGATTTTGTGAAGATTCATTTGATATTTTTCTTTATTGTTACCTACTTCTTCCAAAAGAGTTTTTGTGTGTCTTAAAATAAGTCATCTACAACAGATATGAGAGTGTAAATTCTACAAATAGAGACTTGTTCTCTTTGTCCCCCACTGTTTCCCCAGTAGTGATATCAGCAACTAGCACTCCCATACACTTGACATGTGCCTTGTGCCTGGCACTATTATATTAACTAATTAATTCTTACAATAACTTCATGAGATATATGCTGTTCCTTCCCCATTTTATAGGTCAGAAAACTGAAAAATAGGAAAGTTAAGTAACTTGCCCAGGTCACCAACTAATAAGAAGATCCAAAATTTGAATCCAGGCAGTCTGGCTCCAGAGACTGTGCTCTTAACCCCTACACTGTTAACTGCCTCTCCACAGAGTAAAAGCTGCTCAGTAAATAATTCAGTGAATGAATAACTAGGAGTTAAAGTTTAATAATGAAGATTAAGGAAGTTGATGGGGAAACCAGAGCTAAATTATACCAGAAACCTAGTTTTTAGTGTTGGATTGATTCTAGTTCTTTTCCTGACTCTTCTACTTACAAGCTATGTCACTTTGTCAAGTGACTTGCCTGCTTCCTTTTCTGTGTGTTATATATAATATCACCACTTCGCGGAATCATAAGGCTCAGTGATAATGTTTGTAAAGCATCTGACATAGCACCTACAGGATGAGGCACTGATAAATGTGAATTACTGCTCTTCCTGGAATAAGGAGAGCTTTGGGGCTCCCTATAGCTTAAGCAAAAAGAAAAGCATAAAAACAATGTTATATAGTCTCATTATGAAATGAGACTGAAATCTCAGTGGTTTGCCAGGAGAGACAAACTTTTCTTTGATTTTAAATTCTAAGACATTAGTAAAGACTAACAGTGTGGCAATTATTGGTACCACAGGTGGATTTGTATTTTCCCAGAATGTTAAAAATACAGATTCCCTAGTGTATCATCTGATCTTTAAGGAGACCCAATACCTGATACTTACAATGACCCAGTTTCCTGGAACCTAAATTCCTGGAATATCTAATGTCTATTCTAGGGAAAAGATGTTTTCAAATTGCTGAAAATCAAATCAGATCTTCAAACCTGCCTACCTCAGCTCAAATCTTCTCTGTGTCACCTCTGACCGTATCTTGTCTTTTCTTCCTTCCAAATGTCCCACGGAATCACCTTCTTTTGCCATCACCCTAGTCAAGATCCTTGTCTTCTTGTGTTCAGATTATTGTAGCGGTCTTTCCTGCCTCCCTGAAGAAAGGTTCTCCAGTCCGTTCTACATAATGCTTTCTGACCTTGGTTTTCTTTTTGCCATTCCACTGCCCTGAGACTTAAGTCACTTGCTTTCTAATACCTGCTAAAGCAAGTCCCAACTCCTTGTACCAGTTCAACCACAGCCAACTCTGACTAACTTAAGTAGAAAAGGGATTTATGAAAAGGGTATGAATAGCACATGGAATAGTTGGGAAGGAAGACTGAAGGACTAGCCTGGGAAATTAGAATCTCAGGGAAGTCATAGCACAGCTGAGATCATGTGCAGTTTCTTTGTGGTGCCATTGCTGTTACCACCGTCATTTGCCTCTATGGGTTGTAGATACTTGTTGTTCCACTGCTAGACTCTATTCTTGTGCGAGTGTTAGAAATTAATTCCTGCCGTTCCCTTGCTGTTACTTTAGTCCCTTAAGACCCAAGCATGTAATTAGCTGACCCACAGTTATTTCCCCTTGCCCTGGCTACCAGGCTAACTGCAAAATGACCCTCTGCCCACTTTCACCTCTCCTAGTGGGAGGTAGGATCCTACCTACCTCCTGTGCTGGGATTCCATTCAAATAAAAAGAGTACTCAGATGTAAGGTGGCCACACATAGCAAATAACCTGCCTTTCTCCTTTTCTTGACTTTCTGGATTCTGCCTTGTTTGTCCTTACCTTACCTATGCAGCCCATGCTTATGGTTCTGCTCTTCCCCTATTCTCCACTCTGCTTAGTTTCTCAGTCTCTCTAAAACTTGCACTATTCATCCCTCTTGTTTGTAATGTCTACCACTTACCTAGAGTGTATCCCTCCTTCCCTTTGTAAAGAGGTAATTATAGTAGTCTGGGTTATGTTGAATTATTTTGCATTATTTGTTGAGTTATTCAGATTGAGTGAGTTTTAAGGTATGAAAGGTTTAGCATAGAGTCTAGTACATAAAGGATACTCAGAAGAATTTATATACTTTATGCTAGTCTAATTTCTTATTTTACCTCAAGTTTACCTCAAGAAGTTACTCATGTGACTAAAGAGGTTTTTCTTAATGCTACTAAGTCTACCTTAATGTGTTAGTTTTCATGAAGCACTTAGTAGTACTTGATACAAAGTAAGCACTGTGAATTTGTTAAATAAAACAACTTTTACCTTACTTGATTTTTTTTAATTATAAGTTATTTTTTAGGAGAGTAATGTCCTCTGGTTTCATTATTGATTTAAAACTTATTTGTAAATAGTAATAATAGTCCATAAAAGAGAAAATAACTTCACAGTTTTTCACATATGTAGTTTCCAATAAAGTCTTTGAAGTATGGTGAAAATTTAAAAATGTATAGAGTTTTCTTTTTAAAGGTTATACTGATTAAATCTCACTAAAAAATTTTGCTACATTTTGTTGTTCACGTAGAATGGAAGCTACAAAAGTGTTCATGCAATGGCCAAAGATATAGATCTCCTAGCAAAAAATGCCAAAACTTACAATGAGCCTGGTTCTCAAGTATTCAAGGTTTGTTTTTTATTTTTGTTGCTGTTTTTCTTTGATAATAGTAGATACTTTGGTTTAGAGCCAATATTTTTTATAGAACAGCTTTTTAAGATATAATTCACATGCCTACAGTTTATCCATTTAAAGTGTGTGAATTCATTGGTGTTTAGTGTATTCGTGAAGTTGTACAGTCACTACCACAATCAAATTTAGAACATTTGGGTGGGCCATGGTGGCTCATCAGGCAGAGTTCTCACCTGCCATGCCGGAGACCCAGGTTCATTCCCAGTGCCTGACCATGTGAGAAAAAAAAAAAAAATTAGGACATTTTTATTGCCTCACAAAGAAATCACCTTTCCTAACTGCCCTTCCCACCTCTACCTGTAAACAACTACTAATATATTCTGTGCCTCTATAGATTTTGCTATTCAGGACTTTCATATGAAAAGAATTATATAATGTGTGGACTTCTGTGACTTGCTTCTTTCACTTAATGTTTTCAAGGTTTATTTAAGTAGTAGCATGTATCAGTACTTCATTCCTTTTTAATGGCTGGATAATATTCCATTGAATATATAGATATACCACGTTTTGTCCAACCAGTTGATGATGGGCATTTGGGTTTTTTCTTCCACCCTTTGGCAATTATGAATAACGCCGCTATATTCATGTATAAGTTTTGGTATGGACATATGTTTTCACTTCTCATGGGTATATACATAGAAGTGAAATTGCTAGGTCATATGTGAAAACTTTTGAGAAACTACCCTCCTGTTTTCTACAGCAGTGGTACCATTTCAAATTTCCACCCACAGTGCGTGAGAGTTCAGATTTTTCCACATGTCCACCAACACTTGTTATCTTGACTTTTTTTTTTGTCATGCTCCAGGGGCCTCCCTACAGTGAGCTGCCATTTGTCCATCCCCAATTTCCCATCCTACATGTATTGGGTAAGACCTCAGGACCCTAGGGAATAACATGAGGTGTAAGATAGTGCTCATATCCTGGTGCAGCAACAAGACACAAAGTAACATTTATGTTAAAGTTAAGGTTATGTCATGACTTTGATTCTAGCCATCTGAGGTAGTATCTCATTGTGGTTTTGATTTATGCTTCCCTGATGAAATGATGTTGGACATTTTTTTGTGTGCTTATTGGCCATTTGTACATCTTCTTTGGCAAAATGTCTATTCAGACCTTTACCAATTTTTAAATTGGGTTATCTTTTGTATTTTTGAATTTCAAGTGTTCTTTATATATTCTAGATATGAATCACTTATCTCATACATGATTTTCAAATATTTTCTCCCATTCTGTGGGTTATTTTTCCACTTTCATGATGGTGTCATTTGAAACCCAAAGGTTTTAGTTTTAGTGGAGTCCTTCTTGTCTTTATTTGCTTTTGTTACTTGTGCTTTTGATGTCATATCTAAGAATCTTTTGACAGATTCAGCGTCCTGGAGATGAACTTCTGTGTTTTCTAGTAAGAATTTTGTAGTTTTAGTACTTACATTTAGGTCTGTAATCCATTTTGAGTTCATTTTTGTATATAATATTAGATAGGGATCCAGCTTCATTCTTTTGCATGTGGCTATCTGCCTATCTAGTGTTCCAGTGCCATTTGTTGAAAAGACTTATACTTGGCGCCCTTGTCAAAAAGTAATTGACCATAGATGTATGGGTTTCTTTCTGGACTTTCAATTCTATTCCATTGATTTCTGTTTGATCTTGTGTCATCTACACCTTTTTTTTTTAAGCCAAGTAATCTTTATCTTGACAGGATGCAAATTCAATTAAAAAAATATTTTACATGAAAAAGGCAGAAATTGAACATCATGAAATGGCTAAATCAAGCCTTCGAATGAGGTAAGTTAAAAACATGTCTAAAATCCATTGTACCTTTATTATTTGCCAGATTTTCTAGCTAATGAAATCAATACAATGGAGAACAAGATATATGTTTCATTTCAAGATTGTATTTACAGTTTATAATGTGATTCCAAAGAGAGTAGGAGTAACTCTTACTCAGCCCACTTATTGCCCCTAAAGGGCTTTATTTAAAAGGAGACCTTTTTTATGCTTAACACCCTGTATACTTTTGTTATTTTATTTGCAGCGAGGGTCTTTGTAATCAGGTTTCAGGATATCTGAAGATCTCATCCTGGCTTTTACTTGAGCTCAGACTGTGACTTTGTTTTGGTATTCTTTTTCCTCCTATATCAAATGAGAGATTTGACTGGCTACTATTTTGGAAGCTTTCTTCTGTCCCTGACATTCTTTTTGTTACCAGATCCTCTGGAATCTCTTATTAATGTAAGCTCCGTTGGTGGGCAGGCCTGGTCACCTCTCTTCTGCAGAATCCCCAGGTCCTGGAGCAGAGCCTGCTGGACAGGAAGAGTTCAGAAATATTTGAGCATTTATATTTAGAAAAGGAAAGAAACAGTTATCTCCTTGCCTTTTTGTTTATCCAGCATTGTGATTTCAGCTGCTATTTATTTATTTATTTATTTTTCTAAGCATTTTTCTTATCTTATCTCTGGTTAGAACTCCCTCAAATTTGGCTGCAGCCAGGTTGACAGGCTCTTCTCATGGTAAAGGCAGTCTTGGTGAAGAGAGAAATCCCACTAGCAAGTATTACCGGTAAGAGATAGTGTTTGGTGTGAGAGTGTTTATGTAGATTGGCATATTTGTGTATATTTTGAGAAACAATGGGGTTATTATGAGCACTTGGTACCACACACTTTATTTAAAAGGTCAAGGCCCAGCCTCTAATCCCAGAAAGTGTTTAAGTAGAAACTGTTTGTCAGGTAGTGTTTAAGGTTGATTACCAATATAATGTATTGTCATATATTATCAAGTATTTTATTCATAATAGAATTTGTGTTAATTGTAAAGTATGAGCATCTTAGGAGAGAATCACAAGTAACTATGACTAATTCCTTATTTTCCATTGGACAAGGAGTAGTGCTGCTTTTTAAGTAAAAAATAAATTGCATGTAACCTACTCTAGACTCTTTCCCACTATTCCCTCTTTTCAAAGAGAAAAAGATTTGTTTTTCTTAGATTATTGTGGAAAATATAAAGAAGTACAAAGATAAATTGAGGTGATTGAATAAAAATTTTTTTCTTTGATGTGCATGTTTTATTAACAATTCCTATTTCCCTTCCTGTAAAGTAACCAATTATTATAACATTTTTCCCTCTGTTCTGATTGCTTATTTTTCTTTGTAGTAATAAAAGAGCAGTTCAAGGAGGTCGTTTATCAGCAATTACCATGGCACTTCAATATGGCTCGGAAAGTGAGGAGGATGCTGCTTTAGCTGGTAGGAATTAGGTTGTAACTAGTTAAATGGCTTCTCAGTGTATCCTTCTGACTGAGAAAAGTTTCAGTGACTTTGGTCTTCTTGGGAGTTTGTTGGTTTTTTTAGTTCATGCAGTTTTGTTACATTTTTACTGTATTTTTGGTTGACAGACTTATCAAAAGCATATTGCTTTATTTTGCATTGAAGCTCATAGTTGGGTAAATGCTGCTAAAATAAGTGCTCTGATGACTTGGAAGATCCTGGTTTAAACTTATAATTACAGTTCTAATGAAATTAGAAATTACAGTATCAGGAAAGCCCAGGGAAAAATTCACATCATGTTAGATTTTCAGGACATTGATTTGTATTTTCAGTAGGTTCTAATTTCTTCTTGGCTAAAGTTTATGATTTAAAAATAAATATAAATTGCAATTAGAGTAACATGTTATATGTGCAGTTCATGTCCCACATAGGGCATTTGGCACTAAAAACCAACATGCAAGAACAATTTGGTAATATAAAGAGCAGCCTAAAGGATCCAACTATATACGTGTATTTGATTTCATTGTCTTTCACTTATAATAACATTTTTTCATTTTACTTTGATGTTTTTACGTGTAGAGATCAAATTTGTTACATTAAGTTAGTCAGGTGTATCTTTTGAATTTATAACTAAATGTGACAAAACAGATTTTTCCATTGTATCATAGTTTTCACCAATGAGTAAATCTTCTATGGAAACCTCATATTCACTATAAACTATTTAGAAGAGTATGAATTTAATTTTTTGACACAGTTATTTATAGAATTACAAGAATTGAAAGAAGAAATTACCTGTCTTTTTGATAGCTTTCTTTTTTACTAAATATAAAAGTGACACACATGTTATGTTTAGGTTTTCTTTCAACAGTTGGTTATTTCACTAGCTTTACAGTAGCATAGCAAAGCAAAGGAAAACTACACCATTTACAGGATTACTAAAAGCTTTTTATTCCTCTAATAAGTAGTACATTTATCACAAGATAATATAGCTGTAACCTCAGCTTTTAGAAAATAAAGTAGAGGACACAAACTTTGTATGAAGTAGTTTTTCCAAGCTATTTCTCAGAATCTACCTGGCTTCTTGAGGTAATTTGTTTTAGAGGCACACTAAACTATGCAGCTTAGGCTTTGAGGGAGGGCAGTGGAAAAGAGCACAAAGTTGTGCTCACTACAAGATTAGAAATAGAATACAGGAATAGATAAGGAAAATGGGTAACTCCATCCTTCCATTCCAAATAAAAAAGGAAGGCAGAAAAAAAATGGGATAAACAGAAAGTCTAAAATGGGAGAAATAAGTCCCAACATGTCAGAAATCACATCAGTGTTAATTACCTAGATTTACCATTTAAAACAATCTGGTTATGTGCTGGTTATAAGAGGTACATACTAAAGATAAAAACATAGGACAGTTGAATAGAAAAGAATGGAGAAAGATAAACCAGGCAAATAATAACCAAAATAAACCATATTGTCGCACATTGACTTCCAGTAAAATAGACTTTCAAACAGAAAGCATTACCAGAGATAAAAGAATCCACTTTGTAAAAGGTTTATTTCATCAAGAAGATTAATTTTAAAAATCTGAGATGATAGAGTGGTAGCCCATGACAAACTCTGGAATCTGTTCTGTGACTACTTGTTGGGGTGTGCTTTGAAAAGTATTGCTCTTTTCTTTCTTTGCATTATATATGTTATATTTTACAATTAAAAAAAAATACATTAAACAAACAGTTGGAATATCAGAAATAAAAACACTGCCCTTGGATTGAGCGCCCCTTTCTCTCAATTATTGCTTGTTATAGAAGCAGAAAACCAGAGAAAATTTGAACATACTCCTTCAACAGGAAAGTATATTACTTTCATTTTGCTGCTGTAACAAATGACCACAATTTTAGTGGCTTAAAAACAACACAAATTTATTCTGTTACAGCTGTGGAGGTCAGAGGTCACTGGGGCAAAGCCACAGAAATTTAAAACTAAATCAGGTCTGACAGGATTAGATCAATTTAAATGCATGTTATTCTAAACTACATGACATTGCTTTAGTGCTTCTTTTTTTGGCCAAGCACATAGCAAGGAGTCTCTGAAAGACATAAATTTAAAAAGAAACTATTTTGTAATCTTTTTAAAACAGTATAGCTTTTTCTCTATAACACTATTCTGTTTCTGTGCAATATTTCTCTAAGTAAACATGAAATTATATTAAACGTTGCTAGCATCTATAATAAAGGTTAGAGGCTATTCTTTTAAAATAATAATTCTCAAATATATATAGCTTACTCTAGAAGGTTGTTGAAAGGGCTTTAAGCCATGAAGTTCATCCTTTCCATTTATGAATAGCTTTTTTGTTTTTTTCTAGCTGCACGTTATGAAGAAGGAGAATCTGAAGCAGAAAGCATTACTTCTTTTATGGATGTTTCAAATCCTTTTTATCAGCTTTATGACACAGTTAGGAGCTGTCGGAATAACCAGGGGCAGCTAATTGCTGAACCTTTTTTCCATTTACCTTCAAAGAAAAAATACCCTGATTATTATCAGCAAATTAAAATGCCCATATCACTACAGCAGATCAGGTAAGATGTCTTTCTGTGTTATCCAGTAGATTATGGACTTCCATTTTCTTGTGGTTGAGCCTGCGCATATATATTCCTTCCTAAAATGGATCAAGATATTAAAGGAAAAATGTTTTAATAGGGCATACTTGAATATAACTCATATATGAAAAATGAGAAATAAATTTGGTTAAATAGTAAACTGTCTGCAATAGAGTTAAAAAGCAAGTAAATGGAGGGTGTTCCATCTCTTATTTGTATTTCAAATTATGGATTGTAAAAAGTAATGCAGCTTGAAGGCCTCAGGCTCTCCCATTGGGCAGCAGAGATGCAGGCAGGGAGAATGCCACGAGTCTTCTTTGTCCCCACCCCACTCTCTCCACCACTTTCCCTGAGATCCACCTCCCCGCTTTGATTGGATTTTGCACATCATCCTTCCTTGATTTCATTGTATTTTCAAAATCCGGTGACCAGAGTTCTTCATTAAGAGGTGAATCATCACATGTGCTTGGCAGTGGGGAATGCAGTGGAAATTACTTGGAGGAGACTAGGTATTCTAGTTTGGTAGCTGCCGGAATGCAACACACCAGAGACGGATTGGCTTTTAATAAAAGGGGATTTATTTTGTTGGTTCTTCAGAGGAAAGGCAGCTAACTTTCCACTGAGGTTCTTTCTTACATGGAAGGCACAGGATGGTCTCTGCTGGTCTTCTCTCCAGGCCCCTGGGTTCCAACAACTTTCCCTAGGGTGACTTCTTTCTGTATCTTCGAAGGCCTGGGCTGAGCTGCAAGTGCTGAGATGAGGAATGCCGAGCTGCTTCGCAGTGCTACGTTGCAATCTCTCATTTAAGCACCAGCCAGTTAAGTCAAACATCACTCATTACAGCAGACACACCTCCTAGCTGACTGCAGATGTAATTGGCAACAGATGAGGTTCATGTACTGTTGGCTTATGTCCGCAGCAACAAGACTAGGTATGCTCACCTGGCCAAGTTGACAACTGAATCTAACTAACACACTAGGCAACCAGGGAGTCCAACCCCCTCATGATATTGCTATTCCAATTGCCACAATTTCAGTCTTTGATAATCAAGACCTTAATTTTAGCCATAGAAGCCCAGACAGTTGTGAATTTAGCAAATTCTATAATAATTTGGCAATGCACAGTATCATTTTTTAAATAAAATATTTTACAGAAAGTTTTTATCATAACATTTGAAAATATATGAAAGAATATCTATTATGCAGATTAATGATGATGTGTAATAGTAAATGAATGCTGGCAAACCCACTACTCAATTTAAGAAGTAGAACATGATCAACATTCACTTTGGGAATCAAATTTTTTCAGTGGTTTCCAACCAATGGTTAATAGTAAAGGGTGTGTGGCCTCGAATATCCAGGTACCCTGAGACTAGAAATTGTTCACCTAAACCTATTGCTATGAAAAATATCCATCCAACCCCACAGTCTTTATATTCTTTATTTCTTCAGATTGACTCTTTAATGTACTTTAAGATCAGCTGGGGAGATCTAGAATCAATATACAAAAATCAATTACATTTCTATACACTAGAATGAATAATCCGAAGAACAAACTAAGAAAACAGTTCTATTTATAGTAGCTTCAAGAAGAATAAAATACTTAGGAATAAATTTTACCAAAGGTTGCAAGACTTGTATACTGCACACTACAAAACGTTATTGAAAGAAATCAAAGAAGAGTGAAATTAATGGGAAGACATCCTATATTGATGGATCTGAAGACTTAATATTGTTAAGATGGCGATATTTCCCAAACTGATCTACAGATTCTTATCAAAGTCCCAGCTGACTTCTTGGTAGAAATTGACAAAGTGATTCTAAAATTAATATGAAAACTCAAAGGACCCAGAGTAGTCAAAACAATCTTTAAAGAGAAGAGCAAAGTTGGAGGATTCACACTTCCTGATTTCAAAACTTATTACAAAGCTATAGTAATCACCAAAAGTACAAGCAACCAAATAAAAAATAGATAAATTGGACTTCATCAAAATTAAAACCTTTATGCATTGAAGGACACCACTAAGAAAGTGAAAAGACAACCCACAGAAAACTAAGAATAGCTTAACATGATAAAGGGCATATATGAAAACCCCACAACTAAACTCATTATCAGTGGTAGAAGTTTGAAAACTTCCCCCCCTAAGATCAGAAACAAGACAAGGATGCCTGCTATCACCCTTGTTTTTCAACATTGTACAAAGTTAGGTAAGAAAAATATTAAAGACATCCATATTAGAAGAGAATAAGTAAAATTTTCCCTATTTGCAGATAGCAGGATTCTATATATAGAAAACACTGACAGATCTACATTAAAGCTTACTAGAGCTAATAAACGAATTCAGCAGAGTGGTGGGATTCAAGATTAATATGCAAAAACCAGTAGTTTTTCTGTACACTAGTAATCAACAATTTGTAGAGGAAATCAAGAAAAAAATCCATTTACAATAATGAGAAAAATCAAACATCTAGAAATAAATTTAACCTAGGATGGGAAGGACTTACACATAGAAAACTGCAATAGATGTTGCTAAAAAGAAATCAAAGAAGACCTAAATAAATGGAAGGGCATTCCATGTTCATGGATTAGAAGACTAAATACTGTTAAGATGTCAGTTTCACCCAAAGTGATTTACAGGTTCAACACCATCCCGATCAAAATGTCAGCAGCCTTCTTGGCAGAAATCAAAAAGCCAATCTCAAATCTCTGTGGAACCATAAAGGCCCTAAATAACCAAAACCATCTTGAAAAGAAAGAATGAAGCTGAAATACTCAGACATCCCAATTTTAAAACTTATTTCACAGCTACAGTAATCAAAACAGCATATACTGTTTTGGCACAAGGACAGACATACACACCAAAGGAATCAAATTGACAGTTCAGAAATCTCACATCTATGCCCAAATGGTTTTTGACAAGGGTACCAAGTCCATTCAATGAAGAAACAATATTCAGGTCAAGAAATGTTGCTGGGAAAACTGTATATCCATATTTAAAAGAAGTAAGGCAGCTAGAGGGAAGTACCTGAAACTGTAGAGCTGTGTTCCAGTAGCCATGTTTCTCGAAGATGATTGTATAATGATATAGCTTTCTTAGTGTGACTATGTGATTGTGAAAACCTTGTGTCTGATGCTCCTTTTAACTACAGAGTGGACAGATGAGTAAAACATATGGATTAAAAATAAATAATAGGGAGAACAAATGTTAAAATTAAAAAATATATATTGGATAGATGGAAATACTAGTGGTCAGTGAGAGGGTGGGTAAGGGGTATGGTATGTATGAGTTTTTTCCTTTTTTTTGTTATTTCTTTTTCTGGAATGATGCAAATGTTCTAAAAAGTGATCATGATGATGAGTATACAACTGTGTGATGATATTGTGAGCCATTGATTGTTCACCACCTATGGAATATTTGTATGTTAAGAATGTATGTACTCTACGTGGGACATGACTCCGAGGGGTGTGGACCTTCCTGGCAACATGGGACAGAAATTCTAGAATGAGCTGAGACTCAGCATCAAGGGACTGAGAAAAACCCTAGAATAAGCTGAGACTCAGCATCAAGGGATTGAGGAAACTTTCTCGACCAAAAGGGGGAAGAGTGAAATGAGACAAAATAAAGTTTCAATGTCTGAGCGATTCCAAACAGAGTCGAGAGGTAATCCTGGAGATTATTCTTATGCATTAAGTAGATACCACCTTGTTAGTCAGCATGTAATGGAGAGGCTGGAGGGAACTGCCTGAAAATGTAGAGCTGTGTTCCAGTAGCCATGTTTCTTGAAGATTGTATAATGATATAGCTTTCACAGTGTGACTGTGTGATTGTGAAAACCTTGTGTCTGTTGCTGCTTTTATCTACCTTATCAACAGACGAGTAGAACATACGGGATAAAAATAAATTATAAGGGGAAAAAAGACAAGAATGTATGTGCTTGTATATTGAAGGCAGACCCTTACCTCACACGATATACAAAAATTAACTCCAAATGGATCAAAGACCTAAATATAAGAACCAGATCTATAAAACTCCTATAGAAAACATAGGGAAACAACTTCAGGACCTTGTGTTAGGCAGTAGTTTCTTAGACTTCCCACCAGAAGCATGAGCGACAAAAGAAAAAATAAGGAGGACTTCATCAAAATTAAAATCTTTTGTGCATTATGGGATTTCATCATAAAAGTAAAAAGGCAGCCTACACAATGGTGAAACTATTTGGAAACCTTATATCCTATAAGGGTTTAACATCCGAAATATATAAAGTCCTACAACTCAGTAACAAAAACTGAATTTTAAAATGGGTAAAAAAAATTCTCCAAAGAAGATTTATAAATAGCCAGTATGCACGTGAAAAGATGCTCATCATTAGCCATTAGGTAAATGCAAATGAACCCATAATGAGATACCATTTCACACCCACCAGAATAGCTACGATTTAAAAAAAAAAGGAAAAGAACAAGTTCGTTGTTAGTGGGGATGTGAAAAGGTATAGCTGCTGTGGAAAATAGTTTGGCAGTTCCTCAGAAAGCTAAGTATAGAATTATCACATGACCTAGCAATTCCACTTCTTGGTGTATATCCAAAACAATTGAAGGAAGGGACTCAGATATTTGCACACCAATGTTCATAACAGCATTATTCACAATAGCCAAAAGGTGGAAGCAATCCAAGTGTCCATCAACAGATGAATGGATAAACAAAATCTGGTGTGTATATATGTGTGTGTATATATATATACACACACACACACCATAATCTTATACAGCCATTAAAAGGAATGAAGTTCTGATACATCAGACAACATGCATGAACCCTGAAGACATCATGTTGCATGTCAAAAGGACAAATATTATATGATCTCACTGATATGAAATAGAATAAATTCACAAGAGTCAGAAACTGTTGGGGTGGGGGATGGGAAATTAATCTTAATTGATACAGAGTTTTTCTTAAGGTGATGGAACAGTTTTCGTAGTGGTTGTTGGTGATGGTAGCACATTTCAAATGTAATTAACACCCCTGAATCATATATTTGAATGTGATTAATATGGGGAATTTTAGATGGTATATATGGTATTAGAATAAAATTTTTTTAAAAAACCATGAGACTACAACACAGTGAATACAAATGTAAACTATGGATTATAATTAATAGTATAATTGTAATCATAAAGTTTCTTCAGTTGTAACAAATGTACCACAGTAATTTAAAGTGTTAATAAAAGATAAATCTGCGTTTGGGATGTGTGTGAGTTATATAGGAATTGCATTTTTTGCACAATTTTTCTATGAATTACCACTTTTCTCATAAATTAAAAAAATTTTAAATAGTAGGAAATAGAGAATATTAAAATATGGTGTTTTGTAACTCCAGCAATGTTGGTTAGGCTTTTCATATACCCAGGTAGAATGAGGAAGTAGGTAAAACTGTCTTAACTAGGCAAGCTAAGGGCAGGCCAGTTTCAACATCTAGAGTTAAATTGCAGCCTCTTACCTATCACTGTCAATTCAGAGGGTGTTCTCAACACCCAGAAAGAGACAAGAAAACCCAAACTTGTAAATAACAACCTGTATTCCTAATAAATTTGTAGGTATTTACCAGATTAATGTTATTCAAGGTTAGTGGAGGGGGAGGGAAAGGTAGAATGGGACCTCATAAACACATGATGTTTTCATAGCAGGTACCTATTTTTCCATATAGTTGGAATTAAAATCCTTCTACTTCGTGTATTCCAGGAAACAAGATTGGCTAACTACTTAGGTTTCATGATTTTGCATTAGTAGTTCTGTTTTTATCATTTGGTTAGGAGAATTTATCATCTTTTGTTTAATCCAAACTTTGGAGGTCTTGTAAGAAATAGCATATATAAGAAATAGCATATGTAAGAAATAGCTTATCAGTTTATTTTACACTTTGAAAATAATGGGAAATTCAGGCTTCCATTCATCAGGAAAACAGCTAGTCTTGTACTCTTCGCCTTGGAAATGATGTTGACAGTGTTATAGATGTGAAGAATTTCCTTTTTAATTGTACAGTTATGTCTTTAGTTTCTTTTCTCCCACAGTTTTGTTTATTTTGGTTTGGTTTGGTTTTTTTTTTTTTAGTTGTAGAACATTTCAGATTTTGGTGTGGGTTACAATTCCACAATTTTAGGTTTTTACTCTTAAGTACTGGAGCCTAAAAGAAATATCAATATAATGATTCAGCATTCATACTCATTTGTTAAATCCTACATTCTTTCTATAGCTCCACCATCACCTTTGATCTTTTTCCCACTTTTTAGGGGTATTTCTATCTTTTTCATGTTGGAAGAGGCTATCAGTAATATGGGATGGGGGGATGAAACAAGTTGATTTTCTCACAAGGCTGTCCCCTTTGCATTTCTGGACCCATGTGGAGGTTGTAGGTTTCTGGAAAGTTACTCTAGTGCATAGAACCTTTGTAGAATCTTAAATAATGCCCTAGGTATTCTTTAGGATTGGCAGGAATGGTTTTGGTTGGGGGTTGGCAAGTTATGATAGGTAGCAATGTCTAACTGAAGTTTGCATAAGAGTAACCTCCAGAGTAGCCTCCTGACTCTATTTGAACTCTCTCAGCCACTGATATCTGTTACATTTCTTTTCCCCCTTTTGGTCAAGATAACCTTGTTGATCCTATGGTGCCAGGCTCAGGCTCATCCCTCCCTCAATTTTTAATTCAAATCATTTAATTCAGCTCAAAAAGAGACAAATCAAATCATTGAACCAGTTTAGTCCCCTGCCCACAACCATCTTCCAAATTGGAATTTCCTAACTTAAGTCTTGCTTTGTTAAAAGTCAGTAACTTAGAACCTGTTTATTCCCTTTGTGGCATAAATTTACTATGGCAATTGTGTGGCCTACAGGGGAATATGAGATTTTTTTTAAAAAGTGGCTCAGGCCTGGCTGGTAGCTGTAGAATGTTTAGTCTTATCTCCCTTCCAAGGAAGCATGTCAATCCAGTGGTACCTGGCAGTCCTTGCTGTGCCTGCACTACCTTCTATGTACACCACATCAGAGCTGCAGGCAAGTCTAGGGCAACCTTGTCCAGTAGAATGTTCTGTGATGATAGAAATAATCTCTATTTGCATAGCTTGGTACAGTAGCTGTTAGCTGCATATGGGTTTTGGGCTCTTGAAATCTGGCTAGTATGATGGAAAACCTCTATTAAATTTTTACTTTTAATTTTGATAGTTACATGTAGCTGATGGCTACCATATTAGACAGTGGAGACCTAGAAGGATTTGTTGTCAGAAGAAAGAGTTGAGTGTTCCCCAACCAACAAAAATGGAAGAGTAGGCAGGAGCAAAATAGTGCGATTCTAATTGCTGTCTTTTGCCTTGCTAGGGCATGTCATCCCCATGTTTTAGGCCCCATTCTACCCTCCCCTCCCCCCACTACCCATGAGTAACATTAATCTGGTAAATATCTGCTTATTTATTAGAAATATTGGTTGTGTTTTACAAGTTTGGGTTTTCTTGTCTCTTTATGAGTATTGCAAATACCTTGCACTCTACCCTTTGAATTAATAGTGATGGGTATGAGGCTGTAATTTAACTCTGGATTTAAGCCCAATACCGAGCACTAGGCTTGTGCTTTGTTATTGTTTTGCATCAGGTTAGAGATGTTCTCAAGATTCATATCTGTTTAAGCATTACATAGAGCTTGCATGTGGTTTTGGCAAATTTTATTTTACATGCAAAATGAATGATGCCATTCTAAGAGAAAAGTTTGGAATTTTTGCATTCATCCTGTGAAGTTATTTAGGCATATGTATTGAAACTCATTACTTAATACTATTTTTGTGACTTTGGTAGCATAAAAGCTATCCAAAGATTTTTAAATCCTGTATAATTCCATATGGGGTTAGGGCAAACAGTAACTCTTTGTTTTATACAAAGTACATGGGGCCTTTATGAAATTAGATATTAATAATAGTGATAATATCAGAGACAGTTGATCTGAATTCCTAAGACTTTTAAGTAGAATAAGTAAAACCTCAGTTTTAATTCATAATTAATTACAAATGTTTGTTTTACAGGAATAGCAGTGAATCGTCTCTGTCATATCTGCCTCTTATTTGTAGGCTTAAGACAACTCTTCCTTTTCTATATCTATTTCCCTTGGAGTTAAATATATAATTCTGAATGCTTCTTCATGGTGTTGTCAATGCTTTCCCTTTTCCTTATTCCTCATGAACCATGGCCTCTTATTTTCAGAAATTGATAGTTCACAATGATTCTTTATGGAGGTAGCTTAAAATCTCCCTGATGTTTTCCTCTCTTCCTGGGGTATACTTGTTGCCCACAAACAATGACTATGTTAGGTTTTTTCCTAGTATATTTGCTTTGTAATTAGCTACCTTATTAGATCATCTTACTATTTACTATGTTACAGTATTATTTTGGATTTTCAGATAGATTGTCATGTTATCTATGTATAATGGTGACTTTGCTTCTTTTATATCTTTAAAATGTCACTTCTAGTCCTCTAATCAGTCACTAGTAAGGTACTATCTAGTTCTTGTCAGGATTTCTCGATAGGATTTTCAGAAAGGGCATTTCATAATGGCTAAGGAAAATTCTAGTCTTGTGTTTGTCTTTCACAGAACCAAGCTAAAGAACCAAGAATATGAAACTTTAGATCATTTGGAATGTGATCTGAATTTAATGTTTGAAAATGCCAAACGCTATAATGTTCCCAATTCAGCCATCTACAAGAGAGTTCTGAAATTGCAGCAAGTCATGCAGGTATGATTTCTTGGTTTTGCTAAATTTGTTGTGTGTATATTTGAAATACTTTTACCTGTTCTGAGTGTTTAATATGTGTGATTTCCTCCACCAGTACCATGCCATTTATTTCAAGTGCAAATATTGTTCAGTATTTTTTTAAGTTGTCAGAGCCATGTAGAATAGATATAATAGTTTAGACAAGATTGACTTTGGTGTGAAGGAAACAGAGATTTGTCCCTAGATGGTAATTTTAGGCTCCTCAGGAAGTTCCCCTTAAATCACAGACTATTTCATTGGTTCTAAATTTTATCTCTGTTAAAGTCTGATCCCAGGGGAAAGGACATTTTAAGACTAACCATTGTATAATATCCACGAAGTTATCAGATCCTTTCTGAGAGCACATCTTGGAGGGCATCTGAGATCACAGGTCACCTAGAGGTTTAGGGAAGACATAGGTATGAAGTACAAGTTGGGTCTGCCTGACAATTACTTGGTAGAATCTTGCTTCAATTTTATATCACCCGTATCTTCATTTTCTTTGATCAGCACTGTGATTCTTAGATGGTGCTGTGGATTTAAAGTATTTCGTTTTCAGTACTCTATGTGTGTATTCTCTAAGCCTGCTGTGGTTGGACTTTCAGCTTTGTTTGGCAGAAGGTCTTTAAAAATGCATGTGTTGGGCGGGCCGCGGTGGCTCAGCGGGCAAAGTGCTTGCCTGCTATGCCGGAGGACCTCGGTTCGATTCCCGGCCCCAGCCCATGTAACAAAAACGGAGAAACAGAATACAATAAAAAACAAGAAAATGTTTAAAGATGTTTCCCTTTCTTCCTTCCTTCCTTCCTTCTATCCTTCCTTCCTTCTGTCTTTCCTTTAAAAAAAAAAAAAAAAAAAAAAAAAAAAATGCATGTGTTGAAAAGTGGATCTTCTTTCAACTCTTTCCTTTGTACTTTTTTTTTTTTTTTTTTTTTTTTAAAGACAGAGAGAAGGAAGGAAGGATAGAAGGAAGGAAGAGAGGAAGAAAGGGAAACATCTTTTTAAACATTTTCTTGTTTTATTGTATTTTGTTTCTCCGTTTTCGTTACATGGGCTGGGGCCGGGAATCGAACCGAGGTCCTCCGGCATAGCAGGCAAGCACTTTGCCCGCTGAGCCACCACGGCCCGCCCCTCTTTTGTACTTTTTTTGTACTTTAACAAAAGCCAGAGTGCCCTTTAGAAATCAAGAATACCGAAGGCCCTCTTTAAGTTGACTTTCCTTAAATATAGCCACCAGAGCAGAATGCCCATACAGCTTGCCTCACTTCTTTTAACAAGTCCTTACCCTTTGTAATCTTAACTGCCGTTAGCTAGCATTGTTTTCTCAACTCTCTAGATCCATTTTTTAACCTACTTTTCTGTCATGCAGGCTTTTGTTAAATTGGGTTATTGAAAATGTTTAATGATTCTTTAATTTCATGCATCCTTCTTATGGTTTCCTCTTTCTGAGTGAAGGTGATATGTGTAGTTCTTTAATATTCATATATTCCAGGAGTGTTCAGCAAAGTGAACTTGACTCCGAGAATGTGCTCTGTTTTAGGCAAAGAAGAAAGAGCTTGCTAGGAGAGATGACATTGAGGATGGAGACAGCATGATCTCTTCAGCCACTTCTGATACTAGTAGTGCCAAAAGAAAAAGGTATATAGTCATAGCTGGAGACATCTCCTCAGTTCCTGTTTATTTTGTTTTAGATAAGTGAAGAAAAATGTTTGATTTAAGCTCTTAATGTGAATTTTATTATAAGCTTTAAATATTTAATTATTTCTAAAGGAAAACATGATTTGTAAATTAGATAGTTACTTTTTTTTAAATGTAAGTACTTTTAAAGGACCTAAATTAAAATGACGGTTATATATGTAACTTGGCAAAACATGTTATTCATTTTGCTGTCCAGGTTATTTTTTTTAATGCGGCATTTTAAAAGTGCTACTTAAATCTAATTTAGGTAATTTCTACATGGTGAATTGCAGAGATGAAATATGAATTAGGGAAAGGTAATGAGAAATTTGGTACTTTTCAATACTACCACTACAGCAAAGTTAAGTGACTGGTCTTACCCCTTTGTTTTTCCTTGTTAATCTGATCCCTATATGTCATTTTAAGGATGCCAGATTGTAAAATATCAAATCAGAACTTCTTATAGTTCATAAAATGTTAACCTACATGTTTGGTTTTCTTTTCTTTCTACCCTTTCCTTCAACTTCCCTAATCCTTCCTTCCTGTCATGGATTTTATGGAAGGGGGCCTTACTGTGAAACTCTGAAGCTGGACTCCTATAAGGAATCATGCAGGACCACCTATTTTATCTCTGTCTCCCACATGGAGTTTATTTGGCCTAATCATTGTGGAACACTGTATTTTCCCTCAAGTTTAACTGTCTTACCATCTTTGCAACAGCAGTTAATCCAGGGAGGAAATCTTAACAAGGAATAAGCCTGGCCCTAACAGCAGGGCTGGACAGATACAAAGTTGGAATGAAGAAGTCATAACAATTGACACAGATCTGTACATGCAGTGTATAGAGCCATTAAGATCTGAGGATTTTTACAATGTGGTTTAGGAAAGAGAAGCTGTCCTATCTTTTCCTTTTATAAATAGCCTTTGGAAAATTTTTTACCTTTGAAAATAACTTTGCTATGCTTTGCCATGGTAACAAAATCAATTGGTATACCCTGAGATGTGAGTCACCTCCATCACTGGCCTATGAATTTCATCCTTCCCAAGTTCTTAATTCCTTGTTATACCAGGGACAACGGAGGAAAAATGTGAAACCAAATCAGAGACATCAATACAAGAACATCTTGAGTGTAATTATATAACTCTACTACAGCATCACCTGTGTTTTCCAGATCAGTCACCAATCAAAGATAAAAACTTCTCAGGCAAAAGAAGGTAATGGAGGCAAAGTGACGGTACAGTTAGTGCCAACACTGAATGAAAAGACAGATCTTAAACTAGTTGAGTGATAAGAAAACAGTTACAAGGAAGCATTAGCCCAGGCAAAATCTCTAGAAATTGTATATCTTTGTGGCTTATCAATTGTTCCAAGTATATTAATTGAAAGTTATCATCCTGAACACTCCCATAAAAAGAAAACTAAGCATTATGTTCTTGAAATAATAAACTTCATTGTAAATAAAATGAAAAACACAAATACGAGAAGAGTAAATAGAAATCATCTGCTAAAACAATAAAAGAACAAACCTAGGTTTGAAATGCAGGCATAGGGAATATTAAAAAGTTGAGAAAAGCAGTTTCTATACTTTGGACTATGACAAAAGAAATAACATGATGACCCTTTTAAGAGGTAATTATGTGAGAGGTACTGGTAATAAAAAATAGACTTTTCAAGAATTCAGGGAGATACAACAGCCTAATAGGTTAAGTTTGGCCAAACAAGTTAGGGCCAAGTTTTCCAAGTACTGCTGAATCTGACTCCTATGTATTGTGTATGATTCTATCTTTACCTTATTTTTTAATACCAAAGAGTCTGAGAAAAATTGGATGTGTGTATGGTTTTCTTTATTTGATTAGTGCATTCTTCTTCCTCATTCCCCGGCCCTCTACCCAAAAATCTACCCACTGTCTACCATGTTGAAATGTTCCAAGTATTCTTAATATTTTTTATCCTTTGGATTGAATAATCTTTTTTCTTAACCTTAACTGGCTTATACTTGACCCTCCAATGTTGCTTATTTTGTGTCTCTTCGTATGTAATGTTTGTTTCTGCTTTCCCAGGAACACTCATGACAGTGAGATGTTGGGTCTCAGGAGGCTATCCAGGTGTGCAGTCCTTTTTTATGCATAAACATACTTTTTAAAGGGTAACTTTTCTGTGGCATGGTCAATACTGATTAGGTGAAAAGAGAAGCCTTAAATATGTGGAATAAAGGTTTTTATTGGGTGCAAGTTTATTGTATGAATAAATAAAGCAGTAAAACTTAGAAGTTTAGTTAGTAAAATAAATTCAGAATAGGTAGGTTGGATATGTTCAATGTTAGCCTTAAATTTTTGCTAGCTTTGCCAGAGGCAGAAAGCCCCCTAACCAATCATTATAGCTTGTGCTTCTGAAGCTAAAGGTAGAGGCTTGTAATTTGGTGGCATCGCTGGTGTCCAGTGACTGGTCGGTTCCCTTTCAGGGATGTCTTTTACAGATTGGGAATGGTGGAGGTATCAGAATCAACACTGACTATCAAGTGATATCAATGCATGTGGACATCTTTGTGATGGATTAGTGCTTCTAGAGCATGAGTACATTTCCTAAGTCTCTGATCTTGTCCGTGTATTATTTTCTTTAAAAGCATCCATTCTTTTTTGCATGTTACTTAAGATTTTAAAAGCAGCCTTTGAGTTTGCCATGTAGTCTTAGTTAAAATTGTGAGATGCTTTTATTTTCACATTTGCCATCTGGCATTCATGGAGTGTCAGTTGCTTGCAGCACACAAGACTCTGCTCTTATAGGACATAAAGGAGGAAATTCTGTCATCTCTTCTACCTGCCACAAACTTCTTGGCCAGGGGAAGAAGCAGGTTGAAAATACAAAATTTTGTGGGAACAATATAGTAAAATAAAAGCATATTGTACACAACTATGTGGTTATTGGAAATATTGCATGATTGCCCAAAGAGCTTTAGGAAAGATTATTGCTCTATCATACTTTTCCTTGGAAAGTATATGTATTAAGTTATTGTCGTGTTGCTACCATAAGTAGTCCATTCTAAAAAATTACTGTTATTATTGTCAACTTCTTAATATATTCCTTAAGGAAAATTTTCTTCCTCGGATGGTAAATTTAAGAAAGACACCATAGCTTGTATTTATTTTGTATCATTCATACAGTATGTCACTGACTCTGGGTAGTAGTAGAAATAGAAATGAGGAATACCACAGGGTGCTGTTTTAACCCCTACTCTAGAGCCTGACTGCCTAAGTTCAAATCCCAGCTGTTGGTCTTATCAGTTCTGTGATGAGCAGGATTGATTTGATTAGAGAGATCCTTGCTGACTTATGGGAAAGGAAGAGACATAATTAAAGCAGTATGGTGATTATCATCTGATTCAAGTCTCTGTTCTACTACCTTGAGTATTCACTTAATTTCCCTAAGCCTCAGTTTTTGCATCTGCAAAGTTGGAATAGTAATTATACAAGGTTCTCTAAGATTAAGGATAAAGTAAGAGTGCATATATAGTGCTTGGCATAGTACCTGGCACGTGGTAGAAGTGTTAACTATTATTACTATAAACAGAAATTATGTTTTATATATGCAAATATCAGTACATATAAACAATAGACTCAGAGAAAAAGTGGTAAAGACATTTGATAAAATGGTCAGCCACAAAGTACAAGAGTCAGAGCTAACGCTGTCACATTAAAAACAGAAAGGACACTTAAGCCATTGAGATGTTTCAGGGCTTCGTTCCCCACAGAAACTTTGAATAGCCAGCAAGAACTGGCAGAAACATTGTTCTTGAAGCTACAGTAAACTTTTAAAAGACTGCAGTAACATGGTGAGCACCAAATCAAGAAAAAAAGTACTTAAAAACTGGAGGATCTTATGGTGCCTTCATCCTGTCCAGCTGGTGCACTACCGCTCCCTGACTCCACCAGGTCAATGTGGAGCCAGCCTGTCCTCCTAGTGTACAGATCCTTATTCCTGGTTCTAGAGAGAATAGAATAACTCTCATGCACATATTGGCCTAGTCTGTCTGGTGGTGGCCTGAGGGACTTGTCTTCCTAGAATATGCCCTACGTATAGAAGGCAGCTCATGGGACTCTACTACAGTCAAGTCGTGCTGCCTGGGGCAAGGAATTGCTGATTATAGGACATATAGTGCAGTACCCAGATGGTCAGAAAACTTTCCTAGGGAAGAGGGGACACTCATTACCATGTAAACAGGGACTTCTTAGGTGTATACACGCATGCCCAAGACAAGATACATGCACAGAAAGGATCAGAAAGGTCCCTAAACTTTAGCCTGGAGTTATATCTTCTAATGTCATTGTATAGATAAATCTTGAAGGAGAATACTTGTGCAGGTCAGTCTGCAAAGACTGGGAAAGGTCTTTTTTTTTCCTTTTTTTTTTTTTTCTCTTTCTGTTAGCTTTTGGCAATCCAGGAAAGTTCTGTCCTAATACTAGCTGGAAAAAGTGTCTAAATTCCAGCTGTAGCACATATCAAAATGTCCAGGTTTCCATAAACTGTCAGAAAAAATACAAAGAAACAGGAAGTGATGGCCCAGGCAGAGGAGAAGGTTAAAGCATTAGAAACCATCAATGAGGAGGACCGAGACCTGGGGCATACCAGACAAAGGCATTTAAAAAATTGTCTTCAATATGCTTAAAGAACTAAAGGAAAACATGGAGAAAGAACTAAAGGAAACCAGGAAAACAAAAGATGGATGTAAGAGAGTATCAATAGAGAGATGGAAATTATGACAAGAAACCAAACAAGAGCTAAAGACCACAGTAGCAAATAAAAAATTCTCTAGAATTGATTGGAGAGCAGATTGGAGCTCGTAGAAAGAAGAATCAGAATCAAGAATAGGCAATTGAAATCATTCATCCGAGGAACGGAAAGAAGAAAGAATGATGAAAAGTTAACAGAGCCCAAGTAACCTGTGAAATACCTCATCCTTTCTGCAAGTATTGCCCTAGGAATTTTCCCATTTACACTGTTCCGAATGTCCCCTTTTCCTTAAGGAACAGCTTCCCTACAGTCCTGGCACTATATGTCCTACAGCCAGCAATCCCTTGCCCCAGGCATCATGACTTGACAGCTCTCCATAGCTTCCTGCAGCAGAACTTGGTGAGCTGCCTTCTACACACAGGGTAAGTTCTGGAAGAGCAAGTCCCTCAGGCCACCATCCTTGGGCCAGATGTCCTTGCTTTCTGTATATACAGGAGGGTTACTCTTCTCCCTCCAGACCCAGGACCAGGGATCTGCACTTGGAGAGCAGCAGGCTCTCTTTAGCCAGTGGGTGGTAGGGGAGAGGCCATCCAGGGACCAAAGGATCCTACAGCTTTTAAGTAGCCTTCTTGATTCTTTGCTCACCCTATTATTGTAGTCCTTTAACTGTTTTCTGTAGCTTTGAGAACCAGATTTTTTTCTGGTTGTTCAAAGCTTCTGTAGGGGGGCAAGGGGTGGATAGGTAAGGGGACAGAATGCTAAAGCATCTCACTCTGCCATCTTGATCTTTAAAAAAATGTAGATTTCTGTAATATCAAATCTGTGAGCGTTTTTAAGGTGTTTTAAAATTTAGATTTCTGTGGTATCAAATCCAAGTTCTGAAATTTTCCTTTAGAGGCTTTCTGAAGGTTAAAGTCATTGGGGTTTTAATGTCTGTCCAGATGTGGAACACTGTGGTATTGGAGCACTATCTGAAGTTCCCCTTCCATTAGCCATTTACTGAAGACCTGGAGTGAGAGACTGTTCTCTCACATCATCACCCCCAGGTGCCTCTTTGGAGAACTAGTTCCACTGGATAAAACTTCTTCTAGATTGCCATTATCTAACACTTATTTGACACAGCCATATGAAAGTAGTAAGGGGAAAAATAGCAAGAATGATCTCAGGGCCACAAAGGGAAATAAGTAGGGTGAAGATAAGTGATGAGGATGACCCTAACCCTAGGAGATACAGGTTTTTTACTTTTCTCTCTTCAATGGACTAGTTTCAGGTTGCCTTGAACTTCATGATACTGTTAAGATAGGCATTTTGAGACATCTTTAAATCTTAAGAATAGATACTTCTTTTCTTAATTTTTTTTTCAAGGGTTTTTTTTTTTTTATCTGTTTTTTTTTAAAGCATATTCTAAACCTTGAGAGAAAATATCTGTCCTGCAGCTTCTTCATGACCCAGCAGTAGAGAGTGGTCAGAGAACTGGACTGGGAGACTCAGCCACTTGGTTTGCTTGAGGAGTGAACTTCCTTCTATTTATAGTATAGGAGATGGATAAAAAATATTTACCTCTTAGAACTGCATTATAGGAGCTTAGTAAATGCTTATTGAATAGAAATTAAGTAATAAGTCATTACTTTTTATTACCTACCTGACTTTTCACTTAGAGACTGACTGCTGGTTTGAGTCTGGCTAGTATTTTTTTTTATTTTTTTTTTTTTAGGATTTCTTAATAAGTATCCTGAAGACATAAGAGTAGAGGACCAAAAATCAGATTAGAACACTATCCTTTCTAATAATTCACTGGGCTAGTCATTTAACCTCAGAACCAGTTTCCTCAGCTATTAGGATACCAGATCATATCTCTTGGATCCCCTTAAACTCTGATTCCAATATATGGTCTCTTGTACTTGTTCCATATGATTCATTTCTGTTTCTTAACAATTTAAAGGACAAGACAGAGAGGGATTTATGCTTAACAATGACAGCTTACTCTAGAGAGCTCAGATGAACCACAGACCATTTATTCTTTAAACTTGGTAGACATTGTGGAGTAATATTGATAGAGGAAGGGAACAAGGACTGACCCTGACTGAATAAATGCAAGAGAGACTTAGGCCTACTATAGAAATACTAGCTTGGTAGATAGTCTCCCTTTGTTTTCCAGCAACCAGAATACGCAGATGTTTGGGAGAGGTTATCTCAAGAGATGAAATACTTCTCTTTAAGTTTTTTGTTTGAGGTTTTATTTGGTTTGTTTGTTTATTTGTTGTTGTTTTGCTTGGAAATAAGGATTGTTAATAATAATAGGGCATCACTAGGTTTATTTCACTTTTGCTCTGTTCATCTTAAAAACATAAAATATGTTCCAATTGATAATATAATTTCATTTTATTTGAATGTCAGATAAGAACCTTTTTCATGCATTGCATTTCATGATGTATTATAAACAGGTTTGTCTGGCGTTCATTGGCTCCTCCTTCCAGGATTACTGTTTTAACTATTTTGGAAATTTTCCTCATGTTTGCTTATAGCATGTTTACTGTGTGTGTGGCATATGTAATCAGTAAATTGTAGTCATAATGAAATACCTGCCCCCCAAGATTAATCTGTTTCATTTCATGTTCATCTTTGTATAAAGAAAACAGGCCCTGTTCTTATTTTGCCCTTTTTCTACATCCTCCCTCAACAGTAAAAAGAACATAAGAAAGCAGCGAATGAAAATCTTATTCAATGTTGTTCTTGAAGCTCGAGAGCCAGGTTCAGGCAGAAGACTTTGTGATCTGTTTATGGTTAAACCATCCAAAAAAGACTATCCTGATTATTATAAAATTATCTTGGAGCCTATGGACTTGAAAATAATTGAGCATAACATCCGTAATGACAAATATGCAGGAGAAGAAGGAATGATAGAAGACATGAAGCTGATGTTCCGGAATGCAAGGCACTATAATGAAGAGGGCTCCCAGGTAAGGATGTGTGCAAGTCCTGGAGTAGACACATTTTCTTTTGGATGCTGATGGTATGAGAGAGCAGCTCCAGAAGCCTAAATTAGTTTATTCTCAGTGATTAAGTTAATATTTTTTCATTTCTGGGTTATTTAAAATGGTAGGCAATACATTATAAAAGTTAAAATCTCATACTTGGTAGTCTGACATCTTAGATTTAAATTCTGTTCTGTAAGTCTTTGTGCAAGTAATGTAGCCTTTCTGATCCTCAATGTCCTCATCTATAAATTAAAGATAATAGTATTTGCATTGGGATTGTTGTAAGATTTAAATGAGATAATCTATACAGAGCATTTATGCACATTGCACTCAGATGATAGCCAATAGAATCTATTAGAACTTGCATCATTTTTATCATGCTCCTCAACTGCCATACTTCTCCAAGGACAGTTCATAAAATTGTCTGATTATATAAGAATTTGCATGATAGACCCATAAATGTACCTCTAAATAATTGATTTTGGTATAAAGCATTTTGGTATAAAGTTTCAGTTATTTATCAGCATAGCTAAGATACATTCTTCTATTTTTTTTTTCTGTGTGATAACCTTTATCCACTTTAAGTCTTCCAGAAATAAAAATTTTATATTATATTGCATTGGAATACAAAATATGGTAGGCACTGAAGATCTGCTTATGGATCAAAGAAATGTTTCTCTCTGTCATAGAAGTTTAAACTTTCCTTAGTGTCACTGGCTAATGTGCCACTTGTCTATTACCGGTTGGAAAAAAACCCACTAAGAGAGATGGCCAAAGAAGAAAGGTCACTTATTCCCTCAGCCCCTCTTCTCTGGTAGTGTTCAAGGGAGGACCTAAGTGTTGGCTGGGGAGGTAGAGGGAAACAACTGTGGAGGTAAGGCCATTAAGTAAATAATCTTGGTGTTGGCTACATATTACCACTCTTGGCTCAGTCTTCAGAAAGAGAGATCACTAAGCAGCAGTTGTTGCCTTTTCTACAAATTAGATTCCCACACTGTAAGCCCACTCTTTCTGAGCACAGATTTGGGATTTACATTTGAGATAATACTTTCCAACTATCAGAAATATTTAATCTCTAATTTCCACTGGGCTAAGTCTACCTTGAGGGTCCAGTAAAAGAGAGTTTTTTTTTTTAAGAAAACAATACTTATAAAGGTGTTGCAGAATTTTTGTTAAATCTTGCAGTGATTCTACTGGTTCTCAACTTTAGCTTGTATATCTGCACATTACAGTCACTTGGGAAGCTTCAGAAGCAGATTGAGGAGGCCCAGGCCCATCCCACAGAGATTGTGACTTTATCTCTGTAGTCAGCCTTAACATTTTTTTGAGCCTTAGCATTTTTATGGAGGTAAATTATATTTCAATAAAAAGTTCTTTAAGAAAATAATTTAAAATATATTTATGGAATATAGGTATACAATGATGCACACATCCTGGAGAAGCTACTCAAAGACAAAAGGAAAGAGCTGGGCCCACTGCCTGAAGATGATGACATGGCTTCTCCCAAACTCAAGCTAAGTAAGGCAGCCTCACACTTTTGTTATTCAGTTTAGTCTGACAAGCATAGTTTACTGATTTACTAAAATAATATTAAACTAATTGATGAATATCTTTGAATTCACTAGCACTTCAGTCTGGAGTTTCTTCCCTCCTCTCAAATACTCTCTTGTGTTTTAAATAAATTGCATAGAATGTGTAAGGGTTTACTTTCTGGAATGCTGTGGATATTTTGTAAGTATTAAGTAGTGATAATATATGATGCCTACAAGAGTACAGAGACAGATTTTTAATTTTCTTGTATGTTTGTTTATGTGGTGATTACCAGAATTGAAAATTAATGCCAATGTTCTTACTAGGCTAAAACTTGAAAGGTTAAAGATGCCTAGCCACTGTCCTATAAGTTAGTTCAGGTGATCTTTGAGTGTGGTCTGTGAGTGGTTTTATTTAAAGCTAGGAGGAAAGCGAAGTCCACAGAATTAATTAAAACCATTGAACTAAACAAGAATGTGTAAATAAAATAAATGTCAAGCAGATAACAGTGATGTCAGGTACTCTTTAGAGCTATATTTGCTTGAAAAAAAAAGTGATGAAAACAAACTGACCATGCTCTTTTAATATGAAAAGACTATAAACTGAATTTCACAGTAGCTTTGCTTATGATTCACTGCTGGGTGATGATTCCTTCCTAAGGTACTTATTTTTTTGTTGGAATTTTTAAAGCACAGTGGTTAAAACATTTATTAATTTCTAGAAGAGCAAATGGAATAAATGTATACCTTTTATTCTACTTTTCAGGGACAATAATACCTCTTAAAATTAAAATGATTTATAGAGAAGTTGAGTTAGGAAACTAACTATAGATAGGTAAACTTAGTAACTACTTAAATATATATTTAAATATACATTTGAAAGTCTGAAGAAAGGAGATTTAATTGTAGACTGTTAATTTCCTTTTTATTTTTTTAATTTTTATTATGAAAAATTTCAAACATATGAATGTAAAGAATAGTACAGTGAACCCTTAGTATCCTGTTACCCATGTTCAATTTTTATCAACAGTATGCCATACCTATTTCTTGTATCCCCTTTTTTCTGTTTTTTTAATAAATTATTTTAAAGCAAATCCAATTATGTCATTTCTTTTCTATACAGTTTAGTAGGCATCTCTAAAAAATGCAAACATGTACCTAAAAAACGTGAAGTCATTATCATACTTAACAAAATTAACAATAATTCCTTGGTCTATCTAATACTTGGAAAGTTTTTAAATTTTAATGGTTGTCTCACAAAATTTTAAATTTTGATGGTTGTATTTTTACAGTTGATTTTCTTCAAATCATGATTTAAATAAGTTCTCTATTATATTTCATTGTTATGCCTTTAAGCTCTTATAATCTATGCAGTTCTCTTTTATTTTAACTCCTGCCACTGACTAGGCGAGGCAACCAGGTCACTTTCTCATACATTGTCCTAAATCCTGTATTAGTCAGTTTGCTTCCTTAACTTTTTCCTTTATCATCCTTATTTCTTGTAAATGGAAGTTAACTCTAAAGACTTGATTTGATTCAGTTTCATCTTTTCAAGGATACTTCATAAGAGATTTTTTGACACTAAAGTTGCATCACATCTTGGAACATAATGTCCAATAAAGTCCACACTGCATTTGCTTGATATTTATTTTAAGTTTCTTTCAATCTGTAAGTTCCCCTCCATTTCTCTTTTCCCCCCTTGCAGTTTATTTATTGACAAAATAGGGTTTGTACTAAAATTTCCAACAGTCTGGGTTTTGCTGTTTGCATCTCGATGCTATAGTTGAACATGATCCTCTATCCTTTGAATTTCCTATAAATTCAGACTTAGAGCCAGAGGCTTGATCAGATTCAGGTTTGATCCTGCATTCCCTCTCTTTGGCACAAAAGACAGCTTTGTGGGTGGTGTATGTCCTTCCATCAGATGGCACATGATATCTGGTTATTTCTTTCTGTTATGTTAACAGCTACTGATGCTCAATTCATTAATTTATTAAAGGGATATAAAATAGACATAATATTATTTTTTTCATTCCTTCATCATTTATTAACTGAAATACTTCTGTATAGAGAAAAGTTGACCTGCCCATTATTTGGTTATCAAGTGGTTCAGTGTTTTGTTTTTTCAAAGGAAGGTAAAAGCTTGATTTTTGTTGTTGATTTGTTTTCCCCTTTATTTACCAGTTTGCAGAATAAGGCATTGGTTTTCTAACATCCTCCAGCATTTACTTCATTTGTTTATGCTTGTTTGTTATATATCATTAGAAATTCCTAGATTTAAACATATTGCCAAATTTTAACCCACTGTAGTTATTATCCTTACTGATGTTCACATTGTCCTAGTATGGCTCATATGTTCTTTTTGTATGAAGTAGTCAATAGATTGATTACTATCTGGTATTTCAGATATACCAGGCTTATCTTTTACAGACTGATAATCAGATGTTTGCCAAGGAACATGACCTCTTATAATGGGAATTAGTACTTTAAAACTATTGTCTGTATTATATTGCTGCAGGGTTGGTCATTGTTTCTAAGCACTTTTAATAGAGCTAGGAAGTGTGTGTGTGTGTGTGTGTGTGTGTGTATTTATATTTAAAGATAAAATACATCATAAGTTCATTCTGACACTTTCAATTGAGATTCAAGGTTACAGGACGTTTACTCAGTTTCCTGTGTCTTACACTGGTATCTCTTTTTCTCCCATGGTGAAAATCTCACTTCTCAAGGAAAACAGAGGTGCTAGAGTTAGAATGTCACATAGCTACTTATTTGCTTTATTCTACCTTTTCACAGCAGGCTCAGTTTAGTAGTATTTACTTTTCCACTGAAAATATGATTACTCAGATGGTTTAAATGTTTTCCAGTTTTGTTTTTTTTTCATATTTAGGATACATTTCACTAGAGGTGTTCTAATTATTGTATTTTACAAATAACTTGGAGTATTCTCTTTCTTATGATTATGCCACCAAATGTATACAAATTTAGTTCCATTTAATCTTACCCATTTAACATTAAATCTCCTTCTTTAGGTAGAAAGAGTGGCATTTCTCCTAAAAAATCTAAATACATGACTCCAATGCAGCAGAAACTAAATGAAGTCTATGAAGCTGTAAAGAACTATACTGATAAGAGGGGCCGTCGCCTCAGTGCCATATTTCTGAGGCTGCCCTCCAGATCCGAGCTGCCTGACTACTATCTGACCATCAAAAAGCCTATGGACATGGAGAAAATCAGAAGTCACATGATGGCCAACAAGTACCAAGATATTGACTCTATGGTTGAAGATTTTGTCATGATGTTTAACAATGCTTGTACATATAATGAACCTGAGTCTTTGATCTACAAAGATGCCCTTGTCCTACACAAAGTACTGCTAGAAACTCGGAGAGACTTGGAGGGAGATGAGGATTCTCATGTCCCAAATGTGACCTTGCTTATTCAGGAGCTTATCCACAATCTTTTTGTGTCAGTCATGAGCCATCAGGATGATGAGGGAAGATGCTACAGTGATTCTTTAGCAGAAATTCCTGCTGTGGATCCCAACTTTCCAAGCAAATCTCCCCTTACTTTTGATATAATTAGAAAGAATGTTGAAAATAATCGCTACCGCCGGCTGGATTTGTTTCAAGAACATATGTTTGAAGTATTGGAAAGGGCAAGAAGGATGAATCGGTATGTTTTCTTAGCTGTTTCTTTTTGAGAAGGTGTGGTGTTTAATGAAAAACAGAAGAAGGAATACTGCTTTGGTGTACTATTTCAGCTTAGGTATATAATTGCAGTTGGTAGGGTACTATTCTGAATTCTAATGAACCAAAACTTCTAGAGAGCAAGTAGATTCTGTGGGGAAGAGAGAAGGCATACCATTAAATTAACTAGATGAGAGCCAGTGAGAAGGAGTAAGTAAAAATGGAAGGTCTTTTGAAAAAAATACTCTTAAAATACAGCCTTTTACAGGATATGGTTTTTAAAGGTCTAAATGCTTAAATTAGAAATAGTAACATGATATTTTTTTAAAGTTCGATCTAAAAATATTTTAAATAAATTAAAATAGCTTTAAAGTATCAATCTGGGGTTAGATTGATTAAATTTTGATTTTGACCACCATTCCAAGTATCTAAAAGGGCTTCTTAAAAAATATATATATATATTAGGTGCTCTCAAAGAAACACCAATTTCCTTCTAGTTTTGATCTGTGGTGTATCTTTGTTATACCATAAATAACATACTCAACTATTATGACAAATTCAATTCAGCAAGTACAATGTGTCTTCTGTATGCTCTTAAAAGCACTTATAAAGATAAAAATCCTACCTTATGGAGCTCATAGTCTGTCACGCTGAGAGCTAGACCTTTAGGCATTGCACATGGTCAGTGGGGTAATTCTAGTTGGGGAATCTATAAAGCTGGTTGAAGAAGGCATATTTGCTTTGGACCTTGAGAGAAAGTCAGTCACGTTTGCTATTCTTGCTAAGCACCTGCTCTTTGTAAAGTACCATGCTAGGCTCTTTATATAGATAATCTCTAACCTTTATTAGAAACATTCTTAATAGGTGATAATTCTTCCAATTTGCATATGGGGAACCCAGGACATAAGCAGAGAGAAGTAAGTTGCCCAGTGTTACAGCTAGTAAATGTTATGGCTCATCTTGTTCCCCACTGCAGAAGGCTACTACTGAGCCTATCATTAAGATACCAGTCATGGAGCACAGCTATGGATAATAATATTTGAGCTCTGTGCTCTAAGAGCTTGAAGGATCTATGCTTAGGAAAAAATAATTCCAGACATGAGATCATATATAATGACCTCATATTTATTTAGTCTTTAATAAGTAATAAGAAACTGTAACCTAGAGTTCTTCTGAAAGGCATGAGGCTTCAGGGGAAAATGGGAGTATGGGAAGGATTCAAATCTGGAGTGAGAAAGATATTTCAGATAGAATGATAATGAGCAAAGGATTAGGAAATTAATATGGTATGTTCAAGGCACAAGAGTAGAGTTAAGATCAGATAGGAGAGGCTTTGATATGATATATTTAGGGCGTGGTCTTTATTCTTCGACACTGGGGGTAGAAGTAAAGAGAAAGATGAACATCTTACAGTCAAAATCTGCAGGAGCTGTTCATTTCTTTAACAAATGCTTATTGAGTGGCTACCACTTACTGAGCATCTTCTGGGTATATCTTTTGGAATATACCAATAAACAACAGAAACTGCTTTCATGGAGCTTAGAGTTCCATGTTTTGTTCTCAGTTTACATGGGTAGTCAAATCTAAAGCCACTGCCCCATCCCCATTACATCTTAGGGTTAGTTCTGTGGTTCCTTCAAAGACCATTTGTCTCAAGTGACTTCCCAAAAATTATTAGCAACTTTGCTTGTAGAGATGACATGTTCATTCTAAGAATTAACCAGATTTGTATGTCCAGAAAATGAGCTCTTTTCATTCTGTTATTGACATAATTGGTTTCTGCTTTTCTTTTGAGGCCTGGGAGATTAGGTCCAAGGTTTGTTTATATGACATAATAATTCACACAGTTTCATTCTCATGCCCAGAGCATTATTGCAAAGCATAAGAAAAGCCATTCTTATCTTTTTTTTTTTTTATTAATTAACGGAAAGAAAGAAATTAACCCAACATTTAGAAATCATACCATTCTACATATGCAATCAGTAATTCTTAACATCATCACATAGATGCATGATCATCGATTCTTAGTACATTTGCATCGGTTTAGAGGAACTAGCAACACAACAGAAAAAGATATAGAATGTTAATATAGAGAAAAGAAATAAAAATAATAATAATAGTAAAAAAAAAACAAAAAAAAACCTATAGCTCAGATGCAGCTTGAATCAGTGTTTTAACATGATTACTTTACACTTAGGTATTATTGTGCTGTCCATTTTTGAGTTTTTGTATCTAGTCCTGTTGCACAGTCTGTATCCCTTCAGCTCCAATTACCCATTATCTTACCCTGTTTCTAACTCCTGCTGGACTCTGTTACCAATGACATATTCCAAGTTTATTCTCGAATGTCCGTTCACATCAGTGGGACCATACAGTATTTGTCCTTTAGTTTTTGGCTAGACTCACTCAGCATAATGTTCTCTAGGTCCATCCATGTTATTACATGCTTCATAAGTTTATCTTGTCTTAAAGCTGCATAATATTCCATCGTATGTATATACCACAGCTTGTTTAGCCATTCTTCTGTTGATGGACATTTTGGCTGTTTCCATCTCTTTGCAATTGTAAATAATGCTGCTATAAACATTGGTGTGCAAATGTCTGTTTATGTCTTTGCCCTTAAGTCCTTTGAGTAGATACCTAGCAATGGTATTGCTGGGTCGTATGGCAATTCTATATTCAGCTTTTTGAGGAACCGCCAAACTGCCTTCCACAGTAGTTGCACCATTTGACATTCCCACCAACAGTGGATAAGTGTGCCTCTTTCTCCACATCCTCTCCAGCACTTGTCATTTTCTGTTTTGTTGATAATGGCCATTCTGGTGGGTGTGAGATGATATCTCATTGTGGTTTTGATTTGCATTTCTCTAATGGCCAGGGACATTGAGAATCTCTTCATGTGCCTCTTGGCCATCCGTATTTCCTCTTCTGGTAGGTGTTTGTTCAAGTCTTTTTCCCATTTTGTAATTGGGTTGGCTGTCTTTTTGTTGTTGAGTTGAACAATCTCTTTATAAATTCTGGATACTAGACCTTTATCTGATATGTCATTTCCAAATATTGTCTCCCATTGTGTAGGCTGTCTTTCTACTTTCTTGATGAAGTTCCTTGATGCACAAAACTGTTTAATTTTGAGGAGCTCCCATTTATTTATTTCTTTCTTCAGTGTTCTTGCTTTAGGTTTAAGGTCCATAAAACCGCCTCCAATTGTAAGATTCATAAGATATCTCCCTACATTTTCCTCTAACTGTTTTATGGTCTTAGACCTAATGTTTAGATCTTTGATCCATTTTGAGTTAACTTTTGTATAAGGTGTGAGATATGGGTCTTCTTTCATTCTTTTGCATATGGATATCCAGTTCTCTAGGCACCATTTATTGAAGAGACTGTTCTGTCCTAGGTGAGTTGGCTTGACTGCCTTATCAAAGATCAGATGTCCATAGATGAGAGGGTCTATATCTTAGCACTCTATTCGATTCCATTGGTCGATATATCTATCTTTATGCCAATACCATGCTGTTTTGACCACTGTGGCTTCATAATATGCCTTAAAGTCTGGGAGCGTGAGACCTCCAGCTTCGTTTTTTTTCCTCAAGATGTTTTTAGCAATTCGGGGCACCCTGCCCTTCCAGATAAATTTGCTTATTGGTTTTTCTATTTCTGAAAAATAAGTTGTTGGGATTTTGATTGGTATTGCATTGAATCTGTAGATCAATTTAGGTAGGATTGACTTCTTAATTATATTTAGTCTTCTAATCCATGAGCACAGTATGCCCTTCCATCTACTTAGGTCTTCTGTGATTTCTTTTAGCAGTTTTTTGTAGTTTTCTTTTATGAGTTTTTTGTCTCTTGAGTTAAATTTATTCCTAGGTATTTTATTCTTTTAGTTGCGATTGTAAATGATATTCGTTTCTTGATTTCCCCCTCAGCTTGTTCATTGCTAGTGTATAGAAATGCTGCAGATTTTTGAATGTTGATCTTGTAACCTGCTACTTTGCTGTACTCATTTATTAGCTCTAGTAGTTTTGTTGTGGATTTTTCCAGGTTTTCGACGTATAGTATCATATCGTCTGCAAACAGTGATAGTTTTACTTCTTCCTTTCCAATTTTGATGCCTTGTATTTCTTTTTCTTGTCTAATTGCTCTGGCTAGAACCTCCAACACAATGTTGAATAATAGGGGTGATAGTGGACATCTTGTCTTGTTCCTGATCTTAGGGGGAAAGTTTTCAATTTTTCCCCATTGAGGACGATATTAGCTGTGGGTTTTTCATATATTCCCTCTCTCATTTTAAGGAAATTCCCTTGTATTCCTATCCTTCGAAGTGTTTTCAACAGGAAAGAATGTTGAATCTTGTCAAATGCCTTCTCTGCATCAATTGAGATGATCATGTGATTTTTCTGCTTTGATTTGTTGATATGGTGTAGTACATTAATTGATTTTCTTATGTTGAACCATCCTTGCATACCTGGGATGAATCCTACTTGGTCATGATGTATAATTCTTTTAATGTGTTGCTGGATTCAATTTGCTAGAATTTTGTTGAGGATTTTTGCATCTATATTCATTAGAGAGATTGGTCTGTAGTTTTCTTTTTGTGTAATATCTTTGCCTGGTTTTGGTATGAGGGTGATGTTGGCTTCATAGAATGAATTAGGTAGTTTTCCCTCCACTTCAATTTTTTTGAAGAGTTTGAGGAGAGTTGGTACTAATTCTTTCTGGAATGTTTGATAGCATTCACATGTGAAGCCGTCTGTTCCTGGACTTTTCTTTTTAGGAAGCTTTTGAATGACAATTCAATTTCTTTACTTGTGATTGGTTTGTTGAGGTCATCTATTTCTTCTTGAGTCAAAGTTGGTTGTTCATGTCTTTCCAGGAACCCGTCCATTTCATCTAAATTGTTGTATTTATTAGCGTAAAGTTGTTCATAGTATCCTGTTATTACCTCCTTTATTTCTGTGAGGTCAGTAGTTATGTCTCCTCTTCCATTTCTGATCTTATTTATTTGCATCCTCTCTCTTCTTCTTTTTGTCAATCTTGCTAAGGGCCCATCAATCTTATTGATTTTCTCATAGAACCAACTTCTGGTCTTATTGATTTTCTCTATTGTTTTCATGTTTTCAATTTCATTTATTTCTGCTCTAATCTTTGTTATTTCTTTCCTTTTGCTTGCTTTGGGATTAGTTTGCTGTTCTTTCTCCAGTTCTTCCAAGTGGACATTTAATTCCTGCATTTTTGCCTTTTCTTCTTTACTCATATAGGCATTTAGGGCAATAAATTTCCCTCTTAGCACTGCCTTTGCTGCGTCCCATAGGTTTTGATATGTTGTGTTTTCATTTTCATTCGCCTCGAGGTATTTACTAATTTCTCTTGCAATTTCTTCTTTGACCCAGTTGTTGTGTAAGAGTGTGTTGTTGAGCCTCCACGTATTTGTGAATTTTCTGGCACTCCGCCTATTATTGATTTCCAACTTCATTCCTTATGATCCGAGAAAGTGTTGTGCATGATTTCAACCTTTTTAAGTTTGTTGAGACTTGCTTTGTGACCCAGCATATGGTCTATCTTTGAGAATGATCCATGCGCACTTGAGAAAAAGGTGTATCCTGCTGTTGTGGGATGTAATGTCCTATAAATGTCTGTTAAGTCTAGCTCATTTATAGTAATATTCAGATTCTCTATTTCTTTATTGATCCTCTGTCTAGATGTTCTGTCCATTGATGAGAGTGGGGAATTGAAGTCTCCAACTATTATGGTATATGTGTCTATTTCCCTTTTCAGTGTTTGCAGTATATTCCTCACGTATTTTGGGGCATTCTGGTTCAGTGCGTAAATATTTATGATTGTTATGTCTTCTTGTTTAATTGTTCCTTTTATTAGTAGATAGTGTCCTTCTTTGTCTCTTTTAACTGTTTTACATTTGAAGTCTAATTTGTTGGATATTAGTATAGCCACTCCTGCTCTTTTCTGGTTGTTATTTGCATGAAATATCTTTTCCCAACCTTTCACTTTCAACCTATGTTTATCTTTGGGTCTAAAATGTGTTTCCTGTAGACAGCATATAGAAGGATCCTGTTTTTTAATCCATTCTGCCAGTCTGTGTCTTTTGATTGGGGAATTCAGTCCGTTAACATTTAGTGTTATTACTGTTTGGATAATATTTTCCTCTACCATTTTGCCTTTTATATTATATATATCATATCTGATTTTCCTTCTTTCTACACTCTTCTCCATACCTCTCTCTTCTGTCTTTTCGTATCTGACTCTAGTGCTCCCTTTAGTATTTCTTGCAGAGCTGGTCTCTTGGTCACAAATTCTCTCAGCGACTTTTTGTCTGAGAATGTTTTAATTTCTCCCTTATTTTTGAAGGACAATTTTGCTGGATATAGGAGTCTTGGTTGGCAGTTTTTCTCTTTTAGTAATTTAAATATATCATCCCACTGTCTTCTAGTTTCCATGGTTTCTGCTGAGAAATCTACACATAGTCTTATTGGGTTTCCCTTGTATGTGATGGATTGTTTTTCTCTTGCTGCTTTCAAGATCCTCTCTTTCTCTTTGACCTCTGAAATTCTAACTAGTAAGTGTCTTGGAGAACGCCTATTTGGGTCTAATCTCTTTGGGGTGCGCTGCACTTCTTGGATCTGTAATTTTAGGTCTTTCATAAGAGTTGGGAAATTTTCAGTGATAATTTCTTCCATTAGTTTTTCTCCTCCTTTTCCCTTCTCTTCTCCTTCTGGGACACCCACAACACGTATATTTGTGTGGTCATATTGTCCTTGAGTTCCCTGATACCCTGTTCAAATTTTTCCATTCTCTTCCCGATAGTTTCTGTTTCTTTTTGGAATTCAGATGTTCCATCCTCCAAATCACTAATTCTATCTTCTGTCTCTTTAAATCTATCATTGTAGGTATCCATTGTTTTTTCCATCTTTTCTACTTTATCCTTCACTTCCATAAGCTCTGTGATTTGTTTTTTCAGTTTTTCTATTTCTTCTTTTTGTTCAGCCCATGTCTTCTTCATGTCCTCCCTCAATTTATCGATTTCGTTTTTGAAGAGGTTTTCCATTTCTGTTAGTATATTCAGCATTAGTTGTCTCAGCTCCTGTATCTCATTTGAACTATTGGTTTGTTCCTTTGACTGGGCCATATTTTCAATTTTCTGAGCATGATCCGTTATCTTCTGCTGGCATCTGGGCATTTAGTCAGATTTCCCTGGGTGTTGGACCCAACAGGTTGAAAGATTTTTCTGTGAAATCTCTGGGTTCTGTTTTTCTTATCCTGCCCAGTAGGTGGCGCTCGTGGCACACGTTTGTCTGCGGGTTCCACCAGTAAAAGGTGCTGTGGGTCCTTTAACTTTGGAAAACTCTCGCCGTGGGGGAGGTTCACCAGCCAAAGCGGCTTGGAAGAGTGCTAGCCGGCCTGGGGGTCCGAACACGGGGAGGGTCGCCGGCCGCCGCAGCCCAGGAGAGCGCCTGTCCGAATTTCCTAGTCGGCCCGGGGCACCAAGCGTGGTGGGATGGCGCCAGCCGCCGCAGCCCGGGAGAGTGCACCATTCCCAACCGGACCGGGGAGTCACGTGTTTAGAAGGGATCCCCCCAGTCACCGTTCTCCGCGGTCTGGGGATTTCCGACCCAACTCTCTCAGTTGTTCCGGGGGGCCTCTCGTGGTGACGGCGCCAGCCACAGTGGCCCGAGGGGACCACCTGCCCAATTCTGCCAGCTGGCCTGGGAAGGAGGAAGGGAGGGACTCCGGCCACTTGCCGTCCCGCCCGGGAAAGCCCGTGCCCCTCGGCGATCTCACCGGAGCTGGTTCTCCCAGAGAGTCAGCCATTCCAGAATGGGGTACGCCGTCCCTTTGATCTCCGTCGTGGCTCCGGGAGCTGCTCTGTATCGTCTCCACTTCCCCAGTAGCTGTTCTGGAGGAGTTAAGGTGAGGGTGGCAAGGCTGTCGAGGACGGTGGCGGAGGAGCGGGTGAAGGCAGGAGAGGGCACGGTGGTGGTTGGAGAGCCGCCGGAGCAGGAGGAGAAAGGGAAGGATAAGATGGCGGATGGAGCGCCGCCGGAGTCCATTCTTATCTTTTTAAGGAAGGTATAGTTGTGACTGCGTACAGTATTTAATAAGAATCAACCCTGTGCTCCTGCGATGGGGAATATATCAGTTTAGTGCAAGATAAAACATGGCTTTATCTACTAGCCATTAAAGATCGGTATCCCAGAAATATTAAGTTCATGCATTTAATGAAAAAGTTTACATGCGGTAGATTTTCAGGTTTTTCAGTGTTCTCATATACCCCTATATTGTTGATACTATGCATTAGTGTGGTACCTTTGTTACAGTTGATTAAAGAATATTTAAATTGTGCTGTTAACTATAGTTTGTAGTTTACATTATATCTTTTCTCCTCATATACCACCATATTATTGACACCTGGTGGTATTAGTATCATACATCTGTTGTAGTTCATGAAAGAACATTCTTATACTTGTACTGTTTTCCATATTCTATAATCGGGTTCATTGTGGTGTATAGACCTATGTTTTATCTTTTAATTTTTATTCTAGTAATATATGTGACAAAGTTTTAGTGGGTGTTAAATGATACCTTGTAGTTTTGATTTGCACTTCCCTAATACCCAGTGATGTTGAGCATATTTCATGCGCTTTTTAGACATTTGTATATCCTGTTTGGAGAAATGTCTTTTTTGAGTCTTTTGCCCATGTTTTAATTGGATTGTTTGTCTTTATGTGTTGAGTTGCAGGAATTCTTGTATATTCTAGATATTAAACCTTTACTGTATATGTTCTGTCTAAAGATTTTCTCCCATTGAGTAGGTTGTCTTTTTACTTTCATGACAAAGTCCTTTGAGGAACAAAAGTTTTTAATTTTGAGGAGATCCCATTTATCTATTTTTTCTTTTGTTGATGTGCTTTGGGTGTAAAATCTAAGAAACCATTGCCTAACAGAAGATCCTGAAGATGTTTCCCTACATTTTCTTCTAAGAGTTTTATAGTCCTTGTTCTTATTTTTAGGTCTTTCATCCATTTTGAGTTAATTTTTATGTATGATGTAAGATGAGGTTGGGGTCCTTTTTCATTCTATTGCATATGGATTCCACTTCTCCCAGCACCATTTGTTAAAGAGTCTATTCTTGCCTAATTGAGTGGACTTGGCAGCCTTATCAAAAATCAGTTGACCATAGATGTGAAGGTCTATATCTGAACTTTAAGTTCTGTTTCATTTGTCAATATATCTGTCCTTGTGCCGGTACCATGCTGCTTTAACTACTATATCTTTGTAATATGCTTTAGAAAGATAGGAAGTATGAGTTCTCCAACTTCGTTCTTCTTTCTCAAAACTTTTTGGCTATTCAGGGCCACTTACCCTTCCAAATAAGTGTAATACTTGGCTTTTCCATTTCTGCAAAGTAGGATTGTGTTGAATTGAGAGGAATGACATCTTAATGATATTTAGTCTTCCAATCCATGAACATGGAATGTCCTTCCATTTATTTAGGTCTTCTTTGATTGCTATATTTTGTAATTTTCTGTGTACAAATCCTCTACATCCTTGGTTAAATTTATTCATCGATATTTGATTCTTTCAGTATTAATTGTGAATGGAATTTTGACCTTGATTTCCTGCTCAGATTGCTCATTACTAATGTATAAAAATTATTGATTTTGATCCTGTATACCCTACCACTTTGCTGAATTTGTTTATTAGCTAAGCAGCTTTGTTGTAGCTTTTTCAGGTCTTCCTGTATATAGGATCATGTCATTTGCAAACAGTAAAAGTTGTCCTTCCTTTCCAATTTGAAAGCCTTTTATTTCTTTTTCTTGCTTAACTACTCTGGCTAGAATTTCCAGTACAGTGCTGAAAAACAGTGATGACAGTGGGCATCATTGTCGTCTTCCAGATCTTAGAGGGAAAGCTTTCAGTCTTGAGAGAAAATGTATATCCTTCTGTTTTGGAATGCAGTATTCTGTATATGTCTGTTATGTTTAGTTCATTTGTCATGATATTCAAGTTCTGTGTTTCCTTATTGATCTTCTATCTAGAATTCTACCTATTGATGAGAGTGGTATATTGAAGTCTTCAATTGTTATTATGGAGGTGTCTATTTATCCCTTTAATTTTGCCCATGTCTGCCTCATGTATTTTGAGGTACCGTGGTTAGGTGCATATTTATGATTATTTCTTCTTCATGGATTTCTCGTTTTATTAATATATAGTGTCCTTCTTTGTCTCTTATAACAGCTTTTGACTTAAAGTGTATTTTGTCCAATATTAGTATAGCTTTCTAAGCTCTTTTTTGGTTACTATTTGCATAGAATATGTCTTTCCAACCTTTCACTTTCAACTTGTTTGGGTCTTTGGGTTTAAGGTGAGTTTCTTATAAATAGCATAAAGTTGGGTCATGTTTTTTATCCATTCTGCCAAGCTGTGTCTTGAGGAGAGCTTAATCTATTGACATTCAATGTTATTATTGTAAAGGCAGTTCTTCAGCCATCTCTTCCTTTGTTTTTTATATATCATCTTTTTTTTTCAGTCTCTATTCCTTTATTATAGCTTCTTTTTTTATAGCAGTCTCTGACTGCTCCCTTCTCTCATTTTTGTTTCTATGTCTTTTTTTTTTAATTTTTATTAATAAAATCAGTCAACACACAATGCGAACATTCTTAACGTATGAACATTCCATACATGGTATTCAGTCAGTGGCTTACAGTATCATCACATGGATGTACATTCATCACCATGGTCATTTCTCAGAACATGTACATCACCCCAGAAAAAGGAATAAAAAGAAAAAACTCATACATACCATACTCCTTACCCTTCCCTTTCATTGACCACTAGTATTTCCCTCTACCCATTTATTTTAACATTTATTCCCCCCTATTATTTATTTATTTTTAATCCACATTTTTTTACTTATCTGTACATACCATAGATAAAAGGAGCATCAGAACAAGGTTTTCACAATCACAGTCACTTGCAAAAGCTATAACATTATACAGTCAGTCATCTTAAACATGGCTACTGGAACACAGCTCTACAGTTTCAGGCACTTCCCTTTAGCCTCTCTAATACACCTTAAGCTATAAAGGGGTTATCTATATAATGAGTAAGAATAACCTCCAGGAAAATCTGTCAACTCTGTTTGAAACTCTTAGCCACTGACACTTTATTTTGTCTCATTCCTCTCTTCCTCCTTTCAGTCAAGAAGGTTCACTCAGTCCCTTGATGCTGAGTCCCAGCTCAGTCTAGGATATCTCTCCCACGCTGCCAAGGAGGTTTACATCCCTGGGAGTTATGTCCCATGTAGAGAGGGGGAGGGCATTGAGTTTGCTTGGCTGAGAGGCCATATCTGAGCAACAGAAGAGGTTCTCTGGGGTGACTCTTAGGCTTGATTTTAAGTAGGCTTAGCCTGTCCTTTGCGGGGATGTTTCATATGAACAAACCCCAAGATTGAGGGTTCAACCCATGGATTTTGTTGTCCTCATGGCTTGTGAGAATATCAGGCCTTCTCCATATGAGAAAGTTGAATTTTCCCTCTTTCTCACCATTCTCCCAAGGGGATTTTGCAAATACTTTTTTTATTCACTGTTCAAATCACTCTGGGATTTATCAGGGCATCACTCTGGACAAACCTACAAAATCGCATGCCCTACTCGAGGTACCATATACTTCTGGTGTTCAGTTAAACTGTCCATATAAGTTATATTGGGAGATGCACTATTCAAAATATAAATTTTGTACTAAATAAACATTTTTTGCTTTGTTCTCACGTATAACTTAAAGTTTTAAAATATGAATTACCATCTGTTTTCGACACGGTGCAATATTGACATTCCTTTGTTCTCCCTCGTGCAAAAACATTTTTTAATTTGTACATTTATTCACTATCCTTGCACATTCTGGGCATTCCTAGATTATACCATCTCAGTTTTTATCATCCATCTTTCCTTCTGATTTCATTTGTGCCCCCCAGACCTCCTCCTGCTATCATTCTCTCATTCAGCTTCATTCAGTATACTAACATTATTGTATTACAGTTAAGTAGTATTGTGGTATCTATTTCTGAATTTTTACAATCAGTCGTGTTGCACAATCTGTATCACTTCAGCTCCAGTTACCCAATACCTACCCTATTTCTATCTCCTAATGGTCTCTGTTCTTAACTGAAATTCTCCAAGTTCATTGATTAATGTTACTTCATATCAGTGAGACCATACAGTATTTGTCCTTTTGTTTCTGGCTAATCTCACTGAGCATAATGTTCTCAAGGTCCATCCATGTTGTTATATACTTCATCATTTTTTTCTGTCATGTAGCTGCATAATATTCCATCATATGTATATACCACATCTTGTTTAGCCACTCTTCAGTTGATTGACATTTGGGCTGTTTCCATCTCTTGGCAATTATAAATAATGCTGCCATAAACACTGGTGTGCAAATGTCCATTTGTGTCCTTGCCCTCATTTCTTCTGAGTAGATACCTAGCAGTGGTATTGCCAGATCACATGGTAATTCTATACTCGGCTTCCTGAGGAACTGCCAAACTGCCTTCCACAGTGGTTGTACCATTTGACATTCCCACCAACAGTAGATAAGTGTACCTCTTCCTCCACATCTCTCCAGCACTTTTCATTTTCTGTTTTGTTGATAATGGCTCTTCTGGTGGATGTGACATGATATCTCATTGTGGTTTTGATTTGCATTTCCCTAACAGCCAGTGAAGTTGAGCAGCTTTTCGTGTACCTTTTTACCATTTGTATTTCCTCTTCTGAGAAGTGTCTGTTCAAGTCTTTTGCCCATTTTGTAATTGGGTTGTTTGTCTTTTTGTTGATGAATTAAATAATCTCTTTGTACAATCCCTTTATACATTCTGGATGCAAGACCCTTATCTGATATATTGTTGCCAAATATTGTTTCCCATTGTGAAGGCTGTCTTTTTACTTTCTTGACAAAGTTCTTTGATGCACCAAAAGTGTTTAAATTTGAGGAGTTCCCATTTATTTTTCTTCAGTGCTCATGCTTTGAGTGTAAGATCTAGGAAATCGCCTCCTATTACAAGATTTATAAGATATTTCCCTACATTTTCTTCTAAAAGTTTTATGGTCTTGAATCTAATGTTTAGGTCTTTGATCTATTTTGAGTTAATTTTTGTATATGGTGCAAAATACAGATCCTCTTTCATTCTTTTGCATGTGGATCTACAGTTCTCTAGGCACCATTTATTGAAGAGAATGTTGTGTCCCAGTTGAGTTGGCTTGACTGCCTTATCAAAGATCACTTGTCTGTAGATGAGAGGGTCTATATCTGAACACTCTGTGTGATTTCCATTGGTCAGTATATCTGTCTATGTGCCAGTACCATGCTGTTTTGACCACTGTAGCTTCATAATACACCTTAAAGTCAGGTAGTATGAAAACTTCCAACTTCATTTTTCTTCCTCAGGATATTTTTAGCTATTCAGGATATCCTGCCCTTCCAGATGAATTTGGTTATTGGTTTTTCTATTTCTGAAAAGTAAGTTTTTGGGATTTTAATTAGTATTGCATTGAATCTATAAATCAATTTAGATAGAATTAACATCTTAACTATATTTAGTCCTCGAATCCATGAATATGATATGCCCTTCCATTTATTTAGATCTTCTGTGATTTCTTTTAACTATTTCTTGTAGTTTTTATATAGGTCTTTTTATCCTTAGTTAAATTTATTCCTAAATATTTGATTCTTTTGGTTGCAATTTTAAATGGAATTTTTTTCTTAATTTCCCCGTCAGATTGTTCATTACTAGTGCATAGAAACACTACAGATTTTTGAGTGTTGATCTTGTGACTTACCACTTTGCTGTACTCATTTATTAGCTCTATAGTTTTGCTGTGGACTTTTTGGGGTTTTTGACATATAGTATCATATTGTCTGCAAACAGTGAGAATTTTATTTCTTCCTTTCCAGTTTTCATTTCTTGTATTTCTTTTTCTTGTCTAATTGCTCTGGCTATAACTTCCAACACAGTGTTGAGTAACAGTGGTGATAGTGGACATCCATGTCTTATTCCTGATCTTAGGGGGGAAGTTTTCAGTTTTTCTCTATTGAGGATGATATTAGCTGTGATTCATATATTCCCTTTATCATTTTGAGCAAGTTCCCTTCTGTTCCTATCCTTTGAAGTGTTTTCAACAAGGAAGGATGTTGAATTTTGTCAGGTGTCTTTGTGCATCAATCAAGATGCTCATGTTGTTTTCCTGCTTTGATTTGTTGATATGGCGTATTACATTAATTAATTTTCTTATGTTGGACCATCCTTGCATACCTATATGAATCCTACTTGGTCATGATGTATAATTCTTTTAATGTGGTGCTAGATTTGATTTGCAAGAATTTTGTTGAGGATTTTTGCATCTATATTCATTAGAGAGATTGGTCTGTAATTTTCTTTTTTTTTTAGTATCTTTGTCTGGCTTTGATAGGAGGATGATGTTGCCTTCATAGAATAAGTTAGGTAGCTTTCCCTCCTCTTCAGTTTTTTTGAAGAGTTTGAGCAGGATTGGTACTAATTCTTTCTTGAATGTTTGGTAGAATTCACATATGAAGCCATCTGGTCCTGGAGTATTCTTTTTTGGGAACTGCTTAATGACTAATTCAATTTCTTTACTTGTGAATAGTTTGTTGAGGTCGTCTGTTTCTTCCCAAGTTGATGTTGGTTGTTCATGACTTTCTAGGAAGGCATTTCCTAGATCCATTTATCTACATTGTCTAGTTTATTAGCATAAAGTTGTTCATAGAATCCCCTCATTACTTCCTTTATTTCGGAGGGGTCATTTGTTATGTCTCCTCTTCCGTTTGTGATTTTATTCATGTGCATCCTCTTTTCTTGTTTTTGTCAACCTTGCTAAGGGTCCATCACTCTTATTGGTTTTCTCATGGAACCAACTTCTGGTTTTGTTGATTTTCCTCAATTGTTTTCATGTTCTCAATTTCATTTATTTCTACTCTAATCTTCATTATTTCTTTACTTTTGCTTGCTTTGGGGTTAGTTTGCTGTTCTTTCTCTAATTCTTCCAAGTGGACAGTTGATGAGTTTTTCCTTGTCTGTTTGAACATTCTGAATTAATTGTTTCAACTCCTGTATCTCATTTGAATTGTTGGTTTGTTCCTTTGACTGGGCCATATCTTCAATTTTCCTAGTGTGATTTGTTATTTTTTGCTGGCATATAGGCATTTAATTTCCTTAATTAGTTTATTCTGGAGATTGTTTTCACTTTTCTTACCTAGGATTTTCTTGCTGGATGACTTTGTTGTCTGTCTGTTCTTTGGCATTCAGTTCAGCTTATTCTAGACCTCTGGCTTAGGTTTTGTTTAATAGATTAGAATTTTTCAGTTCTTGTTTTCTTGTTTCTTGCCCTGCCTGTATAGTGCCTTATTTCCCCCCCCCCCTTAGGAGGGTCTAACTTAGGTATTATAGACCCCTGTCAGATTTTCCCAGACCAAATTGCCCTCCTCTCAGGAGGAAAGAGTCACCTGTGTCAGTTTTCCCTAAAGGTGAGGCCCAGCAGGTTGACTTTCCTGTGAAGCCTCTTAGCTCTGTGTTTTTCTTACCCTGCCCAGCATGTAGCACTTGTCTGCCTGTGGGTCCCACTAGCATAAGGTGATGTGGTACCTTTAACTTCAGCAGACTCTCCCTGCATTGATGATGCCAATGCCCAAATATTTTGTTAACACTTTATACAATGCATTTGGTCCCCAGTTAGGGGAAAGTAAAAATTAATGCAGAGATTAGATGCAAGTCGGTGTTGGATTGGTCCAGAGCCTCATGTACAGTTCTTGATTTTTGGCAGCTACCTTCTGTTGTCAGAGTTGATTAATGCATGTCCCATGTACCTCCATAGGAAAATGTTTGAGTCATTTCTTTTTACTTGAGCTCTACAAGTAGTGAACTTTAAGTAATAGGAATCTGTAGGGCATGAGCTTACCATGATAAAATGATACCTGACATTCTGTCCTAACATACTTTAAGGAGATACCCTTCTTAGTATTCTACAGAAAAACCATTGTATCATTTACCTTATTAAAGAAATATTTAATGGAATTTAACACATAGTCAAGGTGTAGAAAAGCAGTTTGTATGTCAGTGGATGTTCTTGATGCCATTATAGGACAGATTCTGAAATCTATGAGGATGCAGTAGAACTTCAGCAGTTTTTTATTAAAATTCGCGATGAACTCTGCAAAAATGGAGAGATTCTTCTTTCACCAGCTCTCAGCTATACTACGAAACATTTGCATAATGATGTGGAGAAAGAGAAGAAGGAAAAATTACCAAAAGAAATAGAAGAAGATAAACTGAAACGAGAAGAAGAAAAAAGAGGTTGGTTCTTTTCATTATTTTTTATATAAAGAAATACTATACTCTGTTCTAGCTGGTCTTGTAATTAGCTGTGGAGAAGAGTCCTGTTTTTGTAAATGAAGGCTTCCCGTGTTGACTTTCACAACAGACATAGTGAGTTAGGAATTTTTTTTTTTTTTGCATGGGCAGGCACCAGGAATTGAACCCGGGTCTCCGGCACAGCAGGCGAGGAAATGTTTTTATTATTGTCAGTTTGTCATTAGGCTGGAAAAGACTGGAAGCTATATATTATACAGCTATTATCCTATTATTCCAGAAACAAAGTCACTTAATTCACAAGTATGGAAGCTTAATAACTTTTAATATTATTGGTAAATAAAAATTTATGAAAAAAATAATTAATGAAGGCCGCTCGTTCTAGACAGCATTCTCATCAGTGAGTGCATCACGTTTCTACCACATCGCTAAATAGCATAGTTTTCCTCATAGGCACTCTGCAACAAAGTATTGGGTGGATATTTTGGTTGAGCCACATTCTTATGAGGAAGTTTTTGTTTTAATCTTATCACCCTAAAACTATTGCTTTGGGTCATTTGCCAGAATACAGAAATATTTTGACAGTGGGAACTATTTTTTATTGTTGCTAGTAAAGCTCGAGTTCAATAAATGCTGAGAATGCATGGCTTTCTAAAAAGTAATATTAGTCTTTAGCACCAAACCTCCTCTGCAGGCTTTTATTTTCCTTAAGCAATAAAATAAAATAAATCTATCTGAAGTAAATACTTGTAAGTCATAGCATACCAAAAAAGAGGAGATAGAAACCTGGTTGATGAGCATAGTAATTTTACCAGGTTAGGGCTGGCTGTAAAAACTAACAGCTTTGTGTTTGTATTTGTTTGGGATGGTGAGAAATGGTGGGTAGGATGGCAGTCCCCATCTTTTTGCCAGCTAAAAGTGGTAGATGTGCTGATGATTGGGTTGAACCTTCCAGCCCAGTGTGATGGGCAAGGGTTGGAAAAGATCCTAGAAATGAAAGAGTGGTAGAAAGCCTGTCTTAAGCTCATTAACACATTCCTGCTGATAGAAAACTGTACATGTGCTGGAGAGATGCAAGAGAACCTGGAAAAAAACAAAAGCCAAAGCGTACTTGAAAAACTGGCTGCAACTTTTAATGCATTCCCCAGCCCATGCACAGATTGATCAGCAGAGGGTGAAGCTTCATAGGGTTGAGTTGTTTGAGCACAAAGTTTGCCTGAAGCATTGCCTGACCCTCTAGCTATACAGACAGAGGAACACTCCCTAGTGTTAATATACCAGAATATCTGTAATGAGAGTCTCAGAAGGAAAGGAGAGAAAGAAAGGGGCAGAAAAAATATTTGAAGACATAATGAATTCCAGATAAGATAAACACAAAGAGAATCACATCTAGTACATTAGCTGAAGTTAAGAGAAAATCATGAAAGCCACAGAAATGACTTTTAGTGCACAAGGAAGCACTCTAATTTCTCATGAGAAACATTGGAGACCAGAAACTAGTGGAATGACAGAGTGCCAAAAGAAAAAATGCTGTGAACCAGGAATTGTATATCTAGTGAAACTATCCCCTTCAAAAGTAAAGTCAAGATAGACATTCCCAGCTAAATAAAAACTGAGGAAATTCACTGCTAGCAGACTTATCCTATCTGTAATACTAAAAGAAAGGTTTCAAATGACACCAGATAGTAACTCAAGTTCACAGGAAGAACTGAAGAAATGGCAAATAGGTGTGTAAATATAAAAGGTTCTGTTTGTATTTCATTTTTCTTAATTTCTTTAAAAAACATTAAGCTGTTTAAAACAATGATTATAACTCCTGTTGTGTTATTAACCTTTATAGGTATGATATATGTGACAATGATAGCACATAGGAAAGCAAGGCATGGAGCTATATTGGAACAAAATTGTATACATCTGAATGAGACTGTGATAAGTTAAAGGTGCATATTGTAATACCTAGAGCAACCTATAAAAGCAAATAGTAAAAAAATGGTCAGGTATTAAAACAGTACAACAAAAAACACTTGCTTGGCACAAAAGAAGGCAATAAAGCAGGAAAAAAGGGACAAAAAAACCCACATAGAAAACAGCATGTCAGACATAAATCCAACCATATCAGTAATAACATTAAATGTGAATAGATGAAACACTCCAATCAAAAGGCAGAGATTATCAAATGAATTTAAGAAGTATGATCAGCTATATGCTGTCTGCAAATGAAACTTTAGATTCAGTATCACAAGTAGGTTGAACATTAAAAAAGGAAGGAAAACAATATACCATGCAAACAATAACCATAAATGAGTTGGAGTAGCTATATTAATATCAGAAAAAAATTACCTTTAAGAGATGAAATAGTACTAGAGACAAAAATGGTCAATGCATGAGGAAAATGCAATATTTTTTATTGTTTTTAATTTTTTTAAATATAACAAACACATTCTTACCATATGATCATTCCATTCTACATATATAATCAGTAATTCACAATATCATCACATAGTTGTATATTCATCATCATGATCATTTCTTAGAACATTTATATCAATTCAGAAAAAGTAAAAAGACAAGAGAAAAAAATTCATATATACCATATCCCTTACCTCTCCCTTTCATTGATCATTGGCATTTCAATCTACTAAATTTAGAAAATACAACATTTTAAAATATACATAAACATATATGCACTTACAACAGAGCCCCAAAATACATGAGGCAAAAACTGACAGAATTGAAAGGAAAAATAGACAATGATGGTTAGACTTCTCAGTACTCCTTTCTCACTAATTGATAGAACAACTAGACTAAAAGTAAAGATATGGAAGACTTAAATAACACTACCAACCAGCTTGACCTGACATCTGCAGAACACTCAACCCAACGACTGCAGAATACAAGTTCTTTTCAAGTGTATATGAAAATATCTAGACCATATGCTAGGTCCTAAAACAAGCTTCAAAAATTTTAAAGGGATTGAGATCGTACCAATTTTATTCTCCAGTCACAATGGAATTAGATTAGATATTAGCAACAGAAGGAAGTTTGAAATATTCCAAAATTGGAAATTAAACAGCAGTCTTCTAAATAACTCATGGATCAAAGAAGATCTCACATAGGCAATTAGAAAACTGATTGAAATGAAAACTCAACATATCAAAATTTATGGGATATATCTAAAGCAATTCTTTGAGGGAAATTTGTAGCTTTAAACACTTAAATTACAAAGGAAGAAAGATCTAAAATCAATAATATAAGATTCTACCTCAGAAAGCTAGAAAAAAGAGCGAACTAAACCCAAGTAAGTAGATGGAAGGAAATAAACATCAGAGCAGAAATCAGTGGAGAAAAAAAGAAAGAAAATATCAGTGCTATGCAGGGTATAACATTCAGGACCACAGAGAGTTTCCTTCTGTTATTCCCATGACAGAATTTGGTATACTTAGAGTTATGTTTTTAAGTTTAGTTGACTTGGTTCCTGACAGTGCAAAATTAGCAAAAGTTCCTTCTTTAGTTACTCTAAGGCAGTTCTGAAAGTGTAACGTCTGGGCAAGCAGCATCAACATCACCTGATTAGAATGCAAACTCTCTGGTACCACTCAAGACCTACTAATTCAGAAACTCTGGAGTTTAGACCCACCACTCGATGTTTAACAAACCTTCCAGGTAATCCTGATGCACTCTTAACTCTGAGAACCACTGGTCTAAGGTCTTGGATTCAGTGAGTGTAAAAGTAGGAATTTATGACACCTGCCCTCCTTCATGGTTGTTTTTACAATAATATGTAAACCCGTTCATTATCTGTTCTAGTGATGCGTTCTAGAATAAAGGCAGTAATGATTTGTTTGGTTTTTTTTGTTTTTGGGTGCATGGTCTGGGAATCAAACCGGGTCTCCCACATGGAAGGTGAGCTCCCTAGTTTTAAAAGACTATTGGTCTCCGCCCTTGAGCAATTCTTAGCTACCAAGAAATGTTTCCACTGACTTAATCTCAGAAACCTGTTGTAGAAATGCAGTTCCCCACAAAGGAAAAAAAAAAAAACTCTGTTTCTGTTTCTGTTTCTCTTTCTTCATTTCTTTTCTTACTTTCCTGGTACTGCCATACAAAGTATCATAAACTAGGTGGCTTAAACACAAATGTACCTAAAACAGAAGTAATTTATTGTCTCACAGCTTTGGAGACTAGAAGTGTGAAATCCATGCCAGGAGAACCATGCTACCTCTGAAGTCTAGGATTCTGGTGGTGCCTTGTCAGCAATCCATGGCTTGCTTCAGCTTGTGGTATAACATAGTCTGCTTCTCTGACATTGTCATCCTCTCCCTTTCTGTTTCTCTCCTAATGACTGTGTATTTTCTCTTTTTATAAAGATACCAATCATATTGTACTAGGAACCACTCTAATCTAGTTTGGCCTCTTCTTAACAAATAACATATTTAAAGATCCCATTTCCAAATAGGATCACATTTATGGGACCAGGAATTAAGACTTTAACAGATCTTTTTTTAGGAATACAACTCAGTTCATAACACTCTCCCATCACTGTGTATCTACCTCATGAGCCTGAGGCTTGACTAGAAGAAAGGAAGCCCTGCTGCATAGACTGCAAAATTACCCTCTTTGTGCCTCTTGCTTGCACTAACTCAAGCCTACATTTCCCAACAGTACTGTGTGACTGGATAATGGAAATACATAAGAAATGATGCTTTGTCATAGAATATGAAGTCAGCAGTAAGAAGAGCTATAGAAGCAGTGTACTCTAGAAATTATTTTAACTGGTTATTTCTACCCATAAAAGATTGCTGAATAATGGACATGCATTAAAATGCTTGGGACCAGGAGGAAACTGTTTCCTGGGAAGTAGGGAGCATTCAGAACCAATGGGGAAATTCCTAAGGCCATACATGCATGCCCAAGACAAGGAAAGGGCACAAAATGGGTCAATGAAGGACCTATGCTTTGCCCTTAAGCTGCTCTCCAAACTAATTGTATGGATAAGTCCTGTAGGAAGCACTCATACAGATTAATCTGCAAAACTAGGAAAGTTGTTTTCTTTTTCTCCTACTTTTTTGTTGTTGATGTTAGCTACTGACATTCAAGGAAAGCTCTGTTATACCATTAGATGGATACAAACTTAAGGAAATGATGCCTCAGAGTCAAAATTCTAGTGGTAACACATTAAGATGTCAAATGTCCAAATTTTGGTAAACGATTACAAAGCATACAAAGTAAAAAAAAGGAAGCAACGGCCCAGGCAGAAAAGATTAAAGCATAGATACCATCAATGAGGAGGACTAACCTAGAAACATAACAGACAAAGACTTTTAAAACATACCTGACATTGAGGAATCTCAGCCCCATCTCAGGATTCAGCCAGAGGGAAAGGAAGGGGTGCATCCTCCAGCAAGCACCCAAACCTGCCTTCTCCTCCACCCATGATAACTCAGACTGCCCCAGAAATGTCTTATGGTTCTGTTCCCAAGAGCGTGGTGCTGCTTCCACACCAAGGATTGAGCTTTGTCCCCACAGAAACCACCAGGGAAGCATGCTCAGTTCTGGGATATCTTGGCCATTTGCAGAATTAGTGGACTTGAAAGATACAATTATAGAGTTCACCCAGGAAGAGTGGTCCTTTCTAAATACATCCCAGAGAAAGCTGTTCAGAAAAGTGATGCTGGAGAATATCAGTCATCTGGTCTCTGTGAGATATCCAGTCTTCAAATCAGATATACTTTCCCACTTGGAGCAAGGAGAGGAACTCTGCAGAGAAGAATTGGATTTTTCCAATACCATAATTCATGTGAGCTCTAAGAATGTGTGCCTAATGAAAAAGAGGAGCAAGAAAAGTGGCCTTAAAGTAAAAGAAATGCTATCTGTGAAACATAACTGCAGGAAAGACACATTGACCATCATGTCATTGAGGCAGAGTTCCTATATTTAAAAGAATGGCATCTATATAGTGAATTGCCAGAAGATTTTACTCACACATCCAGAGTGTCTCAACAGGCATTGACACCCAGTGAAAAGTAACCATACCACAACAATATCATTGGAAAAGCCCTCAGTGACCAGTCATCTGTTAGTAAATGAAAGCAAATATGCACTAGATTCTTGACCAAAAGTGGGAAGAGAGAAATGAGACAATAAAGTATCAATGGTTGAGAGATTCCAGAGTCGAGAGGTTATCCTGGAGGTTATTCTTACACATTAAATAGATATCACCTTTTTAGTTAAGGTGTAACAGAGTGGCTGGAGGGAACTGCCTGAAAATGTAGAGCTGTGCTCCAGTAGCCATGTTTCTTGAAGATGATTGTATAATGATACAGCTTTCGCAGTGTGACTGTGTGATTGTGAAAAGCTTGTGTCTGATGCTTTTTTTATCTACCTTATGGACCGATGAGTAAAACATATGGATTAAAAATAAATAAAAACTAGGGGGAACAAATGTTAAAATAAATTTAGTAAATTGAAATGCTATTGATCAAAGAAAGGGAGGGGTAAGGGGTATGGTATGTGTCATGGTCAGGTTCATGTGTCAACTTGGCCAAGTGGTGGTACCTGTTTGTCTGGTTGGGCAAGTGCTGGCCTGTCTGTTGCACTGAGGACATTTCATAGAATTAAATCATGATCATGTCAGCTGTATCCATAGCTGATTCCATTTTTAATCAGCCAAGGGGAATTTCTGCAATGAGTGGTGCTTACTCTAATCACTGGAAGCCTTTTAAGGAGGATTCAGAGGAGACAGGCTCTCTTCCTGCTTCAGCTGGCGAGCCTCTCCCATGGAGTTCGTCCAGAACCTCCATCGGAGTCGTCAGCTTCACAGCCTGACCTGCGGATTTTGGACACTGCATTCTCGTGGTTACGTGAGACACTTTTATAAATTTTATATTTGCGAGTGTTTCCTGTAGATTCTTTTTTTCTAGCGAACCCTAACTAATACAATATGTATGACTTTTTTTCTGTTTTCTTTTTATTTCTTTTTCTGAATTGATCAGGTTAATGAATATACAACTATGTGGTGATATTGTGAGTTATTGATTATATATCAAGAATGGAACAATCAGAATGTTTGTGTTTGTTATATATTTTTTAATTTTAAAATTAATAAAAAAATATAGTAGCTTGTAAAAAAAGAATGGAATGATCATATGGTAAGGATATTTGCATTTGTAAATTGTTATGTTATGTTGAATAAAAAAATTTTTAAGCCCTATGATAATGGCAGTATATTTATGCAACATATATGCAAGTTCACAGAGACAGAAATTAGAGTACAAGTTGGCAGGAGCTGAGGGTATGGGGAATGGGGAATTAATGCATAACGGGTATAGGGTTTCTGTTTGGGGAAATAGGAAAGTTTGGGTAATGGAAAGTAGTGAGGGTACCACAGACATTGTGAATGTCTCTAATCCCACTGTATGGTATGCTTGGAAATAGTTGAGATGGGAAAGGTCATGTTATACGTGTGTTCCCACAATTAAAAAAGAAAAAAAAAGCAACTAAAGAGACAGTGATAAGTAAATTCAATATGTGATCCAGGAAGGGGTCTAACAATGGAGGAGAAAAGGGTCAAAAGGACATGTGTCAGCATACTAAAGCTGACTAAATACATTATACCAGAAATGGACTAGCTTTTAGCAATGGGAATTTATTAGCTTACAAATGTACAGTTCTAAGGCCGTGAAAATGTCCCAATGAAGGTGTCCTGGTTTGAAATGATGTATGTACCCTAGAAAAGCCATGTTTTAATCCTAATCCCATTTTGTAAAGGCAGCCATTCCTTCTAATCCCTGTTTAGTGTTGTATGTTTAAAATTGTAATTAGATCATCTCCCTGGAGATGTGATTTAATCAAGAGTGGTTGTTAAGGTGGATTAGGTAGAGGTGTGTCTCCACCCATCTGGGTGGGGCTTGATTAGCTTCTGAAGTCCTATAAAAGAGGAAACATTTTGGAAAATGAGAGATTCAGAGAGAGCAGAGAACGCTGCAGCACCAAGAAGCAGAGATTCCATCAGCCAGGGCTTTGGAGATAAAGAAGGAAAACGCCTCCCAGAGAGCTTCATGAAACAGGAAGCCAAGAGAGAAAGCTAGCAGATGATGCATGTTTACTGCAGGCCTTTGTAGATGAGAGAGAAACCCTGACCACGTTTGCCATGTGCCTTTCCACTTGAGAGAGAAACTCTGAACTTCATCGGCCTTCTTGAATCAAGGTATCTTTCACTGGATGTCTTAGATTGGACATTTCTATAGACTTGTTTTAATTGTGACACCTTCTTGGCCTTAGAACTGTAAATTAGCAACCTATTAAATTCCCCTTCTTAAAAGCCATTCCGTTTCTGGTATATTACATTCCGGAAGCTAGCAAACTAGAATGGAAGGTATCAACAGGACAATGCTTTTTCTGAAAATATGCTGCTGGTACCTGGAACTTCTCTGTCAGATGCCAAGGCACATGCAGCATCTGCTCATCCTTCCCTCCAAGTTTCATTGCTTCTGCTTCTGGCTTCTCTGTCTATGGCTCTTTAAATTTCTCTGGGGATTTTTCTGTGAGAGTTTCTTAATTTCATCTCTGTTTTCTGTGTGCCCTTCATCCTCTTATAAAGGGACTCCATGAGAAGTGTAAGACCCACCCTGAGGCAGGGCTCAACTGAAATAGCCTAATCAAAAGATCCCCCCTGCAGTAAGTCTGCATTCACCGGAATGAATTAAAAGAACATGATACTTTCTGGGGTTCAGACAACCACAGGACATTTGGGACTTATGAAAAAAATTGGAATCTAGACTGGGAAGCGTTATATCAATTTTAAATTTCTCAAATTTGATAATGGTACTTAAAATGAATGCTAAGTGAATATCTGTTCTTGAGAAATGTACATGGCAGTGTTTAGTGTTCAAGGAACATGATTTGTACATTCTATACTTAAGTATTCAGAAAATGGATTAATTAATGGATAGATAGATGCACAGGCAGACAGATGAGCAGATGAATAAATGTATTGATAGACAAATGGATTGATAAATGGATGGATAGATAAAATGATATAGCAAATATGGCATTGTGTTAAAATGGATATTCGGCAGAATTGGGGGGTGGGCATGTGTTGGAGTTCTCTGTATGAGGTTTGTATTATTTTTTAAATGTCCTATATTTGAAAGTATTTCACAATAAAAAGTTAAGGAACACTTTGAAGCTAGAAGACACAAAATTCTAAAGTGAAAATTCCTTTCAATTTAGAATTTTTTCAACTTAGAATTCTATACCCAACTTAAGAAATCTATTACCAGCCAAACTATCTGTCAAGTACAAGCATAGACTAAAGACATTTTCAGACATGCAAGACCTCAGAAAGTTCTCTCTCATATGGGTTTCTTAGAGAACTACTAAAGGGTAGAGCTAATAAAGAAAGAGAAAGGAAGACTTTGGATGAAGAAAATAGAAGTTCTGTTACAGGAGAGAGAGAATCTTCAGTGACAGTAAAGGTAAATCCTGGAGTGACAGCCAAATAGCAAACATAGATGACAACCAGTTCAGATTGGAACAGTAAGCTCATGAAAGTATGTTTCCCAGAAGAAAGAAAATTGATGGATTATCTTTTGGATTATTTGAACGTGTCAAGAGGAGAGTTCTTCAGAGAATTTAGAGTAGAATTACTCACTCAGTCTGATGGAATTGGTTTCTTTACAATAAGCCACAAGAAGAAACCAGATCACAAGACTCCCTTCTCCTCCAGTTTCCAATAACATGTTTCTTGTTTCCTTTTGAGCCCTTAATTACCAAGTCTTTAACATTCACTTTTATACTAACATCCTGTTCAAGACTATGCTTTTTCTAACATGCCCAATTCTAAAACAACTTACACATTTTTAGGTATTTGTTACAGCAGCACCCTTAACCAGGTACCACAGTTTCATCAAAATCTCATCAGTTCAAAAGTCCCAAATCTCATCATTTTAGTCATCTAAATTAGGATGGGTGAGGCCATGGGTATAATCCATTCTGGGCCACAATTCCTCTCCAGCTATTGTCCTGAGAACTAAAGAAACAAGTTTTCTGCTCCTAAAACCATGATGGAAAGGGCATAGGTTAACAATTACAGACATTCCTGTTCAAAAAAGAAGAAATGGGAAAAAAAAAAGAATCGCTACTTCCAAGTAATTTTTCTTGCAACTCCATTCACTTTCAAGGCCTGGAAATAATCCTATGGGATTCTATACTGCCCTCTGAATCGTCTTTGCTCAAGAAAGGTAGCACATGGTTTGTAGCTGAATTATTTTATTATCCTGTTTTCTTCCTCTTGAAATTTAGGAGTTTGACAGCCTTTTTTCATTTTGTACTGTCTTTTCCCCTTTGAGTCCATTTTTTTCTAGATTAAAATTCCAGAAAATAAAATAAATAAATATAACTCTTGGGTGGGCCACGGTGGCTCAGCGGGCAGAATTCTTGCCTGACATGCCGGAGACCCAGGTTCGATTCCTGGTGCCGACCCATGCAAAAAAAATCCCAGAAAATACCTGTGTTTCTGCTGGTATAAAATTCCTTGCAATTTTATGAGTCTGCTATGTATGTCATGGGGATTGACTTGATTAGTCAACTACTAGATAACGTTTTTCACCAAAATTGTCAAAACTTTAAAACAGTTATGATGGCAGTGTTGGAGAAGGGATAGAGAACAGATTCCTTCAGTCAAATGCCTTTTTGGAGAACTGTTTGGAATATACCTTTTGAAAATATTTAAAATACTTGTTTCTAGCAATTGTACTTATGAGAAATTATGCTAAGGAAGTAATCAAAGATGTGGATAAAGATTTATCCTCAAAAATATATATATATGGTGTATTAGGGTTCTATAGAAAAACAAAACCAACAGGAGATGTCTGTAAACAGGAGATTTATAAAGTTGTCTCATACAACCATGGAAATGGAAGAGTCCAAAATCCATAGGGCAGGCTTTGCAGCTGACAGCTCCAGTGAAGGGTCTGAATGAACTCCATAGGAGAGGTTCACTGGCTGGAGAAGCAGTGAAAAAGTCTCTTTTCCTTAAAAGTCTTCAACTGATTGGATTATCTTGTTAGTGGGAGGCATACTTTAGTTGACTGAAGATGTAATTAGTCACAGTTTCAATCAACTGACTGATGATTTAATACCAGCCTTCCAGTTTATCAACTATCCATGAAATATTCTTGCGGCAACAGTCAGGCCAGTGCTTATCTGGGCATCATCATTTGGCCAAGTTGACACCAGAACCTAACCATGATGTATGGTATTTGCAAATGATGGACTGTACTGGAGTGGTTGTTAAGTTTTATTTTATTTTATTTCATTTATTTTGAAGATCTTCGGTAAAAGCAATAATTCAGCAATTTCATACAGGTACCTTATTTCCTCAATTCAGATTCCATTAACTGTGACAGCCATTTAGTAACTGTTAGAGAAAAAAATAATTTCAGAAACATTAAGATGGAAAGGAAGTATATCAGAGGTTATCTCTAAGTTATTTATTTTTTCATGTCTTTCTGAATTATCCAAAATGACTACACTGAGCATATGATACTAAGATAATTGTTTTTATTCTGTAGATTCTTTGTTTATATATTTATATATTTATTTATTTATATAGATGATGGTTGTAATTCAAAAAAGCAATTTTGCATGGATGCTATAGGGAATGTGAATCACTGCCCTGAATATCTAAAAAAAAATTAAATGTATATGTTGTTTTAATCATACATCTAATTCTGACATTCTTTTAATGACCGCATTTTCCTTTTTTTAACCTAAGAAGCTGAAAAAAGTGAAGATTCCTCAGGTGCTACAGGCCTCTCAGGCTTACATCGCACATACAGCCAGGACTGCAGCTTTAAGAACAGTATGTACCATGTTGGAGATTATGTCTATGTGGAACCTGCAGAGACTAACCTGCAACCACATATAGTCTGTATTGAAAGACTATGGGAAGATTCTGCTGGTAAGTTTGTTTTAAATGAAAGGGTAGAATGATGATTTGTGACTATTTTACTCCTCCTTGGTCCTCAGGGAAGAAAATTTTAAATAAGATGTTTTATATCCTCTGACTTTGTTTGTAATTAAGCTCCCATTGTATAAAAATCATAAGATTTAGCACTATTGGCAGTGGCACAGTGGTGTCAAAAGAAATAAAACTTCTTAGAGTCTAGTTGCAGTTCATTCATTCAACTACTTATTAAACACACATTATACATCAGTCTTTACAAAGGATATCAGGGATTTGAGAACACAATACTCATGTTTTGCCCCTGACCTGCTAGTCTGATTGAAAAGGTCACAAGTAAAAAAGAAATTATTATATACTTAAGAGTCACCCCCAGAGAACCTCTTAAACCAACTTGGCAAATTAACTCACTGCCCTCTCTGCTACATGGGACATGACTCCTGGAAATGAATCAGGACCCAGCATCATGGGCATGAGAAAGCCTTCTTGACCTAAAGGGGGAAGAGAGAGATGAGACAAAATAAAGTCTCAGTAGCTGAGAAATTTCATAGTCAAGAGGTTATCCTGGAGGTTGTTCTTAGGCGTGATGTAGATATCCTTTTTAGTTTATGGTGTATTGGAATGGCTAGAGGAAAGTTCCTGAAACTGTTGAACTGTGTTCCAGTAGCCTTGGTTCTTGAAGAGGACTGTATAACTGTATAGCTTTTACAGTGTGACTGTGTGATTGGGGAAACCTTCTGTCTGATGCTCCTTTTATCCAGGGTATGGAAACGTGAGTGAAAAAAAAAAAGGATAAAAAATAAATAAATAATAGGGGGAGATAAAGGGTAAAAATTGGGTAGATTAAAATACTGTGGAGCAGAGAGAGTGCCAAGATGGTGGCTTAGTAAGGTATGGGATTTAGTTCGTCCTCCAGAACAGCTACTAAATAGCCAGGAACAGTACAGAACAACTCCTGGGGCCATGTCAATGACCAGACACACAGCATACCCCAGTCTGGACCAGCTGTGAGCCCCCCCCAGAACCGTGAGTTCCCAAAGCCACCACCACTGGTGCCCCTCCCCCACAGGCTGCTTCCCAAAGGAGAAAGGAAAGGGACTTTACCAGCAGCAGGGGCTGAGCACAATTAATCTGCAATTGTGGAATTAATTCACAAATTCTGACTACTAAAAATAGGCCCCCAGCTCAGCTGAACCTGGTCAAAGCGGAGGGTGCTGATTTTTGCCCCAGCACCGAGGGGGCAGGGGTAAGGAAGAAGAAAAAAGAAACAGGTTTTTTGGATCAGATAACACATAATACTTTAAAGGGTCTGGGCTCTGAAGGAAAGGAGGGGGCACATAGGATCTGGAGGTACACAAAGCAACATACCAACATGTTGATTGGCAAACCTGAAGAACAGGGGTCCTGTTATGAGAAGGACTTTTCTCTCTCCTTTTTTTGTGATCGTGTTTCTAAAAAGACTAAACTGCCTTTGGATACAGCTGCAAGGCTTCTCAGGCTGTAACTACCCCAGGCATAGGCAGAAACAAGCTTGTTGGAAAGCTTGTCTGGAACCTCTGCCTTCCCCAGTAGAGGGCTGAGGCCCAGCTCAGGTGGATTCCCTCCCTCAAATAATTGAGACCCCAGGGTTTGGAAATTTGAAGTAATTAAAGCCAGCCTACAACCCTCCTCTGTCTCTACCACGCCCCCAGCAGGGAGAGTCCACTGAAGTTAAAGGTACCACATCACCTTATGCTGGTGGGACCCGTAGGCAGACAAGCGCCACATACTGGGCAGGATAGGAAAAACACAGAGTCCAGAGACTTCACAGGAAAGTCTTTCAACCTGCTGGATCTCACCCTCAGGGAAAACTGAAACAGGTGACTCTTTCCTCCTGACAGAAGGCAAGTTTGGTCTAGGAAAATCTGGCTGGAGTCTATAATACCTAAGTAGGCCCTCCTAAGGGGATGGGGAGGGAAGGCACCATGGAGGTGGGGTAAGAAACAAGAACTGAAAAATTCTCCTCTGAAAAACGAAACTTAAGCTAGAGGTCCAGTTGAAGCTGAACTGAATGTCAAAGAACAGATAGAAAATAAAGTCATCCAGCAAGAAAATCTTAGGTCAAAGAAGTGAAAACAGTCTCCAGAATAAACTAATTAAGGTAATTAAATGCCTAGATGCTAGCAAAAAATAACAAATCACACTAGGAAAATTGAAGATATGGCCCAGTCAAAGGAACAAACCAGTAATTCAGATGAGATACAGGAGTTGAAACAATTAATTCAAAATGTTCAAACAGACATGGAAAAACTCATCAAAAATCAAATCATTGAATTGAGGAGAGTATAAAGAAGGCAAGGAATGAAAAAAAAGAAATCGAATGTCTGAAAAAACAAATCGCAGAACTTATGGGAATGAAAGGTACAGTAGAAGAGATGAAAAAACAATGGAAACCTACATGGTCAGATTTCAAGAGGCAGAAGATAGGATTAATGATCTGGAGGATGGAACATCTGAAATCCGACAAGCAAAAGAAAATATAGGGAAAAGAATGGAAAAATATGAGCAAGGACTCAGGGAATTGAATGACAATCTGAAGCGCACGAATATATGTGCTGTGGGTGTCCCAGCAGAAGAAGAGAAGGGAAAAGGAGGAGAAAAACTAATGGAGGAAATTATCACTGAAAATTTCCCAACTCTTATGAAAGACTTAAAATTACAGATCCAAGAAGTGCAGCGTACCACAAAGACAATAGATCCAAATAGATGTACTCCAAGACATTTACTAATCAGAATGCCAGAGGTCAAAGAGAAAGAGAGAATCTTGAAAGCAGCAAAAGAAAAGCAAACCATCACGTACAAGGGAAGCCCGATAAGACTATGCGTAGATCTCTAAGCAGAAACAATGGAGATGAGAAGACAGTGGGATGATATATTTAAATTATTAAAAGAGAAAAACTGCCAACCAAGAATTCTGTATCCAGCAAAATTGTCCTTCAGAAATGAAGGAGAAATTAAAACATTTTCAGACAAAAAAATCACTGAGAGAATTTGTGACCAAGGGACCAGCACTGCAAGAAATACTAAAGGGAGCACTAGAGACAGATACGAAAAGACAGGAGAGGTGTGGAGAAGAGTGTAGAAAGGAAGACTATGAGTAAAGGCAAAAAGAAGGAGAATTGGACATGACATATAAAATCCAGAAGGCAAAATAGTAGAAGAAAGTACTACCCGTGCAATAATAACACTAAATGTTAATGGATTAAACTCCCCAATCAAAAGACAGACTGGCAGAATGGATTAAAAAACAAGACCCATCTATATGCTGTCTCTACTCAAAGGACATGAGAGCAAGGACACAAACGGACATTTGCACACCAATGTTTATAGCAGCATTATTTACGATTACCAAGAGATGGAAACAGCCAAAATGTCCAACAATGGACGGGTGGCTAAACAAACTGTGGCATATACATATGATGGAATATTATGCAGCTGTAAGACAGAATAAAGTTATGAAGTATGTAACAACATGGGTGGACCTTAAGGACATGATGCTGAGTGTGATTAGCCAAAAACAGAATGACAAATACTGTTTGGTCTCACTGATATGAACTGTCATTAGTGAAAAAACTTGGAATATTTCATTGGTGACAGAGACCATCAGGACGTAGAAATAGGGTAACATATTGGGTAACTGGAGCTGAAGGGATACAGATTGTGCAACAGGACTGAATATAAAAACTCAGAAATGGACAGTCCAACACTACCTATAATACAATTATGTTAAAACACTGAATGAAGCGGAACGTGAGAATGATAGAGGGAGGAGGGCTGGGGGCATAACTGAAATCACAAAGAAAAGATAGACGATAAAGATTGAGATGGTATAATCTAGGAATGCCTAGAGTGTATAATGATACTGACTAAATATGCAAATTTTAAAATGTTTTTGCATGAGGAAGAACAAAGGAATCTCATTACTGCAGGGTGCTGAAAATAGACAGTAATTAATATTTTAAAATTTCAACTTATGTGTGAGACTAAATAAAAAAATTTTTATTTGGTACAAAATTTATATTTTGAGCAGTGCATCTCCTAATATGACTTATGTAGATAGTTGGTTGAACAACATAAGTACATGGAACCTTGGGTAGGACATTAGATTTTATTGGTTTGTCCAGAGTGATGCCCCAATGAATCCCAGAGTGATTTGATCAGTGAGTGGAAAAGTACTTGCAAAATCCCCTTTGGGGAATGGTGAGAATGGGGGAAAAGTCAACCTCCCCAAGTTGAATTCTTGATATTCTCACAAGCAGTGCAGACAACCAAAGCTACAGGCTGAGCCCCCAGTCTTGGGGTTTGTTCACATGAAAGTTAACCCCACAAAGGATAGGTCAAGCCTACTTAAAATTAGGCTTAAGAATCACCCCCCCCCAAGAGAACCTCTTTTTTTGCTCAGATGTGGCCTCTGTCTCCAGCCAACACAACATGCAAACTCACCACTCTCCCCCTGTGTACGTGGGACATGACTCCCAGGGGTGTGAACTTTCCTGGCAACGTGGGACAGAAATCCTAGAATGAGCTGAGACTCAGCATCAAGGGATTGAGAAAAACCCTAGACTGAGCTGAGACCCAGCATCAAGGGATTGAGAAAACCTTCTCGACCAAAAGAGGGAAGAGTGAAATGAGACAAAGTGTCAATTGCTGAGAGATTCCAAACAGAGTGGAGAGATTATCCTGGAGGTTATTCTTACGCATTAAGTAGATATCACCTTGTTATCCAATATGTAATGGAGAGCCTGGAGGGAACTGCCTGAAAATGTAGAGCTGTGTTCCAGTAGCCGTGTTTCTTGATGAAGATTGTATAATGATATAGCTTTCACAATGTGACTGTGTGATTGTGAAAACCTTGTGTCTGATGCTCCTTTTATGTACCTTGTCAACAGATGAGAGGAACATATGGAATAAAAATAAATAATAGTGAAACAAATGTTAAAATAAATTCAATTTGAAATGCTAGTGATCAATGAAAGGGAAAGGTAAGGGGTATGGTATGTAAAAATTTTTTTTTCCTTTTTCTGTTTTTGTTTTATTTTTCTGTTGTCTTTTCATTTCTTTTTCTGAATTGATGCAGATGTTCTAAGGAATGATCATGATGATGAATATACAACTATGTGATGATATTGTGAATTGCTGATTATATATGTAGAACAGAATGAGCATATATTAAGGATGCTTGCATTTCTTGTAATTTTTTTTAATTAATAAGTTATAAAAAAAAAGAAGAGAGGATGCAAATAAATAAAATCAGAAATGGAAGAGGAGACATAACTACTGACCCCGTTGAATTAAAGGAAGTAATGAGAGAATACTGTGAATAACTTTATGCTAATAAACTAGACAATGTAGATGAAATGAACAACTTTCTAGAAAGGCATGAGCAACCAACATGGACTTGAGAAGAAATAGACAACCTCAACATACCAATCACAAGTAAAGAAACTGAGTCAGTCATTAAGAATCTCCCCAAAAAGAATGGTCCAGGACCAGATAACCTCACATGTGCATTTTACCAAACATTCAAGAAAGAATTAGTACCAATCCTACTCAAACTCTTCAAAAAAAACTGAAGAGGAGGGAGAGCTACCTAACTCATTCTATGAAGCCAACATTACCCTTATACCAAAACCAGACAAAGATATTACAAGAAAAGAAAACTACAGACCAGTCTCTCTAATGAATATAGATGCAGAAATTCTCAACAAAATTCTACCAAATCAAATCCAGCAGCGCATTAAATAATTATACACCATGACCAAGTAGGATTCATCCCAGGTATGCAAAGATGGTTCAACATAAGAAAATCAATTAATGTAATACACCATATCAACAAATCAAAGCAGAAAAACCACATGATCATCTCGATTGATGCAGAAAAGGCATTTCACAAAATTCATCCTTTCCTGTTGAAAACACTTCAATGGATAGGAATAGAAGCGAACTTCCTGAACGTGGTAGAGGGAATATGAAAAACCCACAGCTAGCATCATGCTCAATGGGTAAAAACTAAAAACTTTCTCCCTTAGATCAGGAACAAGACAAGAATGTCCCCTATCACAAATGTTGTTCAACATTGTGTTGGAAGTTCTAGCCAGAGCAATTAGACAAGAAAAAGAAATACAAGGCCTCAAAATTGGAAAGGAAGAAGTAAAACTCTCACTGTTTGCAGATGATATGATTCTATATGTTGAAAATCCCGAAAAATCCACTGCGAAACTACTAGAGGTAATAAATGAGTACAGCAAAGTGGCAGTTTACAAGATCAACACTCAGAAATCTGTAGTGTTTCTGTACACTCCATTTACAATTACAACCAAAAGAATAAAATATTTAGGAATAAATTTAACTAAAGAGACAAAAGACCCATGTGAAGAAAACTACAAGAAATTGTTAAAAGAAATCACAGAAGATCTAAATAAATGGAAGGGCATATAGTGTTCGTAGATTGGAACACTAAATACAGTTAAGATGTCAGTTCTACCTAAATTGATTTTCAGATTCAATTCAATACCAATTAAAATCCCAACAACTTACTTTTCAGAAATAGAAAAACCAAGTGCCCCAAATAGCTAAAAGTATTCTGAGAAAGAAAATGAAGTTGAGGTTCTCATGCTACCTGACTTTAAGGCATATTATGAAGCTTCAGTGGTCAAAACAGCATGGTACTGACATAAAAATAAATATACTGCTCAGTGGAATAAAATAGGGTGTTCAGATATAGACCCTCTCATCTATGGACGCTTGATCTTTGATAAGGCAGTCAAGCCAACTCACCTGGGACAGAACAGTCTCTTCAATAATTGGTGCCTGGAGAACTAGATATCCATATACAAAAGAATGAAAGAGGAACCATATCTTACACCCTATACAAAAATTAACTCAAAATGGATCAAAGACCTAAACATTAGATCTAAGACCATAAAACTGTTAGAAGAAAATGTAGGAGATGTCTTATAAATCTTATAATAGGAGGCAGTTTCCTAGACCTTACACCCAAAGCACGAGCGTAGAAGAAAGAAATGAATGGGAACTCCTCAAAATTAAGCACTTTTGTGCATCAAGAAACTTTTTTACATCAAGAAAGTAAAAAGACAGCCTACACAATGAGAGACAATATTTGGCAACAATATATCAGATGAAGGTCTAGTACCCAGAGTATATAAAGAGATTGTTCAACTCAACAACAAAAAGACAGACAACCCAATTACAAAATGGACAAAAGACTTGAACAGACACTTCTCAGAAGAGGAAGTACAAATGGCCAAAAGGCACATGAAAGGATGCTCAATTTCCCTGGCTGTTAGGGAAATGCAAATGAAAACCACAATTAGATATTATCTCACACCCACCAGAGTGGGCATTATCAAGAAAACAATAAGTGCTGGAGAGGTAGTAGAGAAAGAGGCACACTTACCCATTGTTGATGGGAGTGTCAAACAGTACAACCGCTGTGGAAGGCAGTGTGGCAGTTCCTCAGGAAGCTAAATATAGAATTGCCATATGTCCCGGCAATACTATTGTTAGGTATCTACTCAGAGGACATGAGGGCAAGGACACAAGTGGACATTGGCACACCAGTTTATAGTAGCATTGCTTACAGTTGTGAAGTGATGGAAACAGCCCAAATGTCCACCAACAGACAAGTGGCTAAACAAACTGTGGTATAAACATACAATGGAATATTATGCAGCTGTAAGACAGAATAAAGTTATGAAATATGTAACAACATGAATGGACCTTAAGGACATTATGCTGAATGAGATTAGCCAGAAACAAAAGGACAAATACTGTGTGGTCTCACTAATATGAACTGACATTAGTGAATAAGGTTGGAGAATTTCATTGGTAACAGAGACCATCAGGAGATAGAAATAGTGTAAGATATTGGGTAATTGGAGCTGAAGGGATACAGATTGTACAACAGGACTGATTGTAAAAACTCAGAAATAGATAGCACAATACTATCTAACTGTAATACAATTATGTTAAAACACTGAATGAAACTGACTGTGAGAATGATAGAGGGAGGAGGGCTGGGGGCACAAATGAAATCAGAAAGAAAGACTGTAAAGACTGAGACGGTATAATCTAGGAATGCCTAGAGTGTTTAATGATAGTGACTAAATGTACAAATTTTAAAAATGTTTTTGCGTGAGGAAGAACATAGGGATGTCATTACTGCAGAGTGTTGAAAATTGATAGTAATTAATATTTTAAAATTTTAACTTATGTGAAACTAAAGAAAAAAATTTTATTTGGTACAAAATTTATATTTTGACTAGTGCATTTCCTAATATAACTTATGTAGACAACTTAATTGAACACCATAACTATATGGAATCTTGAGTAGGGCATTGGTTTGTCCAGAGTAATGCCCCGATAAATCCCAGAGTGATTTGAACAATGAATAAAAAGTATTTGCAAAGTCCCCTTCAGGGAATGGTGAGAAAGGGGGAAAATTCAGCATCCCCAAGTTGAATTCTTGATATTCTCACAAGCAGTGCAGACCAAAGCAATAGGCTGAGCCCCCGATCTTGGGGTTTGTTCATATGAAACTTAACCCCACAAAGGATTGGTCAAGCCTACTTAAAATTAGGCCTAAGAGTCACCCCCAGGAAAACCTCTTTTGCTCAGATGTGGCCTCTCTCTCCAGCCAACACAACAAGCAAACTCACCACCCTCCCCCTGTCTACATGGGACGTGACTCCCAGGGGTGTGGACCTTCCTGGCAACGTGGGACAGAATTCCTAGAATGACCTGAGACTCAGCATCAAGGGATTGAGAAAACCCCTAGAATCAGCTGAGACTGAACATACAGGGATTGAGAAAACCTTCTTGACCAAAATGGGGAAGACCGAAATGAGACAAAGTGTCAATGGCTGAGAGATTCCAAACAGAGTCTAGAGGTTGTCCTGGAGGTTATTTTTACACATTAAATAAATGGCACCTTGTTAGTCAAGATTAATGGAGAGGTTGGAGGGAACTGCCTGAAAATGTAGAGCTGTGTCACAGTAGCCAGGTTTCTTGAAGATGTTTGTATAATGATATAGCTTTCACAATGTGTGTGATTGTGAAAACCTTGTGTCTGATGCTCCTTTTATCTACCTTATTAAAAGACGGGTAAAACATGGAATAAAATAATAGGGGGAACAAATGTTAAAATAAAATTAGATTGTAATGCTAGTGATCAATGAAAGAGAAGCGTAGGGGATATAGTATATATGAATTTTGTTCTGTTGTCTTTTTATTTCTTTTTCTGAATTGATGCAAATGTTCTAAGAAATGATCATGATGATGAATATGCAACTATGTGGTGATATTGTGAATTACTAATTATATATGTAGAATGGAATGATTGTAAGTTAAGAATGTTTGCGTTTGTTTGTTATTGTTGTTTTTTTTAATTAATTTTAAAAAAATACTGTGAAGTGTGGGCCACGGTGGCTCAGTAAGTAGAGTTCTCGCCTACCATGCCAGAGACCCAGGTTCAATTCCTGATGCCTGCCCATGCAAGCAAAAAAAAAAAAAAAATACTATATTATAGATCAATGAGAGGGAGGAGTAAGTGGTATGAGATGTGTGGATTTTTCGTTTTTTGTTTTGTTTTTTTTTAATTTCTTTTTCTGGAGTGATGCAAATGTTCTAAAAATGATCATGGTGAAAAATATGATATTGTGAGCCATCGATCATGTAATATGGTTGGGTTGTAGGTGTGCTGATATTTCTCACTAAAAATATATTTTAAAAAAATTAACATCCAGTTCTCATTTTCCATCCCAGCAATCCACATTCAATTCCCAGTGCCTGCCCATGCAAAAAAAAAAAAAACCAAAAAAAAAAAGAAAATTAACATCCTAAATCTATAACAATCTTGTTTGTTTAGATTCCAACTTTATTTCAGTAGCATAAACAGACTACATTTCCATGCCCTTTCTTCCCCTTACCTTTATGTATTTCTTGTCACAAATGACATATTTTTACATTATGAGTGCAGAAACCATTTATTTATCATTATGTTTTATTCATTTGCTTTTTAGATCCTGTGAGAAGTAGAAAGTGGCATTACAAACTAAAACTACAATAATTGGCATTTATATTTACTCACATTGTTACCTTTACCTGAAATCTTATTTCTTCATGCAACTTCAGTCTAACGGGACTAACGACAAAAAGAACACCATTTAGCATTTTTTTAGGACTAGTATAGCGTTAACAAACTCCCTTAGCTTTTGTTTCTCTGGAAATAACACTCTACCATCTTGGTTTGAGCAAGGCCTCGGGTTTTCTAGCCATTTTTAAATTGCCTTTTTCTTGATTCAGCATCTGCATATTTACTACAATTCTATAGCCGTTTTCCTGGGCTCTGAGAGGGGCGGTTCTGCCAATTTTTAATAGTTATTTTAAGATTCTATTGGTGGACAGAACCCTACAATATCTTACTCCTTCATCTTGGTCATTTACTTCATCAGTTGGCTTTTAAATTGAGAAATGGAAAATAAATAAGAGCTAACGAAAATAAAATCAAGAGAAAATGTGATCCATTTATTTTAGCTGTTCATTGTGTGAAATAGTTGTAGATTCTTTCACAATAGTGTAAATTATGCCTTCAGTGTGTCTGTATCCTTACTAAAGAACACAGCTTTAGGTGTGGTCTGACCAGAGCAAAGTAGAGCAGCTCTCATCACTATCTTCGTTCTGTATATTATACTTCTTTAATATAAGGAGGAAAGTAATGTTTTTTAGACCTCATTGTTCTTCATTATTTTTTAAATATTACTTCTACCAGTATAATTAAAGAACTGTGGCTTAAGATGCATCGCTAGGTTCAGGCCGTGGCAAAATAACTTGATGATGGAGTATTTGCCTGTCTTAATTTCTGTTAGTAGTGATATTTTCTCTCTCACTCTTTCTTTTTTTGAGGTGAAAAATGGTTATATGGCTGTTGGTTTTATCGGCCAAATGAAACATTCCACCTGGCTACACGAAAGTTTCTAGAAAAAGAAGTTTTTAAGAGTGACTATTACAACAAAGTTCCCGTTAGTAAAATTCTAGGCAAATGTGTGGTTATGTTTGTCAAGGTAAGAAGCTCATTAATTCCAAAAGTATTACTCATACCCTAGGATTAAATTTCAGAACACAGAATTGATAATTACAAAATTAGGAACTCTGCTTTTTTATTTTTTAAGCCATGTATAGATAGCTATATGTAAAGACTTGGAAACAAATTAACCTGAACATAGTGGTGAAAGACCACTTGTTGCCCACACTATTTAGCTATATGCAGTCAGCTTTTATTTTTTTATATTGCCAGTCTAATTTTTGAGAATGATGTTTCCTAAAAAAGGTAGTAATTATAAATTGTCAGTTTGCTTTTTAGTTAATAGATGTACTATGCATGTGTTTATCTGATATAGCCGCATGAGACCTGTCCAAAGCTTTAAGGAACATTATAACTATATGAAATATTAATGTATTTTCAAAGATGCAATTAGTGAGCTAATTGGAACTATTTATGTTTATAAGCAGAAATGTATGTCTTTAATAAGACTATTTTATAACAGTGGAAATACTCCTAGATTGCTCTAGCCATTTGCCATTTGTTGTTAGCCACCAGGAAGTCTTTACAGTTTAGCTTTTGTTTGGCTAGGTGGTTGATGTTAGCTTTAGCTTCTTTCTGTTTTTGGAAAATTCATCTAATTAAATAATTAATTTTAGTCTTATGTTCCCCAGGAATACTTTAAATTATGCCCAGAAAACTTTCGAGATGAGGATGTTTATGTCTGTGAATCACGGTATTCTGCGAAAACCAAGTCTTTTAAAAAAATTAAACTGTGGACCATGCCCATCAGCTCAGTTAGGTTCATCCCTAGGGATGTGCCCCTTCCTGTGGTCCGAGTGGCCTCCGTATTTGCAAATGCAGACAAAGGGGATGATGAGAAGAACACAGACAACTCAGAGGACAGTCGCATTGAAGACAGTTTTAACTTGGAAAAGGTATGTAGACAGTAGCCACACAGAGAAGAATTTTATGTCTCAAAATATCTATTCTAGAAAATGCAAAATTTAACTTCAAAATTGGAAAAAAAACAGCAATATAAAACCTAAACCAAACAGAATAAAGGAAAGAGAGAAATTAATACTTAGACAACAGAGCAATAGAATTTAAAAATAAAACTAAGCCAGTTCTTCCACAAGTCAAATGAAATAAACAGATAACTACCCAAACAAAAGGGTAAAAGAGAGGGGTTAAACTCAAAAACACAGAATGTGGGAGAACTATAAAAATGTGTACATTTCTGCTAATACTTTGAAAACCTGAATAAAATTAATAATTTTCTAGGCTAATACAAAATTACCAGAACAGAATCAAGAGGAGATAAATAACGTATAAGTGAATGTTAATCATGCATTTGAGAAAGATATCTAAGACCTAACTGCAAAGAGTATTAGTTTTCTAACATGTAAGAGAAAGGGAGCTTGGGAAAAAATGTGATTTTTTTGTTTGTTTTTGTTATGTCTAGGAATCCTTAATTTTAAGAAAAGGAAAGGCAATATCAGTGAAATGTAACATGGAATCAGTTTAGACTTGTCATCTAGTGTTCATAAGCTGACAGGGTCCTTGCTATATATAAACTGCTAGTTGTCTCATATCTTTACTTAAATACTAAAATGGATACTTCTTCCTAAGACTTTAAGAATTCAAATATCTTCCAGTTTTACATTAGCAACTAAAAGTTTTCTATCTTTCTTGATTATAAAGAAGCAGCATATTTGCTGTAAAGAATTCAAACACTGGAACACATATAATTTAAACACCAAAAGCCTTCTCATGTTCCCATCCTCAGAAATAATCACTCACTTTAGTATACGCTTTTCATATTCGTATTTTCAAACTTTAAAAAATAATGCTGAGATCACATGCTATTTTGCAACTTGTTAATTTATCTGTATATCCATATATTCTACAAAAATGTTCATGTTATTATACATAGATCTACTTTACATCTTCACTGACTGCACAGTACTGCATTATATGGATGTACGACAATATATAAGACATTATATTTAATAATGTTTTACTCCTTTCTATGTTGGAATAAATAAAAATAAAATTTTAAATCTATCAATTGTTAATATTGAGAAATTAAGGGAGCTCAATAAACGTAGTTGAGGAAGCTTGTGTAGAATTTGTTCATGATACTCTATAGTAATCCATGGATGAGTCTGCTTCTGAATGCTAATAAATACTCCCCAGTATTTTTTTGCCAAAGGTTATAGGAATGGAAGAGAGGGGGATAAAAGTGTCTTGAGGTAACATTATTTTATGAAAATTAATGAGAAACTTTAAATGGATACAGTACTTGATAAGACTGAGTTTGATTTCAAACCTAGTTTTCATTTCTTACCTTCATCAGGTTTCTATTTATGTATTTTTTTCCTTTCAAGTTAATATAAAGGAAAGTCTTCTTTCCCTTTTTTTTACCTTTTCTCTCTACTACTTGATTTTCCATTACATTTCTTCACCAGTTTCCTTTAATACAGGAGAAAGAAGATGTCCCTGTGGAAATGTCCAATGGTGAACCAGGTTGCCACTACTTTGAGCAGCTCCGTTACAATGACATGTGGCTGAAGGTTGGTGACTGTGTCTTTATCAAATCCCATGGCCTGGTGCGTCCTCGTGTGGGCAGGTAAGTGTCATTGACGTAGCAAAAATGAGGTTGCTTCTGAGAGATTTGGGGCCAGCAGAAATTTTTCACTCTTAGGATGAAAGCAAAAAGTCCTTCTCCTTTTACCTCCAGCCAAACTTTCTTTTTTAAAGTCGTCCCCCAGGCTCTTTTGTTTCCGCCTCTCCTGCCATTCGCAGAACTCAGATCAGAAAGATCCCTACCAACTTCACTTGGTTAACTCCTTTAGCTTAAATATGAAATGACACTTCCTTAAGAAAGCCTTCCCTGTCTCCTCCAGACTGGGTCAGGTCTTACTGTTACACACTTTCAGTGTACATATCTCATATTAGTTTTTATTAGGTTGCTGTCAGGTTTTGAAACCAGACTACAAGTGCCCTGAGGGTAGGGGTCCGCTTCTTGCTCACCTTTGTGTCCCCTGCTCCTAGCATGGTACATAGAAACATAGCAGGGGCTCAGATATTTGATGTACAAGTGTACAGTGAATGGATGGATGGATGGTCAGATGGTGAAAAATATCAGTAAACGAATCAGGTGTGGGTCTGGGCAGTAGAATGTAGTAGTTAAGAATATGTCATTGGTTCCATAAATCTTGGTTTAAGTTCCAGCTCTGTTAGCTTCATGTCCTTAGGTAAATGATTCACCTTTCCGAGCTTCAGTTTCATCATCATATTTGTTCATTATTCATTAAGCATTTATTATACACCTACTCTTTGCCAAGCCCTGGGGATACCTAGCTGAATAAAACAAAGATTCCTAGTACCGTGAAGCTTTGTTCTCCTGGTGAGATAAGCAATAAACAGCATGAATAAAGAAATTGTATAGTATGTTAGATCATGACACATGCTGTGGAAAAATTAGAGCAGGGTTAGTGAAGGGGATCAGGGGTAATGTTGTGAAAGCAGGGAAGCGCAAGTCTTTAAATAGGGTGTTCTATATAGGCCTCACCGAGAACCTTGTTGAATCAACATCTGAAGGAACTGCATGAGTGAAAAATGTGTATATCTGGGGAGAAAGCATCCCACGCAGAGGGAACAGTCATTTCAAAGACCTGAGAGAGGGGCAGGCCTAGCCTACTCAAACCAGCAGAAACAAAGGGTTAATGAAGTACATTTCACCTAAGACCTCAGAAGCCATTATAGGGACTTGGACTTTTACTGAGTTAAATGGAGTGTGTTGGATTCTTTTGAGCCCAGAGTGACATCTGACTTAGGTCTTAATAGGATCTCTCTGTCTGCTGGTTGTTAAAAATAGACTATAAAGGCTTCCAGGGTAGACCTGCTAGGATGCTATTGTAATAATCCAGGCAAGAAGGAGAGTGGCTCAGAGCAGGGTAGCTGCAAAGAGAGTGATAAGAAGTAATTAGATCATGTATTTGTCTGTTTTTAGTTACCTAAAGCCAGTAGAATTCCTAAAGGATGGGATTTGAGGTCTAAGAAAAAGGAGAGTCAAAGATGACCCATGTGTGTTGACCTGAAGAACTAGAAAGATGGAGTTTCCATTAAATGAAATAAGGATGATGTTTCATGTCAGGAACCATGAGAAAATGGGGCAATAATAATATCAACTTTATGAGATAGTTTTAAGAAACAGCACAGTGTCTGGCACATATTGGATACTAATTTTTGTTTATAGGAGATGGTGTTTGGCTTTCATAAGATTCTCAAGGGGTGAGGAGTACTAGATCTTGACCTACAAAAGATCAGGAACTACTACTTTAAAGGAATGTCTGCCACTCATGTGATCTGCTCCCAGATATTGATGTTTTGTGTGATTTGTTCTGCTCACAACTCCAATGACACATTCTTCCTGAGCATTTCAGGAAGAAAGCCTGGGAATCAGCTAAAACTGTATTATATTGAATGCATTGGTATTGTGTTAAAATATTTTTTCCCTGAAATGAATAGCCAAATGTTCATTTCTCTTTTTCCAAACATTTTCTCAGGTGCTTAGGGAGGTTAAAAAGCCAGGAAGCTGTCTTGTTACCAAAACAGCCAGTGAAATTCCTCTAAATGTTACATATCATTAAATTTTTGGTTAATGTAATTTTTGTAAATTAATCTTTCCAGAATGAGACATATCAGAATTCTGTTTTAATGAAATTTCTCCCTTCCCTCCACCCTTCCCCAAGAATTGAAAAAGTATGGGTCCGAGATGGAGCTGCATACTTTTATGGCCCAATCTTCATTCACCCAGAAGAGACAGAACATGAGCCTACAAAAATGTTCTATAAAAAAGAAGTGTTTCTGAGTAATCTGGAAGAAACCTGCCCCATGACATGCATTCTGGGTAGGTATTTATGCTTTTTTATTTTATCACATACATTCCACCAAAACTATTGATTAATTCTGTTTCAGGTACTGTTCTAGGTGCTAGGTGCAGTGAAGAAAACAAAGTCTTTCCTCTCTTAGAGCATATGTTGGGGCAGAATGTATAATAAAAATAAATATATAGAACATCAGATGGCAATAAGGGTTATAAATGAGAATAAAGTGGAGTAAGGAGATAAAGAATGATGTTGGGGGTAGGTCCTTTTTAAGGTAATGTGGGCAGCAAATGCCTCTAATAGGTGGTATGTGAGTCGAAGGAAGTAAATAGGAGAACCTTTCAGATATCTGGAGTTTTATGCCATTTTAGGCAAAGCAGACACCAAATACAAAGGCCTTAAGACATAGTGTCTGGGCATGTTTAAGAAATAAAAAGGCCAGGTGTCTGGATCAGCTCTATGAGGTGGCTGGGCATCTACTCATGGTAGGCCTTATAGACAGTGCAAAGACCTTGGATTGGGTTTGGAGAGAGTGAGATTGAGATTGAGATTGAGTCTTGGGAGTGATTTAAGAAGAGTGGTGATATGAGCCAACAAACAAATTCAAAGAATCACTATGGCTACTGTATGAAAAATAAGTGTTGTAAGGATAAGACAGGAAATAGAAGCGGTTGAAAGACTTCTAGGCTCTTTCAGACTGTTAAACCTAATATTTCTCTTGACCCTGTTTAGAAATGTGGAAGACTCATGGCTATTTCTGTTTAGTCATCCCGTGGGTGTTCACAGTGGCATTCCACTTCTCTAGTATAGTTCTGTGCTTCATATCTTGTCATCATTTTCACCTTTTTTGTTTCTTCTGGCTCTAAGTTAACTCTGTTAGCTTACTTATGCCAGCCACTCTTCACATTTTTTGCAATGATTAGAGATGATAATTAACGTCTTGAATTTGTGACAGTCTAGTTTGAATTATACCAACTTAGCTCTAGTAATGTACAGAGACTCTGCTTCTATATAGCTTTAGCCCTCTCCCTTTATGTTATTGTCATAAATTACATCTTTATACTTTGTGTGCCTGTTAACGTGGATTTATAATTATTATTTTATGAATATATCTTTTAAATCATATAGGAAAAAAATAGGAGTACAAACCAAAAGTACAATACTGGCTTTTCTATTTATTTATACAGTTACCTTAACCAGTGTCCTTTTATTTCTCCTATGGCTTCAAGTAACTGTCTGACTTCTTTTTATTTCAGCCTAAATGGCTCTCTTTAACATTTCTTGTAGGGCAGGTCTACTAGTGACACATTCCTTCCTCATCTTTTATCTGGGAATGTCTTAATTTCTCCTTTTTTATTCTTTTATATGCTGTCTGGGGGTCACATTTCATTATTCTTGCATGTGAGTATCCCGTTATTGCAGCACCGTTTGTTGAATTTTTTTTGTGCTTATTTGTTTTTGCTTGCTTGTTTGCGGTTTTTTGGAAAGTGCATGGACCAGGAATCGAACCCAGGTCTCCATCATGGCAGGCAAGAATTCTACTCTCCTTCTAGTTTTGCTGGATATAGTATTCTTGGTTGAAAATTCTGTGGATTTTTTTTCCTCATTCTCTAAAATATGCCCAAAACAAAACAAAAATAAAATATGTCCAGCCCACTGCCTTCTGGCCTCCATGGTTTCTGATGAGAAATTAGCTGTCCTTCTTCTTAAGACTCTCTTGTATACAATAAGTTGCTTCTCTTTTGCTGCTTTCAAGATTCTCTCTTTGTCTTTGTCTTTTGACAGTTTAATTATAATGTATCTCCATGTGGATCTCTCTGAAATTTGTCCTACTTAGAGTTCATTGAGCTTCTTGGATGTGTAGAAGAGCTTCTTGGATATACCTTTTGTCAAATTTGGGGAGGCTTTGGCCACTGGTTTGTTTTTTTTTTTCAAATATTCTTTCTACCCCTTTCCCTCCGTTCTAGTTTGCTAGCTGCCTGAATGTGATATACCAGAAACAGAACAGCTTCTTCTTTTTAAAGCAGTTTTATTGAGGTAAATTCGCATACCATTCTATCTTTCTAAAGTGTTCAGCAGATGTCTTCTAGGAAATTCACAGATTATGCATTCATCACCACACTTGATTCTAGAACATTCTTTACCCTCAAGAGGGTTTACTGTATTATACAGTCTCATTTTTTATCCTAATAAATGTTTTTCGTATTTGGGGGTTCTTGGTCGATCTTGCATGTTGCTGAAGAATGGGATGCTTGGATTCATTACAGGGCAGATTCTCAGGCAGACTTTGTCACTATTGCTTGAACTTGAAAGAGATAAAGAAAGGGCATAGTAGCACAGAAGCTGGAATTTTGGTAAATGTAAAGATGTGGGCTCCATTGCTAATGTTGCAAAAGGAAACATTTCCAATATCCATATCTAGGAAAATCCGCACATGGTGCAAACGGGCATTTACCGAGAGGGCAGTAGGAGGTATGGTACAGGCCCAGAGGAAGCTTCCATCTCAAACTCAGTGTCCAGAATCCAGCTTTGGGAGATAGTCAGTTCTCTCCTTTTTGGAGAACAGATTCTTTGCAAACACCCAGATCCCACTCTTCATTTGTTCCTACATTTACCTCCCAGTAATGGCACCCAGAGGTAGATCGAAAGGCACCCAGGACGCAAATTGGATAGCTGAATCTCTCAACAGATTCTTTCAGCTTCTGTTACTAGTCGCACATCGGCCACTCCTCAGGTCATCAGAGATGATGAGGAATTCATTGGCTGTGTCAACATGCAAGGTCATATCCACTTGGAACTTCAGCATCCTTGTGATCTATAGAATATCTCTCAAGTGGGGCTCCAGATCCTTGACTTTGGAAACTAGCTTCCGCAGCTGCCATTTCAGCCTGATGTCATTCTTCTGAGAGACCACAGGACAGGAGGGGTACAATCAGCCTTCCCCATGGGGTTCCTTCTTCAGTGAGTTGATGCAGTACAGGCAGCAGAGATATCCACAGTTCAGGTACATTGATTTTTCAAGATAATCTAGACCTGTAGGACTTTACTTCTTTAAAGTCCTCAGCCATGGCCACTACTGGGGAGAAATGTGCATGATAATGGAGTGTCCATGACTAGAATGACTGAGACTCTTTCATCTTTATATGCATAGGGTTTTCCTATATCTTTTATGTGCAGTCACCAGCATTAGGTAATGAAGTTACAATATAAATTCAAATATGAAAAGAGTCATGGCCCTGACAATCTGATATTTGGAATCTAGTCAGAATGAAGGTCCTTGGAATGAAGGAAATTGTGAGAGACCAGACCTGGGCTATTCAGTGTGGTAGCCACCAGTCACATGTTGCTAGGAACAGCTTTTTAAAAGGGGAGTTTATTAAGTTTCAAGTTTACAGTTCTAAGGCCATCAAAATGTCCCAGTCTAAAGCAAGTCTATAAAAGTGTCCAAATTAAGGCACCAAAAAGAGGTTAACTTCACTCAAGAAAGGCTGATGAGGTTCAGGGTTTCTCTCTCAACTGAAAAGGCACATGGCAAACATGGTGACATCAGCTAGCTTTCTCTTCAGGCTTCTTGTTTCATGAAGCTCCCCTGGGATGAATTCCTTCTTCATCTCCAAAGGTCTCTGACTGCGTGGGCACTGGTGGTTCTCATGGCTCTTTCCAAAATGCTTCCTCTTTTAAAGGATTCCAGCAAACTAATCAAGACCCAACTGGAACGAGTGGAGTCACATCTCCCTCCAATCAAAGGTTAATACCCACAATTGGGTGAGTCATTTCTCTGTGGAGATAATCTAATCAAGTTTCTAACCTACAGTGCTGAATAGGGGTTAAAAGAAGTGGCTGCCTCCACCATATGGATCAGGATTAAAATAAGACTTTTCTAGGATACATAACCCTTTCAAACCAGCACACTCTCTCGCCTCTTCTTTTGGTATTCCCATTGTGCGAATATTGGTATGCTTTGATAATTTTCTTTAAGTCTTTTAGGCTTTATTCATTTTCTTCACTCTTCTTTCTCTTCCTCAGAGAGGTAATTTCAATTGCTCTATCTTCAATTTTGGTGATTCTTTGTTCTTTCTGTTCACATGTACTGTTGTAACACCTCTAATGAATTTTTCCTTTCAGTTATTACTCTGTCAGCTCCAGAATTTCTATTTCATTCATTTTTATAATTTCTGTCTCTTTATTGTTATACTCTGTTTCCTGGTTTCCTGTAGTTCTTTGTCCATGGTTTCCTTTAGCTTTTTGCTTATTTAAAACAGTTGACTTAAAGTCTTTATCTAGTAAGTTCACTGTCTGGACTTCCTTAGAGACGGTTTCTTGAATTTCCTTTTTCCTGTGAATGAGCCATACTACCTAATTTCTTTGCGTGCCTCATAATTTTTTATTGCAAACTGAACATTTTAAATATTATAATGTAGTAACTTTTGTTGGGGATTGAATCATGTCCCCCACAAAAGGCATGTTGAGGTCCAACCCCTGGTCCTGGGGGAGATTTCATTTTTAAATAGGACCTTTGAAGATGTTATTAAATAAAGTGTTCCAAACTGATTGAGGGTGGGCCTTAATCCAATATGGTTGAAGTCTTTACAACCAAAGAAAAGTAGATACAGAAAGAGAAGCTGTGAGGTGCAGCCAGAAGCTATAAGTCTGTGGAACCCGGAAGAGAAAGGAGAAGACGCTGCCATGTGCATTGCCATGTGATGGAAAAGCCAAAGAACCTCAAAGATTGCTAGCCAGCCAGAAGATACCGACCCCGGAAGAAGCAAGTTTTCTAGCCTCTGAAACCATGAGGCAGTAAACTCCTATTGTCAAGCCTGTCCATTGCATAGCATTTTTTAGTGGCCAAGAAACTGAGACACTGTAGAAGTCACAATTGACCACGTCCCTGGATTTATTGTTAAGGTTGTTTGTTTATTTTAAGACTTTTAAAATTATCTTTGTAAAGACTGCGTTCTTTGTGGTTGCTGAAGTCTCTCTTCCATTAGCATAGGGGGGTCAACCTGTGATTTGACAGAAATTTCCTCAACTGCCTAGAGCCAAAAAGATAAGTGAATAATCTCTGCGATTTTACGCCTGACATTTGTGTTTCTGTTGGGGCACTTCTTCAACATTCAGGAGGCAGGCAGTTTACAACTCTGTCTTCAGTTTAACTTCCTGCTTACGCAGAGGCTTAAAGGTCAACCAGAGGTAAGAGCTTAGGTCTAGGCTACCCTGGATATATACATGGCCTGCTAGATTCCCAGAAGTATGTGAATGTTTTTCTAAGCCCTTATTTCCCAAAGTATGTCACTCCCTAGCTTTTCTTCCCAGGCTCTTTGGCATGAATATTGTTTGCCCCAACCAGTATCCTTTAATTATTTTTAATAAATGCCCTCCATTGTGGCACTTTTTTTACCCTGAAAGAGTTCTGAGTTAGGTGAAATTAAGGCAAACCCTTTGCAATAGTTATTTCGGGGAACCACCCAATAGATCAAAACAGACTAGAGTGTTTTGAGAACAAGGTCCACTCTTCTTTCTTTGGCACCAGGAACCCACACCAAGAACTCAGGATGCTGTCTTCAAGACTGCTGCCAAGCCTGGGAGTGGGGCTATGGGGCTAGGGTAAGTTAAAACTCCAGCAAACTCACCTACAGATTTCAGTTGCCTTTTTCTTGATTAAACATTTGCTTGGTGTTTCTGTTAGCTAAAACTGCCAGAATGCAATATACTAGAAATGGATTGGCTTTTTTCAAGGGGATTTATTAGGTTACAAGTTACAATTTTAAAACCATAAAAACATCCAACTAAGGCATCAACAAGAGGATATTTTCACTCAAGAAAAGCTGATTGTGCCCAGGGTTCCTCTGTCACATGGAAAGGCACATGGCAATGTTTGCTGGCCCATCTCTCCTGAGTTCGTTTCAAAATGGCCCACCAACTCAGCTCCTGTGGGTCCTCCTGGCTTCTACTGGGACATTTTCTTTCTCTGTTAGCTACTCTCTGCTCTCTGCTCTCTCCAAAAAATGTCTCTCCCTTAGAGGACTCCCACAAGTAGATTAAGACCCACCTTGAATGGGCAGGGTCACATCTCCATGGAAACAACCTGATCAAAAGTTCCCACCCACAAGATTGGATTAAAAGAACATAGACTTTTCTGGGGTACATAACAGATTCAAACCAGCACACTTGGTTACTCCAAAACTTTGTCTATACTCTAGAGTTGATTCCAGCAGTTTTTGCTAGTTTTGTGTGTGTGTGTTTTTGTGGAGGTACAGGTCTTCGGAGCACCCTACTTTGCTATTTTTTGCTGATTTTACTTGGGATAATTCATTTGTAAAGGTACATTCTGTAGGTTATAATGAAGTTTTTATCCAAAATCTCATTTAAACCTCACCATGACCCTGTAAGAAAGATGCTGATATTTTCAGGTGAAATAACTGCCTAAGAGGCAGGCCAAAACTATACCTAGCTCTTCTCACTTCTCCTGTCCTGGTGTTTGCATTGTTGGTTGGTTTTTGACTGACTGATGTACTTACAAGAATAAAAGGAGGTGCCAACAATATTTGGCAGAACAACAGGCATACAGTGGGACATATGGTTACTTCATCTTGATATAAATTCTAAAAGACAATTTGTTTACAAAGTCACGAAGTGGAACTTCAGCCCAGCTTGTGGATTTCAAGAATCGTCCCAAAAAGAAAACAGATTTTTGTTGTGTCTTATATTGACTTTTAAACGCAAGAAGGCAGATCTTTTTTAAAATTAATTTGGCTTATAAAGAATAATAATTTCAAGTGTGAGCTTTAGAGGATTAATAATTTTTTGTATTTACTATAAACACCGTTGAATGTAAATCTTATCTTTCTGCCTTTGTCTCTGAAACAAAACAGAAGATGGAAATTAGCTAAGCTATAATTATTTCTTCTTCTTCAGTAATACAAACCAAGTGAGCATACTTCACTTAGGAGACTCCTAGTTACCTATTCCATATATACTCTTTGTTCAATTCTGTTGAGGAATTGTCTTTAATAACTTTAGCAGTTATCAAATGGCCCCAGAGTTGGAGAAGTTGCTTTTGAAAATCAACATGCCCACACCCAGCACAGAGCATCTCCATGCCAGGTATTTGGATGTTAAAACTTTTAGGAACTTTGGCTGAAGCATGCCAATTCTTAATTTATTTGCAGGTTGTTTTCTTCACAGTAGATTTTTTCAATGCTTCATTAATTTAGAAGTAATTTTTAGTAATGCAAGAAAAATAAAAGGTTAAAGATTAGAAAAGAAAATTAAGCTGTCATTTATTACAAATTGATTGGATACATAGAAAATCTGAAATGAGAGATGTTCAGAAAAATTGTTAGAATTAACAACTGAAATTTTCAGTTATACATACTTCTATGTACCATCAAACAAGCAATTAGAAAGTTCAATGTATATCAAGGTTGTGGGATACAAAGATAATAAGCAAAATGAATTTCCTGTGTATCAGAAATAAACAATTGGAATTTGAAATTAAAAACAGTATGGCTTATATTAGCACCGAAAAATTTTTTTTAATGTAACACTTAACAAATATGTAAAACAACGTATTTGTTAAAACAAATATGTATTAAGATCTTTATAAGGAAAATACAAAAAGCAGATGAAGAAATCAGAGAAGATATAAATAAATGAGAGACAGTCCATGTTTGTGGATATGATGACATTATTAATTAGCCATTTCTTCTCAACATAACCTATAGATTCAATGCAATCCCAATCAAAATCTCGGCAAGTTATTTTGTGAATGCAGTCAGTTTACAAACTGATTATAAAGTTTATATGGAAAGGCAAAAGAACCAGAGATTGGAGGACACTACCCAACTCAGGACTTACCATAAAGCTACGGTGATTGAGACAGTATGGTGTTGGTGCAAAAATAGACAAATAGATCAGTGGAACAGAGTAGAGAGCCCAGAAATAAATCCGCACAAATAAAATCAACTGAGCTTTAACAAAGAAGCAAAGACATGGAGAAAATATAGTCTTCAACATATGGTGGTAAAATGATTGGACATCCATATGCAAAGAAATGAATCTACCCACAGACGTTAAACTTTCACAAAGATTAACTCAATTTAGATCATAGACCTAATTTTAAAACACAAAACTACAAAACATCGGGAGATGGCAGAGTAGGGTGGGCTGACTTCACCCAAGCTCTATGAAACAATAAAAAAAGGGTAAAAAAATAAACAACTGGGACTGCATTTAAAGTAGAGAGGGTGGGATGGAGAATGTGAGTTGAGTGTCCTCAGTCGCAAGTCCACCTGGGAAAGGTGGTGCATGGTGGGTGGGGACAGGGGCGGTGCAGGTCCTGAGAAAGTGGCATGCTTTTGCATTCTGGCCTGCTTCCCCCTGCTTGGGGGTCTTTCCTTATGGCCCCACAGCTGGGAGTTCCACAAGGAGCCCAGAGGATGGCAGGCTCGCTTCCCCTGTGCATGGGGACGATTGGGTTGATGCAGGGTGCCTGCTCCCCACATGTGAGGGAGGCTGCCATGGGTGCCTGGTTTCAGTGGAAACGAGTGTTAAACCACAGGGAGGAAGGGAGGATGCGGAGCAGAGCCAGTCTGTCTTCTGGCTGGCAAGGGATGCTCGTGGGTTCCCGGTTCCACTTTCCTTAGTCAGGGAGGCCCAGGGCATGCACAAATGGAGACCCCAGCTGAAAAGGCCAGCTGAGCCACATGCCACCATCTCTTTTTTTTTTTTTTTCCTGGTTCATGGGCCAGGAGTTGAGTCCGGGTCTCTTGCATGACAAGTACAGGCTTTCTGCTGCAACCACCTGTGCACTCTTTTCTGCCTAGTTTTTAAAAGATTCTCAAGTTTGTTTGGGGTTTTTTTGTTTGTTTGTTTTTTGTTCTTGGGCCAGGAGTCAAACCCAGCTCTCCTGTGTGACAGCCAGGCATTCTGCCACCAAACCACATGTGCATCTTTTTTGCCTCACTTTTACTAGACCCCCAAGTAGACTTGCACTTCCTACATGAGATCTGGACCTTGATTTTGCAGGCAATTGCTGACAAACCAAGTGCAGAAAGGGACCTTCAACACAAAACCAAGTAAATACAAAACTTTAGACGAGTGAAGGAAACCAACCTGCAAAATAACCTTATTAAGGTAAGCAGATGTCCTGAAAGCAACAGAAAATCACAAAGCATATAAAGATCCAGATAGAAATGGATCAGCTAAATGACCAAATCAGAACACCAGAGGGAATACAGAATATGGAACAACTACTCAAGGATATTTATAAAGCAATAAAGAATATCAAGACACTAAAACAGCATAAGGAAGAATTTGAAAAATTATGTAGAAAAATAGCAGATCTCACAGAGATGAAAGATACTGTAAACCAAATTAGAAGTATACTAGAGACACAAGATAGCAGATTCGAAGAAGTGAAAGGAAGAATGAGTGAGCTAGAAGACAAAAGAGTTGAACTGGAAAAGAACAAATGGCAAGACATCGAATAAATGGAACTGGATCTCAGGGAAATGATGGACAACAAGAGGCACACATATAAGCATCATTGGTGTCCCACGAGAAAAGAAAAGGTCTGGGAAGGTTAGTTGAAGAGAAATCAGAGAAAATTTCTCAGCCCTATAGAAGACATAAATATGCAAGTAAAAGAGGCCCAATGACCCCAAACAGAATAAATCCAAATAGGCCTACTCCAATACATATACTAATTCAACTGTTGGAGAAAAGCAGAAAGTCCTGTAAGCAGCACAAGAAAAGTGATCTACTACACACATGGGAAACCACATAAGACTGAATTCAGACTACTCAACAGTCACCATGGAGGTGAGAAAGCAGTGATATGATATATTTAAGATCCTGAACAACAAAGGCTTCTGGCCAAGTTGCCCTTCAAAATTGAGGGAGAAATTAAAATCTTCAAAGATAAACAGACATTAAGAGAAATGGGCAACAAGAGACCTGCCCAGGAAATACTAAAGGGAGTCCTTTTGTTTGGTAAAAAAAGGACAGGAAAGGGAGGTCTGGAGGTGGGCACAGAATTGAAGAGTACCAGTAAGCATAATTTAAAGGATAAAAAGAGAGGGAAAAGAATATATAGATCTGACAAATAAAAACTAAAGAATAAGATGGTCAAATCAAGAACTGCTTTTACAGAAAATAACTTTGAGTGTTAATGGACTAAATTTACCAATTAAAAGATACAGATTGGCAGAATTAAAAATCAGATCCATCTGTATGCTGTTTATAAGAGATACATCTTAGATCCAATGATACAAATAGATTGAAAATGAAAAGATGGAAAAAGAGGTTCTATGCAAGCTGTAACCAAAAGAAAGCAGGAATAATTATACTAATATCAGATAAAATAGACTTTAAATGTAAAGATGTCTTAAGCAACAAAGAAGGACATTACATATTAATAAAAGGGGCAGTCCACCAAGAAGAACTAACAATCATAAATGTTTATGCTCCTGGTCAAGGAACTCCAAGTACATGAGGCAAACATTGGCAAAACTGAAAGATGCTATAGACATTTCAACAATAATAGTGGGAGACTTCAATACACCACTCTTCAACCAGACAGAGGATCAACCAGGAAAGAGAGAACTTAAACAATGTGATAAATGAATTAGACATCATAGACATATATAGATTGTTACACCCTGTTCTAGTTGGCTAGCTGCTGGAATGTGATATACCAGAAATGGAGCAGCTTTTAGGTTTACAGTTCTAAGGCCATCAAAATGTCCCAATTAAAGCAAGTCTATAAAAATGTCCAAGTTAAGACACCAAAAAGAGGTTACTTCCACTCAAGAAAGGCCGATTAGGTTCAGGGTTTCTCTCTCAACAGGAAAGGCACATGGCAAACATGGCAACATCTGCTAGCTTTCTCTCCAAACTTCTTATTTCATGAAGCTCCTTTGGGGTGTTTCCCTTCATCTCCAAAGGTCTCTGGCTGTGTGGGCTCTGTGGTTCTTGTGGCTGTTTCCAAAATGTTTTCTCTTCTAAGGATTCCAGTAAAGTAATCAAGACCCACCTGGAATGGGTGGAGTCACATCTCTATCTAATCAAAGGTTAGTACCCACAATTGGGTGGGCCACGTCTCCATGGAGATAATCTAATCAAGTTGTCAACCTACGGTGCTGGATAGAGATGGAAAGAAATGGCTGCCTCCACAAGATAGATCAAGATTAAAACATGGTTTTTCTAGTGTATATAATCCTTTCAAATCAGCACACACACCCAAAACACCAGGATGTACATTCTTCTCCAGGGCTCATGGAGTGTTCTCTAGGATAGATGATATGCTGGGACACAAAACAAGTCTTTATAAATGTAATAAGATTGAAATTATCCAAAGCTCTGTTTCTGACTACAGTAGAATGAAGCTGGAAATTAACAACCACCAAAGAACCAGAACTTCAGCAAAGATATGAGGACTAAACAACACACTCTTAAATAACCAGTGGGTCAAAGAAGAAATTGCTAGAGAAAACCTCTAGCTATTTCCATTCATCTCGTCATCTCAAGACGAATGGAAATAAGAATGCAACATATCAGAACATGTGGGATGCAGCAAAGACAGTGCTGAGAGGAAAATTTATTGCCCTAAATGCCTATATTAAAAAAGAACAAGCAAAAATCTAGGACTTAATCTGTTCACCTTAGAGAAATTAGAGAAGGGACAGCAAACCTATCCCAAAGCAAAGAGAAATAACAAAGAGTAAAGCAAAAATAAATGAACTGAATGGGAAAAAAAACAATAGAATCAACAAAACCAAAAGTTAGTTCTTTGAGAAAATCAATAAAATCGATGGACCCCCCTGGCGAGGCGGACAAAAAAAAGAGAAGATGCAAATAAAATCAAAATGAGAGGGGGCATCATTACCGTAGATCTGAAGAAATTTTAAAAATCGTAAGAGGACAATGAAAAAGTAGACTCCAACAACCTATACAACTTAGAAGAAATGGACAAATTCCTAGAAACACGATATGCATACACTGATTCGAGAAGAAATAAATCTCGACAAACCAATTATAAGTGAAGAGACTCAATTAAGCATTAAAAAGCTTCCTAAAAAGAAAAGTCCATAGGGTCACACACGAGCCAAATAAATCCTGGGAATAATGTGTTATACAAAATAAGCCAGCAACAAAAGAGCAAATATGCTAAAGTCTCTCTCAGAAAATATCTTTAAGGAAATGGTAGCTTACATTGTGGGCCATTATAGCCACATTTAGTTTGAGGTTGTAGGTGTATTTCTGGATCCTGAGACATGAAGCTGTATGTTTATCAGCTCGTAGAACTTTGAATAGCCCTGTGACACCTAGGACACAGAAATGGAGTGCTGCAGACCTGAAACTTAGCATACCTATATATATATATATATATATATATATATATAAAACTATTAAAGTAACCAAAAAAAAGAGGTCAGGCCTTAGAGTTTAAAATGAAGCCAGTCTGTCTGGGGCTAAGGTAAATTAGAATGTAGGTAAAAGATGGTAAATTAGAATGTAGGTAAAGATTATAGTGTATGTACTCTAGGCCTTCAGCTATTGTATGAGATCAAAGGCAGAGAGGTTTATTATGTCTAGAACCTAAAGTTTCTGTAACATATAATCTAAATTGATCTTTCTCAGTAGCTCATTTAAGCAACCCAAATACCTGAACTCTAGAACAGGAACAAGGCATTGTGATTCTGTATAGCTTAATATAATACCAGGATACATTTCAGACTCTGGTAGACTGATAATTGAAAAGTAGAGATCCCTGAGGGTCCATAGGGGAAAATATGTATGGAACTATTAAATTCTCCCATTCAAGAAACCTTGGGAACCCTCTCAACCATTGAAAATACACCAAGCCCTGGCCTTGTTTTTAGCTTTTTTTATTGTATAATATAACTGTATACCAAGCAAAGAAAGAAAAAAGCAATGGTTTTCAAAGCACTTTTCACAAGTGGTTACAGAACAGATCCCAGAGTTTGTCATGGCTACTGTATCATCATCTCAGATTTTTCCCTCTAGCTGCTCCAGAACATTGGAGGCTAGAAGGAATAAATGTTTTATCATCACAATCGACTTTTTTTTTTCTTTTTTTGTGTGAAAAATAACATATACAGAACCATAAGTTTCAAAGCACAGTGCAACAATTAGCTATAGAATAGATTTCAGACTTTGTTATGGGTTACAGTTTCACACTTTTAGGTTTTTACTTCTATCTGCTCAAAGATACTAGCAACTAAAGGAAATATCAATATGATTCAGCATTATACTCGTTTGTTAAGCCCTACCTTCCCTGTATAACTCCACCATCACCTTTGAACTTTCTCCTACTCTTTAGAAATATTTAGGCTATCCCCGTTCTAACTTTTTCATGTTGATAGGGGCTGTCAGTAATATGTGGTAGAGAGATGGAACTAGCTGACGTTCTGGAGAGGCTGGCCCTTCTAGGTTTCAGAACTTATCTGGTCCAGGAACCCATCTGAAGGTTGCAGATTTCTGAAAAGTTGTCCTAGTGCATGAAACCTTTGTAGAATCTTATATATTGCCCTAGTGTTCCTTAGAATTGGCTGGAATGGTTTTGGTTGTTGTTTGACAAGTTATGATAGGCAGCAGTGTCTAACTGAAGCTTGCATAAGAGTGACCTCCAGAGTAGCCTCTCAACTCTATTTGACCTCTCTCAGCCACTGATCCCTTATTTGTTACACTTCTTTTTCCCCTTTTAGTCAGGATGGTATGGTTGATCCCATGTTGCCAGGGCCAAACTCATCCCTGGGAGTCATCTCCCATGCCACCAAGGAGATTTTCACCCCTGGATGTCATGTTCCACATGGGGGATGGCAGCAAGGGGGGGGGGGGGCAACTATTTTATTTGAAGAATTGGGCTTAGAGAGAGTGAGGCCACATCTGGGCAACAAAAGAGGTCCTCCAGAAGTAACTCTTAGGTATACCTACACCTAAGCTAAGCTTCTCCACTACATATATAAGCTTCACAAGTGTAAGCTTCAAGATCAAGGGCTTGGCCTATTGATTTGGGTGTCCCTAATGTTTGACACGGTATCAGGGGTTTCCCCAGCAATAAAGTTTAATAGTTCCGTGTTTTTTCTCCCATCCCTCAAGGGACTTTGCCAGTACTTCTGAGTATCTGCTTAGTATATTCTAAGATGTATCCAGGCATTACATTAAGCTATACAAGATTAAAAGCCTTCATTCATATTCTATAAGCCCTGGATTTTGAGACTTGCCCTTATGAAACTTATTTCTGAAGGGAAGGAGCTGAGGGTACCCTCATTGAGGCCTAAGAGTTGCTTCTAGAAAGGCTTTTTGTTGCTCAGATGTGGCCTCTCTCTCTCTAAGCCCAATTCTGCAAGGAAAATCGCTGCCCTCTCCCCTACATGGTACAGGTCATTCTGGGGTGAAAATCTCCCTGACTGTATGGTGAGTGACTCCTGGGTATGAGTCTGGCCTGGCACCATGGGATTGATAACACCTTCCCAAAAAAGGGGAATAATAAAATAAGGCCTCAATGGCCAAAAGAGATCAAATGGAATCAAGAGGCTATTCTGGAGACTACTATTATGCAAGCTTCACTTAGGTAGTGCTAATTGCTATAGTTTGCTAAATCCCAATCAACATCACTCCTGATGACTCTTAAGAACACTTAGGGCTCCAACTGAGAGTCTCTAAGTTCTAGTAAGAAACAGTAAGTTTGCTTTCTTGGAACCTGTAATTTCCAGAGGGTTGTTAAGCTAGATAAATCCTGAAATCCAGAGGAACCAGCTTCTCCAGGTTTGTCAATTAATTACATCCCCCTAGCCTTTAGTGTGAACACCACTTCTCAACATGAAAAACTTAGAACAGGCATGGCCCAAAGATCCCTGTAGAGTGGGAGAAGAATTAAAGGAGGAGGACGGACAGAAGGCAAGATGGTGGCTTAGCAAGGTATGGGATTTAGTTCTTCCTCCAGAGCAGCTAGTAAATAGCCAGGAACAGTACAGAACAACTGATGGGGCCATGCCAGTGACCGGACACACAGTGTACCCCAGTCTGGACCAGCTGGACCGGCTGTGAGCCCGCCCCAGAACCACGAGTTCCCCAATACGCAGTGGCTGGTGCCCTTCCTCCACAGGCTGCTTCCCAGAGGGGAAAGAAAAGGGACTTTACTAGCAGCAGGGGCTGAGCACAACAAAACTCCATATGTGGAATTGGTTAACTAATTCTGACTACTAAAACTAGGACCCCAGCTCAGCTGAACCTCAAGTAAAAGGGGAGGTCGCTGGTTTTTGCCCCAGCACGGAGGGAGCAGAGTTCACAGAAAAAGAAAAAACACAGAAGTTTTTTGGATCTGAAAAGGTCTGGGCCCTGCAGGAAAGGGGGGGGCACATAGGCCCTGGAGATACTCAGAGCAACATACCAACTTAAGCTCTTTTTTTTTTTAACTTTATTTTATTTTTTTAAGTACTAAAAAAGCACCAAATAAACACAAACATTCCTATTTTGATCATTCTGTTCTACATATATAATCAGCAATTCACAATACCATTATATAGTTGCATATTCATCATCATGATCATTTCTTGGAACATTTGCTTCTATTCAGAAAAAGAAATAAAACGAAAACAGAAAAAAAAAATTACGCATACCATATCCCTTACCACTCCCTTTCATTGATCACTAGCATTTCAAACTAAATCTATTTTAACATTTGTTCCCCCTATTATTTATTTTTATTCCATATGTTCCTCTCATCTGTTGACAAGGTACATAAAAGGAGCATCAGACACAAGGTTTTCACAATCACACAGTCACATTGTGAAAGCTATATCATTATACAATCATTATCAAGAAATATGGCTACTGAAACACAGCTCTACATTTTCAGGCAGTTCCCTCCAGCCTCTCCATTACATCTTGGATAAAAAGGTGATATCTACTTAATGCGTAAGAATAACCTCCAGGATAACCTCTCAACTCTGTGTGGAATCTCTCAGCCATTGATAGTTTGTCTCATTTCACTCTTCCCTCTTTTGGTCGAGAAGGTTTTCTCAATTCCTTGATGCTGAGTCTCAGCTCATTCTAGGGTTTTTCTCAATTCCTTGATGCTGAGTCTCAGCTCATTCTAGGATTTCTGTCCCATGTTGCCAGGAAGGTCCGCACCCCTGGGAGTCATGTCCCACATAGACAGGGGAAAGGTGGTGAGTTTGCTGGTTGTGTTGGCTGGAGAGAGAGGCCACATCTGAGCAACAAAAGAGGTTCTCTTGGGGGTGACTCTTAGGCCTAATTTTAAGTAGGCTTGACCAATCCTTTGTGGGGTTAAGTTTCATATGAACAAACCTCAAGACTGGGGGTTCAGCCTATAGCTTTGGTTATCCACACTGCTTGTGAGAATATCAAGAATTCAACTTGGGGAAGTTAAATTTTCCCCCTTTCTCACAATTCCCCAAAGGGGACTTTACGAATACTTTTTTTTCACTGATCAAATCACTCTGGGATTCATTGGGGCATCACTCTGGACAAACCAACAAAATCTTATGAACTACTCAAGGTTCCATGTACTTATGGTGTTCAATTAAGCTGTCTACATAAGTTATATTAGGAAATTCACTAGTCAAAATATAAATTTTGTACCAATAAATATTTTTTGCTTTAGTCTCACACATAAGTTGAAATTTTAAAATATTAATTACCATCTATTTTCAGCACCTTGCAGTAATGACATTCCTTTGTTCTTCCTCATGCAAAAACGTTTTTAAAATTTGTACATTTAGTCGTTATCATTATACACGCTAGGCATTCCTAGATTATACCATCTCAGTCTTTATTGTCTATCTTTCTTTCTGATTTAATTTGTGCCCCCAGCCCTCCTCCCTCTATTCAGTGTTTTAACATTCAGCTTCATTCAATGTTTTAACATAATTGTATTACAGTTAGGTAATATTGTGCTGTCCATTTCTGAGTTTTTATATTCAGTCCTGTTGCACAATCTGTATCCATTCAGCTCCAATTACTCAATATCTTACACTATTTCTATCTCCTGGTGGTTTCTGTTACCAACAAAATATTCTAAGTTTATTCACTAATGACAGTTAATATCAGTGAGACCATACAGTATATGTCCTTTTGTTCCTGGCAAATCTCACTCAGAATCATGTTCTCAAGGTCCATCCATGTTGTTACATACTTCATAACTTTATTCTGTCTTACAGCTGCATAATATTCCAGCGTATGTATATAGCACAGTTGTTTAGCCACTTGTCTGTTGATGGACATTTTGGTTGTTTCCATGTCTTGACAATTGTAAATAATGCTGCTGTAAACATTGGTATGCAAATGTCCATTTGTGTCCTTGCCCTCATGTGTCACATGCCAGGTAGGATAAGAAAAACAGGGTCCACAGACTTCACAGGAAAGTCTTTCAACCTCCTGGGTCTCACCCTTAGGGAAAACCGACACAGGTGACTCTTTCCCCCTGATGGGAGGCCAGTTTGGTCTGGGAGAATCTGGCTGGGGTCTATAATACCTAAGTAGACCCTCCTAAGGCTGGGGGGACAAAAGGCACCACACAAGCAGGGCAAGAAACAAGAAAACAAGAACTGAAAAATTCCCTCTGTTAAACAAAACCTAAGCTAGAGGTCCAGAAAAAGCTGAAATGAATGGCAAAGAACAGATAGACACCAAATTCATCCAGCAAGAAAACCCTAGGTAAAAGAAGTGAAAGCAATCTCCAGAATAAATTAGTTAAGGTAATTGAATGTCTAGACGCCAGCAAAAAATAGCAAATCACACTAGGAAAATTGAAGATATGGCCCGGTCAAAGGAACAAACCAACAATTCAAATGAGATACGGGAGTTGAAACAATTAATTCAGAAGATACGAACAGACATGGAAAACCTCATCAAAAATCAAATCAGTGAATTGAGGGAGGGTATGAAGGCAAAGAATGAACAAAAAGAAAAAAATCGAGGGTCTGAAAAAACAAGTCACAGAACTTGTGAGAATGAAAGGCACAGTAAAAGAGATGAAAAAAATAATGGAAACTTACAATGGTAGATTTCGAGAGGCAGAAGACAGGATTAGTGAACTGAGGACAGAACATCTGAAATCCAACTATAGAAAGAAAATATATGGAGAAAAATGGAAAAATATGAGCAGGGACTCGGGGAATTGAATGATAGCATACAGCGCATGAATATACGTGTTGTGGGTGTTCCAGAAGGAGAAGAGAAGGGAAAAGGAGGAGAAAAACTAATGGAGGAAGTTATCACTGAAAATTTCCCAACCCTTATGAGAGACTTTAAATAATACATCCAAGAAATGCAGCGTACCCCAAAGAGAATAGATCCAAATTATCGTTCTCCAAGATACTTACTAATCAGAATGTCGGAGGTCAAAGAGAAAGAGAGAATCTTGAAAGCAGCAAGAGAAAAGCAATCCATCACATACAAGGGAAGCCCAATAAGGCTATGTGTAGGTCTCTCAGCAGAAACCATGGAGGTGAGAAGACACTGGGATGATATAATTAAGATACTGAAAGACAACTACCAACCAAGAATTCTATATCCAACAAAACTGTACTTAAAAAATGAGGGGTAAATTAAAACATTTTCAGACAAAAATTCACTGAGAGAATTTGTGACCAAGAGACCAGCTCTGCTACAAATATTAAAGGAAACAGTAGAGACAGACAAGAAATGACAGGAGAGAGAGACGTGGAGAAGAGTATAGAAATGAAGACTGTCAGTGAAGGTAAAAAGAAGAAAAATTAGATATGACATATAAAATCCAAAAGGCAAAATGGTAGAAGAAAGTGCTGCCCTTATGGTAATACCACTAAATGTTAATGAATTAAAATCCCCAATCAAAAAACATAGACTAGCAGAATGGATCATAGAACAGGACCCATCTGTATGCTGTCTACAGAAAACACATCTTAGGCCCAAGAATAAACAGAGGCTGAAAGTGAAAGGTTAGGAAAAGATATCCCATGCAAATAAAATCAGAAGAGAGCAGGAGTAGCTACACTAATATCCAGCAAATTAGACTTCAAATGTAAAACATTTAAAAGAGACAAAGAAGGACACTATGTATTAATAAAAGGAACAATTCAGCATGAAGACATAACAATCATAAATATTTATGCACTGAACCAGAATGGTACAAAATACATGTGGCACACACTGAAAACACTGAAAAGAAAAATAGACACATCTACCATAATAGTTGGAGACTTCAATTCCCCACTCTCATCAATGGACAGAACATCTAGACAGAGGATCAATAAAGAAACAGAGAATCTGAGTAACACAATAAATGAGCTAGACTTATTTACAGATATATATTGATCATTATACCCCACAACAGCAGGAGACACCTTTTTCTCAAGTGCTCATGGATCATTCTCAAAGATAGACCGTATGCTGGGTCACAAAGCAAGTGTCAACAAATTTAAAAAGATTGAAATCATACAAAACACTTTCTCAGATCATATGGGAATGAAGTTGGAAATCAATAATAGGTAAAGCGCCAGAAAATTCACAAATATGTGGAGGCTCAACAACACACTCTTAAACAACCAGTGGGTCAAGGAAGAAATTACAAGAGAAATCAGTAAATATCTTGAGGCAAATGAAAATGAAAACACAACATACCAGAACTTATGGGATGCAGCAAAGGCAGTGCTAAGAGGGAAATTTATTGCCCTAAATGCCTTTATCAAAAAAGAAGAAAGGGCAAAAATCGAGGAATTAACTGTCCACTTGGAAGAACTGGAGAAAGAACAGCAAACTAACCCCAAAGCAAGCAAAAGGAAGAAATAACAAAGATTAGAGCAGAAATAAATGAAATTGAGAACATGAAAACAATTGAGAAAATCAATAAAACCAGAAGTTCGTTCTATGAGAAAATCAGTAAGATTGATGGGCCCTTAGCAAGATTGACAAAAAGAAGAAAAGAGAGGATGCAAATAAATAAGTTCAGAAATGGAAGAGGAGACATAACCACTGACCCCACAGAAATAAAGGAGGTAATAACAGGATACTATGAACAACTTTATGCCAATAAATACAACAATGTTGATGAAATGGACAACTTCCTAGAAAGGCATGAACAACCAGCTTTGACTCAAGAAGAAATAGATGACCTCAGCAAACCAATCACAAGTAAAGAAATTGAATCAGTCATTAAAAAAGCTTCCCAAAAAGAAAATTCCAGGACCAGACGGCTTCACATGTGAATTCTACCAAACATTCCAGAAAGAATTACCAACCCTGCTCAAACTCTTCAAAAAAACTGAAGTGGAGGGAAAGCTACCTAATTCATTCTATGAAGCCAACATCACCCTCATACCAAAACCAGGCAAAGATATTACTAAACAAGGAAACTACAGACCAATCTCTCTAATGAATATAGATGTAAAAATTCTCAACAAAATTCTAGCAAATCGAATCCAGCAACATATTAAAAGAATTATACATCATGACCAAGTAGGAGTCATCCCAGGTATGCAAGGATGGTTCAACATAAGGAAATCAATTAATGTAATATCCCATATCGACAAATCAAAGCAGAAAAACCCCATGATCATCTCAATTGATGCAGAAAAGACATTTGACAAGATTCAACATCCTTTCCTGTTGAAAACACTTCAAAGGATAGAAATAGAAGGGAACTTCCTCAACATAATAAAGGGAATATATGAAAAACCCACAGCTAATATCATCCTCAACAGGGAAAAACTGAAAACTTTCCCCCTAAGATCAGGAACAAGACAAGGATATCCACTATCACCACTATTATTCAACATTGTGTTGGAAGTTCTAGCCAGAGCAATTAGACAAGAAAAAGAAATACAAGGCATCCATATTGGAAAGGAAGAAGTAAAACTCTCAGTTTGCAGATGATATGATACTATATGTCAAAAACCCCCAAAAATCCACAGCAAAACTACTAGAGCTAATAAATGAGTACAGCAAAATGGCAGGTTACAAGATCAACACTCAAAAATCTGTAGTGTTTCTATACACTAGTAATGAACAACCTGAGGGGGAAATCAAGAAAAAATTCCATTTACAATTGCAACCTAAAGAATAAAATATTTAGGAATAAATTTAACTAAAGATACAAAAGACCTTATACGAAGAAAACTACAGAAATTGTCAAAAGAAATCACAGAAGACCTAATAAATGGAGAGGCATACCGTGTTCATGGATTGAAAGACTAAATACAGTTAAGATGTCAGTACTACCTAATCGATTTATAGATTCAATTCAATACCAATTAAAATCCCAAAAAGTTTCTTTTCAGCAGTAGAAAAACCAATAACCTAATTTATCTGTAAGGGCTGAGTGCCCCGAATAGCTAAAAATATCCTGAAAGGAAAATGAAGTTGGAGGCCGCACGCTACCTGACTTTAAGGCATATTATAAAGCTACAGTGGTCAAAACAGCATGGTACTGGCATAAAGATAGATATACTGACCAATGGAATCAAGTAGAGTGTTCAGATATAGACCGTGTCATGTATGGACAGTTGATGTTTGATAAGACAGTCAAGCCAACTCACCTGGGACAGAACAGAGGCTCTTCAGTATATGGTGCCTAGAGAACTGGATATCCACATGCAAAAGAATGAAAGAGGATCCATATCTCACACCCTATACAAAAATTAACTCAAAATGAATCAAAGACCTAAACATTTGATCTAAGACCATAAAACTTTTAGAAGAAAATCTAGGGAAATATCTTATTAATTTTATAAGAGGAGGCGTTTTCCTAGACCTTACACCCAAAGCATGAGCATTGAAGAAAGAAAGAAAGAAATGGGAGTTCCTCAAAATTAAACACTTTTGTGCATCAAAGATCTTTGTCGAGAAAGTAAAAAGGCAGCCTACTCAATGGGAGATAATATTTGATAATGATATATCAGATAAAGGTCTAGTATCCAGAATATATAAAGAGATTGTTCAACTGAACAACAACAAGACAGGCAACCCAATTACAAAATGGGAAAAAGACTTGAACAGTCACTTCTCAGAAGAGGAAATACAAATGGCTAAAAGGCACATGAAAAGATGCTCAACTTCCCTGGGTATTAGGGAAATACAAATCAAAACCACAATGAGATATCATCTTCCACCCACCAGAATGACCATTATCAATAAAACAGAAAACGACAAGTGCTGGAGAGGATGTGGAGAAAGAGGCACACTTACCACTGTTGGTGGGAATGTCAAATGGTACAACCACTGTGGAAGGCAGTGTGGCAGTTCCTCAGGAAGCCAAGTATAGAATTGTCATATGATCCGGCACTACCATTGCTATGTATCTACTCAGAGGACATGAGGGCAAAAACACAAACGGACATTTGCGCACCAATGTTTATAGCAGCATTATTTACAATTGCCAAGAGTTCGAAACAGCCAAAATGTCCATCAACAGACGAGTGGCTAAGCAAGCTTTGGTATATACATAATACAATGGAATATTATGCAGCTGTAAAACAGAATAAAGTCATGAAGTATGTAACAGCATGGATGTACCTTAAGGACATTATGCTGAGTGAGATTAGCCAGAAACAAAAGGACAAATACTGTGTGGTCTCACTGATATAAACTGACATTAGCGAATGAACTTGGAGAATTTCAGTTGGTAGCAGAGACCATCAGGAGATAGAAATAGGGTACATATTGGGTAATTGGAGCTCAAGGGATACAGATTGTACAACAGGACTGATTGTAAAAATTCAGAATGGATAGCACAATACTACCTAACTGTAATACAATAATGTTAGGTCACTGAATGAAGCTGAATGTGAGAATGATAGAAGGAGGAGGCCTGGGTGCACAAATGAAATCAGAAAGAAAGATAGACAATAAAGACTGAGATGGTATAATCTAGGAATGCCTAGAGTGTATAATGATAGTGACTAAATGTGCAAATTTAAAAATGTTTCTGCATGAGGAAGTACAAAGGTATGTAAGTAATACAGGATGTTGAAAATAGATGGTTATTAATATTTAAAAATTTTGACATATGTGTGAGGCAAGCAAAAAATGTTTATTTCATACAAAATTTATATTTTGACTAGGCATTTCCTAATATAACTTATGTGAACAACTTAATTGACCACCATAGTACTTGGAACCTTACGTAGGGCATGAAATTTTGTAGGTTTGTCCAGAGTGGTACCCAGATAAATTCCACATCGATTTGAACAGTGGATAGGGAATTATTTGCCGAATCCCCTAGAAGTAACGGTGAGAAAGGGGGAAATTTCAGCTTCCCCAAGTGGAGAATTCTTGATATTCTCACAGGCAGTGGGGACAGCCAAAGCAATAGGCCGCGCCTCCAATCTTGGGGTTTGTTCATATGAAACTTAATCCCGCAAAGGATTTAAACCTACTTAAAATTAGGCCTAAGAGTCACCCTCAAGAGATCCTCTTCTGTTGCTCAGATGTGGCCTCTCTCTCTCGGCCGACACAGCAAACAAACTCACTGCCCTCCCCCCTCTCTACGTGGGACATGACTCCCAGGGGTGTGGACCTTCCTGGCAACATGAGACAGAAATCCTAGAATGAGTTGGAACTCAGCATCAAGTGATTGAGAAAATCTTCTCGACCAAAGGGGAATAGAGTGAAATGAGACAAAATAAGGTGTCAGTGACTGAGAGATTCCAGACAGAGTCAAGAGGTTATCCTGGAGGTTATTCTTACACATTAAATAGATATCACCTGTTTAGTTAAGATGTAATGGAGAGGCTGGGCGGAACTGCCTGAAAATGTGGAGCTGTGCTCCAGTGGCCATGTTTCTTGAAGATAGTTGTATCATGATATGACTGTTGCAATGTGACTCATGTCTGATGCTCCTTTTGTCTACCTTATCGTTGGACAAGTAAAACATATGGATTAAAAATAAATAAACAATGGGAACAAATGTTAAAATAAAGTTAGTAGATTGAAATGCTGATGTTCGGTGAAGGGAAGGGGTAATGGGTATGGTATGTATGAATTTTTTTCTGTTTTCTTTTTTTGATTTTTCTGAATTGATGCAGATGTTCTAAGAAATGATCATGATGATGAATATACAACTATGTGATGATAGTGTGAGTTATTGATTATTTAACAAGAATGGAATGATTATATGGAAAAAAAGATAGGATTTAGCAAATGAATATGAATGCTGAATCATTAAATTGATATCTCTTTTAGTCTCCAGTATTTTAGAGCAGCTAGAAGTAAAAACCTAAAATTGTGAAATTGTAACCCATATCAAACTCTGAAATATGTTTTACAACTGATTGTGGTGCTACACTTTGAAATTTATAGCTTTTTTGTATACATGTTAGTTTTCACAAAAAAAGAAGGAAAAAACATTGATTGTGATGATAAAAAATATTTAAGCACTCTAGCTTCCTATATTCTGGAGCAGCTAGAAGAAAAATTATGAAAGGACCATATGGTAGCCCATAACAACCTCTGGGATCTGTCCTGTAACTACTTGTTGAAGAATGCTTTGAAAATTATTGCTTTTTTATTTCTTTGCTTTGTATATATGTTATACAGTAAAAAAAGTTAAAAATTAAAAAAATAAAAAGGATAGTTATAACAGAGAAAACAGGATTTAACAAACTCTATGGCTTCTGAATCCGTATATTAATATTCTTTCTGGCCTCCAGTGTTTGGGAGCAACTAGAAGGAAAAGTCTGAAGTGGTGGAATGGAAACCCATGACAAACTCTTGGATCTATTCTGTAACTACCTGTTGAAGTGTGCTTTGAAAATTGCTGCTGGGCGGGCCACAGTGGCTCAGCAGGCAAGAATGCTTGCCTGCCATGCCAGAGGACCCAGGTTCAATTCCCGGTGCCTGCCCATGTAAAAAGAAAAAAATAATAATAAATAAAGAAAAAAAGAAAATTACTGCTTTTTCTTTGCTTTGTATATGAGGTATTTTTACAATAAAAAAGAAAGAACAGCCCAGGGGTATTTTATCAGACATTCCAAAAATAGCTAACACCAATCCTGCTCAAACTCTTCCAAAAAAGGAAGAGGAAAAAGGAACACTACCTATTTCATTTTCTGAAGCAACCATCACTCTAATATCAAAACCAGATAAAGACACTACAAAAAAGGAAATTGATATGTCTTAAATTATTTATTTCAGCATTGTTTTACTTCAATAGGAGAGGATAAATTTGGACCTAAAACTCCATTAATTGGTACTAGTTGAATAAATATAGTGTATTTATACAAACAAGGGCACTGTGTTAGTTGGGATCACTGATATTTATTTTTTGTGTGACATATAAGTACAAAACAGTATTTGTGGTATGCTACCATTTGTGTTTTTAAAACAGAGGCTGGGGGCAAAATATATATCTGTTTAGCTATATATATGTTTTTAAAATAGTCTCAGAAGAACATGCAACATTGGTTACCTTCAGATAGTGGGTAGCTAAGGAATGTAGTATGGCAAAACTTTTCCCCTTTTTTAAAATATAATTCATATACCATAAATTTCATGCTCTTAAAATGTACAATGCAGTGGTTTCTAGTATATTAATAAGGTTATGCAATTATCACCACTGTTTAATTCCAGCAGAATTGTCATTACCCCAAAAACAAAGCCAGTAGTAAATAGTTTCTCATTTCCCCTATTCCCCTGCCTCAGGCAAACACTTATCTACTTGTTTCTCTTTGCCTATTCTGGAGGTATCACATGAATGAAATTATACAATATGTAGTCCTTCATGGCTGGCTTCTTTCACTTAGCATAATGTTTTCAAGGTCCATCCTTGTTGTATGTTTATTAGTACTTCATTCCTTTTATTGGCTAAAAAAGTTTCCACATTTGGGTTACTATGAATAATGCTGCTGTGTCCATTTCTGTATATGTTTTCATGTAGACATAAGTTTTTAATTCTTTTAGTTACACATCTAAGAGTGCAACTAATACAGTAACTCTATGTTTAACTTTTTGAGGAATTCAGACTGTTTTCCACACCGTTTTAGATTCCCACCAGCAGTGTACACCATAGTTCCAATTTCTCCCCATCCTGTATAACACAAATTTTTTTGTGTATGTGTGTATGTTTTTTTTAATTTTACGATCGTAGTGAATGAAATGGTATCTCATATCTCATTATTATTTTGATTTGCATTTCTCTAATGACTAGCGATGATGAGCTTCTTTTCAGAAAGTGCTTATTGGCCATTTGTATATCTTCTTGTTTGTCTTTTTTGTTGTTGAGTTGTAAGAGTTCTTTATATATTGTGGTTATTAGACTCTTATCGGATACATGGTCTTAAAATATTTTCTCTTCTATGCATTGTGTTTTCACTTTCTTTTTTTTTTTTTTTTTTTTTTTTTTTTTTTTTTTTTTTTTTTAAAGGAAAGACAGAGAGAAGGAAGGAAGGATAGAAGGAAGGAAGGAAGGAAGAAAGGGAAACATTTTCTTGTTTTTATTGTATTCTGTTTCTCCGTATTTGTTACATGGGCTGGGGCCGGGAATCGAACCGAGGTCCTCCGGCATAGCAGGCAAGCACTTTGCCCGCTGAGCCACCGCGGCCCGCCCTGTTTTCACTTTCTTGATAGTGTCCTTCAAAGCACAAGAGTGTTTAATTTTGATGAAGTCCAACTTATCTTTATCTTCTTTGGTTACTTGTAGTTTTTTTATTTTGTTTAGATTTTTTTTTATTTTTATTGTATAATATAACATATATACAAAGTAAGGAAGAAAAAAGCAGTAGTTTTCAAAGCACTCTTCAACAAGTAGTTATAGAACAGATCCCAGAGTTTGTCATGGGCTTCTACATCATCATCTCAGGTTTTTCTTCTAGCTGCTCCAGAACATTGGAGGCTAGAAGGTATTTGTGGTATTGGTGTCACATTTAAGAAACCATTACCAAATCCAAGGTCACAAAGATTTACACTCTGTTTTCTCCTAAATGCTTCATAGTTTTAGCTCTTACATTTAGGTCTTTGGTCCATTTTGACTTGATTTTTATATATCATATGAAATAGGGGTCCAACTTCTTTTACATATGGATAGCCAGTTGTCCCAGAATCATTTTGAAGAGACTGATCTCTACCCATTGAATGGTCTTGGTACCCTTGTTGAAAATCATTTAAACTGTATGGGTTTATTTCTAGACTAGATTCTATCCCATTGATTTGTATGTCTATCCTTATGCCAGTGTATACCTTTTTGTATCTTTTGAATTTTGAATCATGTGACTATATTTATTTTTTAAATAACAAAAAAAAATTTTTAACAGTTCTCCTTTAATTTCTCTATTTGTTCTTTCAGGAAAGTGTGCTGTGTTATCATTCAAGGACTTCCTCTCCTGCAGGCCAACTGAAATACCAGAAAATGACATTCTGCTTTGTGAGAGCCGCTACAATGAGAGTGACAAGCAAATGAAGAAATTCAAAGGACTGAAGAGGTTTTCCCTGTCAGCTAAAGTGGTAGATGATGAAATTTATTATTTCAGGTGAATCTTGAGAAACTGAGAAAGAAAAAGCATTTCAGCTCTTAATAGTAAAACTGATATCAAAATAGTAGAGTCCTTGGTGTGTTTTTTTAAAAAATAGATCTTAAACTTGAGCAGTATGCTTTTTAAATAGGAAATATTGATTAATTTTGTTAAAAGTTGAAGGAAAACCCTCATAATCTCTTGAGAGATGATAACAGTGCCCCAAGTTGGACTCCAGTAATTGTAGAATGGTGGCAGAAATAGGTAATCCCAGCCCCTTTCCTGTCTGTGACAAGATTACAGTGTTGCACAGATTGTGAAAACTCTTCTCACTATATTTAGGTAACTAGATCCCACCTTTAAACCTATTGCTTTTGTGGGTATTCAGCAGAATCCTTTAAAAATTAGCATCTCTAAGTAGTTGTGACTTCATAAATAAACATATAAATTCATTCCCTTGCACCTATAGAGTGGATGTTGGCTGATTGTACCAAGTCATTTGTAAACATTAAGCAAAACATTGCTTTCTGACCAATCCTAGAATGGCATTAGGTGATTTTTTTTTTCCACACCTTTTAGAAAACCAATTGTTCCTCAGAAAGAGCCCTCACCTTTGCTGGAAAAGAAGATCCAGTTACTAGAAGCTAAATTTGCCGAGTTAGAAGGTGGAGATGATGATATTGAAGAGATGGGAGAAGAGGATAGTGAAGTCATTGAACCTCCTTCTCTACCTCAACTTCAGACTCCCCTGGCCAGTGAGCTGGACCTCATGCCCTACACTCCCCCACAGGTGAAGGTGATACGTTCCTATTACTTGTCTTATTCCCACTTTGGTCTGCAGCATTACCCATCCAAAGAAATGAGACATCCAGTCCTTACATATGTGAGCCTCAACCTTGAATTCAGCAGGGACAGATATATATTTTTTCTTTCCCAATGCCGTTAATAATTTAAAGTGTACTATTTTTTTCTAATGTCATAAATAGCTGTTTTTAGTGGTAAGTTTAGTTACAAGGCTCCTCACTGCCTTGTGATGAAGAAAAGTAATAAAGAATGGCATCGCTCTGTTACTCTTTAGCTTTTATTGCCCCCCCCCCTTTTTGTCCACTTTTTCATCACCCATTCTTTAGAGTCCCATCTTTTGTTTGAAGTGAACTATGTTGGTATTTTTATCTCATTCAGAATTTTGCCAAGACTTAATTGTGAGGTCACCATAACAGATTGTAGTCATGGAATCCAGTGAAACTTTCATTTATTTCTTACATGGTAAGAGGCAAGGAAGAGGTGTTTTGACCAAGAAAATAGTCAGCCCAACATGTCTGTATAGCAGTAGCTATTGAATCATATGTTCCTGGCTCAAGAAACTTACAACAGTTAATCAAATACAGTATTCTGATGCACTATAAGAGCTTTCTGTCTTACAGTCTACTCCAAAGTCTGCCAAGGGCAGTGCAAAGAAAGAAGGCTCCAAGAGAAAAATCAACATGAGTGGCTACATCCTGTTCAGCAGTGAGATGAGAGCTGTGATTAAGGCCCAGCACCCAGACTACTCTTTTGGGGAACTCAGCAGACTTGTGGGGACAGAGTGGAGAAACCTGGAGACAGCCAAAAAAGCAGAATATGAAGGTAAATTGAAACTAGGCACAACTCTAGGCTTTCTAGGCAAGGGGTGTATTAAGGAATGCACGTGCATAGACAGGTTTTACTCTCTTATTCTTACCACTTGCACTTGATTTTTGTTTTGGGGACTGTCCCACATGGCACCCATCAAGCAGTTGGATGCCAGCCTTGTCCTTACAGCAGAGCGCTGGCTCTGACTTGACCTCTGATCCTGGTGTTCCCTCACCTCCCAAATTGTTCAAACAGAAATATTTTGCTGTTTAAAAATTGCATGATTTTCTTCTTTCATTGAGCCCTGTAAGCACACATTTATTGAGCTGGGGAATGGTTGTACAATGATGTTAAATATAATTTTGAAAAATATATATAATTTTGATTAATATTTATCTCAAAGGGGCCTTTAAAATCAGTGACCTTCTATTACAGTTCTTGATAAGCTGTAGTTTAACTCCCAACAGAAGCTTGGCTAAAGCACTTATTTCCTAGACTAGTCCCAACCTGTGCTGTATTTGCATTATAGCTACTTGTAAGACATTTGGGGTTTCCGATAAAGCTCAGTGGCCTATACTTTTCTTTTATTCTACAGTGAAATCGCTTTGGGCAATGAGCTGTCACCCAGGAATTTTGTGGTTCTTAGCCATTAGTGATAAATGCTTGAGAGAATTTTTTGTTTTATTTTTAAAATATCAGGGATGACTTTAATAAAGAAATGAGTGTTAACTGTTAGATTAGGCAGGACTATTTACCTTGGGTCTGTACATTTTCTATTTGGAATTATATCTATGAGTTAAATTTGTAGGTTTAGGTCTTTCCTTTCTACAGTGCACAACCATTGTGCTTGGCTGGGTTTAAATCTATTATTTTTCAGCAAACATAAAAAAAAAAATTAAGGCTGCCCCCCTTTATTAAAGTTTATGAACCTCCTTAAACATAAACTCCATAGACTCTTTTTAAAAAAAAAAAAAAAAGTGGTGTTTATTCCTTTCACTTGTGTTCCAATTGATTATTGTAAAATTATGTGACAGGTTTCCCCAAAGATTTCTAAAGAACCTTAATCCTATGAGCTGCTCAGCCCAAAAATATTTTTTGGAGAAACTAGTTTGATATGCACTCCAAACTCTTTCTTTTTGGAAACTTATAATGCATATTCCTATATTAATGTCTCTAAAACCTATAAGAAAGAAACCTCTTTTTTCAATTACATGGCATTTTCTAAAACTTAACTAGGTATTTGTATAATACCCATTAATATTCTATTTTGTAGAACATTCTTTGAGAAACCCTAGTCAAATCCATAGCATGTAGAACTTTGGAAAGTCTTGATATTTCTGACCTTATCAAAGTTAAGACCAAACATACCAAATCAGTTGGAAGAGTGTTAGAAATTAACTAATATGGGTGTAAGGCCTGTTTCAAGGCAAATGAAGCCAGTATGGGTGACTGGTCATTTAGGGTATGAATAGGAGAAATAAATGTATTTGGAGATAATGTAAATGTAAAAATACTTGGGGCAGGGCTGAAGACAGGGAGAAATGATAACTCCCCCATATTGAAAGAAGACGCTGTAAAATTCAGTGAGGATTTGGTGAACGTGATTTATATTACTCAGCCTCGGTTGTCTGCCTGAGACACAAAATCTGAACTTTTAGGGTCCTGACCCATTGAATTCAAAACCCAAAGTTTGGAGTTTGGCCAACTTAGTTAAAAATTCTGTTTTTTCAAGGTAATTCCCTGATAGGACTCTACTCAGATAAAACCGACAGGTAGCCAGCCCAACATTCAGTCCACAGCCTTGCACTTTTCTGTTTTTTTCAACTTCATTCTGTAAATGAAATTACATTTTACTGTGCAATTTGTGTAATGAAAATGCTAGAATTTAATGTAGACGTCTAGGTCATCAATGTATTTTTTTTTAACTGCTAGCTCAAGGAAATAGGTTGTTCAAATGGCCTTTGTCCCTCACACTCATTGTACAGAGGATTTCTGAATTGGGACAGTATTAGTGAATGATGATAAATCTATGCAGGCAAGCAACTCTGTCATACCCAGAAGGAAGCTTTGACTTGCTTGACTTCACATCTTACATTACAGGACTGGAGCTGTTGCTTTTTTATTTTCTTTAAAGCCATGTGACCTTGAGCTATTTCCCCCCACCTCCTCAGATCAGTAATAGCTTTTTGAATTCCATCTTGGAGGGTTAATGTGTGGCAGTTGAAGTGTAATATCATGAGTCAGGGCCACAGGTTACTGGTTCTCCGTATCTTTGGACAAGTCACTACCTGTCTCCCAATCTCCGTTTGACCATGTGAAAAAGTGGAGTGGAGTCCCTATTTATGAATTGTGAAGTAAAGTAAGCCCTGTTTTGTAGGAGCTTTGGAAATACAACATTTCTACAGTTCTTTAGTAAGGGTCCAGCCTCTTAGCTCCCAGAAAGACTGGGAACATGATCACTGGGGCTGCTGGATCTGGAGGTACAGACAGATTAGCTCAGGGAGTGAAAAATGTAGCAGGGTGTGTTTAACAGCCACAGAACTTGCATAAGCAAATATTGCTCTTACATTTTGGATGAAGTAAGTGTGGAGTCTGGAATTTTTGCTGATTGAGGATGATTTATGGTCATTATTGAACTGTTCAGTCTTAGGAAACCTGGTTCTTTCAGTACATTGTCCATTGCTATATATGTGCATATATAATTCCCTGCTTCTGATGATTGTATCCTGGAGTATCATGCATTTTTTACCCTTGGGGTTTATTAAACATGACCTCTTTCCTTCATTTGACTGTAGAAATTAGCTGTTTATTTTCCCTAAAACTTTGTGGAGGAGGCAGTGAGCTACTTTTCCCTTACAGAGTTAATTTTCTTCAGCTGCTAAACCCCTTAACACTAACAACAAGAGTCCTCAAATCTTAGTAAAATTTAGGGCAAGGAATCAGGAAAATATTGTAAGTAACAGTTGTGCCAAAAATTATAATGGGCCATGGAATTGCTTCATGTTGAAATTATAAGTAATCTGTAATGCTGTTAATACTAGAATAATGGTAGTGCTTCTCATCTTCAGGGCGCCTCATGAGATTAACCACGTTGGTTACGCTGGTGACGTGTTTAAATAAAACCTGTGCTTTCTGAATGTGTGTTGCAGTCTTAACATTCTTGAAATCTTTGCAGACAAGTTCTCAAGATGGGATAGGAAAGCTGGATTCTAGGTTACCAAGTGAAATCGGCCCGACTCCTCCTGTGTTGAGACTAGTCATCTACTGTTCCTTCCATTGAGACAGAACTGTTGCCTGTGTTTTTACTAGTCCTGTTGAATGCAATGGATGGTATTTTGAATTCCTGGGTTAAAAACAGAATTGAAAATCTGAAATGCCTTTACAGAGCGGGCAGCTAAAGTTGCTGAGCAGCAGGAGAGAGAGCGAGCAGCACAGCAACAGCAGCCGAGTGCTTCTCCCCGAGCAGGCACCCCTGTGGGGGCTCTCATGGGGGTGGTGCCACCACCAACACCAATGGGGATGCTCAATCAGCAGTTGACACCTGTTGCAGGTAAAAACAGGAGCTAAGACCATTTTTTTTCCACTTTAAGAAATTCCTTCATTTTTTTTTCTCCAATGAGGAGTAGGCCACAGTCTCTAGCCTTTTCTTATGACAGATTCAAAGTTGGAAGTCATCCATGTTGTCCTTTATCGCCTTTCCCATATGGGCAATGCCTCCCCTCTCCCCCAGAAATGGGCCCTGGGCCCAAACCTGGGGAGCTGGTAGGGAGCAGCTCTTCCCTGGCTGTGGGCATAGTCTGGCGATGTTCTCTACCTCAGACTGCTCTTGATAGAGCAATATAGCAGAAAATATAAAAAGACCCTGAGTTCTATTCTAGGGTACCTCCCAAGAAAAACATAAAACTAGTCATCAGGTGATGTTGATTCTCCTGTCTCATTCCAGTATTCAGTTTGCCTTGTTCTGCTGCAGCCATCCTTTATAGATTGACCATTTAAAAGGATTTTTGACAGCAAATTGTAAATCCTTTCTTGGTCATCAATGTGCATGACTGCAAAATGGAACACAATTCCTAATTCAATTCATTGTGCCCACTCTGTAATGCTTTTCTATTTAATTACATTAAACTGCATTTTCTGTTAGTATCCCAGTCACATATTTGAAAAAAAGAAAATGATGAATGTGGTTTGCTTGTGTGTGTTGTCTCTGGTTCTGGTAGCCATAGCTGATTGGGCTCTTCTTGAATTTGATACCTTGTCTGACATGTCTCCAATGAGAAGCCTGCAAACCAGACTGCCTCTTGGTTCATACCTTTGTGACCTCTCCAAGCCCGATGAGGTCATTACAAGCCACCTGTTTCTTCTTAAGCAAGCAGTTTGACCTCTTTCACAGGGAGTTCAAGACAGTGTTCTTCAAGGCAGTCTTGTTAGGATGCTGTTTTTGTTTTTGCTGCTTAAGAATAGCGTAAGATAAATTTTCTATTGTCGCTCCTAACTTTTGTGGTGGCAAGTTCTCAAATGCACTATCGCTGAGCTCAGCAGTTGCACTCGCCAAAGCACGTCTGAATCATGACTTTCAGTACTTTCAGTGTAACTGATGTTGATCTAACCAGTCTTATAATCGCCTGCTCTATTCCATGGCCCATTTTGGTTAATAGGGTTCCAGAGTTTCTAGAAATCAGGCCTTGAACATGGGGACTTTGAAAGTTAGAATTCCCTCATTGACATCTTTTGTTCTATTTGATGTGTTATATTGTAGCACAGTGCCCTTGACTTAAAAGGCCTAAGGACACATTAACAAAACAAATACAAACAGCTAAAAACATTAAAAACAGCAGCTGCAGCATTTTAGCTCCCTGTTGGGGAATAACATCGTAGTGCTCTGATGGATGAGGAGGGTGGGTACTCTCTAGAAAGCCCCGGCTCTATTCTGGACAGTGTGCTGCCCAGGCATCTGGGCCCTTGGAGTAAAGGACAAGCATTCTTTATGGTAAAACAGTCTTTGGTCCTCAATAGGAACTTTGCAGCTAAAAGGATGATTTTTCACGGGCTTACAGATTATATAGGGTCCAAGTCTTAGCCTTGTTGCTGTCCGAGACCAGCTTTGCTTACAAGCATTAAAGCTCATTTGAACACATGTGACTGGGATAATAAATGTCAAAGTACAGTTTAATGAAGACAAATATCATGTCTTTCAGTTCTTCATCATTTCCTCAACCACAGCCCGTGAAGGCTGCGTTCAGATGGGCTTTTGTAATTGAAAGCAAAGCCTCCTAACATTTTTAAATTCCCACCTACTTATCCCTTAAAGTTTACTTGGTGGAGTAGTTAAAAGGTAGTTTGGTGCATTGGATCTCCTCATGTTTAAGATGATTGTGTTTGTTCAAAAGTAGTTTTTACTCTCTGAACTCTAGTGTTTAAAATGAATAATCCCATTTCATGTAAAGTGATACTGCCATTTAAAATTTGTTTCGTTGGTTTGTGTAATCTTAAGTTTTTCAGTCTGCTTAGGTATGACTAATGAAACCGGCTGAATCAATCTCAGAATTTTCAGTGCTTTAAAAGATATTTAACTTTTATAAAGAAATACTTTTCAAATAATTATTCAGGCAAAGTCAAAACAGTAAAATTCTCAGAATCTGGAGTCTTCTGCATTCCCCCAGAGTCTGTTTACAAAGAGTATTTATTAAAATGAGGTTTGGCACCAGTGTTTGGACAGAGTCTCCCTCAACCCTTCCTTTGTATGAAAAGCTATGACCAGAGGTAATTCCATTTCAGGAGAAGCCTTGTGTTTTTGTTCATTGTGATCATCACAAATCGTAGAAAAGTCAAGTTGTTTTTCTTGTTTAAAAAAATGTCATGTGGCTTTAAAGGTCTTTTGATAGGTGAGTCCTTGACATTTTGAAATTATTTTCTTATTTTCGTTCCTTTTTGCCAAAGTATTTGTTTCCTAAAACTCTTCCCTAGCCAGCAGAAAATATTTTGTTATGTGAAGATGGGTTTTGAAAATAAAGGAATAAAAGCCTCTGTTCACAGAAGTTCTGGACCTCAATTAAAATGCTCCTTGTTAACTGAAGGTTTATATGAGGATATTTATGAACTTGGAGACAGTGGTGACAATTGGCATTTTCTCATGTCAGCAGAGCCTGATTCTCCAGCTGTTCTTCCTTAAGGTCTGTGTACAGGTGCCGAGTGACCTGGGCTTTGGTTGGCTTGGGAGGATTTAGATTTTGTCTTTATTTTGTCACATTTTGAAATATAAAGATGAAACTTCATTCCTTGTCATGGCTCTTAGAAGCTGTTCCCCAGCTCAAGCCTGAACTTGATCCATTCTTTCCAGCAGAGGTGGGGCTTGAAGGGGAGGATGTGGAAGTCTTGAGAAATTTGTGTCCACAAGCTGGAGAACCATGCTTTCTGATCAGGACTGTGCGCCTCATTTCCCTCCATTCCGATTTCCCCTCTTGTGTACCCATGATAGGCATATGAGTATGGGCAGAGTGGAATGATGGGGTTTATACTGTTCAATTAGAAAAGCAGTCGGCAGAACTGATCACTCTATTTGAACAGCTTACAATAATCATAACCTTGGAAAGGCTGTTACTGGAACTCCTCTTTATCAGTTAACTGAAAACATGCAGCATATTTATCCAAGGAAAAATAACTGCAAGTAATAATGTACTAAGTACTAATTTATCCAGAAATGTTTTTCATGTTTGTAACTTTATTTTGTTCATTATTGCAACAAAATAATTGCACTAATTGCTATTTTATCATGCAATACTAAGGGTGCTTTATTCATTGGTAGTGCATGTGGGGGGTTTGTTATTAATTAGTTCGTGTTGCATGTTAATGATGCATGTCTGAAATTTATTGTGTCCTTCAAGGCATGATGGGTGGCTATCCGCCAGGCCTTCCACCTTTGCAGGGCCCAGTTGATGGCCTTGTTAGCATGGGCAGCATGCAGCCACTTCACCCTGGGGGGCTTCCACCCCACCATCTTCCGCCAGGTGTGCCTGGCCTCCCAGGCATCCCACCACCGGGTAAGAACTTCATCCTCATTCATTCATTAATCTCATCTTCATGTTCTCTTCTTCCTCCATCAGCCAGTTTCTCCAGGAAGTACCTGCTGCCCATCGCGGCCAGGCCTTCCCTCACTGAGAATCCCAGGAATGTCAGCAGTAGTTCCTATCCTAGCAGATGGTCCAGCACCTGGGTCCTTGTGCAACTGGCTGCCTGGCAGCAGCGCAGGACACATGGCAGAGGGCAGACTCAGCAGAACAAGGGGCGAGAGACATACTCTGTAATCACTCATGCGTTTTGACATGTGCTTAAAAAACCAAACATGCTGGAAGGCTATGCCCTCTTATCAGTAAATGAAGTTTCTCAACTTGCTTGTACAAAGTCACATATAAAAGTACTTTTTGCTCTTAGTTACATTTCTTCCTGTAGTGTAGTTCTTATCTCACAGGTTCTATGTATAGTCCCTACCCCATCTCCTACTCCTCAAGCAGCCCTTCTAAAGGGGATCGTGGAGATTGCTAACATAGAACTCTTCAGAAATCCGCTGGTCAGCCTGTCTTAGGAACAAAAGGCAGGGGGAAAAAATTGCACTGTATTAGTGTTCTGTATCTGAATTCCCTTGGGAAGGTGACATAATATTTTAAAGAACAGCATAGCCCACCCAATAATTGTAGACACTGGTTTGTCAACAGAAGCTCAGAAGTCATTTCATGTAGAGACATATAAATGGAATCCAGAAATAGCTGTATTCAGTTTCACTTTATAGTGAATAAACAAGTTGAAAGATTAAAGAAAACTTACGAAAATCACAGGTTCCCATAATGGCCCATATGCAAAAGTACTGACTCTTAGCTATAATCTAGTTAGAAAAAATATGACCTTAGATGACTTGGGATAGCATTTGGTCCATTATTTTAAACATCAGCTAAGGGCTTGGCCCAAGTAATAAAATGTGGAAGCTTGTCAGATTTGCTTATGCCAGCGTTAGAACTGCTGATTATACAGAGTTCCAAATGATGCTTCGGAGGGTGGGCCCATCAGTGTGCAGGATGAAAAAGAACCTACTGGCCTGGCCTGGCGATGCCTGCTGTATACTTTGTAAATGTTGTTTAGTGAATGGCCGTAACTCTGCAGTACTGTGTGCTCCAGATGTGTTGAGAGGAAGAAATGTTTGTGAGGGTGGGGGCTTCATTTTGAAAACAAAGGAAATAGTGGTCTGTGTGCAGGGTGCTGCCACAGCAGGAGTCAGTCATAAAATGGTGTTCACATGAGGTAGATAGAATTGGCCTAAGACTGTGTCCTCTTATACTGGCACAGAGTATCTCAGTCAGTAAGACCAGGTTGGAGTTGACACCTTCTAAGTGCATATAATACTTGTTGGGAGCCACCTCTAAGGCAGTGGTACTCCAGGGAGCATTGTCTTTTGATGGGTGTTGCATATACCTGTCCTCCTTGCCCCCTTCAGATTCTAAGTTGCATTTGAAGGAAGCACCACATAACTGGTCCTAGCCAAGGAGGCAGGAAAGACTCCCACCCCCACCCTCTTTAGTGCCTATGCACACACATGTCTGACTGGGCTTTGAAGAGGATTCAGTGAGGTACTCAGTGACTCAGTTCACTTTCTCATCAGCTTCATCTTGGCCTGGCATTTGTAAACAGAAAGCAGAAGGGATAACTGATTTGTTTGTAGTGCCCTGCGAAGTATTGCTCTAGGCAACCTAGAGGGACCCATTGTATTTTGGGGTCTCAGGTTGATGTATCGTGGGAGAATGGAAGTTAATATGTTGCTGGAGCAACAGCTTACCCACCACAACCTCTTTCTTTATTCACAAATAATCAGGAGCCCATGGTGGTCCCAATACCCTTCTAGTTATTTGGAGTATAAAAACCCCTGCTTTATAAACAGAAAGCTTGTTTCTACTTACTTTCTCTCTATCATGTAAGAGGATGTCTGATAAGTGTCATTTAGCAGTTCTGGACCTTAGCACAGTGGACTGCCTCTGTTTGGACAAAATACCAGTATTTTGAATCCAGAGGAGCTATAGGATATAAAATTAGTTCCTCTCAATCCTTCTACACAGCCAACATGACTTATTTAATCTTTTAAAAATTCTCTGGGTTTTGTTAGTTTTTAATGGTCTGGATCCTTGCCTATCTGCTTTATCAACATAGCAAATGAATGATCCAGGGATAAAAATAGCCTCAAACACTAAAGTTAGGGCATCCCATTATTATCAGCTAGTGCCTGTGAGACAACAATTGCATTTGAGAAATCACCAAAGGAGGCTTACAGAATTGTTACTTAGAGGCATAGTACATAGAAAGGTAGGGGCCATAAAATCTTTCTTTTTCTGTACATTTGTCATTTTGCATTTGAAGTGATAGTAGTGAGGATACTCTGCTTCCATATGGTCCCTTTTCAAAGTGCTGCTCTATCAGATGGATGTGTCCTCTCTCAGTCAACACTGGTGACTCCAGTTAGAACCAGAGATACTGATGGCCTGCAAGGAGACAGCAGAGTTGTGCCTCCAGCTTTAGCAGAACTCCTTTGACGGTGCACTTCCATGGCCCCTTCCCTCCTGTCCCTTGTATCCTAGCACGTTGAGCACTGCTGAGCCTGACTTCAATGCCATTCCTGCTGAAATTAAACACAGGCTTCAGTTACAGGAGAAAAATTCCTTGAAAACAGAGGTATATTCTGGCTATAACTTACCTCAGGAAATATTTCTAGAATTGTATGCAGAATTTAAATCATTTCTAAGCCATTAGTAATTGACATAACACCTGACAAATTGTACAAGCCTTATACTCAGAGTAGCTAGAAACAAAAGAATATACATTTTCAGTTTGAATGGTACTATCTTTTTTGAGGTGGTTAGGGTTTCCATCCACAAAGACTCAAGGGCACAGGTCCATAGGTTTGCATTATAAACAGCATCATTTCTTATCAGACAGTAGTTTTTCAGTCACCTCAACCCCAGAGACTCTAATTGTGCCATTGCATTCTGAATTATAGGTGTAATGAACCAAGGAGTGGCCCCTATGGTAGGGACTCCAGCACCAGGTGGAAGTCCGTATGGACAGCAGGTGAGTCTCCCAGTTCAATTTTCTAGGACTCTCCAGAATTACAGTCATCTTCTCTCTCAGAATGTACATAGAGTATTTTTTTTTTTTGCCTCACCATGTGGTCCTGTGCTCTTCCAGGTGGGAGTTCTGGGGCCTCCAGGGCAGCAGGCACCGCCTCCATATCCCGGCCCACATCCAGCCGTCCCGCCTGTCATACAGCAGCCAACAACACCCATGTTTGTGGCTCCTCCACCAAAGACCCAGCGACTTCTCCACTCGGAGGCCTACCTGAAATACATTGAAGGACTCAGTGCTGAGTCCAACAGCATTAGCAAGTGGGACCAGACCCTGGCAGGTAAGGCAGTCCTTTCCAAATGAGCCTTTGTGAAATACACATTTCCTCAGTCCTGTCACTGCTGTTGCATATTATATCATAGGATAGAGAGTATCCATTTTTCTTATACAAGTAAAATAAATTTGGAGCTTCTTTGCTTATTGATAGCACACATGGAAAATTTTTTTTGTCAAATTTCAAAGCTTAGTTTTGTCACAAACATTGCTGCCATCTTTTTATAGTATATTCTGAATTATTATTTTGGGGCAGATAGATATATTTGGGTAAATTAAATTCTGGAAAACATGTTCTCTTTATTAAATTATTGATTTAGTTCAACAGACAGAGTATTTTCAGTTCATATTGAAGTACTTGTCTAGTTTCTTGAGAGAGCTTTGGAAGTTACCACTCATTCTTCATTCCTAAACTAAATTTGATAATTTTATTTATTTCAAGAGTAGTAGGTATGTTTTCCCTTCACATGTTTACCTTTTTCGGATTTTTCTTAGTATTGAAGTAATTATTGAATATCACAGGTGACGTCAACAAAATATTAATTATTAGGTCTTTTAGGTATTTGCAACTCATGTTCCCATTCAAGTGGAAAATTATGTTAAATTATGCAGCTCATTTCTGAAGTCATTATTACAAATTAGATAAGCCTTGAAATACAAAACATGGAGCAACAACAAGACAGCCTTAGCAAGGATGTTGCTGACTGTTGGTTTCACACAAGGGTGAAGCATTTTTCTAAAAACCAAGATGCCTAATAAAATAATAGAAGAAAGTGGCATGGAAATAAATTGTAAATTAAAATGAGTTAATATTCATAATGTTTAATTCTGTGTTTTAATAAGTCTGTCAGACCTTAGGACTGAGGGAAAATTTGTGACCTTAAGATTGGAATCTGACTGTATTTGTTTTCAGCACGAAGACGCGACATCCATTTGTCAAAAGAACAGGAGAGCCGCTTACCCTCTCATTGGCTGAAAAGTAAAGGAGCCCACACCACTATGGCAGATGCTCTCTGGCGCCTTCGGGATTTAATGCTCCGAGACACCCTCAATATTCGCCAAGCATACAACCTAGAAAACGTTTAATCACATCAATTACGTTTCTTTTATAGAAGCATAAAGAGTTTTGTGGAACAGTAGCCATTTTAGTTACTGGGGGTGGGGGGGAAGGAACAAAGGAAGATAATTTTTATTGCATTTTACTGTACATCGCAAGGCCATTTTTATATGAGGACACTTTTAATAAGCTATTTCAATTTGTTTTTGTTATATTAAGTTGACTTTATCAAATACACAAAGATTTTTTTGCATATGTTTCCTTCGTTTAAAACCAGTTTCATAATTGGTTGTATATGTAGACTTGGAGTTTTATCTTTTTACTGTTGCCGTGAAACTGAAACCATCAAAGGTTTTGTGTTGACTTGGGATTTTTGTTTTTTTTTTTAATAAAAGAACAAACAAAATGAAAAAGAAAAAAAAACCCACAGGAGTTTACAGACTAGATTAAGTTGACATTGAAATGTGAAGTTGGTCCTAGTTTACATCTTAGAGAGGGGGATGGACTTGTGTCTGTTTAATGTGCCTGAATATCTTAGGCCACTTTCTACAACAGCTGTTGCTTACAGGTGAAATGACAGTGCTTTCTTTGAAAGGTTATTACCTAGATTGTAAATGTTTGGCAGACACAGAACACTTTGCTGTATTAACTCTGAGGATCACTGCAGAGATGTGAAATCAGTGCTGTGCATCCTTCTGCAGCCTGTGCCCCTCCCAGACACCTGGAGGGAGAGGGCACTTTGTCTTATATTGAATTAGACATCTATGCTTTCAGTTATTTTTGCAGAAGATATGCACAACCCTGAAATATATTTAGTCTTGGCAGGTAAGTTTAAGGATACTTTTGATCTCTATATAATGAATTCACAATTTATGCCTATACATGTTAGATGATTCAGAATTTTTAATTTGATACTTTAAAAAGCACTGAAGTTCATCTTAAAGAAAGCATTGGGTTGTGTGTATGGAGGCAGTTTATTTTTAAACGTAACACATGACCTAACAATAGGGAATGTATTGTATAGCTGGATATGAATGAGCAGATCAAAAGCATTATTTTGGAAGGGTAGATTGCCTGTAAATGAAAATATGTTTGCTTATTCTTTATTTCCTCATTATCAGATGTGGCTTTTTTTTCCTTCAAATTTCAGGGTTGTAATCCTCAACCAGAAATTGAAGCCTTTCTAAAACACTTTTTATTTAGTTTATACGTTAGGGTTTTAGGAGTTAAGAATCATAACTTAAGAAAATGCTCACTAAAAAGACTGTTATACATTCCAAACACTTTGGTTTGGTGACCCTATCTTTCTTATATGACCCTAGAGTAAACACTTGGAGGCAGTGTATGATGCATAGACAGGTAGGAAGTGTCAAACATAGACAACTTGAGGGATATATTTTTGAAACCTACTTTATTGTTGAGAGGGTGGTTACCATCGTAATGGAGCGTCTGCAGCTGTTCTTAAGTTGAGTGACTCTCGAACACTTTTTAAAAAAAAAAAACTGGGTATGAATCAATATCAGATATTTAATTACTATTCTTACTGAATCATGAGGACAAGAGTATAGAATGGAAAAGGGTCTCATGTATCTAGATTTTTTAAATACAGGAGGCCCTTATAACTTAATTGCCTGTAGTTGACCACTGGATTTCAATTTGCATCAAGTATTTTAAATAATTTTGAATTTTGAAAAATGTATTGCAGTGATATATCAGTACCTTATTGTTAAATTGATATGTCAGTACCTTATTGTTAAACTGAATCAGATAAAGAAATCCTCAGTTCCTAGTTATTTGGGTCACTGAATCATCATGGACTGTATAATACAGATTCTTTTCTTTCTAGACCTCCTTGAATTACACCAAAGAACATGAGATTTAATTTTGGCTAAGTTATTTATTTATTTCATGCATTCATTTTATTTCCCTTTTAAGGTCTGGATGAGACTTCTTTGGGGAGCCTCTAAAAACTCTTCACTGTGGGCTACATGGGGCATTAGAAGCCAGCGCACTCCTCCTCCAGGCTCCTCTCCAGCACCCTGAGGGGCTATAGGAATCAGAGACCCAGCCAGGGGCTTTCTAAGGCAGTGCAGAGCCGGGTCATCAAGAAGGCCCTGATCAAGTGTTTCTGTTTTTGTTTTTGTTTTTGTTTTAAAGAACTCTATTTATTTGGTAATCATGTCTTTCGTATATTAACTTGGAGAACATCAATTAATATTTAGGATAGAAAATTTGAGGTCAGCCGTCTAGAATTCCACCCTTAACTTCCAAAAAAAGAAAAACAAAAAAAGCCCTGGTTTAAGAAAGTAACAGTAAACTATATAACTTTTCTTCATGAGTTTTAGGACCTGTAGTGATGTGGCTTAGAAAGTATAATGACCTAAATGTTTTTACAATGTAAGTTCATATGGAGAAGATATGTATATGTTGAGGGAAAAACTATAGGTTTAAAATAGTATGTTTGTCAGCCAACAGATTTAAAAGGCCTTGAATTGCTTTTCTTTTCTTTTTTTTTTCAACCCACCCTTCCCTTCCTGTGAAGAAGAAATGAGGGGGGACATTTATTGTGTAAAATCTCCAAATTGGTGTTACCGACTTTTCAGCTTGAACATTTTCAGACCTGATTAAAACTTGGTTTATTTTAATTTCTGTATCAAAAAAAGTTTAAGTGGTAACTAGTCTTAAAACATGTATGTGTCATATGTTTGTTCATCTAAAGCTTTTTAATCCAAATAAAAATGGAGTTTGCAAAGTGATTTGGATTAATCAGGTTTGGTTGGTCTGTTAAAGCTTATGTCAGATGTCTCAAGCAGATTTAATTCCTGTAAACTTCATTTCGTGCTGACAGAAATACAGCTGCCATCTTAAGGGAAGAAAGCTCCTCAGGTGGAGGTCAAGGTCTGCATTCAGATCCCTTGGTTTAGGGCTCAGACTGCGTTAATACAAGAGCTGAAAGTAGTCAGACCACAGCCTGAAGTACCCCACACCACACCCCTCAGGCTGGCTGTCAGGGCTTTCCTAACTTGTCCTCAACACGGGCAGAGATGTAATTGAAGTTAAAATTGAGGAGTTAAAATTAAAGAGAGACTGAGGGAGGAAGGTGAGGAAAGCAAGTCTTCTCTCATAAAGCAGTTTAACCTGTTTCAAATAGTCAACTTGTCTGGGTACAAAGACATAGTGTAGCCCAGGTCTCTTTAACATGTTTATAAGCTCTTAAATATGACCATACTTTTAATAGAAAGTGTTGATAAAATCAACCAACTGTTTCCCTCTAATATCACTTTGCAAATCCTGGTCATTCCGTTCTCCTCAGAGTTTAGGGCTGTACCATCATTGATATATAAACATTCTGGCTGAATGCAACATGGAAACAAATAATGCTAAGTATTACTGGTCCTTTTTAGTTTGGAAATATCCTAGGTCAGCAGAATGAACATCCTGAACTGACCAGCTTACTAGATTCTCTTTCCCTAGAATAGATGTATGGTATTCGTGTCTTGTGATTTGCATATAAATATAACAAGAAATTCCAAATATAATACACATTAAGCATTAGCATTGCTTTACTAGAAGAGCAATTGCTTTGGAAAACACTATGGTCCAAATGTATATTTTTAAAAGACAGGTAATGTGATTAAATTATAATATCAGGGATTTATGTAACACTTCCAAATAGGACTACTAGATGAAGAAAAATAGCCCTTATATTTATTCTTTACTCTGTGCCAAAATTAGAGACTTCCCATTGTCAATTCAGTGACAATGATAAAGTGAAGCTCCAAAGCCCATGTTCTTTCCCCATCATCACCATGGAGGTAGATTTCTAGCCATAAATGCTAATTAGACTTTTATCATTCTAGAGTAGTTTCTGTAGTTTTTTGAAAATGGGTTATCTTTTGTTAATTTTTTTTGTTTTGCACCTAACACTAGGGGGCACTGCAATTCTGAACTCGACATTTAAGATCCCGGCTGTTCTTTTCACTTTAAGTTCCCTTAAATAGTTCTAGCATCTGATAAGTAGGGTAGAACCATATTTGTAGTTAAAATAGGGTTAAAAAATGTTTTCAGGCAAAGTTAAAAGGCTTGTACCTGGGTTAACACAGATCAATACTTCCTCTATAGTATTTAAACTAATGTGGTATAGAAAAGTATCTTCAATTTAATACAATAATTACTTGCCTTGAAGTCAGACATTGCTCTGTTCCTTTCAAAAGTGTGTTGTTCTTCAGTAAATCAGCACTTTAATGGTAAATAAAATGGAGAGGGAAACCCCAGGGAAGATTAACACAAAACTTGGGCTAGTGGTTCCCTCTGAGTTGGAGACGGGGGTGGGCCAAGAAAGAAACACACAGTAATACTCTTGTTCAGAAGTCAGATGATGGTTTTGTTAGTGTTCAGTATTACTCATCATAAAAGTGTGTGTTATATTTTCTCTATGTGTATCAAATATTATGTAAACTTGCAAAACTGGTGAGGAAAATATATGGAATAAGGCCACATAAATGCTGCATACCACAATTTTAATTTTTTATGAAGCATTCTAATCAACTAAATTGTCTCTAAGGTTAGGTTCACAAGAACTCTTCAGGTGACACTACTGTGCATGAGAACAGAATGAACCATATTTCTTTTCCCGGTCTTTAAATTCAAGCCCTCTCCTAATGTGATGGCTATGGGTTTGCTCTAGGTATTGATTTAATGCATTCTGAGTAGTCATCTCTTATTGATACTGAATTGGTTCTAACATGGATAAACTAACTTAAACTAGAAAAAAAAACCTAGTAAAATTTTAAAAGAGATGTTTGTGGCAGAGGTCATTAATTTGAGCAGACCCTGTAGCCTTAAACATCTACATGCTTTTTTTGTCAGCAGTAGTTATAAACTTTGTCTTCTCTAATATGTAGATATTTTCTTGTTTGAAAAGATGTAGGATATGATTATGCAGGAATGGAAAGATACCTTTGCTTTTTCCACTAGTTGACCCAAACTTATTCTAGGTTATATTGCAAAATCTCTCCCTATAGATTGATCCTATGATTTAGTTCAAGGGTAGGTTCACTTTAGTTGAAGTATTTTCTTTAGCAGCTGGATGCAGGAGCTGCTGCTTCATCTCAGAGGACTGTGAAGGTCTGTCAACTTCAGTCCTCATGGAGGTCCTAGTCCACTTATTTCAGTGGAGCCAGGCAAGAAAGGGGATTATTTTATTTCTGTTCACAAGAGCACTTGGCATGAAAATGTGCAGACACTTAGAAATTCCCACCACTATAACAAAATGTTTAAAACTTGATCATTGGCAGAAATCTGCATAATTATTTATCCTGACTTAAATGATCTTACAGTGCACAAGATTTTATGTCCACTATTGAATTTGAATTCTGCCACAAAGTAGTAAGGTTATCATTTGTTGCCTAGAAACAAAGGAGGTTACAGACAAAATGAACAGAAAAATATCCTAATTAAATTGATGCAAATGCTCTAAGAAATGAAATTGATGCAAATGTTCTAAGAAATGATCATGATGATTAATATACAACTATGTGATGAAAAAAAGAATGTTCATATTGTATGTTGATTGGTTTTATTAATAAAAATTTAAAAATAAATAACAAATTTTTAAAAATATTTCATGGACTAGGTTCAATTAGTGTGTATGCTTTAGGAGGAAATACTTTTCCCACAAGTGCTATCCAGCTGTGACTGAGGGAATGGTTAAGCGTTAAGTAATTAAAAGACTTCAAAACTATAAAAAAAAACTTTTTGTAAACTTGGTTCTTGGGATCCTGTATAGCTGGCTAAGGATTCTGTATAGTTGGCTAAGGACAAGCTATGTAAGCGCAAGAGACCTGAAAAATACATTTTTTAAAAAGCTGAAACCAGTAGTTAAATTTCATATTCACTTTATTGAGTACTGAAGTTCAGTCTCTGATGAATCTTCCAGCCTTCTCTGATATTGTCTTTCTGAGGCTTTTCTACGGTAGACATCATCTGTGACAAATGAAAACTGTACTTAGAGTTTTAAGAAACCCAAGGAATTAAAACTAAAAATACTCAGATCTTAGGCGCTCAAGCAATAGTCAAGCCAAGAATAGTCAAGCCATGTTGCTTGCTTCTTAATCTCAACGTCAATGTTAAAATAAATTTAATTTAAAACAAATGAGTTAAATGAAGTCTATGTTAATGGAGCTCTGGACTTAACAGGTTAAAGAAGCAGTGTTTTGAAAGATAAAATCATGTACTGGCACATTTCCTAGCAATGCTGTAAGGCCTCCCTCTCCTTGTGAATATAAATCACAATTTATATTCTGCTTTTTGAAATCCTCCTCAACTGAAACCTGCTGCACCCTCCTCACCCTGCAAAGTCACTTCTTACCTGCAGCTCTCTGCTTGGTAATACTCCCTTTCCCCACACCTAGCAACCTCAAGGTCAGGAGGTGAGGTCAGTTTCCTTGCCTTCTGCTGCTGCTTTTTCAGACTTGATTCTCTACCCTCATGTAAAAAACCCTATTCCTTTGGGGCTCATGCCATTTGACTGTCACCATCTTTTCCTCTGTACACCAGCTCTCCATTACTCCCCTTCAATCACTGAAAACTCCGGCATATAGCTCAGACTACATGACCCTGTCTGTCCCATCTTCTCAAACAGCAACACCCATGGGGATAAAGCACCAGCCTCCTTCACCTTCTGACTTCTCCAGGCAACTTCTGCTATCCACTTGCAGTGACCATATGAAGTAATGAATTCAGGCATTCTGCTCTCTGAGGACAACCCCTTCAGCCACCCTTCTAGCCCTCTGTCTTGGATTTCACCAACTATTCCTCAGGCCCTTGGCCCTGCTCTCCCTCTCAGTCCCATCTTGTTCTCTCTTCCTGCCCAAACAAGCTGAAATTTCTTCATTCTCTTTGTCTGAATCTTAACTTTTTAACATGCTCAAAACCCTAATTACAAATGAAGCCAACTTCCTCCCTTCTCTGTGCCTCAGCCTGTTGGGCACTGCAGAGCCCATTGACACATCTAACTGGGTCCACTGTGATGCCTGAAGTGTTTCCTCAGCCACAACTTGACCTTTCTTCACCCACCCAAATGGCCATAAAATCTTAACTTCATAGAGAAAAGTCAAATTATCAGTGAACTCTTCCAGGTAACTTCCCAGGGCTACTCTTACCATCCTATTCTGATCCCATCCTCTCCCACCTTCTCAAGGACCAAGGTTTCTCCAGCTTCTCTTAAGTCTCCTCCTTACCAGGTGCTACCACCAGAATATCTCCCTTTCACAGAGTCAAATTTCTTGCACCTCCTGTCCAGTGTGATACCAAACCCTCGTGGTTTTCCTCCTTGCCCCCACTATCTGTGTTCAAATGTTGAGACTTGACTCTTAGCTTTTGTCACAACCTGTTTGTGACTGGCCCACAAATCCAGATCTCTGGCCCAGATCTGCCTCCTGGGCTTCAGATTTGTAATTTCAGCACCCCAAAATGGAACCAGAGATCACTGCTGCCTCGAAGAAAGGTACCAGCCAGCTCCAACTGTCCCACCAGAAAACTCGACTCCAACATCTCCTGAGTCCACTCAAACACTAAGCGCTGTCAGGTCTACCTCCACGTATGTTTCCATTCCACCCACTTCTTGGCATCCCTTCTATCACCACCCTAGACCAAGCCAACATCTCAAACCTGGACAGCCAACCACACAGCCTGTGTGTTCCTGCCAATCTCTCCACAGGGAACCATTCTCCACACGTTAGTTCACTGCTCAAAACCCTTCAAGTCTTTAGGATGCATTGTTAGTTGTCCAGTCAGTTTTTGGTCTTCTCCAGGCACCTTTCTAACCACTTCATCCCTCACTTTGCTGACCTGCTTTTGTCCCTCAAACAAAAACACAGCATACTCTCACTCTTAAGATGGTATGAGCAAGTCTGTTCTTGGAACCCAAACAGCGTCACCAGCAGGGCAGGAAGAGAGGAGGGCGGTCTGAAGGTATGTGCCCTCCCCCTCAAAGTGCAGGGAAGATCCCAAGAATGGGCGCCATTGTGCCTTTGTCGCCCCAATCACAACAGAGTCCAGGCGGGTCAAGACCGCCAAAGTAACCGAACCGCACTTGTTCTTCCAACAAGGTTGAAAGCAGCTCGGCTCAGGGGCGCTCTGAGTGGAATGAGCTGTGTGCAGCTAAGAATAACCCCCAGGGAAACAGCTCCTCTGCCGCTTCAGGGCTTCTTGAAATGAAACGGAAGCTGCTGCACCTCGACTTACAGAAAGTCTCCTGGCCCACGCGAACTTTGATCATGATCCACTCCATCGTTCCTCCCAGGACAAAAAAGAAGGGCAGGAACCTGTAGATACCGAATCGCTGCTTCCCGGGCACCCGCTGCAGAACCCGCCTCACCTGGGCCCTGGAGAACATGTTTGAGATTATCGGAAGGGGTACGGCGGAACTAGGCCCGATTTGAACCTGCTCTTAACACCTGGCTGAAGCGCCGGAGGGTGGCGAGGCCGCCCTCCCTGCGGTCGCTGCCCTCAGCCTGAGGACGGCCGAACCCCCACCCTTCGTCACCACTTGTCGGGCGCAGGACTCTCAGGGGCGGCTTCACCAATCAGAGTGCGGCGGGACGCGCAGCTCCACCAATCAGAATACGGTGTGCCGCACATGCTCTGTGAGGCCGAACCGGCCTGAGATAGCCCGCGCAAGCGCCTCGACTCTGGAGGAGGGGAGGCCCGAGGGGGACGGATCGGCTCTACTGGCGTTCACCCGGCCCGCCCCCGGTCTCCCAGTACAGGTCCGCTCTCGAAGTTGGCCACTGCCCCCCCCGCTATTCTGCCACCGCCATCTTTTCCCCAAAACCCTGATGTAAGTGATGATCCTGTGACGGACTAAACGTGTTCTACACCTTACTTTAAAATGCAATTACACGATGCATTGCGTTTGACTCGGAGACGTGACTGGTGAATAGCCTTCTAAAAATAACAGAATTTGATCTGCATTGTTGAAGTCTAAAAAGTATGTTTCCAACAGACAATTCTTAAGTTAATGAAAGCTGCCCTGCATCGGGAATTTACGGGTTGTGCTGGCACTTGTAGGTGCTTTTTGTGCATTATCTCCTCATTCACAATAATCACAGTAAAGCATGGTATTTAAAGAGCATGGATGGATTCTGCTATCAGACCATGTCCTAGCTCTTCTGTGCCTCAGGCCCTAACCTGTACAATGAGACTTATAGAAAGTAACTTTCTCTGAGGCTGTGAGGATTTAGTGAGATACATGTAAAGCACTTGGCACAATGCCTGGCGCATGGTAACGGCTCATTTAGCATTAGCTATAATATAATATAATCATGACTGATTGAGCCCTACCTCTTTACAAGTATTTCACACATACACCCTGGCTACTTTTATCTTGCCCGTTTTATGGAGAGGTTAAGACGCTAAACCGGGTAAACCCAGAGCTCTGGTTCCAGAGCCTTCACTGTTCACCGCATTTTGTTTGCTGAAGATATCTGCAAGACATGGCATCCCTCATCCCTTTACCCATGGCTTACATTTTAAAAAAATGGATGAGTAGCTCTGAGAAGGAAGACAAACTATTAGACTAATCTAAGAAAAATCTGATGGAAAGAAAATCAATAAAAGATTTTGGTGATGTGAAAACAAAATATACAAAAACTGGCTAGAGCAGAGAAGACAGCAAGGAAATCCTCTCAAAAGGGTCATGTATGGTTAAAACAATGTTTATGTTATTATATTTTACCACGTTACAAGTAAATAAAATATTTTAAAGTGGGGGGGCATCATGGGGTTGGTAACTGGGCAGCTTGAGCTGCCGCCCGCATAACCGGCCCTGGAGATGCTGCCCAGAAGCCTCCCTCTCTTGGACCGACTCCACCCAATTGCACCCTCACCTGCATGGTGGGTGCTCTCTTGGTCCTCCGGGTGTGGGCTGAACTCCGCAGCTTGCCCACCTCTGGTCGAAGAGAGGCTCACTGTGGCCAGTTCCCCAGCTTCCACCTAACCCACTAGGTCCCTCCACAACGTTGGCAGCCACCCACGAGCCCACCCTTGGGCCTCAATCCTGCGGTAGCTGCCAGCGCAAGGTCCAGTGAAGCTTCGAATGTACACTCATCCTTAAATCCGAAGTGGTCACCCCAGGAAGCACCCAAAAAAAACGAAGTGTGCCCCAGGTGGCCAGTTCCCCACTGACCAGGCCCACGGGTGCTGGACCAGCCTCCTCGGAGACCAGCGCAGGTCCTAGTGTGAGAGCAGGCTCAGTAAACCGATCTGAATAGAAGAAACGCAGGCAGTGAGTGGTTTTGGGTGGGAATTTAAGCGGAAAGTCTGGAGTCACAGCTACAAGACAGCGGCATCTCAACAGGGAGTCCAGCCCCGGGAAACAAGGAGTTGGGCGTGTTGGCGCTGCCTTTGCTGCGTTCTGAGCCATGAGGGACAGGGGCTCCTGGCCCCCAGCCCTGGCAGCGAGCGATCCAGTCGCTCTGCTCGGAGTTTAAAAGGGCTCACTTGTGTGGAGTACAGGGCGGCAGAGAGAAAGGATGCCTCAGAGAACCTCGGCCGCCCTGAAGTTCTGGGTCTTATCCTGGAGGGGCTGGCACCGGGCCGTACGCTAGAAGAGCTCTTTATTGTCTGGGAATTGACTGAAGCGATCCGGGCTCGGGTCTGTCCGCAGAGTCGGCGGGGGAGAGGACTCCCGGCAGGAGGACTCGGGGCTCTGGGAAGGGCGAAGAGGGGGCCTCGCGAGGACCCGGGAGCAGGGCAGGACCCCCCGCGCTCCGGTCCACCCCTGTCGGCGTTCCGGCCGTCCGAGGTCTCGCGGGGACGACAGCTCTCAGGCCCTCCGGCCTCCCGGGCGAGGGACAGATAGCCCCGCCATCGCTGCAGCAGTGGCCAAAGTGGGCGCAGAGTCCTTCCCCGCCGCGCCGGAGGCTGGGGGGGAGGGGGCCGGGAGCCGGCCGCGCCCCGCCCCGTCCCGGGACCTCCCGCCCCCGGGGCAGAGTGGCGCGCCCATTGGCCGGCCTTGCTCCGCGCGTCGCGCCCATTGGCCAGCCTCCGTGAGGAGCACGCGGCCACCGTGGCGGGCGCGCAGTCGGAGGGCGGCAGGCTGGCCGACGGGCCGAGGGCAGCGCGGGTGGCGCGGGCGGCGCGGGCGGCGCGCGGCGGGCATGGCGGGTGCCGGGCTGCGAGCGGCCACTCGGCGCTGGCTGCTGGGCGGAGGCCCAGGCGGGCAGCGAGCCGCCTCCTCCTCGTCCTCCTGCCCTGGTTGCGGCCCCCCGGGTCCCGGCGCCCACTGCCCGGGCAGCCCTCGCACCGCATCAGACCCGGCACCCGCTGGCGGGGCCGAGCCCAGCGAGCACCTCTGGGCTCGTTACCAGGACATGCGGAGGCTGGTGCACGGTGGGTGAGCCGGCGTGGGACAAGCCGGGGGCGGGATGGGGGGGCGAGGGTCGCGCGGCGAAGACGCGCGCGGGGACGGATGAACAGATGGACGCAGCGAGAGGGGACTGCTCCTCGAAAGAAACGCCCGGGTGGGCTCCCCGGGCCTGGGAACCCGAGGGCCGGTGGCTTCATGGGAGACGCTCTGGCGGGTCGCCCTAGGAGCTGCTGGGGCGTCCTGAGTCTCCGCGAGAGGAAGAGAGGTTTGTTCCTCGACTCCATCTGCAGGAACTCAGTGTTCCTGGAGCGGCTTGGCCTGCGCGGTCTATCCCTGCCCCGCCCCCGCCCCGACCCCTACCCGCGGAGCCGGAACTGCGGCGGAAACGCCCCCACCCCTTGTTCTCCGCCGGCCTTCAGTTGCAGAAGTGCGGTAAGCAAAGCTAGCGGACCAGCGCTGGCCGGAGCGGGCTCCTGGGAACAGTCCTCCCTAATCGGATTCTGGCTGGACTTTCCGGACACTTCTAGATTTCACCCTGAAGGTCCATGCACTCTCAACCTGGGAGGCCCGTGCTGGGAGGAAGATGTTGAAGAAGCAAGACCAAGTGGCCCCAGCCCCTGGAAGTCCAAAAGGATTACTGCAGCATTGGCCACGGCACTTGAGCTCTGCCTCCTCCTCTTTGCTCTCTGCAAAATGGGCTGAGAGCTGAGGCATCCTCTTAGAAAAGAAGGCAGGCTGGGGATGCCCTGATGAGGTTGGAGGGAGTCTACTAGGCATGATCCTCCAGGGCTTGGCTCACATCTTTGCAGAGACCCCTAAGCTTTTCTTGGTGCACATCAGGCAAGATAATTTCCATTGAGATGTCATCGTGAGGGTCAAGAGAAGCCAGCCATACTCACTCTAACTGTCCCCATCTAGCTCAGTTTTCTGGAGGAGATTCTGAGCATTGAGGTGTGCCTTGGGCTTATGCCTGTGAGCAACATTTTACCATGGAGCCAGGCCCTAGAACAACTCATCAGCCCTGGGAACAAAGCAGTAGCCTCATCTCACTGCTGGCCCACCCTCCCCATCCCACCTACCCTTTGCGTAGGGATATCAGGAGAATAAGCAGAGCAGCAAAGTGGTTGAGAACAGGTGAGGCAATCCAAATTCAAATTTCAACTCTTTTCCCACTGCTGGATGGTCTGGAGAAGTGACTCCACCTCCTTGAGCCCAGAAGTTCTCTGGACAATGGAGGATAAGTGTGTGTCACAGGAGTAGTGTGAGGATGGAATAAGATGAGCCTCTGAGGCACTCTGCAAGTGTACTCTGCAGCAGCTTGGAGGATGGCATACAGGCAAATCCACAGGGAGGATTTGGCCCTGGAACCTGGAGCCATGGGCAGGTAGGGACCAGCCAAGTGCTGGGGACTGAGGAGAAGAAAGCAGCGGGGGGGGGGGGAACTGGACAATGAGATCAGTAAACCTATCAGGCCGCTACTAGTTGGGGACCACATTCCCACTCAGCCATCTTCTCAGTCCTGACTGCACTGTGAAAGGGAGTGGACCCCTGTGGTCCCTAGGGCTATTATGGTTTTCTCAGACCAGAGATTGGATTAGGCCAGGCTCTGTGGTTGCTTCCCCATCCTGCGTCATTCCCGGGAGGATTATTCGTCCCTTATAACATCTTCAAGATCTCAGGTGAAGGCCCAGACTTGACTAGGACTCTGGCAGCAAGGGACTGCACTGCCAAGCAGACCCCTTCCATCCTTGGTGCCACTGCACCAAGAGTCACACTCAGAATACCCAGGAACCCGGGACTGTGGGGAGGTTAAGAGCCAGTGAGATGCCAGGTGAGGGGCATCTCAGATGCAGCTCACTTAGGGGCTGGGGTAGCTATGTCTCCTATGCACCCACAGGAGAGTTTCCATCTGCACCCACAGAACCGTGAAGCAGCTGCTCCTTGCAGGCCTGGGCTGCCCTGGGGCCACCAGAGGAACCAGCCACACCTGTTCCTCCACCCACACCCTGCACTTGTAAATCAAAAGGAAAGGGGATGGAGCTGGAGCCTTGTGTTCCAAAGGGGCCTTGGAGGAGACTGCTCCTGAGCATGGGAGCTCATCAATGGGGTGTCAGCCAATGAGCGCAAGTGGATGCCAAGCACACTGTGTGGCCAGGGGCTTCAGTCGTTGAGTGGTTGTATATCTGAGATTGGAATTCCCTGTCAGATTGGGCTGTTATTCTGGGCCTCAGCCAAAGGCTACAGGTCTCAAGAATGGGGCTATCTGGGGACCCTGCAGAACAGTGACCTGCACACCTAGTTCTGCCTGCTGTGCTTACACCCCTGTGATGCAGAGAAATTAGGCAGGTCATGGGTTCAGGAGGCGCATTACCCGTTATCTCACATTCACCACAGGTGCAGGGCGGGGATGCTGCACAGAGCACCTTCCATATGACCCTCTTAGGAATTCCGTAGGTTGGCACAATTTTTAATCCCTCCTTTAGAGGCAGGGAAGCTGAGACCCAACAGGTGAGGTGAATCCTGAGGTCACAGCCATGAAGGACAGTCTAGTCTGGTCTATGTGACCTCAAAGCCCATGCTCTTTACATCACACCTCCCCCATCGTACAGACAGGGAAGCCAAGGCAGGTGAGTCTGGAGTTGCTCAGCCTCATCCACCTTGCGGGGACCCCAGAGGCCACTCTGCAGAGTGCCTCATTTGGCCTCCCTGCTGTGAGCCTCAGAGCCAACTTGAACAGCCAGGGTTTGGGGTGGCCACAGCCACATTTCCAGAAAGAAGCACATTCTGCCTGTTGTAATTAGCAGCATTCCCTGCTTAATGCCAGCAGATGTCATTAGTACAGGCTGGCAGGCACCTAAAATCTGATTAGAGGGGCCTTACTTTTCAGGCTATGGCAGCTGCTCAGAGCTGGCAGCCTGAGCAACAAAGGGGTACTCGGTGGCACCCACCCCAGCTAGTGTTCCTAAGCTCAAACCCCAGCTCCCATGGCCTCAGCCTCCTCAGGGTTGTTCCATCATCCCCTCATGCTGCCCCACCCACATATACCCAAGGCACTTAGGAGATTAGGCCAGTGGGCCAGGCAGCAGAGGAGTCTTCTTCCCATAGGGCCTAGACAGTTTGCTCATGTGAGTGTTTTGGGGAAGGGGTAGAATTCACATTGTAGACAGTCCTGAGAACAACATCCCTACCCGAGGAGTGTTGCCAGGATCTGAGTGTGGCCATGAAGTAGACCCAGAAGGTGCGTGGGCTCAGTGCACCTGGTAAGCTATGGGCAATGGTATAATCTAGACAGGACCCGTGGGTAGGAGCTCTGCTTTACTCCAACTTTGTGATCCTGGGCAGGTGGCATCTCTCTGAGCCTCGTTTGGTCATCTACAACCTTGGGCTCGGTGAATCCATCTGGGAGTGGGGCATTTTGTGAAGCTGACAAGGCTGGGCTCCCAGAAAATGCTGCTGGGATCGTCAGCCTCATCGTCACTGCCTCTTTGCATCTCTTCCCTGTAGACCTGCTGCCCCCCGAGGTCTGCAGCCTCCTGAACCCAGCAGCCATCTACGCCAACAATGAGATCAGCCTGAGTGGTGTGGAGGTCTACGGCTTTGACTACGACTACACACTGGCCCAGTACGCAGATGCCTTGCATCCTGAGATCTTCTCTGCTGCCCGTGACATCCTGATTGAGCACTACAAGGTGAGGCTGCCAGGCGGAGGGCCTCCCCATCACCAGGCCCTGGGCCTGCACATCCAAGGCCCAGCTTGGCCCAACCCCCAGGGGTGACTCATGGGCTCCCCTGGACCCCTGGACGGTGTATAGATTTAAGAGTCTGGGGTAGAACAACTCTGGCAGTGTCACTGGCTCAGGCCTGGCTTCTCTTCACCTCACAGTACCCAGAGGGGATTCGGAAATATGACTACAATCCCAACTTTGCCATCCGAGGCCTCCACTATGACATCCAGAAGGTGAGTGGTCGGATCTGACTGCCCCTGGTCTCCCCTGACTCACATGTATAGGGCCAACTCCTCAGTACCCCACCCTACCCCACCTCACCCCCTAGAGGGGCGTCTCCTCGGCTCCCTGTTCCCTCGGCCTCAGAGCCATGGTCTCCCCTGGTGTGCACATGGTCCCTTTGGAACCATCCACTTGGGGCTTCAGCAAGGGGCCAGAAGAGTCTGTCTCAGAGCCAATGGCAAAATAGCTCCTCACCGCCTGCTCTGCCCCCGTGGTGCCCCAGAGCCTTCTGATGAAGATTGATGCCTTCCATTATGTGCAGCTGGGAACAGCCTACAGGTCAGTGCTGACCCCCTCCTGAGCCCCAGCCCTGCCCACTATTCCAGGTCCACACTGTCCTGCTTCACCCCACTGTCCCCCACCTTGTGCTGTGGCCTGGGCTCAGGGCCACTTTGGACTCATGGAGTCTGTGTGTTCACCCAGGGGCCTCCAGCCTGTGCCAGACGAGGAGGTGATTGACCTGTATGGGGGCACCCAGCACATCCCACTGTACCAGATGAGTGGATTCTACGGCAAGGTACTTGCTCCACCTGCTGCTGCCCAAGGCAGCCTTCCTCTGTGATCTCTTGGACACTGGCTTCCCGGGAGGCAGGGCCCACACCCCATGGGCCAGTCCTGACCTGGGGGCCACCCCCTCTAGCAGTTCCTGGGGCAAACCAACAGATCCTGGTGTCCAGAGCCGGGGGTGGTGGGGCCAAGGGGTGCTGAGATGTGGCCCCTCCCCAGGGCCCCTCCATCAAGCAGTTCATGGACATCTTCTCACTGCCGGAGATGGCACTGCTGTCCTGTGTGGTGGACCACTTCCTGGGCCACGGCCTGGAGTTCGACCAAGCCCACCTCTACAAGGATGTGACGGTGAGCAGGCCGGGCCTGGCCTGGGAGGGCAGGGCAGGTGGAGTCCCGCCACACCACAGCCTCACTCTCCCTGCAGGACGCCATTCGAGACGTGCACGTGAAGGGCCTCATGTACCAGTGGATTGAGCGGGACATGGGTAAGGGTAGACAGTGGCCATCCCCACAGCAGCCTGAGCAGGCGGTGGCACTGGCCCTTATAGGCCCCCCTCCCCTATTAGAGAAGTACATCTTGAGAGGAGATGAAACTTTCGCCGTCCTGAGTCGCCTGGTGACCCACGGGAAGCAGCTCTTCCTCATCACCAACAGCCCTTTCAGCTTCGTGTGAGTCCAGCCCCGCAGTGGGCGGGCGTTCAGGGTGGACCTGGGGCCCTGGTGGGGGTGGGCAGGTGTGGAGCCACCTCGGACCCCTGCCCCCTGCCCTCCCTCTACCCAGGGACAAGGGGATGCGGCACATGGTGGGCCCCGACTGGCGCCAGCTCTTCGACGTGGTCATTGTCCAGGCAGACAAGCCCAGCTTTTTCACCGACCGGCGCAAGTATGGCTCTGGGCCTGGCGGGGTGGATGGGCCACGGGCCCCCTGAGGAAGGACGGGAGGACGTCAGGCTGGCCTGCCTTCAGCGCCCTGTGTGCTTGGGCTGAGAGTGCGCCCCGTTGGTGCATGGCCCCGCCACAGACTGGAGACCAAGCCCCCCCCACCTCCCACCCAGGCCTTTTAGGAAACTCGATGAAAAGGGCTCTCTCCAATGGGACCGTATCACCCGCCTGGAAAAGGGCAAGATCTATCGACAGGTGAGGGCCGCTGGGGACATGGGGGCAGCCTCTAAGTGACACACGCCAGCCTCTGTACTTCTGCTCCCACACATCCTGAGTCCCGCTGCTGTGTCCATCCCCACACCCGTGGTCCGGAGCCCTTGCAAAGGGCTGTCGGGTCTGTGCAGTGTTGAGAGCGGCACCTCTGGGTCAGACTATCTGGACTTGAATCCCAGCTCCACTCTCACTAGCCCTTGCCCTCTCTGTGCCTTGCCCTCCTCATCTGCAAAAGAGGTGTTGAATTGTGGTCCTTGAATTGTGGTGTTAAAGCCCTTAGAACAGCTTTCCACTTGCTAAGCGCCCACTGAATGGCACTAGTTGAGCCAGCACACACCTGGCTGAGGGCCCCTGAGCTGGGCCGGTGGGGGCAGCCTGCAGGAGCGCTCTGGGGACACTCCCTTTCCAGGCTGGCTGGGAAGACAGGAGGGGGCCTGGTGCTGGGCTAGGGGATTGGGTGGCTGGCTGTGAGCAGGAGGTGATTAAGGTATTTGGCTCTGGGTGGAATGTGGAAATCCTGGTTGAGCTGGGCTTCTTGGGGGCAGGGGTGGGAAGAAACCATAGATGGGCCAAGGGACAGCCTCAAGATGCCAGGGCCTGGGCTGCTGGCGGTACTCCCATCCCCTCCACTATTGCCCACTGCTCAGTCTTTCTCCCTGCTGTCCCCCAACTCTCTGTGGCCCCCTCAAGTACAGACTTTTCCCATCAGCTCTGAGGATGAATCTGTGCTTTGTCTTGGCATCCATGCCTTGGGCTGAGGAATCACTCCTCTTTGTGGGAAACATGTCTCTTTCTCCCTTGGCAGCTTTGAGGCTCTTTTGGTGTGTGTGCCTGGTGTTCTGAAATCTCATGCTGTGTGTGTGTGTGGATCCTCCTTAGCTCTGGGTAGCCTTTCACTCTAAGCCCCCACCTTTCTCTGCCTTGTCCTGGTCTCCAATTATTGGAGCCTTGGGCTCCACTCTTGGTTCAAGGGAACATCCTCAGCGACTCACTCATGTCTACTAATTTCCAGCAGGGTCTGCCTACTTCTCAGCCTCTCCTCTTGAAATAAGCTCAGCAATTAAGTTATTTCATAACCACTTGTTTCCCCAATAGTTTTCATCTCTCTGGGGCTCTTGAATGCTTGAGTTGTTGTATTAAATCTGTTCTGCTGGGTGTAAATTCTTTTTACTTTTGGAGTGTGGGCTTTTGCTCCTGTGGCTGCTATACTTCCTGCTCTGAGCCCTTCCTCAGTTTCTGATCCCCTGCAAGCCTCCCTAGTTGGGTTAGAGCCTGGTTGGGTGTTTGCATCTTTTCTACAGCTTTGGGGCAGGAGGGGTCAGTGCCTCAGAGTAAGGTCTGCCATTGGCCTGCTGGGTCCCTCTGGGCTGTGGGCAGGAAGGACTTTAGGTCCAAAGGGGCTCTGGGGCTTCGACTGATGTTTGTTTCCCACAGAGGGTGGATGTGATCTCTAGCCTGGGGTGGGTGTGAGATCACAGGGGGAGGAGACCCTTGAGACACAGAGCACCATTCCAGGCTTACAGAAGACCTTCCTGGGCAGGCGACCCCCCTTCCCAAGTGTGACAGGGAAGTGGCAAGGGCCAGAGCCAGAAGGGACCATGAGGCCACGGGAAAGGGCAGCCGGCATCCGGCCAGAGGGGCCTAACTGCCTCTGGGGATTTGGGGGTACTCGTGGAGGCAGCCCTGTGGGAGTACCCTCAGCACACTCGGTTGAGTGGTGTGTCCTCCCTCCCCAGGGAAACCTGTTTGACTTCCTGCGCCTGACAGAATGGCGTGGCCCCCGTGTCCTCTACTTTGGAGACCACCTCTACAGTGACTTAGCGGTGAGGGGCAGCAAGGCGGGTCTGCAGGGGGAGGGGAGAGGAGGGAGCCTGTGCAGCTGGCACTAAGCCCGTGGCCACCTCCCCAGGACCTCATGCTGCGGCACGGCTGGCGCACAGGCGCCATCATCCCCGAGCTGGAACGGGAGATCCGCATCATCAACACGGAGCAGTACATGCACTCGCTGACGTGGCAGCAGGCGCTCACGGGGCTGCTGGAGCGCATGCAGGTGCGGGGGCAGACCATGCGGCCCCAGGGGGGGCCAGGGTCGCTGCCTAGGGACACTCCCACACTGAGCACCCGGCGGGTCTCCCCCAGACCTACCAGGATGCAGAGTCACGGCAGGTGCTGGCTGCCTGGATGAAGGAGCGGCAGGAGCTGAGGTGAGCAGGGCAGGGCAAGGCGTCCCGGCCCGCACCCCTTCTGTGCCTCCCCTCCGAGCGACCCCTGTCTCCCTCCTCAGATGCATCACCAAGGCCCTGTTCAACCCTCAGTTTGGAAGCATCTTCCGCACCTTCCACAACCCCACCTACTTCTCACGGCGCCTTGTGCGCTTCTCTGACCTCTACATGGCCTCGCTCAGCTGCCTACTCAACTACCGCGTGGACTTCACCTTCTACCCGCGCCGCACACCCCTGCAGCACGAGGCCCCGCTCTGGATGGACCAGCTGTGCACCGGCTGCATGAAGACGCCCTTCCTCGGCGACATGGCTCACATCCGCTGAGGGCACCTTTATTGTCAGGGACCAGCCCTAGCTACTTCTGCCCCGCCCACAGCGGGCCTTTGTCCGGACGAGCAATAAAGGCCGCTCCCTCCTGCATGTCCCAGCCCCGGTGTCACTTGACTGCGAGGATCCTCTGGGTGTCGGGGAAGTCGTCCTCCATGAGGGAGTCCTGAGCCAGGAGGGCCATCTGTGACTGGGCCGGGCCAGGCCCGGGGCCCACCTCCACATCCCCCACAGGTCCCACACTCACATCAAAGGGCTCACGGAAGGTCTCGTGGCTGCCAAAGACAGGGTTGGGGATGGAGACCAGGGCTGGGCTGGCCGCTTCCTGCCACGGGGAGAAGTCGTCATCGGCACCGTCCTCTGCCTGGAGAGGAATGCGAGGTGAGGGGCCCTGAACAAGATCAATGGACCTAGCTCCCCATTAGCCCCAACCTTACCTGGAAGGCAGAGAAGCCAAAGCCCGTGGTCTTGCCTCGGGCACGGAGGTAGAAGGCTCCAGCTACCAGGCCAAGCAGTGCTCCAGCCGCCACCACAGCTCCCACACCTGCTGCCACAGGGGGGGCCTCAGGAGCCAACACGGCCCGCTGCAAACATTGGGTGTCAAGGACTTGGCCAGATCCTTCCCCCTCCTCCCTCACAGCTCTGCCCCCCCCACCCCCCGACTCACAGGCTGTGGAGGTGCCAGGAGAGGGCTAGCTAGGGCATGGATGATGCCATTGAAGGCCATGATGTCCCACTCGATGACACTGCTAACCACAACTGCCCCCGGGGCCTGTGGGGATACCAGAGTCAGGCCTGGCAGGTAAGTGAGGGCCAGGACCAGCAGGGTAAGTGCAGTGCTTAGACTCACCTCAGGGACCCAAGAACTGTTGTCAGAGCCCACAGCACTGATGACAAGGCTGAGGCCCGAATGAGCTAGGAGCGCGGTACCCTGGCTGGCGTTGACACTCAGGAGGGTGGCGTTGGAGGCGTGCAACTCCAGGTCAGGGCCGCTCAGAGTCTGCGGGCAAAGCAAGACCTATTGGCTCAGGGCAGCCAGAGAGTGTGGAATCCAGCCCTGTTCTGTCCATGGCCCCTGCTACCATATTGTCCACAAAGCCTTCATTGACAGGAACGAAGAGTGTCTTGTAGGTGAGCTCGTCATCTAAGAAGTTCAGGAAGTCAAGGCCCCGCTGGGTGGCATTGGCATAGCCTAGAAGCATCTGGGAGGGTAGGAAAGACAGGGATTGGGGCAGACTCCCTCCCCAGCAATCCCAGCTACCCTGCAATAACCCCACCCAAGCCTGAGCTCCTGCTCACCCCATAGAAAGTGGAAAAGTTGGCAGTGGCAGCCAGCACATCAAGCAACTTCCCATTGCACACACTAGTTCCGTCACCTACAAAGCCATCACGGCACTGGCAGGCCACATCTATGGGAAAGGCAGGTCAGTGGTGAGTGGTGTGGTGGACTGGGTGGAGAGGGTAGAGCGAGTGGGGGCAGGTGGGGTAGGCACACCTTGAGTGCGGTAGCAGTAGGCATCCCAGAGCTCCGAGAGGTTCCCCCGGGCACCCAGGCTGACTATGCCCACGTGACCATCGCCACAGTCCACCGCAGGGAAAACGACGGGGTGGGCAGCTGAGCCGTTGGCCAGCCAGCCCACCAGACACAGGTGGAAGCCCAGCTGCAGGAAAAGGAGTGGATGTTGAGGCTCAGGGCCCAATTTTAGGGCTCACCATCAGCTCACGTGTAGACGCTGGGATCCCACACACCTGCTGGGCAGCCGAAAGTTGAGGGAGTGAGGCCAGGACAGCTCCCTGGGCTCCACATGCTGCCTCAGCCTCTGAGAAGTTCAGGCCATAAGGGCCACTGGCGGCCTGGAGGTGAAAGACACCAGCCCATTTCTCTGTAAAGGAGAGGGGTGCATGGTCAGCTGGCAGGTATAGTGGGATAAAGCAGGGGCACAGGGTGCAGGCAGTGGAGTATACCCCGGAAGTGCAGGTCAGTACACATGGCATCCACATGGCAGGGTGGTGGCTGGCCCAGGCAGCGGTCCACGGGCGGCTTTTGATCTTCCAAGCATTGCAGCCCATCGCCCACGTAGCCTGCATGGCACTCACAGCGCCGGGCGTTCTGGTAGGCGGGGAGCCGGGGGGAGGTTGGTAGTGTCCTTCAGGGGCTGGGGGAGCCGGTCCTTGGGAGTCTCCCCACCCTGGTCACTCGGCCTCCCCACCTGCTCACCGGGCCAGTATTGAGGCAGTCAGCATGCTCGCTACAGCCTCCACGGTGGCTGTCGGCACAGGGGTTACGGGCCCGGCAGATCCAGCCATCTCCCTCGTAGTCAGGTAGGCAGGTGCAGGTGACCACTGTGCCTACCTGGCTGCAGTTGGCATGCTCGCTGCAGCCACCATGTCCATCCTGGCATAGGTCTGCCACTGGGGGCAGAAGTAGTTGGACCAGGTGATAGGTCAGAAATGGGTTCCCTCCTACCTCCCCATCCTCACCCACCTGCTTACCTGTGCACATGTAGCCATCCCCTTCATAGCCCAGATTGCACTCGCAGCTGTTGCCCGCACGACACACGGCCTGGGGTGCGCAGGGTGGGGCACACACAGGCTGCAGCTCTGTCCCCCGTGCCCATCCCCAAATAGCCAGTTTAGTAGCTGCCCTCCTAGCCTCCACACGCCACACCCCCACCCAGTGCCTCCCCCTGAGTGTACAGTGAGGGCAGCAATGGTGTGTGCACGTACACACAAGCATACAGGACTGGAACAGGCCACTGGGCGACTCACCCAGCTGCACCTCACAGCGTGGCCCAATCCAGCCCTCATTACAGAAGCAGGAGCCCGAGCCCCCAAGGCCCTCATCACAGTGGCCGTGGGATGTGCAGAGGCAGGCTGGGAAGAGGGATGCAGAAAGATGGAGGTTGGCAGAAGGGGGCCAAGGGAATCAGGGAGCAGGGTGGGGTGGTCAGGGAGGGATGGCCCACCTTGGCAATGGGGCCCAAAGGCACCCGGAGCACAGAGTTCACACGCTGTCCCAGCGAAACCCGAGTGACATTTACACTGCCCGCTGCGGCTCATACCATCCAGGCACATCCCATGGCCACTACAGGGGTTGCTGGGGCCCCCGGGGCATGCTAGGGGATGGGGTGAGGCCATGTCAGAGTGGGGCCACGGGCTCTCTCATCTGAAACCCCACACACACGCACCCAGCCTAGCCATACCAGCCATCCAGAAATATCAATCCACCCATGTCTCTGCCCCACTGAAAACCCTCCAAGCCCTTGAACGTTGGAGAACACCCAAACCCACCCAGTACCTGTCCCCAGGTCCTGTACCATCTATGCACCTACCCTGCCTTAGAGCCTCCCCCCCCAGTTAAACTCCACTTGACCCCCAAACCTGCAGCCTCTGACCACTCAAGACTCATTCTCAGGGACGGCTATCTCAGGGGCCCCAGGATGCTCACCTTGGCACTCACTGCCATAGTGACCAGGACAACAGCTGGGCCTCCAGACAGTGGTAACACAGTTTCGGTGGCAGCCCCTGTGCAGGGGCCGGGGATAGTTCCAAATTTTGTGTCCCCCCATGCCGTATACTCCTATGTAGGGCAGCGAAGGGGATGTCCAGAACTTCGTGTAATACTGCCAGCAGACCTCGGGGCGGCCCTGGACAGAAAGGAGTTCAGCTGCAGACGGCCAGAGCTTGTTGTTTCACGGTCCCTGTTCTACTCCCCACCCAACCCCCAACCCTCACCTGTTCCCGTGAGCCCTCAGGACAGGGCGGCTCCTGCCCACAGACGCTGCAGGTCCTCTGAAAGGGATGGAGGCCAGCACAAGGTCAGGTAGATGGCCAGACAGGTAGGCTTGGTCCCCTTCCCTCCACCTGCAGCCTAGGACCTCCCTTACATGTGTCAGTGCCCAGGTCTCAAAGTGGTCGCAGCGGGCACCAAGGCCTGGTGGCTCCAGCAGCTGGTCAATGCCATAGGCCAGGCCACCCTCAAAGGGTAGGTGCCGCTGTACAATGTGGGCATCGTCCTCGCCCACCATGAGCTCACCCTGCAGGGGGCATAGACCGGTCATGGGTGCACTGCCAGTGCCCCAGCTTCATACCTGCCTCCTCCACGTCCTCTCCCCATACTCACAGGACGGGTACGGCTGCAGGAGAAGGAGATGGTGGTCCCATGCACCGTGCGGAGCAGGCCTAGGTTGGGCAGGTCAGACGCCAAGGCCTGAGCAGAGGGAGCAGGGTTAGAGGTGGGTAAGCAGGCTTGGCAGCAGGCGCTGGGGACCAGGGTCTAAGGGTGCACCCACCTCGATGTTGAGGATCATGTGGCCCCGCAGAATGGCAGCCAGCTTCTCACGGTGGGTCTCGTGGTACAGCCAGACCTGGCGCTCAGGGGACAGAGCTCGCAGGGCGGCGTCTGTGGGCCACAGCATCGTGAGGGGCCTATAGGTCTCATCTTGAAGCAGGGACAGGAGACCGGCCTTCTGGCGGGACGGGGCAGAGGTGTGGCGGTCACAGCCCAGCCAGTTACTGGCAGATGGAGGCGCAGCTGGACCATACAGACCAGGAAGGGCTCCAGAGACCCAGGCAGTCCCACTGGCCACACTCAGCTGGGACTATACCAGGCAGACATATGTGGACACACATGCCAGGATGGGTTTGCACACAAACCGTTGTGCATACGAGAGCACGCACAGGCAGGCTCACTCACACGAGCACGCACACAGGTAGGCGCAGAGACGTAGAGACGGGTGACTATACACGCAGGGGCGCAGGCTGACAGAGCGGAAGTACCTTCAGGAGGCCGCTGAAGATCTTGTAACCGAAGCTTTCGGCGGCGGCGTTGACAGTTAGCTGAGGAAAGACGCGCCTGAGCAGGGAGGTTCTGTGGCGACCTCCTTCCCGCCCCCCGGCGGGCGCCCAGGCCATACCCGCGGAGTCGGGGCAGCGTCAGGCTCCCAGTGCAGCGCGTCCGGCGGCAACAGGACACGGTCGATGAAGTGCAGGACGCCGTTCACCGCCTCGTGGTCGCTGCTCACGACGCGCGCAAAGTCATTGAGGTATATGCTGCCCTGCGGGCAGGCACCGGGCTGAAGGAGGACCATGGGGGAGGGGCGCCTGGGCGCGACTGCGGGGGGGTGGGGGCTTTGGCGGGGGCGGGGCCTTGGTTGGGACGGGTCTAGGATGATGGACCCCCTCGCGGTGACGGACAGGACCGGCTGGTGGGTGGGGCGTGGGCGGAGTCCAAGCGGAGGGCGGAGCGCACCTCCTGGTACACAGTGGGAGGGCGGCTTGGGCTCAGTACTGGGGTGGGGCCCAGGCTGTGGGCGGGGCTCAGATTGTGGGCGGGGCCCAGGGCAGCACTCCTTTTTCTCTCAAGGAAGGGGCTGAGAGGATTAGAAATACGTGGGGGCAGGGTCCAGGAGCCCAGGGGCGGGCTCGAGAGAAGGCTGAGTGGGCGGGGCGTGGACGCACCTCCCTCTCGCTGAAGCGCAGCGAGTGTCCCGAGAGCGCCGTGGCGTACCCCAGGTCCAGCAGCTCCTGGCTCCGCAGCTTGCGGCAGCCGATCACGTGGTAGCGGAACACGAGCGGGCGGTGTGTGCGAATCCGGGCCAGCTCATCCTGCAGTGAGAGCCACCAAGGTGGTGGGACCCCTGGCCGCCACCACTGCCCCCCTCCAGGCTTTGTCCATCCCTCCCCAGCCTCTTAACAGGTGCTGTGTTTGTTACCTGTGACAAGTTGGTCATCAGATCCGCCTGTGGCACGAAGATTGTGAAAGGCCCATCGCCCTTGAGGTCCTTGTTTTCCTGGGGGTGAGGGGGCACAGCTTGAGTGGAAGAGGAACAACCTGGGACCATTTAGAGGCTTCCACCGAGATCGCAGGAAGACTTGGGCTTTTAGAGGCCAGATAAACCAACCCCCTTATCAGATGGGCAAACATCAGGGCCCAGAGAGGGGTGAGACCTGCAGGTCACAGAGGCAGGCTGGTCACTCACCATGAGGTTAAGGCTGAAGAATGAGGCCTGCTTGTCCCGGAGGAGCTCCTGGGGGGGGCGAGGATCAGCTCAGATTTTGGGTGGCCCCCATTCAGGGCCTGGTGCCTGTCCCAGTACCTGTGGCCCAAGGTCTGGCCAAGGCAGAGATGAGGAAAGGAAAGCCAGGGGAGTCTGAGCTGGGGTCAGGATTAGTTTCATGAGCCATAGCTGGGGTCAGTCCAAGTGAGTCAGGGATCAGGGTCATGACCAGAATCAGGATCAAATCTGGGGCCTTGGTCACGGCATGATCAGGCCCATGGGACATAGCTATGGTTGGATCAGGAGTCGGACTTGGGTGTCATTACCAGGCCAACTCGGGCACGGCAGGTGAAGCCGTCACCCACGGTCTGGGCTGGATCACAGGTACATGTCCTCTGGCCATCCCCTGTGCTTTTGCACACAGCATGGGGGCTGCAGCCTCCATTGTTCTGAGGCAGGGACAGAAGAAGGAAGCGTCAGTGGCTCCCAAGACACCCCCTAGCCCTGGGGAGGGCACCGTGTGGGTCTCTGCCCAACCCCCACCATCCCATTTATTATAGATTAGCCAGCTAGGGAGTGGGGAAGGAGGGGAGAGGCCTGTAAGACCCTGCTGGGGGTAAGGACAACTGGTGTCTGCCTCAGTCCCCTCCCCCTGTGAAATGGATTGGGGGCCTGACCTGGGAGCAGGGATCCAGGAGGTCACAGTTGCGTATGCCATCCCCACTGTAACCCTCGCGGCAGCTGCAGGAAACCTGTCCCCCAAAAACCCTGATCAGTGCAACTACTGGGAGCCAAGCATTAGCAGTGCCCAGGACAGAAAGGGCACCCTCTTCCCTGGGTTGGTCTGAGGAGAGGCCCCACCCTTTGGGAAGGACAGAGCCCCAGTGTCCAGCCTTGTTGCGCTGACCTGCAGGGGTCCTGTCGGGATGCACTCAGCGTGAGCGTGGCAACCCCCATGGTGGTCAAGACAGGGGTTGACTTCTAGGGTAAGAGATGCTGTGATGAAGGAGAGGACCTAGCCAGCCCGTCCATTTAGCCAGTCTGTCCATCCAGATAAATGCATCCCCTCCTCTCTTGGTACACCCTCAGTCCTCCCACCACTGTTTGCCCCTCAGCCCTTCCTAGTCTGACTTAGATCATGGAAGACAAACCCCCAGCCCTACTCCTCCCAGGTTGGTGGTCCCAGCCTCACCCTGGCACAGCTCCCCGTCCCCCATGTAGCCTTCCTGGCAGGTGCATATCCGCTGCCCAGGTGCCACTTTGGTGCAGTTGGCATGGGAGGAGCAGCCCCCATGGTCATGAGCACAGGGGTCCACCTCTGGGGGTAGAAGAGCCCAGAGAGCCATGAGGAGCAGGCACGCGGGCAGGGTGGGGGCAGAGGCAGGGGGTAGGGCAAAGGCCAGGGGTGGGGGCAGGACCAGAGAAGGGGCAGCAGTACAGACTCGAACCTAGAGGGGGTGGAGAGGGTTTTGTGGGGACAGCCACCCCAGGATTTCAAGAACGGGCCAGGGCATCTGTGTAGCTGCACCTGAGCAGTGGATGCCATTGCCTGAGTATCCCGCGGCGCAGAGGCAGGCAGAGGCTCCAGCTGGGTCCTGCACACAGCTGGAGGGGACAGCGGCCACTCAGGCTGTGCCTCCTCAGCCCCTGCCCTGACCCCCAACACCCCCCACCACCTGCTCCAGGCTGGGCTCACTCACTTGGCATTGGGGTCGCATTTCTCTGGGCACTGAGGACCAGTGATATCTGGAGGGCAGGGAATTAGTTCTGTTCATGGGGCTCCAGGAACTGACCCCCAGGAATCATCTGCCCCCTTTTTCCTCGGGGTCCACTTACTCTGGTCACAGCGGAGGCCCTGCCAGCCCACGTTACAGACACAGCTTCCGTCTCCTTGAAGACCCTCCTGGCACAGCCCGTGGATACAGTTACACACTAGGAGCAGGACAGGAGAGACAGAGGTTACCCCACTGCCCCCACCCGGCCCCCCACCTGCCGCGCCCCTCCCCCACCCTCACCTCCAGCGCAGTCAGGCCCGTAGCGGCCGAGCTCGCACATCTCACAGGCTGTGCCATGGAAGCCCTCGCGGCAGCGGCACTCCCCACTGCCCAGGAGCCGGTCCTGGCACTGCCCGTGGCCTGAGCACACGCCACCCAGACCTCCCGGGCACGGCTCACACAAGGTGCCAAAAAAGCCGGGGCAGCAGTCGGGCACCTGTGGCGGGAGGGGAAGGGATGAGGCCCTGGCACAGCCCAGGATGGGACGTCAGGGTGCAGAAGGTCCCGGACAGGGAACATCTCGGGACCTCCCCACGGCAGAGGTGAGGAAACAGGCTCAGATCGGGAAGGCCAGACTTGGGACCCAGCTGCTGCCTCTCGGGTTTGGTTGATGGTGCCAGTTCTGGGCTAAGTCTTTTTTCCCGCTCCTTTCCCCAGGCTAGTGGACACAGGGACAAACACTAGCCCCTCTGCTCTCCAACCCACGGCCCTGCTCTACCTCCAGCACTTGCCTCCCTTTCCTTGCCCCGCCCCAGCCCTACCTCTGCTCCTGAAATTTGGTTTCCTCCTTGGACCCCCACCCCCACTTCCGTGTGACCAGAGACTTGTGGGGAAGAAGGGGGCTTCAGGACAAACCTGGATCTTCTTGGCACACGTGTAAGAACAGCCCCGGGAGAAGGACAAGCCAGATCGGTAGACACAGCTTTTCTTGGGGGTGTTCTGGAAACGGGGAGAGGCAGGAGGGTTCAGCCAGAGGCTTGGGCAGGGCCCTGCAGGGCACAGGAAGACAGATGGATGGACTACAGGTGTCATAGTGGATGGGACAGACCAGCAGGATGACAAAAATGTCTGGGAGGGACCAAGACAGGCCAGATGAGGGGAGGACAGGCAGGGTCCTGGCCTGGGGGGTCACAGGCCTCAGCGGGTCTGAGCAAGGCCTCCTCGGAACCGACCTGGGCCCGGTTCTCCCGGCCTCCACCCCGGAACTCTGGGTGCCCTAGTGCTCCCCGGTTCCCCAGGCACAGGCCAAGCAGGACTGAGGCCGAGGTTCTTGCAGAGCAAGACCGACCTCACCTGCAGCTGGAAGCCCTGAGTGCAGCGGAGTTTCCGGGTACAGTTGATGCATTTCTCCTGGGGGGAGGGAAGGCAGGGGTCAGGGGGTCCAGATTAGGGGCCCCAAACCCACCATCCTTTTCCCAGGGCAAGCTGACAGCCGCCCCTGAACAGTGTCCCCCTCCTGTCCACTCCCAGACAGGCCCCCAGCACCCCCAGTTCCTGGCTCCCACCCGCCCTCCCCTGGCCCCGGTCCCTCACCCGCAGGGCCTCGGCATGACTGCGCAGGCAGCGGCTTGAGCCCACCGTCAGGACCCCCGACAGCCCAAACAGCGAGCGGCCTGGGGCCTCCAGCACAGGGCCCTCCAGCGGCACGTGGTTCACCTCGGGCTGGGGGAGTGTGGGCGGGGTCGGAGGCTGAGTCCTGCCCCCCACCCCACCCCATCCCACTCCCATCCTCACCCTCGTGTTCTAAAGCCAAGGAGGCCCTGAAGGGCTGGAGGGAGACTTCTCCAGGTCCCCTGGAGCAGAGATCCGAGGCTCCCAGGTGAGACAACTCCAAATGGAAGGAGTCTCCAAGGGCAGGGTCTCAGGGGTGGCTATCCGTGCCCCCCGCACCCCCCACCTCCAAACCTGGCCGCTGTGGTTGTAGAAGACGAGCCAGTGGGCGGGGCCCAGGAGAGAGTTGCGGTGCCCGCCACGACGCAGGGTTTCGGTGGACAGCGCCTCCCCCAGGACCACGTGGTGTCGCACCGCGTCTGCGTCCTGGGGGTGGGGGAGGTGGCAGCTCAGGGGGCCCCAGGACCACTGCATGGGCGGGAGGCTTAGCCCCCACCTCTACAGCAACCCCTTGGTGACGCCATCCCGGGGCCTCACCAGGCTGCTGCCATTGCCCTGGGCCTCCAGCGAGCGGTTTGTGGGCACAAAGATGGTGTAGGCAGTGGCGGCCTCGATCTGGGGCACCAGCCTGTGTTGCTGGAGGGGGGAAGGGTGCAGTGGGTCAGGGGTCAGTGTGGCCACCTCAATCCTGACCCCGGGAGCCAGGCAGCTCCGTCCAGACCTGGGAGGGGGCCCCTGAACAGACACTCTGCCTCCTCCTGGCCCCCTTACCTGCAGCAGCTCCCGGAAGAGGCTGAAGGCAGGCACCGAGTCCAGCTGCTGCAGCAGCCCCTTGCCCCCCAGCTCAGCCCCTCGCGGAGGCAGCAGGACCTGGGGCAGCACATGGGGCCCGGTCAGCGTGTGGCTGCCTCTCGGCCTGCCCAGGGGACCCTGCACATGCACCCCTCCCGCCACACCTGGCTGAGGATGTGCAGGAGGCCGTTGGTGGCAAGGAGGTCAGCCACGTCCACGCTGGCATTTTGCACCCAGACCCTCTGGAAGAATCAGGCAGGGCTCAGCCCCAGGGGGGCAGGCTCAGCCCCAGGAGGGCAGCGCCCACAGAGAGGCTGCCAGTCGCTCAGGCGCCTGCTGGTGGCACCTAGTCTGATCTGAACACTCAAACCTGGGACCCAGCCCCTGCCAGAGGGGCACTTCAACCTTCACCAGGACCCATGTTTGAAGGACAGGTGTGCAGTGCTACAAGGAGGGATGACACCCCACCAGAGGCTTGTTACTGCTGGGCCAGAGACACAATGTCCACCAGCCAGTGTCTCCTGAGTACACCAGTCCGTGCCAGGCCCTGGGCAGGGTGAGGGGACCCCAATCGCTTCCTCTGGAGCCCTGGTCGAAGGGAGCCTGTGGCCCCCCGCACTCCCCACCACGCCCGGCCTGCCCAACTCTTCCGCCCGGGGCTCGCCACATACCCCACTGATGTTGCGGATGCCCCAGCGCATGGTGGGGCTCAGGGTGGCCACGTCCTGCCCGCCCAGCCGGGCCAGCTCCTCCTCGGAGAGGGCACCCTGGAGAAAATGGGCCCTGAGGGGGGCACCATTCAGAGGGGTCATTCCTGGAACCAGGTGAGTGTAACCTGCTGAGACCCCTGAGGCTGGGGACCGCTTCGGGGTGGGGGGGTAGACACAGGCCAGGCTGAGGACCCAATTCTCCTCCCTGCTCCGGCCCAGAGACCCCCTCGCCCCGCCCGGCCCCGGCTGCCCCACCTGACCAGGTGCGGCAGCATCCTCGGCTGCAGCCAGAAGGCCCGGTCCTCGGGGCTCAGGCTTCGGATGGCTGCCTCAGAGGGGACCAGGGCTGTGACGCTGCTGTTGGTGGGGAGGGTGAGGCCAGCACTCTGATGACCATGGGAGCAGGGGACAGGAGTGGTGAATGCAGCTACCATCTCGAGACGCAGCCTCCGGGTTTGCCCCCCAAATCTGCTTTTGAGGTGCCATGTGGCACCCCTGCATCCAGGGAGGCTTCCTGGATTTCAGCCCCGGACCCCCGCATCCTGTCCTGTCCTACCTTGATCCACTGGTAGAAGCTAGAGAAGTGGGCCTTCGCCTCCAGCTCCTAAAATGAGGAAAAGAGCTGAGGTCGTGAGTCTGGAGGAAAACGGCCTCCCTACCCGGGACCCTGAGCACCGCTTCTCCCTCCCCAAGGGCATGAGAGGATACAAAAAATGCATCTGAGCACCACTTACTTGGAAAATGTCTCCAAAGCAGCTGAAGCCGTCACCCCCAAAGCCAGGGGGGCATGTGCAGACCCGCTGACCTCCTCCCGCTGCCCGGCAGGTGGCCTTGGTGGGGGTGGGGCAAGACCCGGCCCTCCATTCAGCACCCATCCCCAACCAGCCCCCGTTTCTCTGTTCACCCCCGTCACCCATCCTCCTGCTTTCTGCCCGTCAAGCCACCCACTCCTCTATCTGTCCATCCATCTGGTCTCCGTTTGCAGTGCTCCTTTGGCAAGCCTGCCCTGCCCTCCCGGGTCACGGGGCACTGGGCAGGAGAACAACTGCATGGCGTGAGGATGGGTGGGTCAGGGGCAGCCCAGGGCTGAGGGAGCCCACGGAGACCCTTATCCTGCTTGGGGGGCTGACCCCAGGGGGGCCTGTGCTGAGGAGGAGCCGTCAGCGGGGTCAGCAGCTGAGCACACAGGGGCAGAAGTGTGGGGTGGCGTTAGAGCAGAGCCAGGTCAGGGGACAGCGGGGAGCTCAGGGTGGCCGAGGTGGGCTAGGTGTGGGGGTGGAGGGGGGCTGAGCCTTTGGAGGAGGGAGGGCACTGTTCTCAGGGTGAGGGAGTGCCATGGTCCAGTTTGGGGTTGGAAGGTGCCCAACTTCACAGGAGAGAGGGATCCCCACAGAGAGAGGGCCCACCCGGGAGACCCTCCCCAGGGCTCCGAGCCCGCACATCCCCTCACCAGGTCGTGGCAGCCACCGTTGCCCACCCGGCAGGGGTCGATGGGGCTGCACACGTAGCCGTCTCCAGCGAAGCCCAGCTTGCAGGTACAGCGGCTCTGAGAGGCCAGGGGGTACGGGGGCGTGTTCACCCTCAGCGTCCAAACCTCCCCACCACCACCTTGGCTCTCACTGGGGCACTGCCCACGGGAGGCCTGCCCAGGCCTAAAGGCACGTCTCCCAATCCCGCCTTGGAGATCCGATTTCCTGATGGGGAGACCAAGGCCCCCGAGAGGAGCCTGGCTCTTGGGATCAGTCCAAATAAGCGATGGCATCAGCAGAGAAACATCCTCTCTGCACGCAGGGCCTGGGTGGCACAGCTGGCTACCCCACCATGGACATTAAGGTCAGCAGTGTGAGGTGAGTGGGCAGGTGTCTACCCCAGGGAGGGCAGTCCTGCTCCCACCTCCACCTCTGCCACCCTGATCCCCCTGCTAACTGTCCACGCTGCGGGGTGAGTGGTGGGCGGACACTGTGCTCCTTGCTCTCGGTCACCACTGCTTGCAGGTTGGGCTGTCTAGCCCTGCTCATTAAATCGTCAGGTTCTGAATTTTCGGGCTCCTGCTGAGGTTCGGAGGCCCCAGCTCTCACAGGCCCTGCAGGCTGATGGCCCAGGAGCTGCCACGAGACCCTGAGGACAGCGAGTCCCTCTGGGCCCTGCACAGGCCTGGACCAGGCAGAGGCTGACCCTGATCAGCCAGGCCTGGCCTCCTCAACTTGAGTGTTCGTTATGCTGAAATGCCTGCCAGTCCTAGGTTCACCAGGAAGGTTCCTGGAGCTGGATTCTGGATTGAGCCTAAGTGATTAGATTGTGAGATTACAAAATTCCAGAGCTGGATTTCCATGAATCTAAAATGCTGATATGTCATTCCTCACAGACAGGGTCTCTGCCTGCTTTGCTCAGCACTGAGGTGCCTGAGTCTAGAGTAGGAGCTAGCAGGAGATAACAGGTGCCTGATAACATATGGGAGATCCAATAGAAGAATGAGAGAATTCATCCCAGATCACGTGACTCAACATTTCAGAGCAGGATTCTCCTTCGTGTTTGTGGTTCAATATCGTGAGTTTGCAGGCTTGGTGTGGATGTTCCCAGGGACAGATGGGGTCGGGGATTGTCCCCAGGACCGAGACCTCACCCATTCTACTGTCCCAAGGCCTCCCGCCTCACCTGCCCGGGGCCCACGTAGCTGCAGAGGGCGTCCTGGTGGCAGCCACCTCGTGCGTCCAGCTCACACTCGTCGATGGCTACACAGACCCGGCCATCCCCGCTCCAGCCTTTGTGACATGTGCAGCGGTAGGTGCCCAGGTCCCCAGGGACACAGTCGGCCTGTGAAAGCCATGCACTCAGGGCTGTGGGCAGAGGGCAAGGGAGTCCCGCCTCCCCCACCCGAGCTGTCCCTTCTAGCCCCTAGCTCAGGACTAGGGTGCAGCCAGACTGACGTTTGCTGAGCAGCCTCCGCGGTCTGGGTGGGAACAGGGGTTGCTGGGTGTGCAGTAGAAGCCATCACCCTCAAAGCCATTGAGGCAGAGACATCTGGGGGAAGAGGGGAAGGAGTGGCCTCCAGTGAGCCTCCATGAGAGGCTAGAGGCTGAGCAAGGTCATGGATGGAGGGCAAAGAGGAAGCACGGGTCCTCACCTGGTGACAGCCCCCTGGGTAACACAGCGGGCATGCTGGTGGCAGTTCTGGGCCAAGCCCGTGGGCCCACAGTCCCCCAGGGACTCATTGCAGAAGCGGCCGCTAAAGCCAGGGGCACACGTGCCCTGCTGGCACACACCCCCACTGCCTGGACGGTTGTCACATAGTCCGTGGACACAGCCGCAGTCTGTGGGGAGGAGATAGGGGCAGGGAAACTTAGGCAGGGGCAGAGCTGACTAGGGGTTAGGGTGGGTATGGGGGGAGGCTGTGAGTGGGATAGCCTGTATAGTTTTAACCTCAGGGTCATGAAATCAGAGATCACTTCAGACCTAATGAATAGGCAGAGGAAATGCAAAAAAATTCTGTGCTTCCAATTCCCCCATTCTAGCTGCCCTGGCCCCAACACTACCACTAGGAAGTTCTTCTGTATGTCTGACCTAAATCCAGCATGCTTTAGATTAAGCCATGGACCTCTTCCTGGCATGGGTGAAGGAGGCAATATCTGCTTCTGTTCCCAAATCCTTCATCACTCCCTCTGGCCTTCACCCCTCCTCCTGGGGCCTGGATCCCCTTCTTGAGAACCCCCAGAGGTTTCTAACCTGACCCTTTTTTTCCCCAAGAGGTAGCCTGGCACAGACCACCCACCTTCCTGGCACTGGTCTCCATGCTTGTTTGGGTTGGAGCAGATGTGGCAGGCGATGCCTTTGTAGTCTGGGAAACAGAGGCAGGCCCCGTTGCCCTGGACCCCATCGCTGCACTGGGGGTTGGGCAGGAGGTAGGGTCAGTCATAGGGAAAAGGCTCCCCGCATTCCCTCCCCTCACAGGCTGACTCTGAGCTCCTGCTCCCCTCCTGGAAGAGACCTTTAAAGTCACCAACGCTGCTGAAGAACTGACCCCTAACAGGCACCCAGCCCTGGAAGCTTCATGAGCGACTTCCACTCGACCTAGAAACATGTAACTCTTCTCCCATAACCAGGTGCTAAAGTAACACTGACATCACAAAGCAGCAAAAACAAAACATGAAAGAAGAGTGCTGGCATATAGCCTTTATGAAAATAGATGTAAAAAAATGCAAAACACTTTGTTTTTAATTAAAGTATTAAAAACAACTTGACCCAGCTTCCATTACCTAGAGGTGAGAAACCCAAGGCCAGAGAGAGGTAGGTGAGTCTCAGACACGCAGCCATCACCAGCCAGCTGGGGAGAGAGCCCCCCAGCCCCACATCACCCCAGGGAGAGGATGGACTCACGTTGCCTTTGCCGTAGCAAGGGTTGGAGAAGCCCCCAGGACACTGTGCACAGTCAGGTCCGAAAAACCCTTTGCAGCAGCCGGGTTTCTGTAAGAGATGGCCACGCCACCCCGGAGGAAGGGGCTGGGTGAGGCCCAGCCAGGACGCCTTTTCCGCCCTTAGGATGCAGCCCACTGAGGAGGGCGGACCACTCTGTCCCACTTGAGAGCCCCAGAGGAGAAGTGAGTGCCGGGATCCCCCTAGCAGTGTGTGTCCTGTGCCCGGGGCTCACCGTGATGGTCTGGTTGCAGTAGCGGGCACAGCCCTTCTTGAGAACGTTGAGCCCAGTAGGGTCGTGGATGTAGACGCACTTCTCCGGGAAGATGTCCTGGGATGGGGCGTGCCAGGCTGGTCAGCCCCCTCTGCCAGGCATCCTGGACACGGGGCCTCAGCCCTCTGGGCCCGGCACCCCCATCCCCACCATGCCAGGAGGGGGCTGTGCCAAAGGGTGCTCACTCACCAGCTGCACGCTGTTGGGGGGGCACGTGCTGGTGTTCAGAGCTTGGCAGTCCACGCAAGAGCCCTGGGCGGGTGGGGAGGTGGGTCAGTCATTGATTTATTCAGCACACTAAGAAAGCGTCTGTGAGCTGGGACTTGAGGGAAACAGCCATCCAGGGGAGGGCAAGGGCGTGGCTTTGCAGGCAGAGGACAGGAAGGTGAGGATGGGGGGCAGCACACGGGGGAGGGGCGGGGATTAGGAGGCAGGGTCTGGGAGGGGAGGGGAGCTGGAGCCTGAGCGAGAATCTTAGTTCTCAAAGATGGGATCAAGGGGGCTGGTGACGGTTGGATGGGGAGTCTAGGGGGTTGCTTGGGGTCTGCAGCCGGGTTCCATCTGCTGACTCAAGGCCTTGGCTGCGAGGTCTGGGTACAGGAGGCCCCGGACTGCACGGGGTGGGGCCCACGCTCACCGCCACGACTTTGTGCTGCTGCTCGTCGCAGTGCTTGGGCAGGATGGGCAGGATGGTCGGGGGCAGCAGGATGCCCTCCAGCATGTGGATCACTCCGTTGGCAGCCGGCAGGTCCACTCTCTGCAGCGGGACCCCCTGAGGTCCCAGCAGGATGCGCCCCTGCCACAGAGACCCTCTGTGCTCCTGACCGCGCCTTCCATCCACTGCCGCTGCCGCTTCGCTGGCTCCGAGCGGCCCCGCTGCCATGCCCAACCCCTCTCCCCGTGCCTCGGCACATGCCTCCTGCCCCAGTCCGTGCACCCTTGCCCACCGTCCCCACTCCTTGGAGCCCTCACACCCTGCTGGGCCTCGGGAGGGAGACGTGTCTGAGCCACGACCACCTCCCCCTGCCTCCGACCGGGGCCTAGCAGAGCCTCCTACCAGCCATGGGGCTTGCAGCTCTCAGGCGGGCCCGAAAGAGGCCAAAAACTGGCCGGACATCACTAGGCCCTCACCACCCATTCATTCCAGAAGCTCCTGCACCCTCACCTCCTCGGAGATGTTCACGGCCAGCACCTGATTTGCCAAGGTGAGGACCTGACGCTTGGAGATGAGCTTCTCCACAGTCATCTAGGGCAGGAGAGAGGGTGGCCTTGGGGTGGGCAGTGGCCACATCTTGGGGCCACATCCAGTCCCACCCAGGTGACTCACAGTCACTCCCTCAGCCCCCAGACTCTCCTCTGTGCTGTGATGGTCCAGAGGGGAGGGAAGGGAAGATGGGGGGCAGAATGGCCCCTGGGAAAACCAGAACCCACAGGCAGACCCTGAGACAGCCCCAGCCGTGGGTGTGAGCTGGCAGCCGGCCCGAAGGCAGGCTCTTACCTGGCCGTGGCTGTAGATGTGGTACCGCACCAGCTCCTGCAGTTTGGACAGACCCTGGCAGGGGAGAGAGGACTTGGCGCCTGGAGGTCCGGTGGGGGCCCCCCACCCCCCACCCCTAGCTGCTTCTCCCCATCCGATCTCACTGCGGTGAAGAGGTAGATGAGGCGGCCATCGCGCAAGCTGTCCACAGCCTCGTTGCTTGGGACAAAGACTGTGAAGGGTCCGGGCCCGTCCAGGAGGGAGGGCAGCCCGCAGTTCTGTGGCGGTAGGAGGGAGGCTCAGGGGGGCTCCGAGGTCAGCCCCTGCCTCCGGGCCTTGCCTGGGCCTGGCCACCCTCAGTCCTGGGAGAACTCCCAGCGGGGGGCAGCGGGAAGCCGGGGCAGCGGGCCCTGCCACTGCAGAGCTTCAAGATTATGCGGGGCAGGAGCTAGGACAGGGCACGGGCAAAGGCCCACGGTACCCAGAATCCCAGATCGCCGTGGGGAAGTTTCTGGGGACAAGGAGGGGTCCTGGGCCAGGAGCCCTCCCCCCACCTCACCTCCAGGATGGTTTCGAAGCGGCTGAAGGCCTCGGTGGAGGCCAGGATCTGGCCGATAGATCTCTGTAGGGAGTGGCGAGCGTGAGGACCCCAGGGAAGGCAGAGGCTGCCTCAGCCCCGGGGGAAGGCGCGTGCTGCCGCCCTGCCCAGAACCGGGCCTGCCTCCTCCCCGGAACTCTCTGAGGGTCCGAGGTCTCCCAGGGGCTGAGGGTGGGGGCAGCGGGCGGTGCGGCTCACCGAGGGGTCCCCAGAGAACCCTGGGCGGGGCTGCCACTGCAGGGCAGTGACCACGTGGAAGACGCCGTTGGCCGCGGGGTAGTTGGCCCTCTGGATGGTGATGGTCTGCTGGGGCTGCTCCTCGTACCTGTAGGTGTATTTCTGTGGAGACAGGGGGCGTCTGTCTGAGCCCTCCTAGGCCAGCCTCGGCCTCTTCTCCTGGGCCCCCACCCGCTGCGCACCCGGGACTCCGCCGGCCCCCGCCTCACCGTGAAGCGGCTGAAGCTGACGGTGATGAGCTGCCCGGCCAGCGTCCACCACCTGCGCGTCTGCCGGGCCCCCGGCTCCTCCAGCACGTGCTGCCCCGCGATGATGTGCTGCCTGCACAGCTGCTGGGCCAGGGACGCCTGCGGGCGCCGGGGGACAGGGTGCTGAGTGAGCGCAGGGCGGCGCGGCGCCACCCCGAACCCGGGCCCGGCCTCGGCTCCCTGCGTCAGGGGCTCGATGGGGACGGACTCACGTTCATGGTCCTGGAGGAGGTGAAGACGGACGGCACCAGCACCGTGAAAGGGCCGGACGTGGCAAGGATCTCCCGGCAGCCCTGGTCTGGGGGGCAGGGCAGAGGGTGCATCCGAATGAATCTGGGGGAGCCCCTGGGGGAAGGGGGACTGCACCTGGGAAGACCTTTAGGCATCAGTCCCAGGCTTGGGGCAGAGAAGGGTGGGGAACACCGGGTCTAGGTTGGGGGGGATGGTGGCGGGGTGGCCAGCTCTGGGCCCACCGTGAGCCCCCCGCAGCCCACAGCCTGCTTCCACAGCCTCCGCGGAGCCCGGCTTTCCCCCACTGACAGTCTGCGGGCTGCGAGGGGCCGGAGCGGGGCCACACACCCAGCATGGCGACGGCGGCTCTCAGGCGCAGGAACACCACGCCCGCCTGGCTGGACTTCTGCACCTCGTGGAGCAGGTGTCCGTAGCAGGCGCGTCCGTCCCCTACCTCGCCCTCCTTGCACACGCAGCTGGGGGCGCGGAGAGCACCGGTCAGGGTCGGGGGGCCATAACCAGGACCCTGCACCCCCCTCACTGCCCTGCTGGGGAGGGCGGTGCCCACGTGCCCACACTTGCTCCTGCCTGCTGCTCCCCCCGCCCCGCCAGAGCTGGCCCTCTCTGCTCTGCCCCCTGTGCCCCCAACTGAGGCCCCTGTGCCCACCTGGCTTTCCCATCCGGGGTCACCTGGCAGGTGGCCGACCGGTCGCAGGAGTGGGAGAAGCAGAAGTTGAAGCAGCCCGCAGAGGCGTTGTGGTTGATGCTGAACAGGCCGGGCTTGCAGGAGCAGAAGGCCTGGGCCGCCACGCAGAGGCGGAGAAGGACATCAGGCAGTGGAAGCGGCTGGCACTGGCCGTGCCTGCAGAGCCCCACTCCACCCGACCACCGCCCTCAGAGCGGGGTCACCTTCCTCTTCCCACAGAGCCCACGACTTGCGCAGGGAGGGTCCCGCAGCTGGGGGTGGACCGTGGGGCAGGGCGGGCACCCCGCTCACTTTGCCTGGCTGCTGGTACACACACAGGGTGGAGTTGCTGGGGCAGCCACCGTGGTTGGTGATGCACGGGTCCTGGGGCAGACACACCGTGCCGTCGCCATGGTAACCCTCAGGACAGTGGCACTCTGCCTGCCCCTTGGGGCTCACCGAGCACCGTGCCAGCGGAGCGCAGGGCAAGGGCCGGCAGGGGTCAGGGGCTGCCAGGGCAGAGAGAGGGGAGACCAGGTGGGCTGGGCACCCAGGAGCCCTTCCTCTCCCCAACAAGAGGACCTGCAGTTGCAGTGGCAGGTTAACCCCCTGGACGCTGAAGACAGCTGCCTTTCCCTGCCAGTGGGCAGGTTGCCCTCACCAGGACAAAGGATGTCATCCTGACACCTGCCCACCCCACACTGGGGTCCTGGGCCCCAGACCCAGGCTCACCTCGGCATTCGCTGCCCTGTAGGGTATGGCCAGGCAGGCAGCTGCAGGTGGGGGCCTCTGCGGAGCACTGGGAGTTCTTAGGGCAGCGCAGGGCCTGGCAGGCGGGCAACTCTGAGCAGAGAGAGGGAGGGCACTGAAGCAGCCCAAAGTCCCAGGTTGGGGAGGACACAGGGGTGAAGGTGTAGCCCAGGTTGCTTCCTGGTTCTGCCCTAATTTGCTGGATGACTGGGCAGACCCCTGCCCTCTCTGGGCCTCTAGGCAATTGAGGTCCTGATGACACCCCCTCCCCTGACCAGGCCGCCTCTCCTGCTCTGGCCCCCCAAGGAACCTGTGCCTCAGGCTGTCCCAGCAGCACTGCCTACCTTGATCACAGCGGGGTCCAGTGTATCCAGCAAAGCACAGGCATTTTCCGTCCCCGAGCGGCCCATGTCTGCACACGCCGTGCACACAGCTGCACACTGGCAGGGACACAAGAGCCAGGTGGGACCCCATCCTCACCCGGGGACACGCAGGGTCACTCACCCTCAGCATTTCCAGAACCCAACTCTAGCAGGGACAAGCCTGAGGGTACAGAGCTGGGATGCAGAAGCACAGGGAGGTGGAAGGGCTTGACCCAGCCTGGGGCCCAGGGAGCATTGCATTTGCCAGGGCTGGGGTGTGATAAAATGAAATGGGTGTCGCTGTTGGGGAAGCGTGCAGAAGAGGGGCAGGGAGGGAGGCTGGAGGCCCAGGTGGGGCTGGTTGTAGGGGGTCCAGATGAATGCCTTAGGCCCTAGGTGGATGCCGGCCGGCCCTCCTACCTCCTAACCCCCTCACCTGACTGGCAGTCAGGTCCAAACCGGTTGGGGTCTCGGCACTCCTGGCAGGCAGAGCCACTGAAGTTTTCCTAGTTGGGGGGTGCTCCAGTTCAGTGTGGCTACTCCCCCCACCCCACCCCCGTGCCATCCACAGCCCCACCCTTACCTGGCACACACAGGTCCCGTCTCTGGCCATGCCATCCAGGCAGGTCCCGTGGCCGTTGCATGGGGTCTCAGCACCCCCAGGGCACTCTGTGGACACCCGGCCCACCAAGAACTCAGTTTCACCTCCAGGACTCTGGATTCACCCTGACCCTGGCAGCTCTGGCCAGCCCGGGACTCAGCCCCTCCCCCAAGGCAGTCACCCTTGGAGGCTGTCAGTAAAGGTTCATTCAGTGAACAAGGTGAAAGCGACACAGGCAGAAGCTGCAGGCGGGAGCCTGGGGCTGGAGTGTGAGGAGCAAGGCTGGGGTCCCCTCCCACTCCCGGCTGTACCGTAGCACTCGGATCCCCAGTAGCCAGGGCAGCAGGCCTTCTGCACCACGTGCTTCCAGCACTCCACGCTGCAGCCGCTCATGGACAGCAAAGAGTCCCCCAGCTGCACCTCGTAGCTGGAGACAGAGGGTGGGAAGGTGGGCGGGTCTCCCAGCTGCAGCCTCCACCCCGCACGGTTCACCAGCACCCTTACCCCCCTCCCCTCCCTGGCCCAGCCTGGGCTGGGATGTAACAGGTGCTCGACAAATGTCCCTCTGCCCCCACCCTCTCCCTCCCTCCCTGCCCATCACTGCTCTACTGGAAGGACCGTAGTTGGGGCTGACAGGCGCGTGGATAATGGGTCCCTGCCCTCAACCTGCCCCCCTCGGGTTGTTCCTGGAAGCGGACTGGGATGGGGTGGGGGCCGCACCGGCAGTCCTGGGATATCTTCTCCGGTGACACCCGCAACCAGCCGGAGGGACACAAGCGTCTCCTGATGGCAGCGCATGGGGTGCAGGGTGTGTGGGTGACAAACTTCGTCTTCGTGTCGCAGCGTTTGGACTGCACCTGGGCCACGGGCGGAGAGCAGCACAGCAGGCTGGACCTCAGCAAGGCTGAGCCCCTCCCTGGGCCTCAGTTTCCCGTCAGCTCAGGGGGGACACGGGACACACGGGGCCCTGAGAGACTGGGGGACACTGCCTGCCAGGGCTGCTGTCACAGCCACGCACCGTTGCTCTCACTCCTAACTCCTGCCCAGAAGCCTCAGGCTCTCTCTCTTCTGAAGTGAAGGGAATTTGGCCGTTTTTTCCCGCTTCAATCCATTTCAGGTGGGGAAACTGAGGCCCGGGGAGGGTGGTCCTTGTTCACTTAGTTATGGAGCGCTAATGGGGGGCTAGAGCCCACTTCTCCCAGCTCTCAGTCCGGTGCTCATACTTCCCTTTCATTTAAAACAGACAAGAACTGGCATGCTGACGCTGCATGGAGAGTACAGTGACTCCGTACTTAGTCTGGTTTGCAGCTGCCCCCAAGACCCACCCCGTGGGGTCAGCCCCACCCGTCACGCTGCTCCTTTTCCCGTGCTACCACCTGATGACCATCTCCAGCCAGGTCCATGGCCCAGGGCTGGCCTGCACGTGTGAGCGTGCGGGTGCAAGCTGCCCGTGTGCATGTGGGCTGGTCAGGCCCAGGTGGTCGAGCCCTGATTCCGGGCCGGGCCCCTGGCGCTCACCCAGGACCCAGACAAGGCCAGCAGCCAAAGGGATGGGGGAACCCAGGAAGCTTCCTCGGGAGGCGACAGCAGCAGCAGCTGCTGCTGCATGCACCAGAGCTGAGCAGAGACGGTGCTCCTGGCAGTGGGAACACCAGAAGAGAGGCCCGGAAGTGGGGAGGAGCAACCACGAGTGAAGAGGCTGGAAAATGACCTGAGGAAGGGGCTGGCGGGTGGCGGCCGGGGTGGCCGGACCTTGTCAGCCCAGGCGAGGTGGAGGTGGGGGCTGCTCTGTGACATCGTCTGTATTTTAAATGGGCCCCCAGGTGTGAGAACAGAGTGGAGTTGGGGGCAAGGAGAACTGAGGGTGGCCTGGGCTGAGGAGGGGGCTGTGGGGTGGATTGAAGACATTCGAGGTGTGGTGTTGACAGGACTTGGGCAGCAGGCAGCAGGCAGTAAATTCCAAAAAACTACAGCGCTGTTCTCTGGGAGGCTGAATCTAATCTCCTGGTAGTGAGCGAGAGAACAGGGCAGAGGAAAGTTATGTTTTGATGGGGGGAGGAAGCTTGGGGCATGGCCTGGACAAGCTGAAATGTTCTCATCTAGAAAAGTGCTGAACATACTAAGATCCAAAGGGAATGAGCTCAGACTCTCTTTCCTGGAACAAATTACAGATGTGCGGCTTCTAGAAGCAAGAAAAAAAGAAGAAATAGTGCCCCAGACGCTTTCTTCTGAAGGGCACGAGAATGCTAGGGCCTGTCCCGGCAGCCGTGATTTGGCCTTTTCTGCTTATGCCTCTGCGGTCTGCAAAACAGGGAAGTTGCTGGGAGCGGCCCAGTGCCAGGCCGTGGGGCTGGAGGTTGTGGTCTCATTCTCCACCCTGTGGCTCCGTCTTTGCTGAGCCAGAGAGCGGCTAGGAAATTGGGTAACTCGAGGGCTGAGCAGCTGCTGGCTCAGGGGAAGACCCCCCGAGGGCCACCTGGGCAGCCCGGCAGAGCTGCCAGGGCGTCAGCACATGGCGGGAGATGCTGGTCGCCCCAGGGAGGGCTCAGGGCAAGTAGGAGAGTGCTGTTCCCACGCTTGGGAGAGTGCCCAGGCTCCAGGGAGCGGTGGGAGCCTGGTTTCCTAATATCTACGGTGAGTGGTTCTCATGAGACATAGGATGCCAGGAGGGCTGAGTGACGGTGAGGGTGGGAGGGAGGAGGCCAGCATAGCTGCAGCCCATCCACAAGGACCCCCAGGCTCTCCTCCCTGGTCCAAGCTGGCTGTGTCCCAGCCCCCGAATACAGCTGGGGGTGATCGGAACCAATGACTGACTACAGGGAGAAAGTCCTGGCCTGAGGCCCCTTGGTGACCTTGTCCCCATTGCCCAGAACATAAAGAGGTGGTGAGATGTATGAAATCTCCTTACATTGTACATATGAGGAAACGGAGGCACAGAGGGGCAGGAACCCACCTGCAGGGCTCAGCACAGCCCCAGAGCTCTTGGCTCTTCCACCATGACTGATGCCATCTCAGTCCCAGGTCTGCTGAAGCAGGTAGGGACCCACCACCACCACCACACAAGGAACCCCAAGGTGTGCAAGAAAAAGAGCCTGATGGTGGCAACTGCCTGGTAGGGGACCCTGCCCAAGCCCTTCCCCTTTCTGGCCCCCAGCCTGCCCTTAGTGCCTTGGGGACAGGGGCACCTGCCCCAATAGTCAGATGAACTTGGGCTCCAGGAAAGGTCCTCCACCTGGGTACAGCCCCCACGCAGGTGGCTTTGAGGGGAACTTGCCACAGCCACCTGCCCATCCTGCACCCCTGGACAGGGAGTGGCAGGTAGTGGTCTGCAGTTCCCAGAACGGGAATGATTGACTTCTGCATCCCTGGGGCCTTGGCATCCTCACATGGAGACCTACAGGACCCAGTGCCCCGTGGCTGCAAGGATTCGGGGGTGTTACCCCCAGGCTGTGTGCAAGGCTGGGCATTTGATAAACAGTGGCTTTCAGGATTTAAGGTGATAGCGCTGACTGTGTTTCCTGGAGGGGGGTTGCAAATCTCATTGTGGCTCCAGGCACGCTCAGGCCTGGGCACAGGCCCGCACACGTGCTCACTCCCAGCATGCACGCCGGTGTTCCACGTGGGCCTCTTGGTTTGCCAGCCCCGCATGGGTTGGGGGCAATCACCTCTCCAATCCCCAGGCCAGGGTCACATAGGGGTCTGGAGCTCAGTCTGGGAAGAGGGGGCAGGACCTGGCTTTACACCCCCTCACCCCTAGGCGGGTGCCACACCACATGATCAGCTGTCTGGGGCACAGTTTGAGGAGCACAGGCCACCGTGCCCCTGCCGCCCCAGGTGCCCAGACACAGACCATCAGCCCGAGGAGGTAGGCACAGCAGCCCAGCCACCTGCGCCTGATCAGAGGACAGACGCCAGCGGCCCCACATGGCCCCAGCCCCCTATCCTCCCTGCCCCCACTGCTGACTGGCAGAGCCTCACCACCACACCCCTCACACCCATTCCCACTCACCTTCTGCCCCCTAACAAAGCTGGAGCCCACCAGGCAGACGGCCAGGAGGCACAGCAGCAGGAGGTCCCGGGGCCCCGCCATGGCAGGCGGTGGCTGGCTGACACTGTCTGGGAAACAGTTGGGGCTGCCAGCGGCGTGGGGAGTGAGCTCTAGGAGGCAGGCACAGGGTGGACAGGCGGGATGGGGCGGGCAGTCGCCTTAAAAGCGTCGGAGGCCCCGCCAGCTCCCCCCGCCGCAGGAACCAGCCAGGATTTCCTCCTGCGTATCAGCAGCCTGCAGACGGAAGGGAAAGCACTGCCCGCTGACCCCTGCGTGGTCGGCCCAGACCCTGCTCATGGCTTCCCGGCCTGGGACCCTCCTCCTGGCTGTCCCAGCCTCTCCATACACCATTAGCGCCACCCCCCCCAACCCCCCACCCCCAGCCAAAGTCTGAGGCTCCAAAGCAAATGCAAATGACTCCCCACCCCATCTGTCTGCCAGGCTGAGCCTTTTCAGAGGTCCTGTGGGATTCTGGTCATCCAGGAGGTAAAGCAGCTTCTGAGTCGGTGTGAATGTGCCCACTTCAGCCTTGCCACCTGCTAAAGGCTATGTGCTGGGTGCTGAACCTAGCAGATACCCCATGGGGTAGCGCATCCTCTCACTGGCCAGTTCCAATCGCTAGGCCTCCCCCGCCCTGGCCCTCACTTGCAAAGTGCATCTCCATTCTCTCCCCTGGGTGGGGCCCCTCCCTCCCCGACCCACTCAGCAGCCCATGTGACTGGCTGGCTTCCACTGCCTCCTCCTGCTCTCCTCCAGCCGAGATGGCCTTTTTACTCCAAAAAAGTGTCAAGCAAGCTCCCTTGGTGGCAACCATCACCCCAGAACTTCTCTTAAGTCCTGTCTCAGGTCAAAGGTCACCAGGTCAGAGAGTGTCCCTGTACCCAGGCTGCAGGGTCCTTCCAGTTTCATCTGCTCCAGCCACCAGCTGACACTGGCTTTAGTTATGTCTCCAGTGGGATATAACTATCCCACTGGAATGTCAGCTCTAGGAGAGCAGGGGAGGTGTCTGGCTGGCATACAGAGTAGATGCTTAATACATACTTGTGGAATGAATGAATGAATGTGGGTACTTTCATTTCCCTTTGGTTACTGGTAGGAAAACTGAGGCTCAGAGGGGCTAGGTAACTTGTCCAAGGTCACTCAGCTCAACAGCACTGAACATTCAGTTGCAGGCCCGCTGCCTGCAGTCTCTCCCCACAGAGATCCTGTCCTTGTGTTGGGGACAGCTGTTGCCAGCCTCTCTCAGCCTGTGGGGCCTGGGGACAGTAGCCCAGGTGGTGAGTCCTTTATGTGGTAGCCCCAGTCTGGCATTTACAGATGGTATAACTGAGATGGAGAGAGGCAAAGGCGGACCATAGAGCCAGGTGGCCATTTGTAGTAGATTCGAGGTTGGGTTGGGGCACAGGGACTGCCTCAGAAATCCTAGGTGTTACCTCAGCAGGGCTCCCTGAGGCGGCCCCCTTACCTCTGAGGATATGGATGCAGATGGCCTCAGGGTCCTCTCCCCTACCCTAACACCTGGGCCCCACCCCACCCCACACTTCTCTGCTGGCAGTCAAAGACCATCTTAGTGGGACCCTGCCTGGCCCCCACATCCATGCTGGTGATCCCAGACTCCAGGCCTGTTCCCCACAATAAACTACATCATGTAGTGGGGTTGGATCCAGGTGAGAAACTTGAGGCCTGTAGGGCCAAGCTGAAGAAGCAGGCATCAGCTGTTCCTGAGGAGTGCCACAGACTCCTTTCGTTCACCCCTGAGGCTGGCAATTTAGGCCTAGCCCAACATGGCACTGTCAAGGGAGGTCCCCAGCCATCCTCCATCACTTCACTCCAGGCTGCCCAACAAGCATCTGGCCCTAGAAGGCCCTCCCACCTCCCCACCCACCTTTCTCTCCCCAACACCTCATTTTCCCATGGCTGCAGGGCACCTTCTCTGCCCCACGCCTGCTGGGACCCCAGTGGCACCTGGAATAAAAGACCCAGACTGTGTCAAACTTTGCTTTATTGGAACAGAGAAAGTAGGCAACGGAGTCACGCTCAGTGCTGGCAGCTCTAGGCCCCGGCCCCACCCTCAGCCCCAAGGCCTGGGGCACCCTTCCCCATGGTCCAGGGGAAGGCTTCATTGTGAAAAGCTGCCCCCGGGCAGGGGCCTGCAATGTGCGTTTCACTACCAGCTTCATGACGGGCAGCAAAAGGCCAACGACCACAGCAAAGCAACAAAGGACAGGACTCGACACTTCAGGACAGGACACATAAAGACCCACAGTGCCACGTGTCAACAACAGTGCCACGACAAAAGACACAATACTAGGTGTCGGTCCTGCCACCCCAGGGGGCAGGCAACACACCACAGGAGGCTGACAAGATGGGCAGCCCTGGACGGGGCATTTTGATCCCAGGATTCAAAAGAATGAACTGGACACGTGTGTTCACTTTCTCTTCAAGGAGAGTCAGATTAAGGTACCAAAAGGGAGGAGAGCAGATTTTTCAAAAGAACAAAAAAAGCCTGCTTCCCCGTTCTGGGTGGGTACCAGGCTGGATACGGGGGGCGGCCGTGCAGTGGGCTAGCCGGTGAGCTCAACAGGCAGCTCCCGGCCGCACAAGGCCTCCCACTGGCGGGCCAGCAGCGAGATGAGCTTCTCGCGGCTCTCAGCACTGGGCACAAACACCTGCCACTGCACCTCGCAGCCCTGACCGGCCTTGACCGCGCCACCCGGCACCTCCCCAAAGTGGTCCAGGGTGACGGTACCCATGAGGTCATGGCCCTGAAAATCATCAAAGACAAGGGTGAGGGCCTGTGGGTAGGTCTGGTAGCCCATGAGCACGCGGTCCAGGTCGCGGACACGGCGGCCATCATCCAGCCGGTACCTGTCCCTCTGGGGAGGCTCCTTGGCGAACTCGGGCAGCGGGTAGTGGACATAATCTTCATCCAGCAGGAAGATCTCGGTGCTCGTGAGCAGGAGTGTCTTGGGGTGCAGCATGCCCCTGCAGCGCCCAGGGGGTGGCGCACCCACCTGGAAGGCCTGCAGGTACAGCAGGATGCTGGGGGCTGGCGCCTTCTCTGGGGCAGCCATCTTCTGAGCCACGATGAATGTCAGGTCCCCAATTTCCTCCTCACTGGGGTAGGTGAACTTGACACGACTCGAGTGGATCAGTTCATAGTTCTCCATTTTCCCTGAAGAGAGGGATGTGCAGGGGTCTAGTCTAAGGACTAGACCGTGGGGCTGGGGTGTCAGTGGCTCCAGGCCACTCGGCGAGCCCTGCATGGACTGCCATTTGTCAGGCAGGGGCGAGCCCTCCCAGTCCCCTCCTCAGGCACAGACCCACAAGCCAGCAGCCCACACCAGGGCAGACACTTGGGATGTGTCTGCTGGATGGCTCAGGTTTGCTGGGATGGAGACTCGGCCATGGAAAAGTCCCACAGAAAACCCTGGCCAGCTAAGCAGAAAGAGAGACAGAAGAAATGAGAGGGACACTGGCAGAGAGGGTTCCAGTGTCCTGAGGGGCTCCAGAGCTGGCTGTGCCCGAGGACGCAGTGTGGTGGCACCCGGGTCCTGCCTGCAGCCTGAGCTGGGTGGGGCTGTGAGCAGTACCTGGAATGGACGTACCTGTAGTTTTGTTCCCAAATTCGGAGTAGAAGTCCTTGTCGGCAGGCTCAGGGGAGGGCGTGCGCTCCAGCGAGGAGAGCACAGCCATGAGGTGCTGTAGAAAGCAGTGTGTCAGGTAGCTGTCTCGTGTCAAGCAGGTAACCACCTGCACTGGGGAGGAGCCTGCACGAGAAGGGGCCAGTCATGGTCACAGGCCACCACTCCTCCAGCCCCATTCTGCCCCTCTGGAGCCACCTCTCATCTCTAACAGGTCTCAACACAGACCTGAAAACTCAGGACCAAGAGGGCCACATGGGAGAGCACGGCTAAGGGTCTAAGGAGACGGCCATTTCTCAGGCCGGAAGGGCTGTGACATTTTTCCAAAAGGGGATAGAGAGGCATTAGGGAAAGAGCTTAGCTTTTTCTCTTCAGGAAGTGTGAGTCAGAAACATCCTGCCTGTGAACCCAGGGCCCGCTCTGCCTGCATGCTGGCCCTCGGCTCCCTGGCCCGGCACACTGCTGCTGCCCACCCCGCCTCTCACCCAGCTCAGGGGTGAGTTCTGCATGCTCAACAGTTCCTGGAGCTGCTTCCTCCCACCCGGGCTGACGGGCTTGGAAGAGGAGAGATAACTCTGCCTAAGATAAGGCACTCGTGTATGGAAGGTGGAAGCCCCTGGTGACACCGGCCTTCACCTAAAATAGGACAAAGCACAGTGGGGCACTCACCCGTCAGCCGGAAATACTGGTCAAAAAGTCCGACATTGACTGACTGCAGGTCACTGAGTTTTAAAACAAAGCACTGGGAGATGTGGAAGGGACTGTTGTTGTAATCAGTATTTTTCTGATGCCAGAAATCTGTGATGGAGAGAAACAGAGCAAGTGTGGTGGCTGCTGTGCAAGGGTGAGAGTTCCAGGGGCAGCTGTGTCCAGTAGGGATCGGGCCTCTTGGTGGCCAAGCCTGCCAAAGGCTGGAGAGGAGCCACCACCCAGTCTGTACACACAAGGCCTTGTGGGCAACACGTTCTGGGGTCCAGGCCTTACCTGGCTGGAACTCCCACTGAGGGCCCACGGGGCAGACACTGCCTAGTTCCAACCTCACCCAGGGCAGTCCTGAGCACTCGCTGGTTCCTGGCTCGGTGCTTTCCCAGGGGAAGTGCTATTATTACCCTCCTGCCTCACACAGGGATTCTCAGAGCAGCAGAGTCGCTGCCTGATGCCACAGTTAGGTCCAGCAGGGTTAGGGAACCCTGCTGATGGAGAACAGCTCCATGCTCTTGGCCCAGCGGGCCCTGGCGCCTACCCTGCAGCGGCTCTGAGAAGTAGCGACGGAGGCCATCATGTAGCACGAAGTACGCGGCCTTGGTGGAGAGCAATACGCAGGCGGTGACCTCCAGCCCCGGCGTCTGGTAGAACACCACTGAGGACCACATGAGGTGTCTCAGTTCCTCGTTTTCAACCTGGAGACAGAGGGGTCAGGTTTGGGCCTGTAGGACAGCAGAGTCACGTGGGGGGGATGCACCCTCTTTTCTTTCAGACCAGGCCTGAAAATAAGAGCTCCCTTCTCTTGGCCCCACTGCCTTAGTGACTTGTACATTGCAGGGATATGCCAGTAGCCTCAAAAGGAACACACAGGAAGCTGCCCACCTCTTATCAATGTATTTATAAACTCAAGCAGAGAGGAAGTGAGGACTGGGGTAAGGGGGTGAGGACAGGGTCTTCAGGGGCCGAAGGCTAGGAGTGGCTACAGAGGGAGCTGAGGACAGAGAAGACAACTGTTCAGGGGTGGGTGGCCCAGATCCACACTACTCAGGTCCTCACAGCTATGACCTGCTGGAGCTGGAAGAGAAGCCAGCTAATCCACGTTTAACTGCTCAATGTCAGAGAAACCCAAGAACCTGAGACTGACCCCCAGGCGAGTCCTGTCTCAGCCCTCAGAATCATGCAATGCCAGAAGCAGACCTGCCCCTCCACACAAGTGTCAACTAGTAAGACTAAGGGCCCCGGACCCTGCTACCTCGGCAATGCTGCTGTGGAATAACTCGATGATGGAGCCTCCCTGCAGGCTGGCGATGTGCCGGAGCGAAGGGCAGACGGGCAGGTGTGAGGGTATCTGGTTCTCCTCCGACGTGGACTGGATCAGCTGGTCACTCGGGTACTGGGCAGGGGTCTCAGCTTGCAAGACGGCCTCTGCTGGGGTCTCTTCCAGGGATGGAGCCTCTGCCCGGGTTTCCTCTGGGGCCGGGACCTGCGCTGGGGTCTCCTCTGGGGCCAAGGCCTCTGCTGGGCCAGGAGCTGAGACCTCCACTGGGGCCAGGGCCACGCCTGGGGCATCCACTGGGGCAGGGGCTGGAGCTGGGGCCTCCGCTGGGGCCTCCTGGGAACACTGGTCGTTGCTGCATCGCCCCACCCACCAAGAAACACCATATTAACATGTGGACTCCAAATGGAGGTTCATAACATGCCCAACCTCAGAGTCAAGGCAAGTGTGCACATCACCTGTCAGCTCTGGGGCCCCCCGGGGATGTGGGAAGAACCAAGCAAGAGAGGGAGAACGCCCAGGCCCTCCCTCTTGGGAAGGAGATGGACAGATGGAAGCAAACTGCACCCCAAGGCTGAGTTAGCCAGATGCCTGTGGTAGAGAACTTTGGCCCATGAACTGAAAACCCTCTCTGAGAAGATGTTAGGTGTTACAGCTGACAGTACAGAGTTCAGAGTGTAGACCACGGGGCCAGGTACTTGTGGAGGTGAGAACCAAGAATTTAAACGGTCCCTCAATTTGTTCTCCAGGGAGTCCTCAGGTGGCTCAGGCCCTTACCCAACCCACCCACATTGCAAGTGGCCACACAGGGTTTTCACTGATCCCTTTCATGCCCGAGATCAGACAATACTCAGAAGACTTAAAGCTCATGAAAAGTGGCGGGGCCCCTGCCACTGGCCTACATGCCCACAGGGATGTTCTGGATGGTGTCTTCTCAAAGGACCTTGTCCTTTGCTAACGCCCTCAAGAACTCTCTGCGCTGCCCTCCTGTGGTGCTAGGGCAGGGACACATTTCTGCATGAGTCCCTGTGTAATTCCAGCCAGGTTTGGGGGATGGCGGGGAGATGAAAACAAGGTATCTACCACTCAAGAGCTCAGCACAGGGGCCACCCAGGGCCACCTCCATCACAAGCTTCTTTCCAGCACCTGGGATACCAGGGGTTCTATGGAGGGCACGGAACTTGAACTAAGCATAAAAGGTACCAGATTCAGCTAGGAAGAGGCCAGGAGGCCAGAAGCCATTTGGGAACATCAGCTGGGGGTCAGGGGTCACAGAGAGAAGGTAGATCCCGGGAGGTACTGGAGTGAGGCAGGGGCAAGTACAGGATCTCCACTGTCCACCAGGATGGAAGAGAAAATGAGTTAGACTGTGTCTCAGGGGAGAGGAGGTTTAGACAAATGAAGGGCTTTCTTCCCCAAGTTGGAACCTCTGCAAATGCGAAGCTAGGAGTCAGCAATGGGAGCAGTGGGGGCACCCACGGGGGAACAGGGTCCACCTCCCCCATCCCCAGGTAACCCTGAGGGAAACCCGGCAAGAGAATTTCTTAGAGTACAGGGAGGCCAGGCTCAGCGGGGCAGGAGCAGAGCAAGATGGAGAGTAGAGAGAGGAAAGAACAGGGAGACAGGGTTGCTGGCTGAAGGGTGGGGGCCAGGAGCAAAATGTCCAAATCCTTCCCTCTCTGTACCTGTCTCCACTAGGAGGAAAGGGAAGCGAAGACCCAGTTGGCTCAGGTACTCAGAGCTTACCACTCGTAGCCAAAAGGGTTCCTTTGGAAGGGACCCCCAAATTATACATAAAGTAAGGGCCCCTCAGCAGCCAGTTCTTTCTGAGCTGGGTCTCAGGGCTGTGGGCCCCTGGGTGGGGGGAGGCCTGGAGGCCACACTCAGACCCAGTGCCACAAAATACAAACAACCAGGGTGAAGGTGATCGTTCCCCTGGCCTCAACACGCCCAGAGCCTGTGGCTCTCCCGCTGGGCAGGCAAAGTGGGGGACCTTCAACCTGCCCCGCACTGTGAGGGGAGCCCAGGGCCCAGTCTGTGTTTGTGAAAAAGAAGCTTTCCTGGGCCTCTTCCACAGCCTTACGAGATAAGGAGCAGCCTAGCCAGTCAGCTTGAGGGAGCCGAGGGCAAAGCAGAGGGTGCTGAGGAGCGGAGTTGATGCTGAGGAGCAGAAGGGCCCTGTGAGAGCTGCGTCAGGCACAGGCGCCCACAAGCTGCGGGTGCTTGGGGTTCCACTGTCAGCTGAGTGGTCTCAGACACCCTGATGTGAGCTCCTTGGACATTTGCTCATGCACATGGCAGGCCTATGCTCCCCCACCCTCCCTGGGACCTGGGCTTGGCCTCACCTGGCCCTTCCCTCGGCAGGCTGGCCATCCACGAGGGGGCTCCGGGAGCTCTCCCCAGCCACAGGTGTCTTGGCGATAACCACGGTCTTCAGGTCCTGCAGCGAGGCCCGCAGCTGGTTGTAAACACGCAGGAAATGGAACTTCTCGTGGGGCAGCACGAAGATGGCGGTGACAAACCGGTAGCCCACGAGCAGCTCCAGTACGTGTCCATCGGCAAAGGCGCCACGCGGCTGGGTGCAGCTGCGCGTGGGGTCTAGCAGCACGGTGGAGAGCGGCACGCGGCTGAGCTTGAAGCTGTTGCGGTTACGACAGTTGTGGGTGCCACGGTTGGGCATGGGGTTGAAGTCAGCCTTGATGACATTGAGGTGCTGGGGCGTGAGTAACAGCCAGTAGGGGATGGCGGCGGACTTAACGGCCTCGGAGGGCGCACAGCAGGAACGCCGCACGGCTGAGCAGAGCGTGCAGCTGGCCCACTCAATGTTGCCCGAGTAGTCGCCGGCAGCTGTCTGCACCATGCGTTTATCACTGTAGACCAGGTAGACGGGGAAGCAGCCCTGACTGCGCTCCTGGCAGCCTCCCGCCACCTTGTAGAAGGTGAGCAGCTGGCGGAGGAACTCCTGCAGGCTGGTGTGGCTGCCATAGAGTACCGGGCTGCACAGCATGGCCATGTGCTGGGGGGCGAAGCACGAGCGCAGGTCCGCGTGGAACTCGTGCAGGTTGGCAGCGTCAGAGATGATGAAGAGTGTGTTTTCACTGTGCCGTACCTTGAGCACCAGACACAGCTCAGGCATAAGGAAGCCAAACTCGGTGAGGTCACCGTGAGGGAAGCAGAAGACAAAGCGCAGGGACGAGAGGATGTGCTGGCTGCTGCCCCGGGACTCCTGGTGCGGGATCTCAAAGACGGCAATGCCGAAGTCGGTCAGCACCAGGCAGGCGGCAAACTGCCGGATGCTGCCCTGCACGTGGATCAGGAAGCACCACAGCACCTTGAGGATGCGGATGTGCTCCAGCAGGAAGTCCTCGTCCGCACCCAGGGCCCACTCCAGAGCCAGGCGCTCCTCCTCACCCTCCTCTTCCTCCTCCTCCTCTTCCTCGTCATCTTCCTCCCCCGGGCCCCCCTCCTCCTCTTCCTCTACATCTGGGGGCCCCATTTCAAAGTAGCGGTTCTCGGCAGCCACCTCTTCCTCGTCCTCCTCCTCATCCTGCACGCCCAGACCCTCCTCCCGCTGGTTGGCAGCCTCGATCCAGGCAGGCAGCTGCCGCTCGATGGCCTGTCGGATCAGCGTGCTCAGGCGCTGGACGAAGTCCTGGTTGGTGGCCGTGTAGCCAATGCAAGTAAAGGGCAGGAAGATGATCTGGCCGGACCCGGGCACCACCTGGACCTCCGGCTCCGCGTGCTCGGGACTGTGTGGTAAGGGGTGGAGGCTGAGTGAAGTGCCCGGCTGGAAGCCCCCCACCCCCCTTTTCGAAAGTCTGCCACTGCACCCCGGCCCCAGGAACCAATTCACAGGTCTCCCAGGCGCCCTAAACAGCCAAGCCTGTTCCCAGGACAAGTGCCTGGTAGGGAGCTGAGATACAGCACAGAAGGCTGTAGCTGCCAGGTTAGGAGTAGCACATGCTCCCAGGGGCTCCAATCAGAGCCAGACCAGACCTGTTTCCACAGGGAGGGCCCCCCAAAGACTTCTCATTCACTAAGAGGGCTGGCCAGAAGCCCCAAAGGCAATGAGTGCTCCAAGGCACAATCCCACTGGTCCTCAACCACTCCCTACAAGGGCACCCAGTAGCCTTGGGTGGGGGGGTGAGAGGAGAGTGAGTTAGGGTGGGTCTAAGGACCTTAAAACTTTAATTTTTAGCACAATCTAACTGATTACTCCTAGCCCAAAGCTGTCTGTGTGCTGTGCAAAGGGCACTGGACAAAGGCAGCCAGGCTCAGAATACTCTCAGCCTTTTTCTTACCTTGCCCCGCCAACAGCTCCTGGCACATCCCTTAAATCTTCAGGAGCTGCCTGAAAGAGAAGGGCTGGTGGTCAGCCCCACCTGCACAGATTCTCCCCGGGACTTGGTGGCCTGACCCTGAGCCAGGAACCTTGCCCTCCCTCACTGCCCTGCGAGAGGCTCCTCGCCATCCCTATGCTTCACTCTGGGTGCACTCTGGGGCCTAAAGAGGCAGGGAAACCAGCCCAGCTGCCCTGCTAACCCCTGGCAGGGCTGGGATCCACACTGAAGTCAGTGTGACTCCAGCCTATGTGCCTAACCCCTGGGCTAGGGCCTCCACCACCCTCCAGTTAAGTGTTCCCTGGAGGGCCCATGTGGACAGTCCGCCAACATGGTCTGGCCCTAACATCAGCAGAGGGTGCATTGCATGCAAGATCCCCCCAAATCTGGGTGGCAGGGAAGACCCCAGGTCTAGACCCCACACTCTTGGTCTCAGGTCCTGGCTCTGTCTCACTAGCTAGGTGACCGTGCACTGTTAAACAGAGGCGAGGCAGGCCGGGAGAGAGGCCCAGGCACCAAGTACACCTCTTGTGCACAGCCCCCAGTCAAGTGAGTGCTCACACTGCACTTCCTTCCTCCATTCCCTTCCAAGGGCACAGAAAGGGCTTGGGGACCCCTATGAGCAGCCACAGAGGAGGTGCCAGAGTCACACCGGGCTCCTGCCTACTGAGACTGACGTGTGGGAATGGGAATAAGCAGAATTGCCCCAGGAGTACCAGGCAGCACGGAAAAAACCTCTTTTTTGGGGGGGACCCAAACTTAACCCTCCACAGGGACCTTTTGGGCTAACTTCCCCGGGGTAGACCCTCATGGGGGCTCAGAGGTCATCCGGCTGTCTCCAACAGGGCCAACAGGAGGGGGTGTCACTCCCACCAATGCCTCAGGAACGAGCCTCTGACTCGACACCACGCTGCTGGTTGGCCATGAAGACTGAAGGAGCGGCATGTCCAACAGAAAGCTGGGTGGGCAAATCAGAGGGGGCCAAACACTGGAAACATATGCCACAACTCCAGCCGGACCACTTCCTGCTTCTAAACAACCTCAGTCCAGAGAAATGGGCCCGCAGAGGACACCAAGTCCCCAGAGCAGGAGGAAGGCAGTACCTGTCCCGCAGGAAGAGATTCCAAGGAATCGGAGCACGCCCGGGCCATGGGCCGGTCCTCGGGAGTCAGACTGTCGGTGGATGAGAGGCTGCTGGCCAGGGCCTCCTCCTGCACGAACATGATTCCTGGAGAGACCAGGGGTGGGCGGGTGGGGCAGGCGAGGCAAGGAGGGCAGCCATTCAACAAATGGGGCTGGGTCCTTGGGCTACCAGCATGGCCGAGGCATCAAAACCCAGCCACAGGGATTACAGAAGGAAATGTCCAAACTGAAATCTTAAAATAACTCAAAGAAGGAATAAATGGCTGCTTATCCAATCTCAACATAAGGACAGATTTTCTCAGCATAAACACAAAGAAATAAACAGAGGGAGGACTACAAAAATACTTTCAACTTCTGCCAATCAAAAAGAAACCCTGAAAAAAAGAAAAAGAAACCCTGACACAATCAATCAAAACTAAATGAAATGAGAAAAAGGTGTTTACAATATTTGACAAAAAGTTGGTATCTTTAATCCACAAAATCTCTTATGGATTACAAAAAGTGTTGGGAGAAAGTGGAAATCCCTTTGCGAAACCGTGCAAAGGACATGAACAGACATATTCCGTAGAAGAATGGTTAATGGATTATAACACATGAAAACAATGTTCACCCTCACAAGTAATCAAAGAAATGCAAGTTAAAACAAGAGATCAGTATTTGTCTATAACTTTGGCAATGCTTAGACCAACTCTGCAACCTGCACCCGGCTTCACTGGGCAGAGGTGGGTGCTGGGGTGTGAGCTGGCCTGCCTGCTGAGAAAGCAGTTTGGCAATATGTCCATCAAGAGCCTTAAACGCTTAAACTCCAAGAGAATTGTTTCAAAAAAATGACTAAATGCCACCCCCCTGACTTCCTGAGCTTCACTTGGAAGACTGGACTTTTCTGAGGACCTTGATTTCCCCCAGGGCTGGTGAACACAGCCTGTGCCCAGCACCCCTGGCTGCTTTCCACCAGCCCTTCCTGGGCCTCCTCCCATGGTCAGCGCATTCTGACTCATACACCTGGGAAACACAGTGTCTTTAACCCTGTTGAAGGTCTCATGAGCATAGCACGTCTGGGACCATCATTTCACTCCAGACATTTTTTAGACTGTGGAGGGCAAAACTTTTTAACATGTTCCTAAACTCAGCTAGTTGGGTGAACACTGGACATCAACCACTAGCTTACAGAGGTCTGGTGAAGTCTGGGGCCTGCCTCAATAGCCCCGCTTTACCACCAAACAGAGACACCACAGCCCAATTAAATGACTCAGCCCTAGAGGACATGAGACCCCCATAACTCAGGCAACACAGGTCCTCTGCCCATGGGCTAGGCAGGCAGAGGACTCAGGCCAGATGCCTCCAAATTCAAAGCAGCAGGGGCTACGGACAGGCAGGAAGGGTGGCAAGCACACAGCCAGGCGTGGGGATGCCAATGCGGCCTTCCTGGTCTTCCGCCCATGCGGCTCTCCTCCCCTGGAACCCACCCCTCTTCTCCCTGACCTATTCAAAGCCTATCTGCTTTTCAAGATTTGCCTAGGATACCACTGGCACTGCAAAGCCTTCTCTGCTTCTAAACGTAACACACCTCCCTTCTCCAAATGTCCCTAAGCCATTCTGCCCTATTCTCCTTTAGGTATGCAGACCAGGAGCACTGTCCTGGTCATCCTGAACCTCCCCAACAAAGATGTGGGAAAATGAAGCCCTTATTGACCACTGACGAGTCAGGAGCCGTGCTAAATGCTTCCTAAGTATCAGCTCCCACATACCTCTCATACCATGGGTCATCAAATCTAAGATGCGTGGATGTGGCACTATCTTGTTTCTAGCAAAAGTGTCCACGGAAGGTTGCATGCAACTCCATCACGAGCACCAGCTGGCTGACAGCAACTACGAGAAGCCACTGACTGCAAGACGCAGCTCAATGCCAGAAGTCATGTGATGGAAACACGTGCATCTCAGAATCGATGAAGTTGCATGTATCGACTTTAGAGTTGAGCAAATAGAGCTTCAGAGAGGCTACAAGTGTCCCGATTACACAGCCGGGAAGTGGGGATGTCGGACCTCAAACCAAACCAGCCCACGGGTGCTTGTTCCTCACCACCTCTCTACATGGCTTCCTCTCAGACACAGGACCCAAATGGAAAATCAACTCTGGCATTTTGCACATCAGCCTCCATTGGTCACAACCCTCTAGGGCTCTAAAAAGCTGGATGACAGCCTGTCAGATGACCAGGGCCTCTGGTCACTGGACAGTACCCCCTTCAGGGAGGCCCCTGGGAGCCCACAGGCATGTTCACTTACTATGGAATCAGGCTGGGAGTGACAGGCATCAGTTAGCAAAGCTGCTCCCCCATGGGAGAAATTCCTGCCCATCTAGGTAAGTCATTGACACACAGGTGAACATAAACATATGTGGATTCCTCCACATTAATAAGGAAATAAACATTTTCTTGACACTACCTCCCCCCACCCCACCAAAGCCCTATTTGGAGACGAGGAAACGTGGATAGGGATAGCCTGTCCGCTTCCTTCCTGGACCATGGCCTGTGTAAACAAGAGGTCAGAAAAAGCCACTCAGAGGATGGGACAAGGGGACATCAGTGAAGTCCCTAGTCAGGGGCCCGACCTTTTCTGTTTCTCACAAAAAGGAAAGAGATGTGCACACAAAGACATCCAGTGCAGTTTTATTTATCAGAGGTGTGAATCTGGAAACGTCTAAATGTCCGGTAAGTGGGAAAGGGAAAACAGACTACGGTGAGTGTCCCTAGGGCGTGAGAACAGTAAGGAGGGGGGACCTGAGGCCTGGGCCTGGGCAGACACAGGGGGCCAGGGGAGGGGTGCTGCCTACGCTGCGGCCTTGCAAGTATACACTTCATCTACCTGTCCACCCAAAGTCTGCTCTTTACCAGCCTGTTTTCCACTCGTGTGCTCACCACTCACTCATGTTCTCATTACACAAGTCTTGACTGAGGACTGGCTGCGCCCCTGACCCCGAGGACTAGACGTGTCTTCCTGTCCCCCAGCAGCCTAGTTATGTGGGAGACAGAGACACAGACGCTGCGCCTCTGCAGGCTCGCCAGTGCTGGGATGGGGAGCGCAGGGTTACTGAGGGCCCGGGGAGGGGCTGAGACCTGCTGGAGGAGATGGGGTCAAGGAAGCTTTCCACTGAGATACAACCCTACTCCCCTTTAATGTCAGAAAATAAAGCAAAAAAATTCTCAGTCAGGAGTCTGGCAAAAGTCAATCAGCAATCATTTCAGTACCTAACACTGCCATTCCATTCTCGTGAATTCTCTTTTGCCATCTCATACTTGTAACCTCGGTGCACTGCTCTGCTTTGTGTTTTCTGACTTAACACAAGCACTCTTCCCGTGCCCACCTGGTCTTCCTCGCTGATGGCAATGTTCCACAGCTAATCTGCCTTTCAGCCGCTGACGTCTATGTCACATCCCATGTTTTGCTAGCCTAAATAATGCTGCCGTGAGCATTTCACCACCCCCTTCCCCGTTATCTTATCCCTCTAAAACAAAATTCCCACCAGTAGGGTCACCAGGTCAAGGGGCAGGAACGCTTTTCTGGCTCTTTGAAACATAGGGTCAAACTGTTTTCCCAAGACCTCACACCAAGTTCTGCGTCTCCAGGAGCCCGGGCAGACGGCGTTCTTTCCTGTGTGTCCCGAGCCTCGGCTCCACTCGGGATGGCACACCCGCCCCTCTTCCGTGGGGGCCGGGTCAGCAGATACTCTCATGGGACCTGCTTCACTCACTCATCTCCGAGGATGCCTGGGTTCAGAGGTGAAACCATCCTTTGAAAATGCTTCATGCAGATGACAGCGATTGGTCTTCCATGGGTCCACGGGGACAGACATCCCATCTCGGCATCCCCCCATACACACCATTTTTGGGGCTAGGTCACACAAGAGCCACAGAGACGAGGCAGTGTATAAAAGAAAGCTGCCCACAGAGGGCTCAGGCTCCGGATTTGGTAAAGTAACAAGCCCTAGCTGCCAGTTAACGAGGAGCCCACCTGCCCATACTACCCAAGGAGAACACAGGGGTCTTTATGAGCCAACATCCCCACGCCTGTTCTTAGAGCAGGCTCAAGGCCCCTTTAACACCCCACAGTATCCTACAGGAACTGGATGTGGATGTCAAAGCAATCAGGGGTCCTCAGTCAGCAAATAGCAGAGCTGAAATCAGGGGCTGGCCTGGAGACAGACTGCACCCTCCCTGTGCCTGAGCCCTGTAGGGAACAGGTATCGGCATCTTGCCCCCTCCCCAGCCCACAGGCGAGGTGTGTGCGGTTCTGCTAGGCAGCAAGACACATACACGATTACCTTGATTGGAGAGGATGGGCTGGGGCAGAGAGGCAGAGGTGGGAGCGGCGGTGGGAGGGGAGCTGCTGGATCTGACACAGGGAGCAGCTGAGAGCCGGAAATCCTCGCCAACCTGAAGAGGAGTGTTTGAGTCAGCCCAGGAGAGAAAAGAAAGATCAGGAAGAACAGAACTCAACATGACCAGGGACATGGGGAGGAAGGAGCAATGATTCTCACAGTACAGGTGATGAAGATGCTCTCACCTGATCCCCTCAGCAATCCTGTGCTGCAGGTACTCCTGTTATCCCCATCTTACAGGTGAGAACAGAGGGGATATGACTTGCCCACGATCATGCAGCCAGGAGTGGTGCAGCCAGAATTTGGTGGCTCTGAGTAATCCCAAGCCCAATTCCACTAAAATCCAGTCCCTTCCTTGGCTGGCTTTTCACAGCCACTCCTCCCACTTCCTCCATTAAAAACTCACCTTCTTCTCCAAGTTGCTCAGTTTGGACTTGACCTCCTTGGCTTTCTGAATTGCTTTCAGCACTTCTACGGTGTCCAGCTCCTTCTCTGTGGTTGCTGTGTTGTCAAGACAGACCTACAGAGAGTCCAGAAAGCTATCGGCATGATAGCTGGCAAACAGGGTGGGACTGGGATAGTGGGGGAATGCCACTGAGTTGTGGCCATGACACCTGCTTTGGGCCAGGTTCTTTAAGGATACAGGACTTGATCTCTTCACCACCTATGCAAAGGGACCTGGGAGCTCGCTGGCAGAACGCAGGCAGTAAATGCACTGCCTAGTGCATCAGTAGTCCTTCTCCAAGGTAGGGAGGCAGTGGGAGCAAGTCCTCCAAGAAGTCCTCTTGGATGGGTGAGCTGAGGAAAGCTGGTGACTTAAACAAAGCCCCCAATTACAAACAGAACTCAGATCATCAAAGAGCAAGAAGAGGGCCTCTGGGAGGGGAAATGGGAGGGCAAAAGCAGGGGAAGCAAGCAAGAAGAAAGTGGTCAGGAGATCGCGGAGAGCCGGATCGGTGAGTGCAGGAGGGAGATGCAGGTAAGCCGGCAGCAGCAGGGAGGGCTGGGGTAGCAACTGGATCAAATGAGGGAAGGTCCTGGGGGCCTAGTGAGGCATTTACACTGCACTACATGGCTTCGGAGCCTCCCGAAGTTAGTCTGCAGTCCAGGAAGGAGGAGGAGGTGACATCTTTATGAAAATTAAGTCTTGGTGACAGTACACTCGGGGCTGAATAAAGACATGGGAAAGGGGAGGGGCATCTTCTGGCCCCGCATGTGGGGAGAAGGGAGGCTCTAAGGACCCAGTCAGAAAGTGGGGGAGGGGCGTGCTCGAGGCTGCAGAGATGGGTTGGGCCTAGCTAAGGGCTGGTTCAGCTGGCAGGGTGGCAGGGTAGACAGGCAAAGCAGGCAAACCAAAACGCACTCAAAATCTCCAGTTGTCCAGAAAACACGATTATTTTTAAAATCTTAGTTCTCATTGCTTGCCTATAATAACAAGGTCTGGCTTATTTTAAAATTGAAGGAGAGCTCCTCCCCAGTCTGAGTCTGTGTCTGTTTCTCGTGGAGAGCCTGTCTGGCCTGAAGCTCTGACAGAGCCACCCTGAGAGAAGGCTGCTGGGGCACTCATGCCAGGGGCCCCTAGCAGTAGAGAAGTGGGCAGGGGTGAGGGGGCCTTTTCATGGCAAGGTAGAGGACTTCCAAGACCTGATTTCTCCAAGGCTCCTGGATAGGAGGGATGCCTTTCTGAAGCAGGAAAGAGTAGAGCATTTAGGCATCAACCCCAGCTCTCCTGTTTAGATGTGAACTTGGTCTGGACACCTTCAGAGCTGACTGGCTCTCTTGGCTTCAAGGTGTGAGCTGACACCCCAGGCCCAGATGGCCCCGTGCAGTGGCTTACCTCAGAGGCCCTCTCCCCAAACTGGGCAAGCACCTTGGTCCGGTAATCAGGGATGATGCTTAGAGGGTTGTTCAGCAAAGCCACGTGCTCTATACATGGGAGGCTGCCTATGCTCCTGACCTCCTCCATCTGCAAGGCAAGAGGTCCACTTCCTCAGGCCCTTCTCTTAACATGCCAGTAACCCAACACATGTGACAGCTTCTTTTAAATAAAAGGAAGCTTAACACTCTTCTTTTAAATGACAATACCAAGGCCCAGAAAGTCTGAGATCCTTTGGGATGCAGCTCACCTGTTCAATTCTGTTGTCACTGAGATCCAGGTTGACCAGTGAGTAGAGTTTGTGGAGGCCACTCAGACTCTCGAGGAGGTTGCCAGCCAGATTCAGGGTCTTGATGTTACCCAGTTTGGTGTGAACCCCTTCCAAGGAGGAGAGCTTGTTGTAGGACAAGTCCAGGTGGACAAGATTGTAGAGGTGCTGCAGCAGCATCGGGAACAAAGAGTAAAATGATTCTCCAAATGAGTAACAAAGAGTAAAATGAATCTACAAAGAAAGGGAACTGACGCTAGTGGTGTGAAGGGCTTCTAACCAGAAATGGCCAATTCTGTAAATCAGCTCTAACTCAATGGTCATCTAGAAGGGAGGCCCCTCTCTTCCCCCTGCACATGCCACAGCCCAGTGGCAACCCCTGCAGAGGCAGCAAAGTCCCCAGGTAGGGGTGAGCTCTCAAAACACAGCTGCCCACCTTCATAAGGGAGTGCATCATTGTGTGTCATTTGTATTTAGGCATCTTTCCTAATCTTTGGAACCAGAGCAACAGTTACTCAATGCATTGCTGGGACCCTAAGGGAAGCACAGACCCTGCACTTACAAACTCCTGCTGTATTCAAACACTTTTCAGATGTCTTGTGAGAGAAAACCCTTGGGGTATGGCCAAATTCCTCTCCGGGGAATGGGCCCTTGTGAGAAGCCCACAGCAACACTGGTTTCCAAAGACGTTACCTGCAGGTTGTCCACAACCAGCACTCCATTGTGACTCAGGTCCAGGAACTCAATCTTTGGAATCAGTTTCTTGTTAAAGAATAAACAACACATGACATTACTCTAGGAAGCTGAGCCCTGAACAGACTCACACCTGGTGGGCAGGGATTTCATGCCTATTCACCCCTGGCTGCTGACTCCTGGGCGGGCCCTGCAGAGCCCCTTATGCAATGCTTCTCCCCACCCCACCCAAGAGTACATCTGGAGGAAAACACAGGGACTTCAGGCCTGAGCACTGGCCACTGTTTCACTAAACAGGTGGCTTATAAAAATGTCAAATGGTAAGTTTCCATATAGAGAGGGGATTCCGTCCTTCAACCCTACCCACACCCACCTGGAAGCACAGATACAGGAGTTACAATTCCATGTGCCCAAATGCCATCTGGGTGCCACTCAGACCCAGGCCTATCTGTGATCTATGGAGTGACTTTTCCACTTCCCCTCCTGGGGAGTAAATTTTATCACCTACTGTGTTTCTCTGATATCAAATGTACATGCAACTGATACGCATGATCTGATTCTAAGTACTGTCTCACAGTGTCCACTATTCCATTTTGAAATTAACTTAAAAACTGCAGGCTAGCAGGCCATGGTGGCTCAGCAGGCAGAGTTCTCACCTGCCATGCTGGAGACCTGGGTTTGATTCCCGGTGCCTGCCCATGCACACACACGCAAAACAAACAAAAATAAACGCAGGCAATGAACAGAGCACTGGATATAGGTTTTCTGTGGTGCTTTCAGCAAAAGCCAAGTTGAATACCAAACCTCAGGGTTTGGTCAGGCCAGAGAAACCCCCGGGCCCGCCTTGGTACGCAGGAGAGCATACCACAGACTCATCGATCTCAGAGATGCTGTTGTGGCTCAGGTCGAGAGTGGTCAGTGCTTGCCATGTAGGGATGACAGTGGTCACAGGGCCCTCCAGGGCTGTGCCTTCTGGCTCCCACTCATCAAATTCCGATGCTTCAGGAACAAGGACTTCCTGCGTAAGAACATCTGTTAAGCGCCCCATTTGGGCTCTCACGCGACACTCACCAAGAACACAATCATTGCAAAATTTAAGGAAGGGCTTGAGCATATTTAGCACGTGGAAGTGAACTTGCATTAAAATGGGTCTTTGGCTCATGTGTACTTAAGCGATTGTGAAATAACTGAAAAGCTTAGCAACTTAACAGCTACTTCGATTATATCCTGCCCCTGATTCAGGAGCAAATTCTTTTCAAGCCTCTGAGGTCCTGTGGTTCCAGGTGAGGCCTTTTCTGGCTGAGATCTCAGATGCCAAAGGTCAGAATTCATGGTGTGTCCAGGCAACCATGCTTTCCAAACTGGCAATGTTAGTGCCCACTCTCAGTTCACAGGGTTAAAATCAAACACAGCCTAAGGCACAGGCAATGGCAAAGCCCACAGACTCTCATCAACGTGTTTTCACTTCTGATGCCAACAAGACCTCCCCTCTCTCAATAGAGAAGCTTGGGCCCACTCAGCTGGGCCACAGGGAGTGCCTCGGAGAGGAACAAGGCTGTCCCCTCGCTCTCTACACAAACCTTCTTTCAGCCAGCAACCTCAAGGGAAAGGGTTTTTATACAAACCCCAATCTTGATCAGACACAACAAGTCATAAAAGTAGCCACTATGCTTTTGCTCTCCTGGAGAAGGATTTTAACATCACTAAGATGCAATCCATCAAAAGACAAACAGATAAAGTTCTTGATTGAACTTGATAGCTGTATATAAGGTGTTATGTAAGTGAATATATTTTTCTTAAGAAATGCACATAAAGTGTTTAAGGAGCATGGTGTATAGAATATACTCTCAAATGTTTGGAAAATTGACAGACATACAGATTGGATGGATAGATAGATAAATCATGATAGCTAGCTAGCTAATGGACTGATGGATATAATGATACAGCAAATGTGGTAAAATGTTAAAATTGATGGTTCTGAGTATCTGGGGCAGGGTATATTGGAATTCTCTGTATGGGATTTTATTTTTGCAACTGTGCTGTAAGTTTGAAATGATTTCAAAATAAAGTTGTTTTTTTTTTAAAAAAGTAAGCAGGAAAGAAGCCCATTGGAGTATTTCTATTTGCTCACATACAAACAACAGGGCCTAGTGCATCTACAACTTCCTCTGCTCCACTTCAAGTCCACAGAGAACAAGATGCAGATGAGTGCTGAGCAGGGTTTTTTAAGCGTAGAGAAACATTTATACCAATCTAAGTAATAAATGTCCTGCTAATCACCACTGCTTACGTTCTTCATCAAAAACAAAAACAAAAACAAAAAGGGGTATTTTTTACTTAGAGGGGAAAACCCCAATTCCTTAAAATGTCCTGGCTAGCAGCATCGATTGTGGACGGAGCCACGGACCAACGTGTCAAGACTGAGATGTCCTGCCTGAGAGTGCTGCTGCCCAGGGAAGGCCCAGCCTGTGGTTATAGACGTGAGCAACAGTGTCCACTCAGTAGTGGGGACTACAGCCTGGGGACCCTGTCCCGGAGATGGTCTTCCAGGCAGGACACAACCAGAGCTTACCTTCATGGAGGTTGCTGAGAAGCGGACGCTCATCGTGGCTAAGGTGGGCTTCGACGCCACCAGCCCTCGGATGTGCTTAGCATCACAGTGACTTATCTGGAAGGAGGAACAGCTGTGTCTCAGAAACAACACCCTAGCTCCACTGGGAGTCCCGGCAAGCAGACATTTGTCACCCATACACAAAAGAAGCATGACAATAATCGGTGGGTCCAAATCCTTAAAGGCAGGAGGCTACTCAAAACCCAAGTCTTTTTCTCATTTATAGCACTGACGAAATATTCTAGAAGTGTCTAATAAGAAAGGCGTCAGGTTTCTCAGACTCACATTGAACCAGGAACTCCATTTCCTGTGTAAGAACTGCTTAGGCCTTGGAAACAGAGTCCTCTGTATGACTGCTTGGACTGTATGGGCCATGGACACTGAAGCTGGAGAGTAAGGGGCTTCCACAACACACCGAGAGCGGGGGGCCCTCCTGTTTACTTGACTTCACTCACTGACCTCAGGTTTCCAGCAGCAAGGAGGGATGGGGTACAGGCCCCAATGCCTTCCCCAAGCCACCCGCCCAAGTGCCACACACCCACAGATCCAGACTGATGGAACCTCAGCCTGCTGAGACAGAGCTGGGTCAGGTTTTCCTCTAACTTCCTAGTCCTTATTTAGCTTGCAGTGGCCAAGGCACATGACCCAAGTTTCCAGCAAGGGAAGGTCCTCAAAGTCTCTGAGACACACCAGGAATACTCCAAGCAAAACAGTCTGGTGGGTAGCACCAGGCTCAGGATTCAGACTCAAATCCCAGTTTCCCCCATTAACTGTGTGATTCCAGCCAAACTTCCTTCCCTTTCTAAACCTGTTTCCCCAACTACAAAGTGGAAAGCAAAGTGCACTCTCCACATGGCCGTGAGAAAAGTCAATGAAGGAGTACACATCAGACAGAGGGCACAGGATTTAGTACAGAAGTCTTGCTCAAGAAAGATATGCTATAAAACATTTATTATTATTCATTCCTGAGCCGCATTTCATTTTTTTTCTTTTTTGTTGGACCGACATGTTATTAGGGAGGGCAACCCCAGGGAGCCCCTTTTCATTTTTAAAGTGTTAAAAAAAACTGGCATCAAGAAACAAGTTCAATAGTAACACAAAGATTTTCTTGTTAAGTGTGGGCACCCACGGACCCCCAAGCCCGTTTACTGTTCTGCCTTGGGAGATACAGACTTGGAATTAGCTCTGTCTGACCGTCAAGATGACTTTCCTGGACTTCAGCTGAAATAATGTCCCTATCCGCCCCCACGAGGAGGGCCAGACGGAGGCAGATAGGTGCTCTACTATATCAAACACCTCCTGATGCCCATGCCAGCAAAGACATGCAGACCCAGGCAAGAACAGCAGAGACCCCTTTCTCTGACTCCAGAAGGGCCTGGCTTAACTAGCTGGGATCTGCCACACACTGTTGTTAAACATGACAGTAGCAGTGTCATACGATTAAATCTGGATACCTGACATCAAAACCGCTCCCAAACCATGGTCAGTAAGAAGCAAGACGATGCCCGTGCAGGGACTGGCCCTGCCTATGAGGAGCCAAGGGCCCTGGACCTTACCTCAACCTGATGAAGAGACTTGAATACTGACAGATCAAAAGGCAGGAGCTGCTCCCTAATGTTGCTGGTCCCAAAAGGTCCTTCTGTGCCAGAGACCTGCAGACACAGATACAGCTTGAATTAATGATACTGTTACAACCATTCCCCATTGACATTCATGGGACAGTGTGGTGGCAGCAGCCAAACTCGACTCAAAGCTTTGCTTAGCTAGGTAAGGCAAACTTCCAGTCAAAGCTGGCTAAAACTGAGGTTTAAAGCAAACAGACATCGGGTCACAGCCTCCCCCTGGTGCTCACAAGCAGAAACACAGTTTCAAGAGCACCTGAGGCGGTCTTCTTCAGGAACGAGGCCTGTCCCTTCCCCCATGGCCCTGTACAGTCTCCTTCACATACACTGTCAATCAGGGAGCTATAAGGCCCCACAGCATGTCCATCGACCAAGCAGCTCTCCCTGGCTGAGCTGCTGTGCCTTTACCTTAAGGTACTTAAGGCGACAAGTGAAGTCCAGGATATGCCCAAGGTCAGTCTTGGCGTCCCCGCTGGCACACGTGGGCTTTCCCTGTTGCAGCTGCTCAGTGACCGCATACAGCTGCAGGGGTCCAATGGCAAAGACCTCGCCAGCCCCCAGGAGCTGCTCTCCTACAAGTGAGACAGAGAGTAAGTGTCTAGCCCCACTCCCATCCTCACCATGCAACTGCCTGACTGCTTCTTGCACCCACTTTGATTACCACACCACAGCCCCTGAACTTGTGATTATAAGGGAGGAAGGGGCCCTGGGAAGGTGTGACTGGGGAGCCTCCCCAAGGAGATAGGCCAGAATCAAGATCTGAGATACCAAACTGAGATAGGGCTAGTGAAAAACAACATTCTGGGTGACAGATCTACTCTGCAATCTCTAAAATTCCAATGTTTTAAAGTTAGGCACCAGCCTAAGATGCCAGCACGATGCAGGTGGTTGCCAGCAGGCATGGGTTCTGAGGCAGACAGACTGGTGCTCAGCCTGTTCTGCTCTTTCCATCTGAGCGCCTTCAGGCAGATTACTGAGTCTCTGACACTCGGGGTCCTCATCTAGCCTATGGCCATTGGTGGAAGCTCAACAAAATGCTCAGCACAAGGCTGGGCCATGGGGAGTACTCAGTATACATTAGGTAGCATTATTATACTCTCTGGCAGAGCCAGGACTCAAGGTCAGCTTCTATTTGCTACTCATCATCCAGAACCCAGTCACAGGGCTCTGGAATGGGTCCTGAGCTTGGGGTTAGTTCCCAGCCCAAGGATTCAAGAGTCCTAAGGTAAAGGACCACAGCTTCTCAGACCTGGCTCCCTACAGGGCAACTTTGTTTGGCTGTGAAGTTTTTCCAGGGATTTGGGTAACCCCAGTGAGGTGGGCCCTGGCTGGGACTCATGTGGCACAGCTTGATAGATAAAGTCCTCTGTCACCCCCAGATGCCAGTCTGCCTAGTTGGACTGGGGAACGTGTGCTCAGTATTTCAGAGACTCTTGGCCACGTACCTTTTTCAAAGAGCTCCTCGGCCAGCGCTGCAGTAATGCCATTTATTTCCTACAGTGAAAACAAAACCTATGGTTAGAAAGTACACCTACACTCCAGTCACAAGGGTTTACACACTTCCTGCTCTCTACCCCTCTACTATTATAATGCCAGCTCTCCAGAAAGTGAAGCAAAAGAGAGGGGAGTGTAAACCTATAATGAATCATGGAGCTTAGAAAGGGAAACTAAGTATTTCCTCTTTATATGAACACCTGAAATCTCTCAAAAGCAGAATGGAAACTAGAAAAATACTGCAACTCCAGGCCCATAGGAGACTGGCTGAATGCCCCTTGTCAGGAGGTTGGCAGAAATTTGCCATGTCAAAGACTGTCTGGGAAGCCAGCAGCTACTAAAACTGGCCCTGAACCTTGAGAACATAATGCTGAGTGAAATAAGTAAGACATAAAAGGATAAGTATGATATGATTTTGCTAATATGACCATGGTAAGGGTAAACTCAAGAGTATTATAATGTAGTATATAGGGGAGCAAGAGGTACACAGAAGCTAGAGATGGGGGAAAGATTACCCAATGAAGTTAAATTTAAATGTAAGGGAATTGATAGAGGTAATGGTAGCAAATTAGTGGGGACTGCCATATTCAAGGTAAACATAATTGAAAAGGGATGTATAGAGCCATGTATCCCACCAATTAACTCTACAATCATAAATAAGTTCTCACATGAACTACTTCAAAGGTCTGATCTTGCACAATGAGTCAATAATAGCAGGATATGGAGGAAAACTAAAATAGCATTCTATGGTTTACAGTTAACAGAAAAACATCAACAGTATCACAGCAATACCAGGGGTAAATATTGTGGGGAGGGACAAAACATTAGGGGAAATTTTGATCTGACATTTGGAGAGCCTGTGTTTATCAGTTCTTTGTCTCAATGGACCAATGAAAACTGTCTAAAATTGAGAGTGCTGCTGATGGTAAACCAAGTAGGACTGTAAGTGGTTTGTTTATTCTGGATATTACCCATGATGATCAATGGATGGAGGGGACCGAAGGGTACAAATGACTGAGAAGATGAAAGGTGAACCATTGATACATATATACGTATCATATGGATATTGTGCAGCTACAAAAAGGAATGATGTTGTGAGGCACACGATGAACTGAACAAACCTTGGTGACAACGTGTTGTGCTTATAAAATAAGCCAGAAACAAAAGGGCAATTATGCTATGGTCTCTTTCAGAAAATACTTATAAGAACATTGGAGCCTAGATTGTAAGCTCTTACAGAAGCCACACTTAGTTTGAAGTGGTTTCTTTCTAGACACTGAGCTGTATGTGTATGAGCTGGTATTCCCCATACAACTCTGAGGATCTCTGTGACATCTAAGACTCAGACCTGGGGTTCTGCAGCTCTGAAAGTCAGCACTGCTACAAACAGTAACAGTTAAAGTAACCAAAAAGAGATCAGGCTTCAATTGGAGATAAAAACGAAGCCAACCTAGCTGGAACTAAGGTAAATCAGAATACAGGATAAAAGATGATAGTATATATATGTACTCTCAGCTTCACCTACTGCATGAGGCCAAAGGCAGAGAGGTTTATTTTATCTAGAACCTAATCTCTGTAACACACAATCTAAATCAACTGGTCTGAATAGCTCATTTAAACAACCCAAACACATGGAGACCAGAACAGGAATGAGGCCTTGTAATTCTGTACAGCTTAATATAATACCTGAATATATCCCAGACTATAGTGGGCTGTAATTATGAAGTATTGGTAGAGTCCCCTGAGTGAACAAAGAAAACTATATGAAACTATTAAACATTCCCACTAGGAAAACCCTGGTACTCTCAAACATTGGGGACTCTTTAGGTCAAGCCCTTGATTTTGAGGCCAACCCTCATGAAACTTATTTCTGTAGTGGAGAAGCTAAGACTACCTATAATGAGGCCTAAGAGTTGCTGCCAAGAAACCTCTTTTGCTGCTCAGATGTGGCCTCTCTCTCTAAGTTCAACTTTGCAAGGAAAATCAGTACCCTCACCCTTACTTGGGATACAACATTCAGGAGTGAAAATTTCCTTGACAACTCAGGACATAACTCCCAGGGATGAGTCTGGCCCTGGCATGGAGGATCAACAATGCCTTCTTGACCAAAAGGTGGAAAAGAAGTGTTAACAAAATAAGGCATCAGTGGCTAAGAGTGTTCAAATGGAGTTGAGAGGTTATTCTGGAGCTGCTCTTAATGTAAGCTTCAACAAAATATTTTTAATTGCCCTGGTTTGCCAAAACCCAATCAATATCATTCCTGTTAACTCTTAAAAATACCTAAGGCTCTGAGACGCTATGAAAGTTTCATGCACTAAGTTTACTTTCTTAAAACCTATAACCTCTAGAGGTTCCTAGGCCAGATAAATCCTAAAATCCAGCAGGGGGCAGCCTCTCGAAGACTATCAACTAATTACATACCCCCGTCCTTTAGTGCTGACACCAGTTCTCGACATGAAAAAGTTAGAATGGGCATTCCCCAAAGATCCCTCCAGATTGGGAGAAGGATCAAAGCAGGAGTTATAACAGAGGAAATGGGATTTAACAAACGAGTATGACTGCTGAATCACTATACTGATATTTCTTTTAGCCTCCAGTGTTTTGCAGTAGCTAGAAGTTAAAATTTGAAATAGTGGAATGGTAACCCATAACAAACTCTGAAATCTGTCCTGTGACTACTTGTTGGACTGTACTTTGAAAATTATTGCTGTTTCTTCGTTTTTTTCTATGTATATATTTCACAATAAAAAGCATTAAAAAAAAACAGGTGGAAAAGGAGGATTTCCTTTTTAAATGATGTGACAGAGGAGGTATGACAAGGACAAGCCTTCAATTCTCCCAACAGCTAATGTGCTGGGTTCTTAACATATGTCAGGCAATGCCTGAGGACTCAGCAGGTATTGGCTCAATCCTCCCAATACCCCATGTGAGGAAGATGCAATTTTGAACCCCATTTCGTGGATGCACAAACTGAGGAAGAGGTGGGCTGTAACTCTTTATCTCATATAGCTAGAATACAGCAAAGGGACACCCTCAGCCACTCAGTCCTGAGGCCTCACTCTGTACCAACCAATTGCTTCATCATTTCATGGTGTAATCAAGGTTGGCAGGGCTCCCAGATACCCTCAGCCCCACAGCCCCACATCGTGCAGGTAAGAATTTTAACTAATTGACAGCTGGTAGCCACCAGGCCTTTTCGTAAATAGGTACAGATGGAGACTACACGATCACCCTCTTAACTCACAGGAACATCTCGGCGATCCACATGTTTATGGAGCGTGAAAGGCACCAGGCCGCAGGAGACAGTGTCCTTTTCCTGTGTTTCTCTTTGGTTGTTTGTCTCTTTCTTACTATATTTTATGCATAAAGGGTCGTTTAACAGATGTTTATACAATGTAAATATTTTCTCCCAGTCTGTGTATGCCTTTTACCTCTGCTCATGGTGGCTCTCCTGACACAGAGAAGCTTTAAATGTTTACATTATTTAATCTGTGATTCTTTTCCTTTGTGGTTTCTGGGCCTTATTCTTTCAACCCAAGTTATAAACATATTCTCCTAATTTTCTTTTGGTACTTGACGGCATGTTTAAAAATGTGTTTACTTCTTTAATCTTCTTGAAATTCAATTTATAATCAATGTGAGAATCTACCCCACTCCCGCCACCTCCAATGGAGAGAAAAATCAAAAGAGCAAAAATAGCCCCAGCTTTAAAAAGTTTAGAGTCTGGCAGGAAGGCAGGGCCAAATGTAAGAGGGTCATCAGAGGGACAAAGCAGGCTCTGAGCAGGAAAGGCTCCAGCTAAAGGTGAGAGAAGCTATTTTCCAGCTAAAGGTGAGAGAAGCTATGGGTTCACTCTAAAGTTCAACTCAGGTTCTTGAAACAACTTTAACTCCCTGGCAGCTGCAAAGAAATGAAGACAAAGAAGAAACTGGAATGATCCAAAGGCTCATTTCTCCGTAGGCAGCTCTGAGAGCCAACTCCTACCAACAAATGAACACTTCTCAACGCTCCCTGCAGTCAGATTTGCCCAGAGGGCAGTTAAAGATACAGATTTTGGGGCTCTATGGGCAGGTCCCAGGAGCAGCCAATCCTGTACCCACCTTAAGTCCCGAATGTAGCTCCTGGGGCCTCTCAGGCAATGTTACTGACACTGGGGCTCCTGTAAGGTGTCACATCGGAAAAGGGCTTTCTGCCCTGTGATGAGTACCTTACAATCCTCCCCTTCCTTGGGACAACTGGAGTCAGCTCAGAAAGAACATGGAGAAAACCCACTTGGGTATCAGCCCCACTAAGGGCACTGGGCCAGAATTCCCAGAGAAATGAGACACAGCGAGGGCCAAAGAGTCTCACACTGAGAGATAGTAAGGGTCAAGGGCTCTCACACTAAGGAGAGGGCAAGATTTCATTTGTGAAGAATCTTACGAAACAAATTGTGTAACAATTTCTCTACCCAATCTTTGGGGCCACAGGAAGTGTACACTGCTGCAACACTTTCTACTTGATTTCCCAGGCTGAATCTTCACTTTGGGAGAGGAACAAAGAAGCACTTCAGTCCAACAATCTAGAACACTGGTCTTGTCAGAGAGGTATTTTGTTCACCTCCTCAGAGATTACACTGGCTACACAGTGGCCTTGTGACCAGAGGTGTGCAGTCAGGCAACCACCCTCAGCCCCACCTGGAGCAGACGACCCACCTGCTACTTGATGCTCCTGGGAGGCCACCTATAGGGCACGTGACTCTCCCTATATGCCCCACCCCACCTGTGCTGAAGGGACCTGATCCCCTACAAAACCAAGGCTGAGGTCCTCAGAATGTTGGAATCGAAATGAAAAAGACATTATTAGCTATGTTTAAAAACTGTAACATACTAAAAAACAAACAACCCAATTATAAAATGAGCAGAGGATGTGAATAGACACTTTTCTGAAGAGCAAATACAGATGGCTAAAAGGTACATGGAAAGATGCTCATTCTCATTAGCTACAAGGAAAATGCAAATTAAGATGAAAATGAGATATCACCTCACATCTCTAAGAATGGGTGCTATTAAACAAACAGGAAACTACAAATGTTGGCGAGGATGTGGAAAAACTGGGACACTTATTCACTGCTGGGGAAATGTGTAATGGTGCAGTTGTTGTGGAAGACAGTTTGGCGAATTCTCAGGAAACTAAATATTGAGTTGCCCTATGACCTGGCAATACCCATTGTGGTAGTTAAGATTCAGTTGTCAGCTTGGCCAGGTGAAGGCACCTAGTTCTGTTGCTGTGAACATGAGCCAATGGTACGTGAATCTCATCTGCTGCTGATTACATCTGCAGTCGGCTAGGAGGTGTGCCTGCTGCAATAAATGATGTTTGACTTAACTGGCTGGTGCTTAAATGAGAGAGTGCAACATAGCACAGCCCAAGCAGCTCAGCATACCTCATCTCAGCACTTGCAGCTCAGCCCAGGCCTTTGGAGATGCTGAAAGAAATCATCCAGGGGGAGAGTTGTTGGAACCCAGAGGCCTGGAGAGAAGGCCAGCAGAGATCGCCCTGTGCCTTCCCACGTAAGAAAGAACCTCAGTTGAAAGTTAGCTGCCTTTCCTCTGAAGAACTAATGAAATAAATTCCCTTTTATTAAAAGCCAATCATTCTCTGGTGTGTTGCATTCCAGCAGCTAGCAAACTAGAACACCCATACTCAGTATATACCAAGAAGAGTTGATGACAGTGACATGAACAGACATTTGCACACCGATGTTCATAGCAGCACTATACAGAACTGCCAAGAGATGGAAATAATCCAAGTGCCCATCAACTGATGAATGGATAAACAAAATGCGATATATACATATGATAGAATATTATGCAGCAGTGAGTCGAAACGATGTCCCAAAACATATGACAACGTGGATGAACCTTGAGGACATAATGCTGAGTGAACTAAGTCAGTCACAAACGGACAGATTCTGTATGTTTCTGTTATTATAACTCTGGTAAAGGTAATCTCAGAGATTACGCTGTAGAATATGGCAGACCTAGAGGTAATAGAAGCTACAGATGGAGGAAAGGTACCAACAGGTTGAGTTTAAATACAAGGGAATGGATAGAAGTGATGAAAACGAATTAGTGGGGTTATAAGTAACATAGCCATGTTGAAGGTGAATATGACTAAAAGGAGATGTATAGTGCCCTGTATCCTAATGAGTAAATTTATGATTATAAATAAGTTTCTCACATGAGCTATTTCAATGGTTTGGTAGTGGGCAAGGAGTCAATGGTAGAGGGATTTGGGGGAAAACTAAAATTGTACGCTATGCTCAATAGTTAACAGGAAGACATCAACAGTACCACAGCACTACCAGGGGCAACTAAGTGGTGGGGGGGACGACAAGTGATGGGGGTAGTTTTGATTCAAAAGTGTTATTTTATTTCCCGGTTCTTTGTCATTATGGACCAATGAAAACTGTCTAAAATTGAGAGTGCTGCTTATTGTACAACCAAGCAAAGACACTATAAGACATGGTTTATTTTGGACATTATCTACGATGTCCAATAGATGGAGGGAGCTGAAGGATACATTGACTGAGAAGTACAATGGCGAATGGTGATACATTTATATGATGGAATTTGGTATGGCTACAAAAAGGAGGGATGTTGAGGGGTACACAATGAACTGAATAATCCTTGGGGACAATGGGCTGTGCAGAAAGGGCCAGAAACTAAAGAACAAATATGGTAAGGTCTCTCTCAGAAAATCTTCATTAAAAAAATGACAGCCTGGATTGGATTGTGGGCCCTTATAGCAACCACATTTGATCTCCATTGTGGATGTATTTCTGGATTCTGGGATACTGAGCTATATGCGTATCAGTTAGTATTTCCTTGGAACTTTGAGTGCTCTGTGGAGTAGCTCTGGATCCCAGAAATGGAGTGCTGCAGCCCTGACAGTTAGCATAGCTATATATAACAACAGTTGAGTAACCGAGAAAGAGATCAGGCCTCAATTAGTGCTTAAATAAAATGAAGCAATTTGGCTGGGTCTAAGGTAAATTAGAATGCAGGGTAAAAGATGATGGTGTATGTACTCTAGACCTTCAGCTGCTGTATGCGATCAAAGGCAGAGAGGTTTATGTCTAGAATCTAAATTTTCTGTAATACATAGTCTGAATCAGCCTCTCTGGATTGCTCATTTACACAGGCCAGACTCCTGGAGTTCAGAATGGGAACGAGGGCTTATAATGATCTATGGCTTGGTGTAGTACCAGGGTACATCTTAGACTATGGTGGGCTGATAATTAAAACATATTGTCAGAGTCCTTTGAGGATCTGAAGGGGGAAGATATATATATATATATATATATATATATGGAACTATTAAACTTTCCCCAGGTACCCTCCCAAGCATTGGGAACTCCCAAGAAAATAGGCCAAGCTCTAGATTTTGAGGCTTAGTCTTATGAAACTTATTACTGTAGGGAAGAAGCTAAAACCATTCATTACAAGGCATTAATAGTTGCTTCTGGGAAGCCTCTTTGTTGCTCAGATGTGGCTCCTCTCTCTAAGCCCAACTCTGCAAGCAAAATCATTGCCTTCCCCCTTACATGATACAAGCCATTCAGAGGTGAAAATCAAACTGACAATGTGGGGCGTGACTCCTGGGTATGAGTCTGGCCCTGGCACTGTGGGATCAACAATGCCTTCCTGAACAAAAGTGGAAAAGAACTGTAATAAAATAAGGCATCAGTGGTCAAGACAGAGCAAATGGAATCAAGAGGTTGTTCTGGAGGTTGCTCTTTTACAAGCTTCAGTTAGTGCTGCCATGGCTTGCTAAACCCCAATCAACATCACTCCTTGTTGTCTCTTAAGAACACCTAGGGCTCAAACTGATTCTATAATGGTTTCACATACTAGGTATGCTTTCCTGGAACATATAATTCCCAGAGGGTTCCTAAGTCAGATAAACCCTGAAATCCAGAGGGACCAGCCTCTCTAGGATTGACAATTAATTACATCCCCCTATCCTTCAGTATGGACACCCCTTCTCAACCTGAAAAAGTCAGAAAAGCCATTCTCCAAAGATTCCTATAGAATGGGAGAAGGATTATAAAGGAGAAGGAGGAGGTATAACAGAAAAAATGGGATTTAACAAATGAATACAGCTGCCTAATCATTATATTAATATTCCTTCTAGCATGTAGGGTTTTGGAGCAGCTAGAAGGAATGGTAGTCCATGACAACCTCTGGGATCGTTCTGTAACTTCTTGTTGAAGCAGGCTTTGAAAAAGTATTGCTTTTCACTTTCTTTGTTTTGTATATATGCTATATTTTACAACAAAAAAAAAATTTTGTTTTTTAATTGCAACATACTATAACCCCAACTGTGTTAGAGATCAGCCCACCAACCTCTGCCTGCCTGGGATCACTCGTTGGTGCACTTCATCTAAAGGGCCCATGGATTAGTTAGGCTGTAGCACTGCAACGAACGTCCTGCCTAAGCATGTCTGTGCACGCGGAGCCCCACGAACAAGTGTACCTATGACACAGATGCATGAGCTCGGGCACAGTGTACTCGTCAGTGGGGTTTAAACAAGGAAATCGATGACATGTCACTGAGGCCATCGCCTGAGTATAAGTCTAAAGACACATGTTTTAAGGTGAAGAGTCTTGTCTAACTTTTATTTCATGTCTGTGATGAGGCATTCTAGCAGGAGTCAGGTATAGGATGTCGAAGTCAAATTTAAGCAAAAATTCACCTACATTTTAACTGAAGAGAGCTCCAAGACTGTAAGTACGCTGAAAAAAAAATCTGTTATCATTTATAGCACCAATACTTTGCAACTCAAACAAATTACGGAAATAAACTGGATGCTAAATCTAACAGAAGATGGCAACTGTTCCATCACGGCACCTGCTTTCAAATTTCAAAAAGCTTCTTTGTTCTGACTAACTGGCCTTAAAATAAGAAAATACTACAAATACCACTCCCAAGAGAACTGAGTGCATGTCCTCACCAGGTGGGTGCAGTACTGGCTACAAACTGATGAGTCCTTGCTACGGGGCCACCACTCTCCCGAGCCTGTCACCTTCACCGCATGGTCTCCTGCCATCCTTGTAAGAGCCTCTGATCATCACCCTCTAGTTCCCAGGAGAGGAAATGGGCAGCAGAGAGGTTAAATGACTGACCTGAATAAGCTGTCAGGAAGCAGCAGGGCTGGGAAAAGAACTTAGCTCTGTCTATCTCCCAAGTCCACAATTATACCTCCCATCCGAGAAGAGTGATGATGATTGCACAACTTTGTGAATATACTAAAAATCATTTTTAAAGGGTGAATTTTATGGCATGTGAATTATAACATTAAAAATTAACATTAAATCCACAACACATGGCCAAACAGAGTTCCCTGGGTCCAATTTGTCCAATGTCAGCCCCACAAGAGGTGAAACATATTTGGAACAACTTCAGAGAGGACACTGATGGGACAAAGGTTAAGAAAAACATTCCCTAGAGAGTTGCCAGCCTTAGAATAGACTGACAAGCTTTTTAAGCCTGTTTGTTCAAACCCGATTGAAGTTCTAATCCAGTAGTTCTCAACTGGGGGCAATCTGTAGTTGAGAATTACTGGATTAGAACTTCAATTAGGTTTGAACAATGTCTGGAGACATTTTTGGTTGTCACACCTGGAGGTAGGGTGCTACTGGCATCTAGTAGATAGAGGCCAGGGATACTGTTAAACATCTTACAATGCCCAGGATAACCCCCCACAACAAAGAACTATCCAGCACCAAAAAACTCCAATTTAATCTAATAATGGGTCAGTTACTTTTTTTTTTCATTTTTTTTATTGTATAGTGTAACATATATATAAAGCAAAGAAATAAAAAAGCAATAGTTTGCAAAGTACTCTTCAACAGGTGGTTACAGGGTTTGTCATGGGCTACCATACCATTCTCTCATATCTTTTCTTCTAGCTGCTCTAGAACATAGGAGGCTAGAGGGATTAAATATTTTTTTATCATCAGAATTGACGTTTTTTCCTTCTCTTTTTTGTGAAAAATAACATATATACAAAAAAGCTTTAAATTTCCAAGCACAGAACCACAATTACTTGTAGAACATATTTCAGACTTTGACATGGGTTACAATTTTAGGTTTTTACTTCTAGCTGCTCTAAAATACTGGAGGCTAAAAGAGATATCAATTTAATGATCCAGCATTCATATTCATTTGCTAAGTCCTATCTTCTATGTATAATTCCACCATCACCTATGATCTTTCCATCCCTTTCTTTAGGGGTGTTTGGACTATGGCCATTCTAAATTTTTGCTATTGTAAGGATCTGTCACTAATATGGGATAGGGAGAGGGAACCATTTGATGTTCTGAAGAAGCTGGGCTAGGTTTCAGGACTTATCTGGACCAGGGACCCATCCGGAGGTTGTAGGTGGTTCAGTTACTTTTTAACATACTTGATTAATACAAACCAGGGCCTTGTCTGTTTGATAACAGTAGTTTCAAATACGCCCAGACTGCCCCAAGCCATAGAACATGCCTCAAACCACAGCAACGGCAGCGGGCAAGCCCCAGGACCATCTCAGGCAAAACTGTCTCAAAAGAGCCTTTCCCTGCTAGGAGTTGGGCAAACCTGAGGCAGCCATAAGACTGCCTCTTCCTAAGGGACCACATCTCAAGCTATGAATTACCCTTTCAAAGGGCTGCTTATCAAGTTTCATTCTTTAATTATGAATCAAAGCTTTCTTAAGATGCAGTACTTCTTAAAATACTAAGCAATAAAGGACATCTGAAAGGCTTACATAAGGAATGGAACTTTTTTCTCACATAAGGAAAAAAATGTAAAAAAATGTTTATAATAGGAAACTGCTCCTATCCACATAGTTGCTGGCATATGCTAAATAAAATCCAAAGCAAGCATACTTACTCCATCTATAAATCCACCTTTTTTTCCACATGACCCCTCCAAGCTTAGTGGCCTAAGATTATTGCTATCACCAGATTGCCAGCCTCAACTGAACACTCCAAGAGAGGTTCAGCTGTCTTATTCTAAAAACATTGCATGAAGGTTGTATTTTAAACGTGGCTGGACCTTTAAGACCATATCACAGGTCCCTTCCTAAAAGGTGAGCCAGGAAAGGGAGAATGGGAATTCTTTCCTATCTCCATCACATAAAGGGAAAACAGTTAAATGTAAATTATCTGAAAATCTAGCACCCAGTGATAACTACTCCTTGTACTTTGGTATATACCTTCAAGAATTTTCTTGGGCAAATATATCCATACAAACAATTTTTATAAAAATGGGACCATAGTTTGCATACTGTTTTATGACCCACTTTTTTTTATTTGCTTATTTTCCCATGTCAACAAAACCACGGCTATATTATCATTTTCTGAGCAGCATACTATTCAGCTGTATGGCTGAACCCTTTGATTTTTTTAACTCCTGCCTACGGGACATTTGGATTGTCTTTAGTATTGTGCCACTATAAATAATCCGGAAATGACTACTTTTGTATCTATATCCTTTTTGCAGTTGCCCGATTTTTTTCCTTAAGATAAATTCCAAGAAGTAGAACTGCTACTTTTTAAATGTTTCACTTTCATACTACCAAAGTGCTCTCGTTGAGTTTCCTGACAATTCATCCTGCTGCCAGCAGCGCAGAAAATCTGTCTCTCCACCCAGAAGCAAGCACACAGCTGCACAACGAAATACACTAAAGGCGGCTATCCTTAGCCTCAGGCCCTAGCTGTGTGGACAATGAAGATGTGCACCAAGATAGAAATACTCTGCTATCACAGACTGATCCTTGATTGGTTTTGAGTTGTGAACCAACAACTTGAAAATATTCTATGCCAGGTGTCAGCTCTACTTTGATTCCATCCCTAATAGATGCCCATCCATTGGGATGGAAACCAAGCTTAAACACCCACAGGCTGTTTTGATAAATAGAATGCCTTGTGGTAGAGGAAAACTCCTCTGTGGCCATAGTCTAATTTCAGGCAAATATGTTGATGAACATGCCTCTGCCCATACCCTGTCCTAACCACAGCGATGTTACTTCATTTTCCAACCTCAGGGACAAACCCCAAGCCCAATTCTCCTCAAAGTTGAGTTCTACCCTGGTTTGCTGCCTTGCACTTTGGCAGTTGTAAGTCTGCGAATAAAGAAACCCCCCAAGAGGAACTTACGTAGAAGTGAAAATGCAGGAAGTGGGCCAGAACCCTGGGGGCCACAGCAGGGAAGGTTGCCAGGAGTGTCTGGAGGTAGACCTCCAGATCTTTCTCCCTCTTCTCCACCAAGCTTCTTGAGTTTTTCCCAATTATCTTTTTAGGTGGAAGCAGATTTTTATCAATCTTCCTCTCTGCAACAAGCTGTCAAAAAACATAAGCATGTCAATTACAGACCAAGGGGCAAACTGAGGCAAACAGTCTGAGGACAGACATTCACCATAACTTCCATAGCCCCACTTGGCAGCATGGTTAGGATTAGTAATCCAACTGCACATTTGAGATTTGGCCTCGACAAATTCAATTAGTATTAGAAATAAAAATTCAGACTTTGGAGGCATTCAGAAAAGGAGCACCTCTGGACCCAGGAAATCACCATCTTTTCCAAACTACAAATCAAAAACCAATTAGGGAAGTGGTATGTCTTTAAAACTCTCAGTTGCAAATGATCCAGAGAAAGGCAGCTCTCTCTAAAAGCAAAGAGAGTAATGAAATCACAGCCCTGTATTAAAGTACAAACTCTGGAATAGTTATAGTTAGAACAAGTTCAAAACTGTGCCCTCCCCAGGAAACGGTCCTTGCATCTCTCACCCAAGCTAAGACTAAGATCCAGTCTCAAAACTGAAATTCATATATGCTGCTTCCAGACTGTTTCACGCTGGAGTTGAAGTCCTGGGATTCACCAGCTTGCCTGCCAGTTACATTAATCAACCAGTTTATTAAAGAACAACAGACGTGGAATCTGTTTTGCCCTAAAACTAACATGCGATCACAATGGGACCTTGGCCTAAAAGTCCCTGAGCCCCGGAGACACAGACCCCCAGTTCCTAAGGGTTACCTTTTCATGCAGATCATGGAAGTCACTGTAGCGGTGCTTGACTGTCCACTCATGGCTGCCATCAGTAACCTGAATGATGTAAACCTAAAAGGGAAAACTGATAGTCCACGTGGCAAAGGGAGCCAGCCGGAGCCTGGAGCCTCCCCTCCTCTGCAGCAATAGCTACAGGGTATCCAGATCCTGCATCAAAATCAGGCTGCTCTTGTCCACACACCCGAGGCTTGCTAAGCACCAGGGCTCCCTCTCAGCCTCCAACACTGCCACAGTACTGGGTCTGACAGGCATATGGGATAAGTCTGTGACTCCATCCATCAGTGAGGAATAGAAAAGGTGACTGTATCCTGTCGAGCCACCTCTTTACTTTTTAACCTCCTGTCTCCAGGTTATTTAAAGCCCAACCCAATCTGAGTTGTAGGCAAGGCCACCCCTTCCAAAGGAAGCAGAACAGAGCCTGATCTGGCAGGTCCAGTTTCTCTGCTGTAATTCTGTCACATTGCCCTGACTTGACCACATCCTCAAATCAAATCCTTTCCCAACCTTTTCAACTTTTCATGGTTGTGATTTCTGCTGCTGCAGGACTAGGCCAATAAGCAGCTGATGGGGAGAGCAATAATGGGTAATCAAGTCCTAACCGAAGGCAATATGACTTAGTAGTTAATGGGTATTGGCCTTGGAGTTAAGGGAGACTTAGGTTCAAAACCTGACTCGACCATTTCCTGGGTATGGGATGGTGAACAAGTGACTCAACCTCTCTGAGCTTCAATTCCCTCAACTTAAAATCTGGAAGGTTCAAGGATTAAATTAGGCAATGCATGCAAAGTGCTTTGTACAGGGCTTGACATGTAGCAAATGTTCAACAAAAGGTGGATGTGTTAATAATATTCAACTCAGCACAACCAGAGACAGATGACAGTAGGGTCAGCCTGGGTCACTACCTCCTCCTGCCCCACACTCATCCAGAGGAAGGGCTCAGCCCCATTGGAACAAGAGCTGACAGGCATGAGAGCTTTTTAGAGCTCTCCAACTGAATGCAGCCCTGGGTGATGGCTACCCAGCCATCAGCTCAGAGATCTCACCCCTCACCTGCACCAGCCCCTGTCCTAGTTCTCCACCCCTCTAAACAGCAAGCCGGGAAGGAGAAGAAGTGAACAGTCAATTCCGCTGAAGCCTCCAGCCAGGAGCAGTAGCCATGCTCCAGGACTGAAGCCTGTTGCTCTGGGATCCGCCCCAGGCCCTCTTCCCAGTCCGGCAGCTTAGTTCCCCCTGCCCCCAAGAGGCGGGAAAGAGCCAGAAGAATAGCCCCCAGGAGGGGAATAGGATTCGGGCCAAGGGGGTGGGGCACAGGCAGGGCCAAGGTTCCCCTCCCACTCCCCACCTTCTGGGAACAAAGGACAGGCTCTATTGAACCCCCACCCCAGGGTCAGCCCCTGCCAGACGGCTCACCAGCTACCTAAATCAGGCATCCAACTCCATCCGAGACCCTGGAGGGCCCCCAAGCCCATCGCAATCTGGAACATCCCCCCTTTTTCTGACCTCCATCTCCCCCTGAGCTCTGAAGAGTGAGCGTGGGGTACTCGCTACGAGGCCTCGCCCTGCAGTACTAAGCGATGAAGCCCTCTTAAGCGGCTTAGAAAGGGGTCTACACTTCAGTCCTGGGCCCCCGAGCCCCCCATTCCTGGGCCTTACGCCTTCCCCCATTTTCGTCTCGGCCCGACTTCGGGCCTTCTCCGCGCAAATCTCAACCCCATCCCAGTTCCCAGCTCAAGGCCCCGCCTCCTCTCCTTCTTCACTGCCTGCGCCCAGACCCCTTCCCCAGATGCCCTCTCTCCAAACCCCTTCCTCCTGGATCCCCCGTCACAGCCTCCCAGGCCGGCGTTCCCCTCCAGGCCTGAAGGCACTAGAGGGGCATCCGCCCCATCCTAAGGCCCCTCTCCAAATCCCTCTTTCTCGAGATCTACCCCAACCGATCCCGTACCCCTTCCTCTACCCCCTCCCCGGACACCGCACAGGCCCTTGCTCCAGGACCTGCGGGGCCTAGACCCCTTCCCCAGATTCCACGATCCCAGGCCCCCTCCTCGCAATCCCAGACCCCTCTACCACCCCGATTCGGGCCCCGTGCCCCCAGCACACCGTGTACGTATCCACGAGCTCGGAGCCCACGACGCGTGCCTCCTTGGCAGGCTCGGCCTCCCGCTCGGACCCGAAGCGGCTCACAGTCGTCGCAGCCGCCATGTTCCGGGCTCCGCAGCCGCCGCCGCCCGGCTCAGACTAGCAGCAGCAGGGGGCGGGGTCAGCGTCCCACCGCTCCCCGGCCCCCACAGCCCCCCGCCCTCGCCGCGCGCGAAGCGGCCATCTTGGTCCCCCGCCTCCTCGCCCCGCCCTCTCGAGTGATTGACAGGAGCCGCCACGGCGCGCATGCGCAGATCGCGGGGGTCGGCCCAGTTGTGTAATCTTTACCAGGTTGATGCCACTGGCTCGGCTCAGCTCTCCGCCTTAGTGGCTGGGGGAGAAACTGAGACCGGAGCGGGGACAGTTCTGGGCATAGACCCTCTGTCCTCAGGAAGGCAAGAAAGAGGCCCCACGGCTCCGGTGCTACCCGAAGCAAGTCAGCGCTCCATCTGGTCTCAGTTGCTCCTGCGGAATAAAAAGGGAGGGAGTAATCGCACATCACCTGGCTGTCGCGTTGAAGGGAGGATTCGAGCTGTGCTTCGAGCTCAAGCCAGGAGTCAGTGGTGCGGAGCCGGTTCTTAACCTCTAGGAGGCTCAGGGATCACTACTGTCACCTGGGGCTGCTGGGAGACTCGAATGGGTTAATCCCTGCAGTGCCCTGTCTTGCAGGCAGGGGGCTGCTGTTAAACAAGAGGGGGCTTTGAATGAAACGGGGTGAGAGAGGGAGATGTGCTGGCCATTGGACACAAGAGCTCTATACCAGAGTTCAAAAATGAAGGGAGACAGAATGGCCTTGGACCCAGGAGCTACGCTACTTGAATGAGGGGAGCAAATGCACAGGGAAGCAGCCCTAACCCCAGGGGAGAACTGAGACCTAGAAGGGAGGTGGGAACTCAGTTAAAAGGTGAGGAGGGAGAGAGTTTGACACAGCAGGGGCAGCTGTAGATATGTTTGTTGAATGACTGACTGAGTGCAGCAGACCCAAGCCCAAAGCGAGTATTGCTTTGCCTGGAGAGAGAGGAAGTCTGGGGCCTGGCTCCTCTGGCACCCCTGGCTGAAGGGATCCAGACCACCCTAAGCTCAGGTGGGGCAGCAACACCCTCCTCCACCAGCTCCATAGCACCATTTCTGATGTTGGCATTCCAGGCTTCTCTTGGCAGGCCCTGACACTTTTCCTCTCTTTGCATACTGCCCCCCCCCCTCAGGTCTGGCCTAAGGGAGGGGCTGCCCAATCAGCCAGAACCTGGGCAAGTCACCATCCCTCTGGGAGTCTCAGTTTCCTTAACTGGTAATGGCACCTGTCTCCCTGACTGGATAGGAGGTTGAGCTGCTGTGTGTAGTGGCCTGGCCTGGGGCCCACTACTTGCAGTTCTGGTCCTGTCCTGGACTCATGTTTTCCTTCATTCAAGAAACCTTTCCAGAGTTCCCTCGGCAGGAGAGGACAAAGGGAAAGGGGTCTGGCCCTTGCACCCCTTTGTCCATTCCCTGCCCTGGGCAGAGGACACAGGGACTCTGGCCAGCCTGAGCTCCCCCTGGCCGGGGGAGGGGTGGAAGATGCTGCAGGCAGGGGTGGGCCGGGCCGGGAACGCAGCGGGGCAGGGCTATTTAAGCCGAGGGCCGGCTGGCAACCCCAGCAGCCTGCCCTGTGAGCCGCCAACATGGACGACATCTACAAGGCCGCGGTAAGGGACGGGCCTGGGCAAGACTGGGTGCGCGGCCCTCTGGGGACTCACTCAGCTCAGAATGGGGCAGGGTTGTCCCAGGGAGGTGGTGAATTCCCAGAAGAGGACCTACATACCTTCAGCCCAGACCCTCCTGGGGTATAGAAGGGATGACGGTTCAGGGTCTAGAGAGGAACTGTCAGGGTAGGTAAGGAGAAGGTCACAGCTTTTAGCATCACATCTGCCCCTCTGTTTCCAAGTTTCTGTCATCTGTGTCACTGGGTCTCAGCCACTTCTCTCTGCACGTGTGTCTCTGGTCTCTTGATGTTTGTCTTTCTCAGTCTCTCACCATCTCTTTATTCCTCCTGAGCTGTCTCCCTGCATCTCTATCCCTGTCCCCCTGCCCACCCCACGCCCCCATCTCTGCCCTTCACATTCAGAGTCCCCTAACCCCGCGCGAAAGATGCTTCGGAGGATGGGAGGGCATTTGTGAGAAAGAGGCTGCAGATCTCTAATTTGGGTTGTGGAAGGGGCTTTGAAAATTTGAGGCAGGGGAAGGTTGGGCTTGGGGGAGAGCCAGGTAAAGGAACAGAGAACTGGGGGTGATGGTGGGGGGATGAGGACTAGGGAGTGGGCACCCCAAGTCCCCACAGCTTCCTGGGGCCACTGAGAGGTTTTGGGTGCTATTCCGTGCAGGGGGTGGTGATCTCCTCCCTGGAGACAAGGACATCCTAGCATAGACAGCTGGGCCCCAGGGTACCCCTCCTTCAATCCCCAGGCATGGCCCCACTCCTCCAGGGAGGGGCTGCAGCTGGCTCTGGGGGCGACCCTGCCTATCCTGCAGGAGTCCCTGGAGCTTGGGGGGAGGCAGCCCTCCGCCCGCCCCGTGCCCATACAAGGCCTGGCGGTGCTGGGGACTAATTTTGGCTCCTGAGGCGGCACCAGCAGGCCAGGGGGCCAGATAACGCTGCCCCACCCCCCTGCATGCCAGAGTCCCCAGAACAATCACCAGGTTTAACTTTGTGCCTGGTTAAAAATAGCCCAGTAGCCGCCCTGGTCAGGTTACAGTGGGTGGCTTTGCCCACCCCCACACTGGTTTTATTGTCCCAACCTGAGGGACAGCTGTCCCTTAGGCCACCCAGCTTGGGTTTCAGCAGGGGGGCTGAGAGGGCATTGGTGGTCACTGACTGTTGTTACCCAGGGTCACCTTGGCCCAGGAGGGGCTGCCCACCTGTCACCCTGGCCCCGAGCCCAGCCTCAGTGAGGCCAGCTGGGTCACCGAAGGCCTTTGGGGGCAGGGAGCGGGTGAGGACTGGGGCCTCTGCCCTGAGACCCAGGAAAGTCAGCCTCCTCCTGGCTTCAGTCTTCCCACCTGTGGCATGGGTTGGTTTCCTCGACAGCGCTGAGGCCTGACTGAGAGTCCTGAGACCTCTTTCCTCTCTAGGTAGAGCAGCTGACAGAAGAACAGAAAAATGGTGAGTGGCCCCCAGCACACACGCGGAGGCGGGCAGCAGGGCTGGGCAGAGGGAGTGTGGGGACCCCTCACCGACAGAAGATCCCATGCTGAAGGCCTGAGGCTGGAGCCACTCTCGCTGCGACCTCAGAGATCTCGGAGGGAGGTGGGCAGGTCGGCAGGCAGCTCCAAGGATCTGGTCTCCACTGGTTGCTGAGCCCTGTGTCCGGCCGCTGTCTTCCTCTCCCACCCCATCGGACAGAGTTCAAGGCGGCCTTTGACATCTTCGTGCTGGGGGCTGAGGATGGCTGCATCAGCACCAAGGAGCTGGGCAAGGTGATGAGGATGCTGGGCCAGAACCCCACGCCTGAGGAGCTGCAGGAGATGATCGACGAGGTGGATGAGGATGGTGAGCCTCTCGGCCCCACCCACAGCCCCGCGCCCCAGCCTCCCATCCTGGCTCTGCCACTTACTGCTCCGCGCTGCCGAAGGGACTGCTTAGTCCCTGAGCCGCAGTCACCCCGCTCATCAGTTGGTCACAGTGACCGCCCTCACCTCGCAGAGCTGGTGTGATGATGCATTGAGAACCCCAGAGTCAAGTCTCGAGGGTGGTGCCCGCAGTCCCCCCACCCCCTCTCTGACGGCTCTGCTGTCCCCCCCACCCCCACCCCAGGCAGCGGCACGGTGGACTTTGATGAGTTCCTGGTCATGATGGTTCGGTGCATGAAAGACGACAGCAAAGGGAAGTCTGAGGAGGAGCTGTCTGACCTCTTCCGCATGTTTGACAAGTGAGCATGTGACCCCCGACCTCTGACCCCAACTCCAGTCCAGCTGGGAAAAGGGGGGGCAGACTCAGGTTCCAGGCCCAGCGACCCTGGGGCCTCAGATTCCCAGCCTGTGAGATGGGCCGGCATGCTCCCAGCCCTCCGCCCTGCCCCGAGGGTGAGTGGGGGGCCCCCGCCTGGGCTCTGAGGACCCTGCGCCCCCCTGCAGAAACACTGATGGCTACATCGACCTGGAGGAGCTGAAGATGATGCTGCAGGCTACGGGCGAGACCATCACGGAGGACGACATAGAGGAGCTTATGAAGGATGGCGACAAGAACAACGATGGCCGCATCGACTACGACGGTGAGTGGGGCAGAGGCTGTCTCCGTGTTCTCCGCGCCCTGCCCAGCCCCCACCTCTGACCCCTGCGGGCCTCTCTCTCCACAGAGTTCCTGGAGTTCATGAAGGGCGTGGAGTAGACGCTGACCTCTCAGAGCGGCCTGTGCCCACTCCCCAGTCCTGGGCCCTGGGGTCGGGGTTGGATCGGAGGCCAGGGTCCCCAGAGTCTTAGCCTGGGCATATCCTCCACCCCTGGCCCTCCCTACCCCTCCCCCAACCCTGACCTGGGCAATGCAAATAAAACCTTGCTCCTGGACATCTGGTGTGTGGCTCTCACCTTCCCAGGGTCTGTGGACTCTTTGCCAGGGTCCACTTCTACCCTGATGACCATTTCCTTCCCCATCTGGGCAGGCTGGGTTCAGAGCCCTGCCCTAACCAGTAGTCCACACTGCCTTCTGCAGGAGGGGCTTGAATAGAGCAGACACTCCCACGCTCCATGCCCCACTGGCTGCTTTCCCCTTGCCCAGCGATTCAGCATCTGTCATCTGGGGTGGCCCAGGGCTTAGCATTTTAACACACTCTTGGGAAGCCGTTCTCTGGGTCAGTCAGTCAGCCTACGAGCCTGGGAGTCCTCTACTTGAGGAGAGCAGTTGGCTGCAGCACTAGCTGGACTCTGGCTGCCACTTGGCACCACGGTCCCAGCTACCTCTCAGCGTGGGTTGGGACGATTTGGGCGGGCCCAGTGGGTCCACAGTTCTAGTGTGCTTGCCCCTTTCCCTTGGGTTTCCTGCCAGCGGCATTGCGTCTGGGGGACTGAGGAGCCTGCAGTTACAGTCTGCACTGCCTTCCCCGACCCATTTGACAGGTGAGGACCCTGTGGCCCAGAAAGGTTCAGGCACATCAAGGTCATCCAGTAACTCTGGGGGAGAACTGAGCCCCATGGCTCCTTGCCGAGGGCTCTGTCTGATGCACCAGGGCCAAGTGGGCATAATTTCTAATCCCTCTGAACCCCAGAGGCTGGTCTGTCCAGTGACCCATATCCCTCCCTGAAAGAGAATTGAGGCCCAAGGCCTCCTGATTCCCAGCTTGGTGGAGGTGCCCAGGCCAGAGCTGCAGTCACAATAGTGATGCTGGCCTGCAGTGGGGAGGAGGAGTTCTGCAAGGAAGTGGAGGTGTCAGCAGGAGGGACAACTGCCACCAGCACCCAGGCACCCGCCGGAATGCCAGCAGCTGCCCTTGCCCCACCCAGCCACCCCACGGCCTCCCCACCTGTGCCCTGGTTTTGGCATTCCCCAGACAGGCCTGGCATTCTGGAGATGGTCTTGGAATTCTGAAGATGCCTTTGGCAGAGGCCAGAGCTAGCAGGAGCAGCCGATGCCTGGGGAGGCCTGGGGGAGACAAGTGAGGGGTCACCTCAGGGCTGCCCTTGGGAACTGGAGAGCTCATGGAGCTACACAGATGCCCAGAGCCACCCAAGAATGACAGGATCTCAGGAGGGAAGGAAGGAAGGGCCACAGTGGATGCTGCCTTCAGCCAGGGCACCATCCATTGATTTATCCACACAGCTAACCAGGGGCCACACATGGGGCTGCAGGCTGGGACCCTCCAGAGTGAGGCCCGGTCCCTAATCTCACAGATTTTACAGTGAACTGGGGGATTCAAAGAGGGAGATGGGTGCCAGTGGGGAAACCCGTGTAGTGCTGAAATGAGGATTGTAGAGGAAAAAAGAGCCTCCTGGAGGAGGTGGTATGTCAAGGCCACAGGAACCAGCTATCTAGGAGGTGGGACAAGAGCGTCCCAGCAGAGGGAAAGACTTGACCATCCCGGGAGCAGGAAGGCAGTGGCACTGGGCTGAGAGCCAACCCCAGGCATCTGGATGGGGCCAGGCCCCACGAGGCCCTCATTTGAAGTGAGGGGTGAGGTGCTCTAGGCTGCAGACGGGAGAAGAGATTGTGGATGCAGGAGCCAGGAGGCTGGCCTGAGGCTGGGCAGGTCCCGGGGGAGAAGGCCTGCAGGCTCTCGGACAGCGGGGGTGGAGACAGGTGCAGGATTCAGGGCATACTTTGGAACCGGCACAACTTACTGGGGGATTGAATATGAGGTGTAAGAAAGCAGGAAGTCGAGGATGGCCCTTAGGTTTTTGGCCAAATAATTGTCATTTCTTGAGATAAGGAAGATGGGGGACGCCCAAGTTCATCTGTGGGATATTGGGGAGTGGGGATCCCCCTGGCCTTTTTTTTTTTTCTAACGATTTCAACTTTTCATTTTGAAATAATTTCAAACTTGCAAAAAAGTTGCAAAACTAGTGTTCGGGATTGAATCACGTCCCCCACAAAAGGCCCAGCCCTGGTCCCGTGGGTGTGACTCCATTTGTAAATAGGATCTTTGAAAATGTCATTCAAGTGCCCAAACTAAATCAGGGCACAATCCAATGTGGCTGAAGTCCTTAAAGCAGAGGAAATTGGACACAGAAAGAGGAGCCACAGGGAGCAGCCAGAAACTGGAAGTCAACAGAACCCAGAAGAGAAAGAAGATGCTGCCATGTGCATTGCCGTGTGGCAGAGAAGCCAATGAACCCAAAGATTGCTGGCAGCCAGAAGATACCAACCAGAGTAGGAGGCAAGCCTTCTAGCCTCTGGAACTGTGAGTCAAAAAAATTCCTATTGTTGAGCCAACCCATCATATGGTATTTGTTTTAGCAGCCTGGGAAACACAAAGAAACAGTACAAAGAACTCCCATTTACAGTTCACCAAGCATCCCCAAATGTTAACATCTTAGATGACTATAGTGTAATGCTCAAAACCAGGGAATTAACAACAACTCAGCACCATTGACTTATCTGTAGACATCTTCAGATTTCATCGGTTCCCCTTGTCCTGGCCCAGGACCACATGCTGCATCTCGTCATCCTGTCTCTTCACTCTCCTTTGCTCTGTGAAAGTTTCTCAGTCTTTTCTTGTCATTCACAAATTGAGACTCTTGAAGAGAAAAGGCCAGTTATTTTGTAGACTCCTATTCAATTGGGATGTGTCTGGAGTTTCCAAGGGTAGATTCAGGTGACATGTTCTTGTGGTACTGTCACAGAAGGGATAGAGATTAATTTGCCCATGTCAAAGTTGAGATGAGATACTTCTGAGCTAGGCTGGTGGAATATCAGATGGATGCGTGGGTCTGCAAAGCCAGGTTCAAGGGACCGGGCAGAGAAGAGCTGTAAACCTAGTGGTCACTAGAGTGAGAAGTGCTCTCTCAGTTCTCCTGGGCATGGAGCAGGCCCCTAGGGAGAGAGTGTAGGAAGGGAGACAGCCAAGGACTGTGTGCCAGGTATCCTTCATGGGTAGTCAGGGGGCAAAGACGTGGCCAGTGGGGTGGGAGAGCACTTGGGTGAGTGTGTTAGTTTGTTAGGCTGCCAGAATGCAATATACCACAAATGGAATGGCTTTTAGAAAAGGAATTTAATAAGTTACAGGTTTTCAGTTTGAAGGCTGAGAAAATGTCCAAATTAAGGCACCAACAGGAGAGGTTACCTTCACTCAAGAAAGGCTGTTGCTGTCTGGAACACCTCTGTCATCTGGGAACGCACGTGGATAGCATCTGCTGGTCCCTTTCTCCTGGGCTTCATTGCTTTCAACCTCTGTTTCCTGTGGGGGATCCTCATTTGGCATCTATAGGCCTTCACTCAGCTACTCTGGGACACAACTGTAGGTCCAGGCTTGCTTAGTATCTCATGGGAAGGCACATAGCGACGTCTGCTGGGCCCTGGACCTTGAGTTGGCTCTGAAGCAACTATTCTCCAAGTGTCTACATCTGCTGTCTCTGTCGGCTCTGAATTTTCTCCAAGATGTTTCCTCTTTTGAAGGATTCCAGTAACTAATCAAGACCACCTTGAATGGAGTCACACCCATCCAATTAAAAGACCACACCCACAGTTGAGTGTGCCACATCTCTGTGGAGACAAACTAATCAAAAGTTTCCATTACAATTTTGAATCAAGATTGAAAGAAAACAGCTGCCTCCACAAGATTGGATCCAGATTAAAACATGGCTTTTCTGGGGTACATAGTAGATTCAAACCAGCAAGGTGAGTGAGAGGCCCTGGGATCGGGGAGGGAACCCTGGGGTTTGGGAACTTGGAGGGCCCTGAAGCTTTGGCCACCTGGGCAAGAGGGTTTTGGCAGAATAGTTGGGTGGAAACCTGATGGGAGAGGGCAGAAGGAGTGAACTGAGTTTAGGGGAGATGGCGAGTGTGGACAATGCTGGTGGAGTTTTGCCAACACACACAAGAGCAGAGAAACGGGCTGAAGCTGAGCTTCCAGGGAAGCTTACCTAAAGAGGGGGATAAGGGGATGGCTTGTTTGCTGATGGGAACAACCCAGTGAAGTGGGAAAATGGATGATGAAAGACTCAGGGCAGAGCTGCAGGAGGTGAGCATCTGTGGGTCTCTGGGGCCTGGTTTGCAGGGGCTGGTCCCAGTGCTGGGTCATGAGAAAAGGAGGGCTGAGGCAGTGAAGGGCAAGGTCTCAATGAGTCATGGCAGTGGGGGTGTTGACATAACAGGAAGTGCTGTCCAGAGGAAGGGATGTTCTGAATGGAGATGCAGAAGGTCACACCTTATTGATGATGAGCTGGAGGGTGGGTGGCTGAGTTGAGGAGGCGGTCATTGGCTATGAGGATAAGGACCCAAGAGGCCGGGGGCACCCAGAGAATGTGGGGTATTGATAGGACTGGGGAGGGGAGGAGAGGAAAAGAGTAAAGTCCCCTTTGAATGAACAGGAGGATGGCTGGCACAGCCACAAAGAAGATGTGTGGGGGCACGGCTGGCTGGTGCTGCCTGAAAGCAGGAACCGTGTGTGCGTGTGTGGCCAGGATTGGGGAGGAGGGAGAATTGTCAGGAAGGGGCAGCAGAGGAAAGAAGAGCCCTGCCTACCTCCTGGCTCTCCCTTCATTGGCTGCAGGTAGGGAGGGAGACAAATCCCAGGGGAGGCAGAGATGGATGTCCCTGCCAACGGGAGGAAGTTCTAGAGTACCTGATGGGAGAATTGGGGGAGGGTAGGAGCTTTCAGGGAAGGGTGACCAGGAGGCTCATCCTCTGGAAGCAGCTGGGGAGTCCACCAGGTTGGAGCACGTGGGATTGTCCCTACATCTCTCTTCCAGCAATGAAGTTGGTGGGGGAGGGCTTAGGGGAGTGTCTGTTCCTTCCAGGCATGTCCACCCTAGAATTCTGGCTAGGAATGGCTGGAATGTGACCCTCCATGCACCCACCTGGTGTCACCTGATGCTTGAACATGCATGTCACACAAATATACGACCACAGGCTCACAAGCCCCTACCGTGACATTTCGCTCCCCTACATGCATCACCTATTCTTGTTTGCTGGGCTCCGTCTTCACATCTGTCTAGGCTCTGTAATCCTTTGCTTGGATGGTTCCTCCTCCATGAAGCCTCCCTTGATTTCCTCCATCAGAGGCAATCCCTGGAGTGTCTCCAGTGCCCTTGCCTCCCCATAATGTGGGTGCCTGGATATTGTCTGTTGCCCCAAGAGGCTGCAGTTTTGCTGGGTGGCTATGCTGCACAACCCAGGGCCTGACACAGCCGGGAAGCTTTGGGGCCTCCTGCAGTTCCCACTTTTCTCACTAGATGGCATATAATGCCCATGGCTGGCCCCCTTGGTCAGAAAATTCAGAGCCACCTTGGAAGTCTTTCCCACCAGCAACCAGCAAGCAGGGACCTTTAGAGAAGATCCTTACCTGCCTCCCCAGACTGGGAAACTGAGGGCTGAGGCCGCACAACAAGTTAAAAGTAGAGTTGAGGCTCCCAGTCCCTGGCACAGGCTGTTTCACACCCTACCCCAGTAGACCCAGGCCTCCCTTGCAATCCTGGTTGGAAACCTAGCCAAGCCGGGACCCCCAGGGTGGGCTGCCAGGCTGAAGAGTGGCTGGGTTTACTGTCCACAGCTGGTGGCAACATGCTGGCTGAGGGACTGTCTGGCTCAATCTCCACCCAGACTGTGGCTCTCAGCCCCAGCTATGTGTTGAAACATCTCCTTAGGGAAACCGAGGCAGAGGCGCCCCACCCCACTCAGGGCCCAGGATATAATCACCACCAGAGCAGTCCCCACACAAGCAGCACTCAGCAGTTTATAAATCCTTGTCACACCCAAGGCAACTGGCCCCTGGCCCTGGAGGGAGGAGACCAAGTCTTGGAGAGGAAGGGGCCTTGGCTCGGGTCCTCCAGCAAAGGAAGAAGCAGGGGAGGGCAGAATCTAGGCTCTGGGCTGCCTAGGTAGTCCCCCACCTGCTTTGCGATCAGGAGGCACGTGTGTGTCGGGAAGAGCCGATGCAGGGAGCCAGAGTTCCAGGTCCTTCGGTGCTCCTCAGGAGCAAGCCTGTTTCCCTTTGAGCGTTAAGAAAGGGAGGGGAGAGGGGAATTCCAGTGCCACCCAGGAGCCCCAGAAGCAAAGGAGGGCTCTGGGAAGCAGGGGTGGTTGGGTGCTGAGTGGGGCTTGTTCCCAGCCTGCTGTGTCGCCAGGGCCAGGTCATTCCCTCTCTGAGCACCCTTCAGATGTCCTGATCATCTGAGGGTCAGGTCAGTCCATCTGGGAGGCCCAACTCCAACTCTGGCTCAAGGCAGACATTTTCTCAGCACCCAGGGCCTCAGATTCTGAGTATGGAGGTCTGGGGTGATGGGTGGCAGCGGTGGTGGCAGGGGGCAGGGGCTGCCAGGAGTGGTGTGGCAGGGGACTTGGAGGAGATCCCTCACTTGCCCTGGATTCAGCTCATCCGCCTGGTCTCCCCCTCCACCCTCCTTGGCTTTCCTATCCCCCCAGTCAGCGGTCAGGTAACAATCCGCTTTTGCACCCCCAACCCCTGCCCTACCCCTGGGGCCTCAAGCGTACGGCTTACATCGGCTTGGGAGGCACTCTAGGAACTCATCACTCACATGTGACACTCTGGGCCCTGATCTTGAAGGACTGGAGGGCTGAGGAGGTGGGGCAATGCGGGCAGGGGTTCCCCATTGGCAGGGGGTGGCTCAGGAGCCCAGAAGCCAGGACGGGGCATGGTAGATGGTAGGGGGAGGGGCTGTGGGGCCTTGAGGCCAGACAGGGATCGGTGTGGCAGGGATGGAGGTGCTGGGCCTTGGTCCTCATCGATCCTGGATCTGTGAAATGTGGCCAAACCTCAAGCCCCTGCCCAGGACGTAGAGCCTCTGAAGACGGGAGGGACACACACCCTATCCCCCCATCTTCATCCCCAAGCCTGGGCCTGCCAAGGGAGCTGGGGAGCTTGGCCAAAGCTTCAAGGGGCTGGACCACGCGGATATGGGGAACCTGGCCAGGGCCCGTTTTGCGGGGAGCTCCGCCATGGACACTGGCAGGGTGAGGCCAGGCGGGGAGCAAAGCAGGGTCCAGCCATACCCCACCTGGCCCATCAACCTTGGACCTCTGACCCCTGACCTCCCTCTCAGGCTACCTGCTCATCTCTTGTAGGTATCCCTCAGTGCAAACCTGCACTACCCCATCCCACTCCCGGGAAAGGGTGTCCCCAGCGTGGAGGCTCCCAATCCGGCACAAAAGCGTCGGCTGGGCCAGCCGAGGCAGAGGGAGAGGCTGCAGGTGGATGTCGGCGCCCCTCCTCCCTCTTCCTCCCCGCCTTCCCGGCCCAGGATGGGGTGGAGCCAACGCCTTATAAATGGCAGGACTGGCGGCCACGGGACAAACTACAACCAGCGGCAGGACCAGAGGGCAGCTCCGCCGGCAGGCGGCCGTGCCCTCGGGTCCCCAGCATGGCCCCCTCGGCTTGGGCTGTCTCCTGCCTCCTGGGACACCTCCTGCTCTGCGGGGGCAGCCCCGGCCCCAGCTTGCCCCGCCTGCGGCTCTCCTACCGAGGTACAGTGCGTCCTGCTTGTGTGCATGGCCGGGGTGCCTGGGGCTCTGTGACGCCCCTAGCTGTGGGGGCTGGAGTCGCCCCTTGGGGAGGAGGGGATCATGGCCAGCCCAGAAGATGCTCCTGGTTCCCCAGTGGGGAGGGGGAAGGGGACAGGTCCTCGGAGGCATGGACCGAGTTGGGGTCAGACAGACAGAGACAGATGAGGAAGAACCGGAGGGCGCCTCCTGAAGAAGGGAGAGGCAGAGACCCCGAGAGACCCCAGTAGAGATGGAGACAGAGGGAGATGGGGAGGGGTGTGTGGGGAGACCCAGCAGGGGACAGGGGCACAGGGAGGGCAGGTCTGGAGGGACTGTCCGGGCTCCGCTGGGGCTCTTTGCCCATGGTGGACAGTGCGGGATCTTTGGCAGCATCTTGCCCATTGGGTCCCAGGACCAAGGAATGAGGACCTCCCAGCCCCAGAAGCAGCCGTGCTGGGGTGGGGGGGTCCCCGATCCTGTCTCTGCAGCCCTGCCGGGTGAACTTCAGTGTCGGTTCCCCCACCTCCACCGCCACTTCCTAACGTGGGCTTTTTCATCCCCACTCTCCATTCTGGAGGCCCTTGCAGCCCAGGAAGGAGTCCAGCCTCCCCTCTTTGCCCATCCTGGTCTGGGCGGTTCTTCTGCAGATCTAACCTGGATGTGTTGTGCTGCAGTTGGCTCAGGCCTCCTCTGAATCTGTGGGAATGGTCTGTGGGAAAAGTCCCTGCGACACAGGCTGCCAGCAGATCCTTCTTCTTGGGGAAACCAGAGGGGTGATTGCGTTCCCCTGGGAGACCCTCGGAGGGAGGGGACGCAGATCTGCCTGGGGAGTCTGAGGAGCATGCCCTGGGAGATGCGGTTAGGAGGAGCTGTCAGGCTACAAGAAGAAAAAGCCCCAATATCAAATGTCGCCTCTGAGGTACTGTCAGCCATGGAGGGCTTCCTGGAGGAGCTGTTGATATGTTCTGGGGATGGAGTGGGTCCTGGGTTGAGGATGTGCCTGTTGTGCTGGGGCCTTCACAGGGCAGCAGTGCCCCCTTCCTACCAGATCCTGGGACCTGCCCTGCTCCCCCTTCACCCTCACCTCGCTGGCTGAGCTCCAAGGACCCAAACCAAGATCCTTGACCTCTGGCACCCATGTCCCCAGACCCTTCCCCCTCACTCCTGGGGCCTGGGAGTCAGCCCTTCTGGAGAAGGAAATCCTCTGTGACCACAACCCTGGACCAGCAGCCTGGAGCTCTGCCGGGTCATTTCGGCCTCTCTCACTCCCAGACCATTGCCAGGTGTTCCTTCCCCTGGGAACGTCCTCCTTCTGCCCTGTCAGCCTCTCCACCTGAGTCACCCTTGTACACTGCTCCAACCCACAATCCTCCCTCCAGGTTTTTCTGGTGATTTGCCCAACTTGCTGTAATTTCTGCTGGGGGGCCGTCTCCTCCCAGGTCTGGGTAGGGCACAGATGGGGCAGCAGGAAGGAGATGTTAACTGAAGGGGGCGATGGCCCAGCTGGGAGCCTGCACCTCCACCCCTTGGCTGGGGAGGTTGGCTGGGCAGCTCCCTCTGCTCCTTCCTAGACCTCCTTTCTGCCGGCCGCTCTGCCGTGTTTCTGGGCCCTCGGGGCTCCCTGGACCTTCGGGCCATGTACCTGGATGAATATCGGGACCGCCTCTTTCTGGGGGGCCGTGATGCCCTCTACTCTCTGCGGCTGGACCAGGCTTGGCCCGACCCCAGGGAGGTGAGCTGGACAGACTGGGGGGGTAGGGGAGTGAGGGGAGGGTCTGCCTGATGAGCCTCCCTGTGACTGGCCTCCAGTTGGGCACCTCCCAACAGGAGGCTGGTTGGGGAAACTGAGGCTGCAAGGTCAAGGGAGCTACCCGAGGTCAGCCAGGCTGTGTTTTCAGGTCCTGTGGCTGCCACAGCCAGGACAGAGGGAGGAGTGTGTCCGCCAGGGCAGAGACCCCTTGGTGAGTCTTACCAGAGAGGCTGTCCCCCAACCCTGACCAGCACCCAGGCCTGACCCTGGGCGCCTCTTTTGGGGGGCATTTGGAGCAGGTCCTCGGGGGTCTTGAAGGTCTGAAGAGCGTCCCCCCCACCCTTCCAAGGGTGCAGATCTTCCCGCGCCCCTCAGCAACCCCTTCTCCCTGCTAGATGGACTGCGCCAACTTTGTGCGGGTGCTGCAGCCCCACAACCGCACCCACCTGCTGGCTTGCGGCACTGGGGCCTTCCAGCCCACTTGTGCTCTCATCGCCGTTGGGCATCGAGGGGAGGTGAGCGGAAGGGCTGTGGAGGCACTGGGGGGCAGTGACGTTTCCCCTCAGCTGCCTGAACGCTTCTCATTGAGCCTGGGGGTCAGGGGCCAGCCAAGAAGGGCCAGAGGGGGGAAGGGCCTGAAAGGCGCCTTTGTACTGGGGAGCTGACCCCATTGGAGGGGCTCAGGATGAGGGGGCCTACTGCACCCTACGCCCCCCCCCCAACTGTCCGGCTGCACGCGATAGCTGCTGCCTGCGTGGGGCGGGGGACCTCTTGGTGCTCTCCCGCCGGTGACACCACTCTCACCCTCCCTGCCTCTCCCCAGCATGTGCTCCACCTGGAGCCTGGCAGTGTGGAAGGCGGCCGGGGACGGTGCCCGCACGAGCCCAGCCAGCCATTCGCCAGCACCTTTGTAGGTGGGTTATGCCCAGGTCAGGGTTAGAGGCCATGCAGAGAGGGTGGGAGCTGGTCTGGGTCATCAGCCGGCCCTCCTCCCTCCCCACACCGCAGGCGGGGAGCTGTACACAGGCCTCACTGCTGACTTCCTGGGGCGCGAGGCCATGCTCTTCCGAAGTGGGGGTGCCCGGCCCGCCCTGCGTTCCGACTCTGACCAGAGCCTGCTGCACGGTGAGGGCAGGGCCCACGGGGGTCTGGCTCCAGAACCGGCAAAGGGGGTGCGGATTAGAGAGAGATGAAATAGCTGCGCCCACCCCCCCAGCCCTCCCCCTCCTGCCCTCCTCCCAGGGGCTCCAGCCTCCCAGCCGCCCCCACGCCCCTTCCTCCCTACCCCTGGCCTGGTCCAGCCCCTGCCCTCCCCCGTGAGACCCTCCCCACCCAGCTTCGCTGTATCACCCTCCCAGACCCCCGGTTTGTGACAGCCGCCCGGATCCCTGACAACACCGACCAGGACAATGACAAAGTGTACTTTTTCTTCTCGGAGACTGTCCCCTCGCCTGACGGTGGCCCTGGTCACGTCACCGTCAGCCGGGTGGGCCGGGTCTGTGTGGTGAGAGCCGTGAAGGGTCTGTGAGGTTAAAGCCCCGTTCCCTCCCCTGCCCTCCCCTGCCCTCCCCTGCCCTTCCCTCCCCTCCCCTTCCCTCCCCTGCCCTCCCCATCTGCAGCAGTGGGAAGCCTGGGGTGGGGGCAGGAAGCCCACGTCCACGCCCCTCCCCAGTGGTGAGGGTGGACGGACAGAGGCAGGCCCAGACCCACACCCCACAGTGCCCGTGACCATCTGTGGCCGCCCACCCCCCAGAATGACGCTGGTGGCCAGCGGGTGCTGGTGAACAAATGGAGCACCTTCCTCAAGGCCAGGCTGGCCTGCTCCGTGCCCGGCCCCGGCGGCGCCGAGACCCATTTCGACCAGCTGGGTGAGGACATGGCGGGGGCAGGCCTGGGGGCTGGGGGGCAGCACAGAGCCGGGTGGAGGGCAGTGTGGCACCCTGACACCTGTGCCCCCCTCCTGTCTCCCAGAGGACGTGTTCCTGCTGTGGCCCAAGGCAGGGAGCAGCCCCGAGGTGTTTGCGCTGTTCAGCATGGTCAGGTGGGCGCCGGCCCCCCCTCGCCCCGGCCCCCTGCGTTGGGCCCCCACCTCTGTGGCCAGGCCTCGCAGTGGCTCCCTGTCTTTGTCCCTGGCTTGGTGATCCCGTGGCTCTCTCCTCCATCTGGCTCTCTTTGCCTCTGCCTCACTGTTCTTGTTTTGGGGGCCCCCGCCCTGCCACGCTCCCCTCCCTCCCTCGCCTGACCAGCCCCGCACACCCTCGGCAGTGCCGTGTTCCAGGGCTTCGCAGTCTGCGTGTACCACATGGCTGACATCTGGGAGGTCTTCAACGGGCCTTTTGCCCACCGAGATGGGCCCCAGCACCAATGGGGGCCCTACGGAGGCAAGGTGCCCTTTCCCCGCCCTGGCGTGGTGAGTGCCCGCCCGGGGCCAGGCCAGGGAAGCGGGGACTGAGAGAGGCCAGGAGGGAAGCGCTGGGGTGGGACATGGCCGGCGGGGTGGGGGTGGGGTGGGGGGGCAGAGAGCCCCGCCTACATTGGGGAAGGCCTCCTAGGGTGCAGCCATCTCTCTGTCCCTCTGGAGTTGGCATGCCCAGGGTCTCGGGGGTGGAACCGGCTCCAGGCTCCCCTTTCCTGTTGCCCCCAGTGCCCCAGCAAGATGACTGCGCAGCCGGGACGGCCTTTCGGCAGCACCAAGGACTACCCGGACGAGGTGCTGCAGTTCGCCCGCGCCCACCCGCTCATGTTCCAGCCCGTGCGGCCTCGGCACGGCCACCCTGTCCTCGTCAAGACCCACCTGTCCCAGCAGCTGCGTCACATCGCGGTGGACCGCGTGGAGGCGGAGGATGGGGCCTACGACGTCATCTTCCTGGGGACTGGTAGGCGGGCCAGGAGGAGTGGCGGGCAGGGCGGCCCGGCGGCCCCTTCCTCTCCTGCTGACCCCTCCGCCTTGCCCCAGACTCAGGCTCGGTTCTCAAGGTCATTGCCCTGCAGGCAGGGGGCTCCACCGAGCCTGAGGAGGTGGTTCTGGAGGAGCTCCAGGTGTTCAAGGTGAGTGGGAGGGTGGACGTGAGGGGTGCCCCCAAGCCCTGCCCATGGGAGTTCTAGGCTTGGCTGGGAAAGCAGCAGTGAGGCTCAGGAGGGAGACGGGCCCCCTTCATTGAACTTGCAGCCAGTGGGAGATGACAGCGATAGAAAGCTATGGGGCATGGGCCTGAAGTCTGTGAACTTAAAATTGGGGTACCTGGAGAAGAAGAGCCAATGTGACCATCCTTTGACAAAGCACCCCTTGATAGGCTCAAGCCTCAGTAAGGTGATAGCTGAGTCCCTATGTCTCCAGGGGTTTCTGTTGGCCCCTATGCAGCCATCAGACGGGGGAAACATCCACGTATCCACGTTTTGGGTGATTGTTGGTGCTCTCGGGTGCAGGAGATGAGGGATCTGGGACAGCTGCCTCATTGCTGGGGGACAGAGCTGTGGGAGGAGACAGTGGCACTTTGTGCTTTCAGCCAGGCCACCTGCCTGGAGACCAGCCAAGGCTGGGGGGCCCTTCTTAGTAATCTGGTGTCTGGGAAAGGCTGTTGGGCTTTAGTCACCAGGCGTTGAGCTGGTTCCCTCCCCAGGGGCTCAAGGAGGCTGGGAGCAGGGAATGCAGGAGAGGGTCCCTCCCTACCACCGCACCTCCCTACCCCCTGGAACTGAGACCCTGGTCGTCCCCCCAACCCCCAGGTGCCGACGCCCGTCACCGAGATGGAGATCTCCGTGAAAAGGGTACGAACAGCTGCTGCCCCGCCGCTCCTCCTGCCTCTCCACCCCTCGCCCCTCAGCCTCCTGCTGTCTGCCTGGAGCCTGAGGCAGGCCCTGGAGTGGTCGTGACTGGGCCCTGCCTTGAGGTTGCAGAGTCCAGCTGGGAGCTGAGACCAGCGGGCAGTGGGAGGGAAGAGTAAGCGAGGCGGGGTGGGGGACCATTCAGATGAGACCCACAAAGGCGGTGCCTCAGAGGAGGCACGCAAGCGCTTGGAAGCAAAATCCAGAACAGAGACCTGCCGTGTATCCTTTTGTAAGTGACAAATATCTGCCCAAGTTTATCTGCCTCAGTGTATCTTGCGGTGAACCCCACCTCCTGTACCGGGATTACTTGGCATCAGGATAAAGGCCCAGGGAGTAGAGGCGATTGGTGATCTCTTCTGCTCAGACGAGGGGTGGGCAGCGGGCAGGGCCTGGAAAAGCCCCTTGCAGGAAAACCCCTGGGCCTGCCTCAGCTCCTCTGAGCCCTGGCGCAGGAACTGGCACACAGCAAGTTGCTGATAAACATTTGTTGGTTCCGTATGTGAAGGAATCCAAGAGGTTCTGGAATACTTGCCAAGAGGGCCGAGATCCTGACTGCTCCTGGACAAAGCCCGGGTTTACCAGGGCTCTGCTTGTGTCTCTCCCCAGCAAATGCTGTACGTGGGTTCGCAGCTGGGTGTGGCCCGCCTGCGGCTGCACCAGTGTGAGACTTATGGCAGTGCCTGTGCCGAGTGCTGCCTGGCCAGGGACCCCTACTGCGCCTGGGATGGCGCCTCCTGCACCCGCTACCGGCCTGGCACCAGCAAGCGTCGGTTCCGCCGGCAGGACATCCGGCACGGCAACCCGGCCCTGCAGTGCCTGGGCCACGGCCAGGAGGGTGAGTGGTGGCAGGTGTCGGGGTGCAGGCTGGTCCCTAACCCGGCCCTACTCACATGTGTGGGGCAGGCAGGAAGTGAAGTTTGGTCTCAGGCTGCTCCTATTACAGCAGTCCTCAGTTTCCCTATCTGTGCAGCTCTTGTCAGTGCATGGGTCTTTGGTCTTCGGCTTGGGATTCAGATGGACACCAAGGTTCCTGCCATGCTGTGGGGCCCCTGGGCTGTGGGAGTCAGTTAGTTGCCTCCAGGGCCCGGGTTCCATAGTTTCTAAACTGAGCCAACCTCTGTCTCTCTCCAGAGGAGATTGTAGGGCCTGTGACCACCACAGTCTACGGCACAGAGCACAACAGCACCTTCCTGGAGTGCCAGCCCAAGTCTCCCCAGGCTGCTGTGCGCTGGTTCCTGCAGAGGCCAGGAGATGGGGGGCTCGATCAGGTGTGTAGGGATCCTGCCTCCAGCTTGTGTATGTCCTGAGGTCACCCTGCTCCCTAGATCCTAAGCTCTGAGCCCTAGGGGGAAACTGGGCAGAAACCTGCCAAGACTAATCAAAGAAAATTATGTATGAACGCTTGGGATGCCTAAAAGGAGATACCCCTCTTTTTGCTGTCCGGGAACACCCAGGACAGATGTGACTAGAATGCCTCCAGTGATGGGGAGCTCACTACCTCTTGAGGCACAGAGCTAAGGTCTGAGAGGTGGGTAGGTTCAGCAGAAATGGAGGAGAAAAAAGGGGGCATCTAGCCTGGTCAGAAGCTCCCAACCCGTGCTTATACATGTGACCTGAATTTGGAGGGGTCTCCTCCCCAGGGGATCTTGGTCTGCCTATGCCCCAGCCCCTAACTCCTGGCCCTTGTCCCCCGCCCACCCCCACATATTACCTGGACCCACACTTCCTCCCTGGAGTCCAATTGTCTGCCCAGGGCTTCTCCTCCCCCATCCAGAAAGTTCTGTCATCCCCAGAGATGGCTTCAGCCTGGAACCCAAGGATAGCCATTGCTGGGTGGGGTGAGAAGCCATTCTAGAGGCGCTCCCACGGGTCAGGGGAGGGGAAGGAGCGGGTTGATTTCAGGAGGGCCTCCAGCTTGGGAACTGGGGGAGGCCAACCTTGGGCCAGCTGTTGGGCTGGGCACTAAGAAAGACTCCCCTGGGGCCTGGGAGCTGGGCAGGGGGCAGGGAGATGGAGTTACACAACGTAGGCTGCACAGGCAGTCCAGCCCGAGCGCGCAGATGAGGAGCCTGAAGCCTAGACTGGGTCCCAGCCGCAGACACGGCCAGGCTGGAACCTCATTCTGCCACTTGCCTCTGATGGGTGCTGTGGGCCCTGCACCATGGGGAGGGTGAGCAGCACAGACTAAGATGGGCAAGGACGTGTGTGTGTGTGTGTGTGTGTGTGTGTGTGTGTGTGTGTGTGGAGAGTGAAGTTCAAGGGGCTGGGGGTACACCCTTCCCCTAGGTACAAGTCCACAGATTCCTCCTTGTTCCCTGGAAATGTCTGCCGGGCCCTCCCAGGCCAAGACAGGTCTCCAGACCTGTGCCCAGGGGAGAAAAGGCCCCTTGGCCTGCTGTCCTGGCAAGGCCCTCTGCACTTTGCACACGCAGCTAGGTACGGGGACTAGGTACGGGGCACTGGAAACAGGCAGCAGACCTAGTGTGCCACGCCCTCCTGGAAAGGGGAGAATGGGCGTGGGGTTCTACCCAGGCAGAGGGCAGGAGGGTAGTAAATTTGGAAAGGCAGAGAGACTGATGGTGTGTGTCTTGTCCTACACCTCCTGCCCGGCAGGTGAAGACGGACGAGCGAGTCCTGCAGACGGCACAGGGGCTGCTGATCCGCCGGCTCAGCCGCCTGGACGCGGGCACCTACTCCTGCACCACGCTGGAGCACGGCTTCTCCCAGACCGTGGTCCGCTTGGCTCTGGAGGTCATTGCGGCTGGGCAGCTGGACAGCCTGTTCCCTCAGGAGCGGCGGCCGGAGGAGCCCCCAGCCAGGGGCGGCCTGGCCCCCCCCCAACCCAAGGCCTGGTACAAAGACATCCTGCAGCTCATCGGCTTCGCCAACCTGCCCCGGGTGGACGAGTACTGTGAGCGCGTCTGGTGTAGAGGTGGCGAGCGCGTGGGCTCCTCCTGGAGCCGGGGCAAACCGGCCAAGGGCAAGAGCTGGGCAGGCCTGGAACTGGGCAAAAAGGTGAAGAGCCGGGTGCAGGCCGAGCGCAATCGGACGCCCCGGGAGGCGGAGGCCACGTAGAGAGGCAGGGAGGAGGGGGTGGCAGTCTGACTGGGCCGACCCACTAGGGCAGAGGGAGCAAGGATGCCTGACTGCCTCTTAGAGGTTGGAGCCTCTGCCCCCCACACTGCCCCAGGAGAGGCCGGGGGCCTGATGGACGGGTGCTCTGCCCAAAGCCTGTTCCCTGCCCCCTCTGCACTCATAGTCCCAGGCACGAGCCGGCACCCTCTGGCACTTTGTCCTCAGAGATGGCCTGGCTTCCGGAACTCAGGTCCAGTTGTGCCCAGAGGAGAAAGGCTGGGGGGTACTTTCCCAGTGGGCAGAACAATAGGCATTCTGAATGACCCTCAGAGTGGATGTGTGGGTGTGTCTGGGGAGGGGCTCTGGACTGGGGCCCTCAGGTAGCCAGAGGAGGGTAGAAGTGGCCTCGAAGCCACTTAGAAAGAGCCTGCCCTGATGGAGTTGGGCGCCGTCTGGGAGAAAGGCTGTGGGGAGGGAAGGTGGATCAGTGAGATGGTCCCCTCGCTTTTGGGCTCTGATGTGTGGGTGGTTCCCTGACACTGCCCAGTGCCTCGCCTCCATCTGAGAATCGGAAGCATAGATCGCAGCGGCTTCCTGGGCCCTGGGGCTGCCGCCTCCTAAACCAGAGGGGACCGTCTCACAGCCTGACTGCCTGTCCCAGGCCCCCAGCTGCCAGGGCAGGTTTCCTGAGATGCCCACACCATCCCCATCAGCAGCGTCTCCCAGGCTCCCGTGCTGTGCTAATGAGCAGCAGGAGGCTGGGTTCTGGGAGGATGTCACACACAGCCCCCCTCCGTCCATCTGTGGACTGGAGAGCCGGAGAGGGGAGCTGGGGAAGAAAGAGGGTGGGAAGACTGGGTGGTCTTCCCCAGGACCATGCAAGCCACCCATGGCCCTGGGAGGGCGGGGCTGGGGAGCCGGGGGAGCCGCAGGGGGTGGTTGGGACCAGAGGAAGGGCTCTGTCCAGGGCCCCAGAGGACTGAGTGCCTTCATGATGGAGAGAGGAGGAGAGACCCTGAAGATGGGCTGTGGGGTCCAGAAAAAGGCATCATTAAGCACTCAAGATGGCACCAATTAGCTCAGGACCACCAGAGAGGCAGGCCAGGCATTGCCCACCCTGGGATCTCTGGTTCCTGCTGAATAAGAGCTGGGCACAGATGGTTCATTTACAAAGCCTTTGTTTTCTTTTAAGGGAAAAAAGTGTAGGGAAAAAAGCTGCTATGAGCTGTATGTCATTCTGGTTCTCCGACAAAGTGAAGCGCAAGTGGATGGGAGGCTTCTGCCTGAGCCCGTTAGGGGAGGGTTTTTCCTCTGGCAGTAACGTGGCTCCCAGGCTGGGGGGCGTGAGAGGAGGAGGAGGACTAAATGAAAAGCTGTTCCCAGTTTATGTTCCAACAAATTAGTGACGCATAAAACTGACAAAAGGGAGAGAAGAGCATTGGGTTTGAGACTCCCTTTATAAAAAGAAAAAAATGAAGATAGGAGGAGAACAAAAGATTAATCAACAACAAAACAATATCCGGCTCCCTGCCCCACAGCAACTCAAACCCAGACTTGCATCTGCCTTGGTTTCCTCTCCCCAGCCCCAGCCCCACACACTACCCTGGCTGAAATCGCCGCCCCATCTCTGCCTTGACTATACCATCAGGGACGCGGAAGCACTGAGATGAACTTGGACAATATTTTAAGAATCCTTCCTGCCTGGGACTGCATCTGCCAGAATGTCAGCAAGTGAAAGCAGAGGAGACAAGGAGAGAAGGGGGGTGGCACTGGAGAAGAGGGTGGGGGGAGATGATAGAAGGTGGGGACAGAGCTCCAGGAAAGGGTATCAAGACTGCAGCCCGCTCTGCCGCCCTATCCCCCAGTGGCCTTTTGGCCTGGCCCAGGCTCCAGGCAGAGTCTTCGGGGGAAAATCCCTGGAAAATGGAGGGAGAAGGGGCACAAGATTCTGAAGAGCAAACACCTGCACTTGGAAAAGTATGGACAGCCCGCCTGCACCCTCTCCCCCACGGTACTGTGTATTATTATCTCCTGGAAAAGCGCTCTCTGTGTGAATTCTATTTTTGTATTCATATGCGGAGATGGACCTTGTGGGTTCTTTGTCTTCAGAATGTACTTCTTGTAATTGCTGTTGTTTATTGTAATTTTCCTGACTGCCCCTGAGCTCTGGCAAGGGAATCACAGAGATCTACCTTACAGAACTTACAAGGAAGGGGATGAAGTCAGTATTTATATGTCCCTAATTATATCATTATCACATCTGTGCATTTCTGTGTTAAATTGACTGATGCCATTAATTGGAGCTAGAAATTCGGAGCCTTCCAATCCATGGCAACAGGGAGAAGGCCACCCTGGAGGGTATTTTCTGGAAGGAACGGAGATGGATATCTGGGGAAGGAAGAAGTCAGAGGGCTTTGTCTATGAAACTGAATTTGCTCCTTAACTTAAGAAAACTCGGCCCTATGGGCTTGTGAGACTGACCTTCTTGAAACTTCAGGAAAATCTCGAGCCAGAGGGGAAAAAAATGCTGGCAAAGGGCAGCTGGGCAGGGACGCAGCTCCGCTCCTTTTTTGCAATAACACTTGGCATTTGCAACAGCAGCACTTGGCCTGGTGCCTGCCTCCATCCCAGTCACATACCAATGTGTATTAAGGCATTGTGCTCATGCCTGGGGGGCCAGGGCTCTGCTGCAGGGGCTGCAGCTTCTGGGGAGTAGGGAGCCCCCAGGAGTCTGGCCACCTGGCACTCCGCAGAAGGCCCTGCTGACCGAGGCTCCCTCTACTCCTGGTGACATCATGCCTCTCCAGACAAGGATGGAGGGAGGTGGAAAATGGGTAGGGGGGCTTTAGAGATGCCAGGGACATTAGCCCCTCCGCCTCCCCGAGACACTGACCTGGACTTCTTGTTTGGGTGGGCCCATCAATCCACGCTAGATAGGGGTGGGTGGGGAGAAGCTTCGGAACAGGTTGGCCATCAGTCCCACCTTGCAGCAGAGACCCAACGGGGGCCCCCCCTTTTGTAACCCCTCCTGCTCTCACCACAAAAACCTTGGCCTGAGGGGTCCTGAAATTGTTACTCTGCCACAAGCCATCACCACCATGGCCTGAGAAACATCATTGAGCCTGCTCTTGGCTCAGAGGGCTGGGCTGGGAGGGGTGTGTGAATTTACCTCCTTCCCAACCCCCTTCTCTCCTCAAGCCACCTCTCTCCCAGCCGGCACTTCCACCCACGCCCCAAAGACCCATCCGGCCTGGACTTGGCTCTGCCCCTACCCACAGCCTCTCGTCTTCCCATCTTGAGCTCTGTTTCCTGCCTCGCTGATTTTACCTTCTCTCTATCTTCCTCTCACAGCTTTTTCCTCTAAATCTTAAACTGTGCCCGGTCTTCTGTTTCACAATTTCCCAAATGACTTTGGAGCTGGAAAAAGGCTTAAGAGAAAGGAACTAGTTGAACATTTCCCAAAATGGCATCCTGTGGCACAGTGAACCCAGGAGAGCGCCCATGAAAACAGTCAAGTTTGGGGCTTTCTGCCCCCTTGGCTCCCATTGCCTGTTTGCCCCCCAAAAATCTGAGATGACCCAAGGTGATCTCTCTTCTCCCAACTTTCCATGTTTCATGCCTTCTATGGTTACATGGTTCCCCAAACCTTTGGTACCCTATTGCTTTTTTCCCTCAGAGTAGCTACCATCCCATGTTGTAATGTTTTGAGGAGCACATGTTAGAAAAATGCTAATTAGAGTAATTCCTTCTCTTAGCACAGGAAATTTATTTATTAATCTCTGCCTTCTAAGCCTGCAGCTCTGGAGGCCCCGACCTCCCAGACAAAATAGCCACACCTCGGTTTCCTATTACCCACTCCAGGGCAGGACCTGCCATCCCAGGGTCAGGGCTGCAGAACCGCCAGCCTGCTGGGTGGTCCTTGGGCCTGGACTCTGGCCTGCCTTTGACAAACATTCTCCCACACCCAGCCTGCCTCCCCACCTGCTCCCGGCCCTTCCTGGGTCTGGCGTGGGCCTCCGAGGAAGGGCTGGGATTCACCTCAAGCCTACCGTTGCCTGCAGTCTAACCAACTAATTTCTTAGGAAAGATGAGAGGCCATTTTCTCAAATGGCTTCTGTACTTCCCTTTCTTCCAACTTAGCCTGGGTCAGCTCTGCGACGCCCCGGGAACCCCCTGAATCCAGGAGTGGGCAGGCAGCAGCCACGGGGAGGCTGGGCTGCCCCTCCTAGGTTGTCCTCTACATGAGCAGTTCCAGCTGCAGCCCCCGCCAGTGTCCCCAGCGGACTCGCTCACAGGCACCTGCCAGTCCATTGGATAGCAAACTGAGGCTTCTCCAGCCAGCCACATCTTTCTAGAACTAGGAGACACTTGCTGGGGAAATAGCCTGATTTTCCATCAGAGTAAGGACCCACCTTCATGAGCACCACGAACAAATCCCCAGGGTTTTCTGGAACTACACACAATTGGCTGTGGGGGGGGGGGGGGCAAGTTTAGATTCAATACCTGATAAGGAGCTCCAGGATTGTTAGGGCCCCACCCTGGCTCCTTTTCCGGAGTCACCCACCCCCTGGTGTGTGGGAGGGGAGGGGAGTTCAGATGCCACAGGAGGATGCCTGCTTCCCTCCGGCCTCTGCCCACCTTTGCCAGTGGACACCACTGCTGGCCCCTCTGCCTTAGAGGCTGCTTCCCCATGCAGCCTTCCACTTTCCCTGCAGGATTTTCATTAAGGAAACTCCTGGTTCCTCAATACAGTCTTTTAAAAAGTCATTCTCCATCGAAGTCGGAAAAGGTTGCGAAAGTCTCCAGGGAGGCCTTATAAGGGCCTCCACCCTCCCTCTGTCTCACACCCAGCGGCCAGCGGTCAGCAGCCCCTGCACAGGGGCTCTGCTGATGAAGTAACTCGTTCCCCCTGGAGGAAAAGGACCCTAACCCATCCCAGCAGGGTGCGTTTCACTGCCCCAAATGTAACTTGGGGCAGAGAGGGAAGACCAGGGCAAGGGGACAGCTGTGGGCTGGCGAGGACTCCACAGTGATTCACCGGAGGCCTGGAGCGGCGTCCAGTTGTCTGCTATCAGACGAAGACCCTGCACTAGACACTCAAAGCCCAGATTGGCCTGGATGACACGGCAGATCTCCAGCTTGCTTTATGATCTCATCTGTCCACTCCGGACCACCCTCCTTCCCCCACCCTACCCCAGCTGATAAGAATCTGGAGCTGTTTCCTGTAGCCCAAGGGTCTCAGACAATGGTGTGAACGGCTGGCCCTACTGGAAAGGACATTGTTCAGGGAAGAAAAAACAACACACTAGCACAAAGCCAGGGCAGGACCCTTCTAAATGTAAGGGCTTGTTTACAAATCCATGATTTCCAAGGGGGGAACACAATGGGGAATTGTTTTGGCGAGGCTGGTGTCCCCTTCGGTTTGCTCCTGGGGACTGGGGATGGCTTTGATGATCCAGACAGGTCTCAGATGCTCTGAGCAGGATGGACACTGATGGCGCGGATACTTCCTGTTTATCAGGGGTGGGGCGTCAAGAAGCCATATTCCACCAAAAATAAAGGGGAATGACTTCTCCGGCTCACTCTCACATTTTTTATCTGCTCTGGGAACCTGAGGCTAGAGGGGGTTTGCTAGGGAGAAGGGAAGGCAATGTTTTCTGGTCTTGGTTTTGGTTTTCTGAAAAGCATCAACTCTTCTGTGTGTGTCCTCCAATTGCCACGTTGCTTTTCGGACAAAATGTACAAGGCATGAAATCCTTGCAAATAACCAACCCCTCTGGAATAGGGCTCCCTGGCTTAGTCTCCAGGAGACCTTCACACCTGGGGCCCATGATGCTGCAGGTCTCCTCCAACTAGCTTGGAATACATGGGGAGCTGACATGGTATCCCTGGAGTATTGTTTCTCATAGGGACCTCTGCCCTGCCCACAGGAGTTTAGAGTCCCTAGATCACCACCAAGAGGCCCTCATGTCAGTGTGTGTGTGTAAAGAACCCACAGAACCACATTATTTATTCTTTTTGGGACTGGCAGTTCCAGAGGGAAGTTGGGGTAGGAAGGCCATGTTGGGCCTGGAGAAACTATGAAGGCAATGCTGTTTGCGAGTTTCACTGGTGGTAGAATTATCATTAGGAGTTCTTATACTAGTCTCAACACACCTCCTGAATAAATTTAAAGGAATGTGCTTATAGAACAAGCAAACCTCAGTGAGTCCCATGGAATCCCAAAGTAGAAGCAAGTTTTTCATAAACCATTTCACCCTTCCAGGTCTAAGGGTTTATAATTCTCTTTGTCACCATGCTAATGGTGCCATCTGGTGTTTAGCAGCAAACCAACAGGCTTATAAATACAAAGTATGAGCACAACCATCAACTCAGCAGCCATCAAACTGAGGCCCTGGGCCAGGTACCACGAGGCAGAAAACAGTGAATAAAAGACAGATTCTTACATTAGAGCTTCCAATCTGGTGGGAGAGACAGATTCACAACTGTAGGGTTAAGCGAGATAGATATGGATTATAATGGGGGTGGAAGCAGAGGTCAGTGAGAGTGCGAAGGGATGAAGAGGTGGCCCATCTGCCAGGATCAACAGGCTGAGGAAGACAGAGTTGGGCTCTCTAGGCCTGCGATCCCATACCCAGGGGCCCAGTATTCCAGGGAACCAGGGGCAAAGGACCTGAGCTGGGGTGTCCTGGGAGATGTACCATGTGGGGTTATATTTGTGGTAGGCCTTGGATGGCAGACTCTGCAGAACCATCAGATTCTTAAGCAAAGAGCTAACAGATGTTTATGGCAACAGACAGAAGGGAGTAAGGGTGGATGGGGCAGCCAAGAGTGGACACAGGAAACCATGATGAGAGAATGCTTTTGCTGCAGTCCTATGAGGCACAAGGGTCTAAGCTGGACATTGGCAGGGGATGGGGAGGGAGGCAAGCATTTGAAAAACAAGTCAAATAGACAAGAAGGAGGGTAGCTGAGCAGAGGGGGAAGCAGAAGGAGATTCTGAAGTTTCTGGCTCTAGTATAAAGTTCCTACAAAGGTAAGTGTTAAAGGAAGGGAGCATGTGCTTTGGGAAATTTTTATTTAACACCTGTCTCTACCATATCTGTGTGAACTGTTTGTTCTAGATCCTAAGTTATGAAACAGTAATTAATTCTAACAGACTCATCCGTTGTGAAAAGTTAAATAAAATAAACAAGAAGCGCCTGGGGCATCTTGCAGTGCCAGAAAGTAAGGAAGTGCTCAAAGCTACAATATAACAAAACACAATGATGGGGATATGTGTGGCCATTTCCCAGGGGCCAAAGCTGGAATGATGTGAACAACAACAACAAAATAAAGTAGTTTTGGATAAAACCCAAAATACAAAATAAATATCCATGAGTCCACATGGATATAAATAAATGACTGAATACATAAATAAATGGGGGAGATTAAATTGTGTAGAAGAATTCCAAATAATTTATGTAGATACTTTGTCATCAAGGAAGGTATATTAGCTAAGGTTCCTTAGAGAAATTGACTCAGTAGGAGATATCTGTAAATATAATATTTTATATATTTTATTATAATATTTTATATATTTTTATATATTTTATATATAAAAGTGTCTCACATAATAGTGGGGATATAGACTTCAAGATCTGTAGGGAAAGCTGTGAACTGGCAGTTCCAATGAAGGTCCTCAATGAACTCTCAGGAGAGGCTGGCTGGCTAAAGCAGGAAGAGTAATTGTCTCTTCTGAATCCTCATTAGAAGCCTTCAAGTGATTAGATTAAGCATTACTCATAGGAGAAGAAACTCCCTTTAGCTGATTGTAAATGCAATCAACTGTAGATGTAGCCAACGTGGTCATGATTTAAATCCATGAAATGTCCTCATAGCAACAGACAGGTCAGTGCTTGCCCAACCAGCAGCTGGGCACCACCACCTGGCCAAGTTGACACATGAACCTGACCATGATAGAAGGAAGAAAGCACAAATCTCAACTCCTTAAGCATGGGCTATGTGTAGCGACTTCCTTGTAAAGAGTACAATTTGGAAAGGTGGGAGGTGGGTAACGTCACCCTGGAGAAATCTGACAAATACTGTCAAATCAAGTCTAATGTAAACAGTTTTCAAGTATGTACCCTTGATGTGATGTGATGAGAATGGCACTCCTCTGTGGTCTTCTTCTAAGAAATCCATGACCCTAGCATAATCTACAAAATACCTGACCTCCTCAAAGCTGTCAAGGTCACTGAAACAAGGAAAGCCTGAGAAGCTGTCACAGTCAAGAGGAACCTAAGGCAATATGATGGTTTAATATCATGTGGCCATTATGCATGGGATCTTGGAACAGAAAAAGGACTTTACATAAAAACTAAGGAATCTAAATAAAGTAGGGACTTTAGTTAATAATAATGTATCAATATTGACTCATTAATTGGGAAAAATGTACCATACTAATGTATGAAGTTAATAATAGGAGAAGCTGGATTTGGGGTACACGGGGACTCCCTAAAGTTTAAAGTTTACTTAATTAAAAAAAGTCAGTGATTTAGTAGAGAGTGACTGATTAGATGTAGATAAAGAATAAAGTATTTCAAAGTGGACTTTCTAGCCTACATTAATGGGGTTGACTATTAATATCAATGGAAAGTGAGGTATAAAGAATGAGAAATGGTTAATGGTGTGTGTGTGGCCCATAAAGCCAACTGCAGTGATTTAGGTTAATTTCAGACCAAGCCGAGAGCCTTCAAAGCCCTAAGCAAGTATAAGTTACTTAACAGAGGTAGGCAGCTGAAGTCTCGGTGATGAAAAGTACCCTTATCCCAGCCACAAAATCCTCCCATCCTTTGAAGCTAATGTCAAGAGGGTTTGTAAGGGAATTAAGATGGTGTTTCTCATGATCAAGTAGTTGTGAGACACCTTTTAAAGGAAAAATACTACCACAAATCCCTGAGAATATGCCTGGTGACCCAGGTTAGAGAAACTTTAGGTTAAGAAACTAAAGTCTTATTCAAGGAAATGTCTTTCAGCTGCCAATTATCACTTAAGTTGTTTTTTAAAATTATTGAACTCATAATTCACTAAGAAAAACTTAAATCACTTGCAGAGCTCTGACAAAATGTCTCTGGATGCTCAAGTGAGGCAACATAACAACACTGAATCGTGAAGGAGAAAATCAATTGAAAGGGCATAGTCATGGGAGACTTACAGGGACTCTGCCCAAGGGAGCAGCCAGCTCAGAAAGAGCAGGCACTGGGACACAGGACTTCCAGAAAAGAAGTTCAACTGATAGTGATCTGATGCATAGCCTGGGTGGAAAACAGTATTTTGAGACATTTTATTGGTCATTCAGAATATTTGGGAAGAATTAACAATGTACATACCTGTCATGGTTAGGGACAGGTGTCAACTTGGCCAAGTTGTGGTACCTGTTCATCTGATTGGGCAAGCGCTGGCCTGTCTGTTGCAATGAGGACATTTCATAGGATTAGGTCATGATCACGTCAGCTACATCCACAGCTGATTCCATTTGTAATCAGCCAAAGGGGAGTGTCTTCTGCAATTAGTGATGCTAAATGCAATCATGGGAAGCCTTTTAAGGAGGACTCAGAGGAGACAGGTTCCATTCCTGCTTTGGCTGGTGAGCCTCTCCTGTGGAGTTCGTCCAGGCCATCCATTGGAGTCATAGGCTTCGCAGCCTGCCCTGTGGATTTTGGACTCTGCGCTCCTACGGTCATGTGAGACACTTTCATAAATTTTATATTTGCAAGTGTTCCCTGTTGATTCTGTTTCTCTAGAGAACCCTAACTAATACAATACCAAATCAAGCAAATTAAAAAAGAGGCAATTATTAATTTCAGGAAAAAAGTTGTGCAGGTGAGGAAAGGTAATCATGAGTGTACTGCCTGGCTGTATAGTACAGAATTTACAGGGTCATAGTAATGTAAATTCTGAAGATCAGTATAATAAAAAATTGTGATGGGATAATGTAAGAAAGATGGGGAGAAGAAAAATGAAAGCGTTATTTAAAAAAAATTTTTTAATAATATATATATACAACATATTTTTCATTTTAACTATTTTCAAGTGTACAATTCAGTGGTGATAATTACATTCACAATGTTGTACCATCACCACTCTCCATTACCAAAACTTTTCCACTGACCCAAACAGAAACTCTGTGCTCAATTATGGGTGGATTTTTAAAGTGCCAAATCATTATGTAGCATAATAGAAAATTAATAGTATGAGAATAACAAATTGTAAAACAGCTTTAAAAAAAAAGTAGTTGCCTTTGGGGAATAGGTCTGAGGTTGGGAAAGGCTGAGTGAAGAGTCTTTTTCTTTACAATTCTTTTAATATTAAACTTTAAAAATCTATATTGGGTGGCATATATATATATAATATATAGTGGCTCAGTGGCAGAGTTCTCACCTGCCACGCCAGAGAGTCGGGGTTCGAGTCCCAGTGCCTGCCCATGCAAAAAAAAAAAAAATCTTTATTTTGCCTACATTACTTTGATAATAAAAAGAGACAAAAAGCCCTCCAAATTATTCCAAGCGAACCTATGAAATCTGAGGGCAATCACTATATAAACCTTGGCTATAAGTCTTCAGGGGTGATAATGTTTGCACTGACAGCCCCTCCTCTATCGTGAGTGACAACCATTCAGTGAGACCCAGGGAACTCGGTATCTGGAAATGGCCTTGAGTTCTTTCAGTAACCCAAATTCCATGAAATCATTAAAAACATAGTTGAGACAGACTTTATTCAATTTTTCCCTAGGCCTTCTGCCAGCTCTCCCTCTTAGATGCCTTGCCTAACATGAATGTCCTGATAGGTAAATGCTCTTGACAGGCTCCCTCACCCTTGATAGAAATGCCCCAAACCACAGGCTAGTGCAGGTTTTAGAACGGGTTTGAGCAGTTTACTGGTGCCATTCACTGGTGCCGTGGGGGTAGGCACACAGGCCTGGAGGGCGTGGAGTCCATTGTGTCCCATGCAAGCATGCCAGTCCCAGGTCTGTTTGTGTCCAGGACCCCAAGCTTTGCAACAATGCCCTATTCTGTCCAGTGTGGACCTCCCTGGTGAGAACCCATGGGTTTATTTACACAATGATCCAAATCTCTGCCTCTGTAAAGCCATTTTCCTTGCAAACCATTTCCCTCCAAAAATATGCTTCTAACTTCCAAGTTGAAAGTTCTAAATTTAATTCACTGAATTTTACAGGTTAAAAGGATGCTTTTTCCTAATCCAATACTCTACCCTCCAGATTCTTTAGTATGCTAGACAAATTCCAGAGTGAATTGATTAGGAGACACCAATGGAGAGAAAAACCTTTATTTGCATAATAACAACCATGGCTGAAGTAAGAAGAGGCATAAGAGAACAAGATTAGGAGGCAAGAATCTTTGTGGAAAAAGAGAACAATGGGTGCGCTGGGAATCAGGGAGAAAGCCACAGACATTTCTATTGTTGGTATCCGGACTCTGCCCTCGCCCTACATACACCTGAGACTTCTCTCCCCTTGGTTTGTAATCTCATGTAAAAAGCAGGCCCCCATTCCTTTTCTCACAGCTCCAAAGTGTTCCCTCCATCAAACCTGCAGGAGGAGTGCAGGTTCAGATTCAAGTGTGCTAGGCAGCAATGGCTCAGGAGAAGCCGTTACTTGGGGGTTTTGCAATGCTTAGCGATTTTGACACCCTTGGACTGCCAGTCGTATCCTCTTCTGCTGCCAGAGGACTCTGGCTTTTCTAACATGGAAGGTCCTGTCCAATCAGTACAAGAAGGGCCTGGATTCTCTTCCAGGCTGGTGTCTCTGTAGAAATGCTCCTCAGGGTTGAAGGTGTTGCTGCAGCAGGGGATGTCACCTGAGATTTCAGGTGTATGGTCTGCAATGAAAGAGAGTAACCGAGGAAAATTTAACCTTTTGCCCACTCCCAGGTGCAGGTCCATAAGTAAGCTTCGCCTTAGCCGCATTCCTTCCAAAACTAAAGGTCCGGTGGGACCCACGGAGGAGGCACTCAGAACTCGTGGAATACTTGGGCCATGTGCATATTATCACACTTTCAACTTCATTAAAGGAGAGTCCTCCATGAAAATGTTACCTTTTCCAAACTGATAAAGAACCTCTGAGTGTGGAATTTGATGAAAGCATCATCATTTTGCTTACCTAGTGCTTATCTTGTTGTGAGTGTAAACCCAGAGGAAGACAATTCTCAGCTGAGCTGTTGACTATGCAGCCACTGATAGACAGAAGAAAGGTCCCTAAGAAGAATTTGACATCGACATGGACACGCCAGAGATAGAACATGCGACAGTTGCCATTCAGTCGCAGTTCAGAAAATTCCAGAAGAAAAAGGCCGGGTCTCTGTCCTAGCGATAGAGCCCCATCTTAGTCCACTGCAAGATATTGAAGTCAACCATCACCTGTCAAGAAATTAAAAGAGCAACACCCTAAAAAGCCGACATCCCCACACGATCTGCACATATACACAGCAAACCTAAAATGCATGAACAGAGCCCCGTGATATATTTATATCCCTGTAGGATGGCGTAAAACAATGACATTGTGAGTGACTTAATCTCTGTATTTCCCTCCAGTCCCATTTCTCCTGCAACTAACTAGTTTCCTTGATGTCGTAATTAAATGGGGTTAAGATGAAAAAAAAAACAAAAAACAAAAAACTAAAGGTCCCCCTGTGGTAGCATGCCTTCCTCCTTTCCCAGGAAGCATGTACCCCCATGCCCCACCCCAGTTCTTTAGACCAGACCATCCCACCAGCCCACCTTTGGCTGAAGCAGAAGCTGCACATTGCTCACACTCCCATTTCTGACTGTTGGATCTAAGAGAGGAGCAGTCCCTATGGGTTCCATGGGATCCGCATGTAGCACACAGAATGAGGCGCCACCTCCTATAGGAAGAGCCAAGGAAAGGTTTGTAGAGGCAAATATAGAACTAACTACCACTCTCAGGATGTTTGTTATGGGTCAGGCCTGTGCTGAGGGCTTCCCAGGCATTTCTCATTGTACATTTTACTCTTAAAGAATGTGTAGCTTGGAGAGGGTGAGTGCCAATTCCAAGGCCCTGCAGTCAGGCTCAGCCATGTGCAAGGTCAATTTGGAATGGAATTGGCCTCAAGTGTCTCTACACCAGGCACAAAGAGAAACAGACCCTGTGGAAAGAGATCTATCTGTTCACTTGCACATGAGTAAGTCAGGAGCTGGTCAAGAATGAATTTAGCAATTGTGTTCACCATGAGGTCTGTGGATAGAAACGAATCCCATGCTCCTAATGACTGTGCCAAGTCTAATTTTAAGATGGCACTGATGAGAGCTTTTCCTAGCCAGGAGCTTTTCCTACCCTTCGTCCTCAAAGCTGTCTCTGCCTTGTTCATACAGACAGATGGGGGCGTCACAATGTTGATAGCACTGATACAACTCTGAAAAAGCCCCTGGCTCCAGTTCCCAGGCAGCATCTCTGCAGTAGGAGAAGAAATGGTGCATAAGTGACACACAATCTGTTGGTGAAATCCTTGTCCACCTGGGAGGAACTAGGAAGAACTCACACTAAACACAGCAAAAGAGCTTACTCAGCACAGACTGCCTGAATAACCTCAATAAGTATGCCTGGCTACACAGGAGGGTTGCAGCAGGATAAGTGGAAACTGGACATTCCTTAGTTCCACCCTAGGATTCAAGAACTCCTGGATCCCCCAGAAAATTCTGAACACCCTTTACAGAAACATGCTCTCCACCCTTTTTTGCCATCCCTTTTCTTTTGAGAATTGAAAAGAGCTCTCTCCCCCCTTCTCTCTTCACTGTATTTCAATACCTCAGCTGCTTGTTCATTCTCTAGACTGTCCTCACACTCATCTTCTCTCTAGAAATCTAGGCAACCCACTCCCTGACTTAATTTTTGCTTTAGAGTTTCCACTACCTGTCTGGAATATGAATTCCCATTCTCAGCATTTCTTGATGAAACTCTTCTCGATTGTTACACTGTGGACATTTGAAGAAATGCTTTGCTGACGTGTGGGCATATTTCTGTAAGAGAAACATGGAACAGCTTTGTCTTTGTAAACACTGTCGTTGACTACCATCTTTCTACCCACATCCCCATCCCACAAAGAAGATGTCACTATTAAGAGAGTGGTGTTGAGAGCTGGACTAGGGGTTATGAGGAAAGGAATTGGGTAGGCTATGTGTGAGGGCTGAAAATCCAGTTGTCAGACCCAGGACCAAGATGCTTTCAAAAAAGTACACAGGTGAGCCTCAGCTGCCACATCTGTCTCTGGGGTTTTACATTTCTGACTGAGTAGGAGTTAGGTACCTGGATATGTTTCCCTTTTCTTTCATTTCAGGAAACAAGGCTGATTTTGAGGCCAAGGACACATCCTAGGATGAGCCCATCTTGAAGATTTTCCTCAGTCTAAATCTTACCATGGATTTGGACCTACAGGCCAAGAATGACTACAGACCTGGCTGACTTTCCTCTGACAGCTCAAAACCAGCTGTACATACAGACTGGAGCTCTGAAGCTGAGATGGTTCCAGGTAGAAAACTAAAGCAATTATGGAATATTGCCAGGATAGAGAAAGTCCCACCTGTATGCACTTGCGGTGGTAGATGGTTTGACTACAACATGGGCTCTGGATGTTTTCAACACTCGTTTGGGATAAGTCTTCACAACACAAGATGCAGATTTCCTCCTTGACATTCCCCTGTTGTATGTCCTGTGTTGGGCGATGTTTTACACAAAAGGATCTATGACAGGGGATACAGATTTGGTTTCTGATTTGTTATGAACGCAGTTTTCCAGGTCTACATAAGGCAATTAACCACCCATACCGGTGCCCAATGAACCTCCACTCTCATGGAGAGGAAGAGAAGCAAAGGGTGATACAGCCACATGCTTTCTCATGGCTGCTTTTCCATGAGAAAAGAGCAAAGCTCCTGGGACTGTCTCCACAGCTTCTCATTCCTGAAAATCCCACTTAGTTCTAAGCAGCTGTCTAAGAAGCCCAGCTGCTTGTAATTTAAGAAGGGGCTGGGACGCAGGAAGTAAGCCCCGTGAAATGTCCAAATTAAGACACTGCTTCCCATTACTGAATGGAGGGACAGGCCCACTGGTGAATCAAAGCAGGACTGTGAGAACCAGATGGTGATTTCATTAGTGGAGAAATAGCAAGTTGCAAAAGGGTATCCTGACTTTTCCCTTTATTACTCACTTGTACTCTCCAAAAAATTGTGAAAGGCAACCCCTTTCTTGTCCACAAGGTAAATGGAAGTTTCTGACACACTGATCTTTCTGGCAGTTGATGGCAGCTCCTTTTTTCTTGCACACAAAGCAGATCTGCAAATGAGATCCCAGACAGTGCTCACAGTCCCCAAGAAAGAAAAACAAGCCCTGTGCATGTCTTTCAATGGAATGGAAATTATATGAAACTATAGCCTTTCCCTTTCTTCTGTTCCTGATCATTCTGGGGCACCCAGAAGCTGTGCTTATGCAGCACTGAATTCTCAGGGTGTTGCTCTCTCTCTTCACTTAGGACAGTAGGCCCCAGAAAGTACAGAACTTAATGGAAGAACCAATTGGGAAACCCAAAAGTCCTCTGAATTCTAAACAAGCAACTAGGGAAAAGAACAGTCAGGGATGATGGGAGATGTGTGTGAGAAGAGGCAGAGAAAATCCAGCCTACCCCAAGGCCATTTCAGGGGATTCTAACCTTCCTAGAAGCCCGGGCTGCCTCCTTTTTGATGTCTTCGGGCAGGAATCCAAGGAAGCCTCTATTGGATTGGCCCCTCTGAGGCAGCTTGCTAGATAGGATCTGGGGAGCAGCAGAACCAGGCTGTCAACATAGCTGATCAGTGAAACAGTACAGGGAGGTATGAAGGATGTCAGGGTAAGCAGAGAGCTAAGAAATAGAATTTGGTAGAATATATTCTGCATTTAGAGGGTAATTTATTTCACAAAAACTCTAAGTGCTTTTCAAATATTAACTCATTTAATCCTTGTAACAACACCAGGAGGAAAGCACTATAATCATTCCCATTTTTTGAGAGATGATGTGACTCCAGAAACCTGGTTCTCGGCACAGAATTAAATACTCTTCTCAGGGTATATATTCTCTACAAAAAGGGAAACAAGTGCTTTAAAATCTCCTGACCATAGCCATTCTGTATTATAGGGGAGGAATTGCACTTTTCTCTAAAAACATATTTTAAAGGGCCCTTAGTTCCTGAAATCCCCCAAAGCAGAGTCTGGAGTGGAAAACCAAGGATAAAGAAGCTAAACTGTTTTGTTGCACACACTGGGAGAAATGTCAGCACCCCACACACACTCCCATGAATCTTCCAAATTATTGGGGAGAGTGCTGGACTTTCTGAAGTAATTACATGAAATGTGTAACGGAGGCTCAAATTACTTTGAACATGATAAAAAAGGTGGCCTTATAAGGATGGATGACTTGCAGACACTTGGATCACAATTGTATGTTCCCAATTATATTTAAAACATATAAAAATACATTATTTAAAACTGTCTCAGGGTTTTAGGATTATATGAGTGACTCAGTTTTCTTTGTACTTTTATTATTCATTTTTTTCTACAATGGGCATGTATTACTTCTTACAGCAGGAAAAATCAAGAGTCAAGATGAGAAACAGGATATGGCGGAGCTGGACATCGGGCGGCATTGCCAGATTTTCTTCCATTTGTATGTGATGGTTGTTCAGGAATATTTTGCCTGGAGCACAGAAGCAGGGAGTCACATGGCTGTTCTGAGGTAATTGCAACCAATGAGAGACTGAAGATAGATACATGTACACCTTATCCATGTTCATTCAAGAACTGTACTGAAAGAGAGCTTGTGCCAGTTATATGTCCTTATTGTGAGAAGAATTTTTGCCTGAGGCACTGTCATCAGTCAGATCATGAATGTGAAAAATTGGAAATCCCTCAGCCTCGTATGGCTGCCACTCAGAAACTTGTTAAAGACATTATTGATTCCAAAACAGGACAGGCAGTGAGTAAACGACGGAAAGGTGCAAAAAATAGTGAAACAGCTGCAAAGGTTGCATTGCTGAAATTAAAGATGCATGCTGATGGGGATAAATCATTGCCACAGAAATTAAGGTTATGTCACATTACTTCAGGAGAAGCCTTACCCTTGGATCATACTTTGGAAACATGGATTTGTAATGAGGATTGCCCTTTATATAATAGTGGAAGTATTGTATTGGAATATCTTAATGATGAGGAACAATTCTTAAAAAATGTAGATTCTTACTTGGAATAGTCACTCAAGGATTCAAGCCAGAAATCATAAGAAAACTGTACATGGTTAAGACAGTTTTTTTAATACAATTACTTTATTATTTTTAGAAGTTGCTTTTTAATTTATTTTCATTGTGTCATAAATTACATTATTAATTTTCTACTAAATGTTATTTTTGTGTTTGGAAGTTTTTATGAACTGTTGCTCATTTATCAGCATATTCTTATATTTATTCAGCTTTTACTAGGTTATGCTGTATTAACAGCAACAAAGATATATTTCTGATTTGTTTAATGTCACCTTTTTTTGTTGGCTTTGACTCTGCTCAATATCATCTTTACTCCAGAATCTATGCTGAAGGAACAAGTCCTTTTCCAGGACATGGCCATTCTTATGGCAGAGGAAGGAGATGGCGAGCATAGACTGGTCCTTAGAAGACCCATGTATCACTTTTTTTTTTTTAGTAAGTCACATGGCCAAGCCTAACATCATATGGCAAAGAAGTAGAGTCTTATGTCACAATGTATAAATTGATATTTGTACATGAATGGTGAAAATTTAGAGATAAGTCATTCAGTCTTCTAGGATTTTGAATGAAGAATCTGATGCTCAGGAAGGGAATTTCTTGGTATTACCTAACTACTTTGGGGCAAATCCCTGATAAAGAGACCCATCCAGTCATAGTTACCTTTTTGTTTGTATGAATGTATTACAAAGGAGAAGAATGGGGTAGGCTAACTTAACTACAGTCTCTCTATACAAAAGCAAAATGTATGCCAAACTCTCTCTTTCAGCCAACTCTGCAGATAAACTCACTACCCTCCCCCCTATGAGGGCCACAACTCCCAGAAGTGTAAGTCTCCCTGGCAACATGGGACCTGACTCCCAAGGATGAGTCTGGCCTTGGCATTGGACAATTGAGAATGCCTTCTTGACCAAAAGGGGGAAAAGAAATGAAGTTTCAATGGCTAAGAGATTTCAGATAGAGTCGAGAAGTCATTCTGGAGGTTATTCTTAGGCATTCTATGGATATTCCTTCTTAGTTTCTAGTGTATTGGAATAGCTAGAAGGAAATACCTGAATCTGTTGAACTGTAATCCAGTAGACTGAATTATTGATGATGATTGTATACATAGCTTTTATTATATGACTCTGACTGTGAAAACTTTGTGACTGACACTCCTTTTATCCAGTGTATACATGGATGAATAATAAAATAAAAACAAAAATAAATAAATAATAGGGGGAATAAGGAAAAAAAAAAAGATGAGAAACAATCTAAATGTCTTTTAATAGATGTTTGGTTTAATACTTTTTGACATACCCATACCATGGAACAGTCATTAGCTATTAAAAAGAAAAAATTAGATCTACATGCTCAATATGGAAAGTTCTCCCAAATATATTAGGTGAAAAAAAAACCAAGACATAAAACACTTTTGTAGAGTATGTTTATATTAAAAATATATTTGCTTGTAAATGTATCAAAACTAACATAGCCCTGACACCAAAACCTGACAAGAGAGGAAAATCACTGAGTAACTTTCTCATGAGGATAGACCTACAACTTAAACAAAATATTAGCAAATTGAACTCAGTACTACATGAAAGGGATAATACATCATGTAACCTTTCAAGAAAGGTTTATATCAAGAATGCAAGGTTAATTCAACATGAAATAAATCTATCAATGTATAAACCACATTGACAAAATAAAGGAGAAAAATCACATTCATCTCAATGGATGCAAAAAAGCATCTAATGAAATTCAACACACATTTATGATACTTTCAGCAAACCAGTAATAAAAGGGAACTCCTCAGTCTGATAAAAGGCATCTACAACAACAGCTAACATTTCTACTAGTGAAAAACTGGATGCTATCCCCCATACCTTCTGATTCCACTTCTATTCAATCTTATATTGAAGGTATAGCCAGTGCCATAATGAACAAAGAGGAAATAAAAGATGTAAAGATTGAAAAGGAAGAAGGAGAATTGTCTTTATTCACACAGGACATGACTGTCCACACAGGAAATCCTAAGGCATTTACAAACAAAAAAACAAACTCAAACTAGTGAACTAAGAAGTGAATTTAGCACTACTGCAGGATAGAAAGTCAAGACACAAAAATAAACTGTATTGGCAACAAACAAATGGAAAATGAAATTTAAAATACCATTTACAATAGCATAAACCCCCCCAAAAAAAGTATGAAAATCACATTTAACAAAAGATGTGCAAGATCTCCTCATTAAATTACAAAACATTGCCGAGATAAATTTTAAAAGACCCAAATAAATAGGTCCATGCATTGGAAAATTCAATACTATTTGTCATTTTTAACCCAAATATATTTACAAATTAAATGCAATTCCAATCATAATCCTAACAGGCTTTCTTTCTTTTTTTTAAGAAAAATGGACAAGTTTAATAGAAAATTTATATGGAAAGAAAATGACTTAACAGCCAAAGCAATCGGGGAAAAGACTGAAGAACTTACAATATTTAATTTCAAGATTGACTATAAAGCCACAATAATCAAGACAGTACAGGGGTATTTGTATAACAATAGACACATAAATCAACGACATAAAATAGATCATCCAGAAACAGAGCCACAGACAAATGGCAATTATCTTTTAACTTTTTATTTTTAAAAACTTTCAAGAGTTACAAAAATAATACAAACCCCATACAGAGAACTCCCACATACCTGCATCTCTTCCTGCCAGATACCCAGATCCACCAACTTCAACATCTGCTATAACATTCTATTATCAGTCCACTTTGTAAACACTTAAGTGTAAGCTGTGTACATCATGCTCTTTGAACACAATACTGCCATGTATACTTTCTAAGGGCAAGGATATTCACTTATGTAACCACCTTATGTGCAGTTAACAAATTCAAGAAACTTAACACTGATATAAAGCTCACAGTCCATATTCTGATTTTTCATATGTCCCAGTAATGTCCCTTTGAGCCTTTTCTCCTTTCTTGCTAGATCCCATCCAAGATTACCTATTGCATTTAATTTTGTCTCTTTAGTTGTTCTTTCTTTCTTTTTTTTTTAAAAATTGTGGGAGTATCATAACTTTCCCATCTCAACTATTCCAAAGCATACCATTTAGTGATATTAATTATTCACAATATTGCAGTACCTCCCCTACCTATCATCTGCCCACCTTTATGTAGGTTTTTGTCACAAATTATAAAAAGTCTGAGTCCACAACCACTGATTTATCATTACATAGTTTCATATTTGCCTTTTTATCCTGTAGGAAGTAAAAAAGTAGAGTTAAAAAAACAATACTACTGACACTTATATCTACTCATGTCATTAACCCTCACCAGAAATCTTTATTTCCTCATGTGTAGGGCCACTCTAGTGAGGATGAACTCCCTGTTTATCTGGGAATGTCTTAATCTCTTCTTCATTTTTGAAAGACAGTTTTGCCATATATAGAATTCTTGGTTGGCAATTTTTTGCTTTCAGCTATTTAAATATGTCATCTCACTGCCTTCTTGCCTCCATGTTTTCCAATAAAAGTTGGAATTTAATCTTATTGAGGCTTCTTTTGTATGTGACATGTTGCTTCTGCAGCTTTCAGAATTCTTTATCTTTGGCATTTGACAGTTTGATTATAATATGCCATGGAGTAGTTTTATTTGGGTTTATACTGTCTGGAGTTTGTTGAACATCTTGGCTGTGTATATTCAAGTCTTTCATTAAATTTGGGAAGCTTTCAATCATTATTTATTTGAATATTCTCTCTTCTGCTCCTCAGACTGAATGATTTCAATTGTCTTATTTAAAAATCTTCTGATTCTTTCTTCTGCCAGCTCCAATCGGCTGTTGGATCCCCTAGGAAATTTTTAATTTCTGTTACTCTGGTCTTCAGTTCTGTTTGGTTCCTTTTCATAATTTCCATCTCTCTATTGATATTCTCTTTGTCTTCTATTGTTTTTCTGATTTCCTTTAGTTCTTTGTTCTTACATTCCTTTAGTTCTTTGAGCATACTAAGGATCTATTTTTTGAAAGTCTTTGTCTGATATGTCTCAGGTCTGGTCTTCCTCAATGATGGCTTCTAGTGCTTTAATCTTATCCTTTGTCTGGGCCATCACTTCCTATTTCTTCTTATGTGTTAAAATCTTTTGTTGAAAGCTTTTGTTGATTTTTAATGCGTTATCCCTGGAATTTAGACCCTGAGGCGTCTGTTCCTTAAGCTTATATCTAGCTAATACTGTGACAGAGTTCTTCTTGAATGACAGACACTAATAACAACAAAAGCAAAAGCAAAAAAAAAAAAAAACCCTTTCCCAGTCTTTGCAGATTGACTTCTGCCACTGCTCTCCTTTAGGGTTCATCCATACGATCGTTTCAAGAATAATTCCAGGCGAAAGGGTATGGACCTCCCTGATCCTTTCTGCACATACAGAGATGCATATATGGCCTTAGGAATTTCTCCAGTATACATGGTTCCAAACATCCCCTCTCCTCTAGGAAACAGCTTCTTTATAGTCCAATCCACTGCCCTGTATGTATCTCTTGTCTCAGGTAGCATGACTTGACTGCTTTCCCATAGCATTCTGTTGGACAGCTCTGTGAACTGCCTTCTACAGGCAAGAGAAGTTCTGGGGTGGTGAGTCTCTGGGGCTACCACCAGATTGGGCCAGACACACACACTCCCAGTGTATGCAGAAGGTTACTCTGCTTCCTCTGGAACCAGGAACAGGGAACTGTGCACTGGGAGTGTGGGCTGGCTCCAAGCCGAGCTGGTGAGGAGTAGGGGAGGTACCTGGAGGTCCTATAACCTTTTTCTTCATTTGGTGCTTGCTCCATTACTGAAGTACTTTAATTGTTTTCTGGAGCTTTAAAAAAGATGTTTCTGCCAGTTCTTGCTGGTTATTCAAAGCTTCTGTGGGGGAATAGAGACCTGAAGCATCTCACTCCACCATCTTGATCAGGGTGGGGACTGGTCAATTGATCTTGGACAAAGGTAATAAGATAACTTAATGGGTAGGCAAAATTTCTTAGGACACACAAAAAGCACTAACCATAAAGTAAAGAAATTCATAAACTGGACTTTATCCAAATAAAAAATTTTGTTCTTTAAAAGCCATCATTAAGAAAATGAAAAGGTAGGTCACAAACTGGGAGAAAAAAGAGCCACAAAACATGTATATGAAAAAGGATTTGTATCCAGAATATGTAAAGAATTCTTACATATTCTCAATAAGAAAACAAACAACCCAGTTCTTAAAATGGGTAAAATATTTGCACAGGTACTTAAAAGAAAATATGTGAATGACCAATAGATACATGAAAAGAATCTCAACATCTTCAGTCATCAGAGAAAAACAAATTGAAACCACAGTGAGATACCTACATTCAATAGGAAAGGCTAAAATTAAAAAAAAAAAAAAAAAAAAATACCAGCAACAACAAAAACTGACAATACCAAGTTTTGACAAGAATATAGTACAACCAGAACTCTCATAAATTGCTGGTGGGAGTATAAACTGGTACAACCATTTTGGAAAACTATTTGGCAAGTTACTATAAAGTTAAACATATAGTTAGTGCACAAAGTAATTTCACTCCTATTTGTCCAAGAGTAGTGAAAACACAAGTCCACAAGAGGACCATATATGAAAATTCATAGCAGCTTTATTTATAATAGCCCCCCCAAATGGAAACAATTCAAATTCCACTAACAGGTGACTAGATAAGTAAATTATGGTATATTCATACAATAGAATACTACTAGGCAATACAAAGGCACAAGTTACTGACACATGTAACAACATGGATGACTCGCAAAAGAATTACATTGAGAGAAAGAAGCAAGACATAATAAAAGAGTACACAGTGTATATGATTCCATATGTAAGAAGTATAAGAACAGGCAAAATTAATCTACAGTGATAGAAACCAGAACAGCAATTATATGTGGGGGAATAACTAGAAGGGGCAAAAGGGAACTTTCTGGTGTGATGGAAATATTATTTATTTTGATTGGGTTGGTGGTTACAAGGTGGTTACATTTATCAAAACTCATCAAACTATTCTCTTAGATTGAGTACATTTTATAGGATATAAAATAAACCTAATAAAAAAAGAGTATTGGGGAAAAAATAATTAGAAAGACATCAAGCTGCTGACAGTTTTGCTTATGGGGTGAAGGAGAAGGACTGGGAATATAGGTGGGAAAATACTTACTTTTCATCGAAAAGTACATACTTTATATCACCAAAATTTTACAAAAGGGTACTCATGTAACTTTTTTTTTTTTTTTTTTTTATTTCAGGTGCAGTTTCATTCAGTGTTCCAACATAGTTACATTACACTTAGGTATTATTGTGCTGTCCATTTTTGAGTTTTTGTATCTAGTCCTGTTGCACAGTCTGTATCCCTTCAGCTCCAATTACCCATTATCTTACCCTGTTTCTAACTCCTGCTGGTCTCTGTTACCAATGATATATTCCAAGGTGATTCTCAAATGTCGGTTCACATCAGTGGGACCATACAGTATTTGTCCTTTAGTTTTGGGCTAGACTCACTCAGCATAATGTTCTCTAGGTCCATCCATGTTATTACATGCTTCATAAGTTTAGTCTGTCTTAAAGCTGCATAATATTCCATCGTAGGTATACGCCACAGTTTGTTTAGCCACTTGTCTGTTGATGGCCATTTTGGCTGTTTCCACCTCTTTGCAATTGTAGATAATGCTGCTATAAACACTGGTGTGCAAATGTCCGTCTGTGTCTTTGCCCTTAAGTCCTTTGAGTAGATACCTAGCAGTGGTATTGCTGGGTCGTAATCCATTCTGCCAGTCTATGTCTTTTGATTGGGAAATTCAGTCCATTAACTTTTAGTGTTATTACTATTTGGATAATATTTTCCTCTACCATTTTGGCTTTTGTATTATATATATCATATCTGATTTTCCTTCTTTCTACACTTTACTCCATACCTCTCTCTTCTGTCTTTTCGTATCTGACTCTAGTGCTCCCTTTAGTATTTCTTGCAGAGCTGGTCTCTTGGTCACAAATTCTCTCAGTGACTTTTTGTCTATAAATGTTTTAATTTCTCCTTCATTTTTGAAGGACAATTTTGCTGGATATAGAAGTCTTGGTTGGCAGTTTTTCTCTTTTAGTAATTTAAATATATCATCCCACTGTCTTCTAGCTTCCATGGTTTCTCTGAGAAATCTACACATAGTCTTATTGGGTTTCCCTTGTATGTGACAGATTGTTTTTCTCTTGCTGCTTTCAAGATCCTCTCTTTTTCTTTGACCTCTGACATTCTAACTAGTAAGTGTCTTGGAGAACGCCTATTTGGGTCTATTCTCTTTGGGGTGCGCTGCACTTCTTGGATCTGTAAATTTAGGTCTTTCATAAGAGTTGGGAAATTTTCAGTAATAATTTTTTCTATTAGTTTTTCTCCTCCTTTTCCCTTCTCTTCTCCTTCTGGGACACCCACAACATGTATATTTGTGCGCTTCATATTGTCCTTCAGTTCCCTGATCCCCTGCTCAAGTTTTTCCATTCTTTTCCCTATAGTTTCTGTTTCTTTTTGGAATTCAGATGTTCCATCCTCCAGTTCACTAACTGTAGCTTCTGTCTCTTTAGATCTACCATTGTAGGTATCCATTGTTTTTTCTTCTTTGTCCTTCACTCCCATAAGTTCTGTGATTTGTTTTTTCAGATTTTCTATTTCTTCTTTTTGTTCAGCCCATGTCTTCTTCATGTCCTCCCTCAATTTATTGATTTGGTTTTTGAAGAGTTTTTCCATTTCTGTTCATATATTCAGCATTAGTTGTCTCAGCTCCTGTATCTCATTTGAACTATTGGTTTGTTCCTTCCACTGGGCCATATCTTCAATTTTCCGAGCGTCATCCATTATTTTCTGCTGGTGTTTGGGCATTTGATCAGATTTCCCTGGGTGTGGGACCCGGCTGGTTGAAAGGTTTTTCTGTGAAATCTCTGGGCTCTGTTTTTCTTTTCCTGCCCAGTAGGTGGCACTTGTGGCGCTCGTCTGTCTGCGGGTCCCACCAGTAAAAGATGCTGTGGCTCCTTTAACTTGCCAATCCGAATCTCGCAGTCGGCCCGGGAAACCGCGCGTGGAGGGGGGGGGTCGCCGGCCACCGTGGCTTGGGGGAGTGCCGGTCCAAATTGCCCAGCTGGCCCGAGACACCAAGTGTGGCGGGAGGGCCCCGCTATCCAACGTTCCCAGTCAGACCGGGGAGCCACATGCGTGGAGGGGACCCCAGTCGCCAGCCGCCCTGGCTGGGAAAACGCGCGCCCCTCGGGTATCTCACCGCGGCGGATTCTCCCTGCCTGTTCAGCCGTTCCAGAATGGGGTACACTGTCTTTTTGGTCTCTGTCGTGGCTCCGGGAGCTGTTTCGTATTGTTTCTGTTTCTTTAGTTGCTGTTCTGGAGGAGGAACTAAGACCCGCGCATCTTACTAAGCCGCCATCTCATGTAACTTTTAAAAAATTAGATTTTAAAAGAAAAAGCTTTTAAGAAAAACAAATCAGGCTATGGATCTAAGGCTGAATGGAGAAACAGAGAACAGATTGTACAACAAAGCCATTCAAAGCAAAAGAGGCCTTATAGAAACGATGATCATGCATCTATGTGATGATGTGAAGAATTACTGAGTGCATATGTAGAACGGTATGATTTCTAAATGTTGTGTTAATTTCTTTTTTTTATTTTTATTTTTTTTTCTTTTTTTCTTTCTTTCCGTTAATAAAAAAAAATAAAAAAAAATAAAAAAAAAAAAGAGGCCTAATACTCACAAGACAGAAATAATGCACGCTGATATTGTCTTTCTGAAGAAATTCCCCCAATTTTTCGGGATCCCCAGGTTCTCGACGGCAAAGCCGGCAAACTGGAAGAGAGAATGTTCAAAATTAACTATGTTTGGCTCATGTTGACCATTAGGAATGGAAGAGAAGTGGGAATGGAACCAACTTTTAGTCAGGAAGGAGTTGAATATTAACAAGAGGGTCATTTTAGCAAGGAGGGAGGTTGGGATGAGGTGTTATTTGGCATCAATGTTAGACCCTTATATAATTGTGGTCACGCTGAAGGAGCTGGCTGCAACTGCTCACTTCATTTTTTGGTTGTTGTTGTTTGTTTCAAGTAGCTCTATTTTATTTAACTTACTTCTTGAACTTTGGACACAAAATATAAAAATTGCAGACCCAACTTTTCAGGATCTTGGTAAATCTGGGAAGGAAGTAGAGTTGACACTGAGAGAAGCAAGTGTGCTGTCCCACAGAGGGGGCCCTCTTTGCTGGGGTTGAGAGGCAGTGGCTGAAGAAAATCTCTAGTCTTTCTTACCAGGCCCTGAAGTCAGCTTCCTCTCGGTTACCCTCCTAGTCTTGGAAGATTTTCTATATAACAAAAGGGAGAAGTATAAGGTAGTCTTTGAGGACTCTGCCAACATCCCGTGGAACATTTTCCTCAAAATGCTATCCATGGGGCTGGCGAAGGACCAAAATATCTAAAGGCTATGACATTTGTTTCTTTCCATAATTCACACTTTTGAAAGCACAAAATATACCACTGAGTTATTTGAGAGTGGCCCAGACGTAACCATCTTTCTGTCCCTAGGGCCTGAAAGTGCTCAGTTTCATTGACTGACTATAAGAGTAAACCCCCTTTTACTCTTTTACTGTTTATTTTGCCATGTACTCTGAATCTCAGCCTGTACCACCTTCACAAAGCACACTAAAAATTCTAACAGTTAACTTTGAGCCTTTCCACTTTGCTAGGCACTATTCTTTGCCTGTATTAACCCAATGAATCTATAGAACACTTTAAAAAATGGGTGCTATTATTATGCACATTATTCCCGATGAGGAAATTGAGACATAAAGAAATAAAGTAACCTGTCCCAAGTCACATAGTCAGCAAATGTGTGAACCTACACAGGATGAGAGCCTAGGTAGGAGGGCTCCAGAAACAATACATTTGTAACTTGGGACAGCTTTGGGAAGACAGGTTACAGGGTAGCTTCCAGGGGGCCAATTGTGTGTATTTCCACACTGCCCAACCCCAGCCTCCAAAAGGGGAAAAAGCAGAGTATACACCACAGGCCACTGGAACATTTCTCCCCAACACCCTTACATAATCTATTCTACCTCAATCTTTGGCATTCCTTCTTCTTTTCTTTTACAGTCTTCATTCGCTGCTGCCTCTCTCTCCTATCTTGAATTCTTCTATACTGTTACTATGACAACACAGGTTCTTCCAGCTATAATTATAAACAGGGCTTAGTCAGCAATTTAATTCCACATTTGGTTATCAAGATCTACAGGGTAAGGCAACCGTGCGCTTCACCTACCAACCCATGTGATGGAATAAAAAAGACCACTATCAATGCTAATAATAATCAATAATTATTAAATCATGCCAAGAACTGTTCTAGGCACTTGGAATGTATTAACTCACAAAAATCCTATGCAGTCAGTACCATTATTATCTCCACTTCAAAAATGAGAAATTGAGGCACAGATCTATCAAGTATCTTACCCAAGGTCAGAGTTAGTGATACAGGTGGGATTTGACCCCAAGTAGTTTTGCTCCAGAGGTCAACATGAATTATCATGTTATACTGCTATCCCACAGCTGTGTAAGAACTTGGAACCACTGCTTGATCTGCCTGAGTAGTTCTTTGCTTCTCTGTGCTTACTAAACGCATGAGGTAGCACTCAGGAAGAAAGGCTACCTTTTAATTAATTTTACCCAGTAAAAACTAGATAAGTCACTAGCTCTTTCCTAGGAAAAGGATAAGTGATAGCAAGGACAGATCAGCCCCCTTAACTACTATCTTTTCCCCAGGCTCAGATGGCTAGAGACTTAGCTTGTCTCCAACCTTTGTCTAGAGCTGAGCCAAGAAGAAAATACCCCAAAGTGGAGATGACACCATGCCACTCCTCCCCCAACCAATGTCAGCAGACTGCAGCTATAGTTTTCATGGGTTCAGTGGGAAAATTCCACTGTGAAGGATATCAAAGTAAATAAACTCTTACGAAGGAAGGTCTATGTTTAGTTAGAGAAAAGGACAGCATTTCTTAGAAGGAGGAGTGAGTGCATTAGATCACCCCAGGGACATATACTGCAGTACCCATGTGCTTCAATCACAGAAGAGAACATTAGCTTTAGGAACTTTCAACTATTCTGCATGAATCAACTACTAAAGCAATTAGCTATTCAGAAAATCAAGGCTATACCACTCTTCTTTATTTATGTTTGGTCAGTCTCCTTTTCCAACCCATGAATTACATAAGTATTAGAAGTATGGCTGCTTCTTTCTCAAAAAAAGCACCTGGATAGGCTGGAAGAGGGGAGAGACGGGCATGGACTAACTACGCAGTCCGCATAAAGGATTCGCTCTGGCTGACTATGGAGCAGTTCTGAGTTGTTGGGGATATATCCCGACCATCTAGCAATAGAAATAAAACCTCGAAACTTCAGTTCTTTGCATCGCTGGACCAAGACGTTCCTTGGGTAGGATTCTGGGCACACTGGTAGTTACAAGATGTAAAGAATCTTCAAAACATTTGGTCAGGAACGTTGCAAATGCGGGTTTCCACAAGCTGCTCAGTCCGTGATTTCCTAACCAGGCGGTTGTTTCCTTGAAAAAGTTACCAAGTTGTTTCACTGGATAAATGCTTGTTGAGAAAATTAAAAATAATATATAAACGTGTCCGTCCCCGCCGCCGCAAGAATAACAATGATTTATTTGGAAAATACTCTTTGGTGAGGCCGCAACCGCCCCCCCGGAGGTAACAGCCGAAGAAGGGGCTCAAAGAGCATCCCGCGGGTGCCAGGCCAGGCTCATGTCGCGCCTGCCGAGCCGCAGGTGCGGGGCCGGGCCGGAGGTTGCCTCCGCCACTCCCTCCTCACGGTAGCTCACAGGCTGCCGCTGCCGTCCCGGGTCGCCCGCCCAGCTGTTGCTGAGGGCGCCGCTGTCCGGGAGCTTTATTCGTTGTCACAAGCGGTGGTAGCTACCTCACGGGCGGCCGCCCCGCGCGGTGACTGCGCCAGCGAAGGGGGCGAGCGTGCAAACGGGGGCGCGTCACGCGGGCTACCACCCGCAAGGATGCGGCCACGGACACGATGGCGACGCCGACCGTTGGCCGAACAAGACCACCAACGGCCGCGCGCTAACGGCAGCGCGCTAACGGCAGCTCGCCCGCCCCGCCCCCTGCTCTCGCCCCGCCCCTTCCTCCCGTTTGGGCCCACAACAGGAGTAGGACCAGCGGAAGACGAGCTCGGAGGCGGGGCGGGGGCTGTCGCGCCGCGATGACGTCACGCTGTCGGCGCTGGCGGGTGACGGGGTGGGGTCCGTTGTCTGTGTGTGGTGCCGAGGGGCCCCGGGGGCGGTGGGGGCTCCGGCGGGGGCGGCGGCGGGGCAGGAGGGCCTGGACATGGCGCTGAGGGACCGCTCCGCGGGAAGATGAATAAGGGCTGGCTGGAGTTGGAGAGCGACCCGGGTGAGAAGGGGGCCGGGCGGGCCGAAGGCCAGGAAGGCTGGGTGGGCCCGCGGGCAGGCGTCTGTCCGCTGGAACGCGTCTGCCTGACCCCCCTCCCCCTTCTCTTGTCACCCCCGCCCAGGCCTTTTCACCCTTCTGGTGGAAGATTTCGGTGAGTAAGACCCTCCCTACCTGCAGGACCAGGATTGTGGGGGCCCACCCCTGCTCTTTCCTCGCCCCCGGGCGACGGGTTGCCCTACCCGACCGCTTACCTTTCTTGTTCGCAGGTGTCAAAGGGGTACAGGTGGAGGAGATTTATGACCTTCAGAGCAAATGTCAGGGGTAAGTGGTTGGCTGTAGGGCTGCCCCCCACACTTTCAGGGGGAAGTGACCCTCAAAGAAGGCAGTATAAGAAATCCCAAATTGTAAAATCTCATATAAGCAAGTATCCTTTTTCTCTGGGTGTCCTTCTGGTCAAGATGATATTTTTATTTTCCAGATTTCTCTCAGGACCTCCTTTTATGTAGTGGCTTTCCCCATTTAAATCCTTACCCTCTTTTGGCATACAGTTCAGATGCCCTTCCTGGTCTTGTAGCAGGAAGCCCCTTCTCTTAATCCAGATCACACAATGTGTTTCATGCAGCTGCAATTTATTAATTACAGCTTTAATCCCCACAAGGGTCATGTACTTCGTTGGTGTATGGCATCTGATAAGGCCACTCCTGGTGACCAACCACAGGATCTTGTCCTAGTGGTCCCACAGAATAGAGGTGTGGAAAAACCGCTATTGTGCCTGAATCAAGAAGTCTGCTTTTTGTTTCCTTCGAAAGAAGGGACTGGTGTGGGTGTTAGTTTGCTTCTCTGCATTGGGCTCTAGGCCTTGTGGTCTCCAAGTGAGAATTAGTGTTATAATTTCTAATCAGACAGAGTTTTTGTTCTCACTTTCCCTGGTATTCCTCCCCTGTTCTGGGCCATTGGTTCAGCTTTTCATCTGTTATCCTGGAACCAAAAACTTCAGGTATAAGAAACTGAGTGGACTCCTGGAGCACCATAGTCAGAAGCTCTGGCTTTGTCTGCATCAGGCCTCTGGGGTGTGAGGGCTCAGGACCACTTTGGGTACAGTGTTGAGAAGAAGCCAGGGGAGAGGTGAGATCATATCCAGAGCACCTGGGTGGTAGCACAGTGCAGAGTAACAAGGGAAGAAAAGGGATGCTGATTGTCTTCTGCCCCCTCAGCTGATCCTGTTCTATACCTTACTTCCCCCAGCCCTGTGTATGGATTCATCTTCCTCTTCAAATGGATTGAAGAGCGCCGGTCCCGTCGCAAGGTCTCTACCTTGGTGGATGATACATCTGTGATTGATGATGATATTGTGAATAATATGTTCTTTGCCCACCAGGTCTGTTGGGTTTTGTGTTCTTTCTGGTGGGTGGGATGCTGCCATTTATTTTTCTTTGGGAAGTGGAAGTTGGGAAGGCAGAAGGAAGAGATAGCAGACACCAGTGGTGTTGGTTACGGAACCCCCTTGGCAGAAGTAACAAAGCTTTTATTCACTATTCAAGAACACTTTAGAACGGGATGGTGTCTGAGTCATTTGCCTCTCTCTACATCTCCAGACACCTGGTGAGTACTTAGTTGATGCTTGTTGAATGAACAATGTTGGGTTAAGATGAGGTGAGCTTATGATTGTTGTCCAGATTCGGTTGTCATTCTCTGGATCCCTATTCCCAACGAGCATGAGCTTGCAGGAACTGTGTAAGGGTAATTGTTCTTGGTTTCACAGCTGATTCCCAACTCTTGTGCCACACATGCCCTGCTGAGCGTGCTTCTGAATTGCAGCAGTGTGGACCTGGGGCCCACCCTCAGTCGCATGAAGGACTTCACCAAAGGTTTCAGCCCTGAGGTAGGCTGCAGTGCCTTAGTTCTGGCTCACAGCTGACTGGACAGATCTGACACCCAGGGCCTCTGATGATACAGAGTTTTTTCCTTTAGAAATGACCATTGAAATTACATTGGACCCTTAAACTAATTATGTCAGGAGAAGAAAGACCTAGATAGAGAAGGAATTTTCCTCAGGTGACACCATGTTAGGACCTTCTATGTCAGAACTTTTCCTTTCAGGCTTTGCTGCTTCCCAGTATCCACTGATGACCACACAAGGCCAGTAGAGCCCATCTCTGGGCTCCAGAGGTCTCTTCTGTCCCCCCACTAGACCTTTAGGAGTGTTAGTCTGTGCTTCCTCAGATTTCTGGAACACCTGCAGGTCTGCTCTCTGGAGTGTCAACCCACCCTTCTCCCCCAGAGGCTCATCTAAAAAGTTGTTCTGATATAGCCTTATTTTCTCTTCTTAGAGCAAAGGATATGCGATTGGCAATGCCCCAGAGTTGGCCAAGGCACATAATAGCCATGCCAGGTGTGTGGGAGCTGTGGGAGCCGGTGTGTGTGGGGGGGATTGTTCCTTTTTGGGCCCTAAATGTGTCCTTCCCCAGGCCTGAGCCACGCCACCTCCCTGAGAAGCAGAATGGCCTTAGTGCAGTACGGACCATGGAGGCATTTCACTTTGTCAGCTATGTGCCAATCACAGGTCGGCTCTTTGAGCTGGATGGATTGAAGGTCTACCCCATTGACCATGGTAGGTACCCTGAGCTGAGGGTCCACTGGCTTCCTCTGCTTGTCTCCCAGGGAGCCAGGACTCAAAGCCTACAGGCGCTGAAGGTCCTGGTGGTAGGGGGTGGGTGTTAAGGACATCCAGCTCTGACCAGTTTGGCAGCCTATACTACATTACCTGCCCTTGACTCCCTGGATCAAGTGCTCTTTTCCATTCTCCTTCCCACTCATGGCCTGCCAAACTCAGGGTTTCCCATCTGCTGACTCCTGTTTTGGTCTTCCTTAGGGCCTTGGGGGGAGGATGAGGAGTGGACAGACAAGGCCCGGCGGGTCATCATGGAGCGTATCGGCCTCGCTACTGCAGGGTAAGGGCCCTGTGCCTTCCCTGCTCTACCCTTTGGAGCTGTGCCCCCTTTGGAAGGGACAGAGAAAAGGGAACTACGACTGAGAAAGGCCAGGTGATTTGTGGAAGGCCCCATGGTGAATCTGGCAAGATCAGGCTTAGCTCTTGGGTTCCCAACTCCTTGCCTGAGCTGCCTGTTACCTGTTCTGGATGGGACAGGGGAGGGGTGGTCCTTGGCAGAACCCTGGGGTGGCCCAGGAATCCCAGCTCACTTCCTCACACAGCTCATTGGAAGATACTAGCTCAAGTGTCTGGTATGCCTAGTCAGCTGTTGTCTGCTTCTTGGGGTAGGGCCTGTACCTACAGCCACAGTTGTCACTATAGGGAATCCTGCCAGGATATCTGCCTTAACTTAATGGTGGGGCCCAGGGTAGGGGCTGTTCTCATGGCTGTGGCTGTGACTGCAGGGAGCCCTACCACGACATCCGCTTCAACCTCATGGCAGTGGTGCCTGACCGCAGGATCAAGTATGAGGCCAGGCTTCACGTGCTGAAGGTGAATCGTCAGACGGTGCTAGAGGCTCTGCAGCAGGTGGGTACACCCTCTGCCTGGCCCCTGCCCAACCTGACTCAGGCCCACTCTCCCCAAACCTTTCCTATTGTGCCATTTGTCCCAGATTGCCACATCATTCTCTTAATGTAGAGCTGAGCTTCAACAAACCACTCCTTTCCTTTGCTCCCTTTGTGGAATTGTGGTATTTGAGGTGGGATGGGAGAATAGTTTCTAAAAGGAGTGTAGAAATCTGTTGTGTTTCCCTGTAGTGGGTAGAGCCAAGGTCATTATGCTGTCCATCAGGCCCTTTCAAGATAGAGGCCTACATCTGTCCTCCCTCGTCTGAGCTATGGATTTGGTTTTCAGCTGATTAGGGTTACACAGCCAGAGCTGATTCAGACCCATAAGTCTCAAGAGTCACAACTTCCTGAGGAGTCCAAGCCAGCCAGCAGCAAGTCCCCCTTGGCACTGGAGGCAAGCAGGGCCCCTGCGGCCTCCGAGGGCACCCACACAGGTACTGGAGAGCTTGGGGCCTCTTTGGTGTGCCTCAGAGCCACCTCATAGCTTGACTTGTGAGGCTAAGCAAAGGAAGTCTTTTTTATAGAGATTCTTGGGAATGGTGGTGCAGAGGTGAGGCCTGAAAGCCCAGTGCCTGCAGCTCTGCCTCCTCAGAATATGGAGGGAGAATAGTCCTTCCCTAAGGAAAGACACCTGTAAAGGGCTGCTGTGACCAGAGGTCCCTGAGCTCTGCCCCATAATGCACCATCCTTTTCTTGTTTTCTCTATAGGCCTTTTTCTTTCTGCCTCCCTCTTTTTTCCTGTCTCATTCTTTTCCCAGTCTTACTTTATGCATGTGACTCAGAACTTGCTGGCTCCCGGTCTGCCAGTTGCTTTTCTCTGGGAAGGGAGGGGAAATTGTGCTGTGTCCCGAGATAGGGGAGATGGTGGGCTGGGAGAAGCTTTCCTGGAGCTGGCTGAAGATGCTGCCTGTGCCCCTTGCCCTGTCCCAGATGGTGTGGAGGAGGGGGCTGGCTCATCATGCCCACCGGCCCCAACTCACAGCCCTCCCAGCAAACCCAAGCTGGCGGTGAAGCCTCCTGGGAGCAGCCTCAATGGGGTTCCCCCCAACCCCACACCCATCGTTCAGCGGCTGCCAGCCTTTCTGGACAATCACAACTATGCCAAGTCCCCCATGCAGGTAAGCTGGGAATATTCGTGCTGGATTCCCTCCAGAATTCTTTTGAGAGGCTGCAATAAGCAGTTTCCCCAGGTGGTTCCTTGGTGTCCACCCTCTGCCCAGGCCTGAGTTCCAAGTTTCTCTGATACTCAGAGTCCCCCACAGATGGCAGAATAAAATTTAAGGAGGCATGGAGAGCTCCTCTTAATTGAAACTCAGTCACAAAACTATGGTATTAAACATTTAGGGCATACTTCTTTGTACAGTTCTACAGGGTGGATTCTGGGAAAATACAGGCACTTGTTTTGGGGCACTCTGTTCCTCTTAAAAGCTCTGTGTAGGCAGGTGGTATGGGAAGGAGGCAGTCTTCTCAGGAGCCAAGGTGGACTCTGGAGCACCTATAAGGGTTCAGAGAGCCAGACTGATTCTTGCTGTGAGTAGTATGCATGGCCTGGGCTGATTGGCTCCCTGTTCATAACCCAGGAGGAAGAAGACCTGGCAGCAGGTATGGGCCGCAGTCGAGTCCCAGTCCGCCCACCCCAGCAGTACTCAGATGATGAGGATGACTATGAGGATGATGAGGAGGATGACGTGCAGAATACCAACTCTGCCATCAGGTCAGCCTGGCTCTGTGAGGCTAATAGACTCTGGGTGCTGCAGATCCTATCCTGAATATTTGAGCCTCTGTCTGAGAATGCCCTTGAGCAGATAACACTGAGCACCTGCTGAGTGTGTGGCTTTAGGGGAGGCTGACATGAAGGGGGTGACCCCAGGCTCCCAGGGAGTTGGCTCGTGGGCTTGGGGGTGAGCTGAGCACATTAGACACCAAGGCTTGTGCTTTTGGAAGGTGACCTTTCAGCTCGGCTTTGGAGGATGGGATGAGGGAGGGATGGAGGAGGTGTAGGAGGACAGCTTTTCTAATAGCCATGGCATTAGCAAAAGATCAGAAGTGAGGTGCTGGAATAGAAGAGGTATCCTTTGAGGACATCTTACTGCAGCTGTTAAGAGCCTAGAGTTCTAGGCTGGACATGGCTGGACTATATCTGAGGAGCTCCTAGGGTCAGTCCCTGGAGGCCAAGGATGTCTTAAGGCATTTTGGGCTCTGCTGGATATGATCAGTCACCTGTCCCAATCCCTTGGCTCATCTCCCCTTGACTCCACAGATACAAGCGGAAGGGGTCAGGGAAGCCAGGGTCCTTGAGTGGCACTGCAGATGGGCAACTATCAGTGCTGCAACCTAATACCATCAACGTCCTGGCGGAGAAGCTCAAAGAGAGTCAGAAAGACCTCTCAATTCCTCTGTCCATCAAGACCAGCAGTGGGGCCGGAAGTCCAGCTGTGGCAGTGCCCACGCACTCGCAGCCCTCACCCACCCCCAGCAACGAGAGCACAGACACAGCCTCTGAAATAGGCAGTGCTTTCAACTCACCACTGCGCTCACCCATCCGCTCAGCCAATCCAACACGGCCCTCCAGCCCTGTCACCTCCCACATCTCCAAGGTGCTTTTTGGTGAGGACGACAGCTTACTGCGTGTTGACTGCATACGTTACAACCGTGCTGTACGTGACCTGGGTCCTGTTATCAGCACAGGCCTGTTGCATCTGGCTGAGGACGGTGTGCTGAGTCCTCTGGCACTTACAGGTAGGCCCTGGGCTGGCTCTCTGGCCCTTGGTGTACCTAGCAGGGAGGAGGGAGGTGCCCAGGTAATTGTCAGGTGTCTTGCCTCTGATAGTTCTTTTCATGCCTTCTTTCCCAGAGGGTGGGAAGGTTTCCTCACCCTCTGTCAGACCGAGCCAAGGCAACCAGGGGTCCAGCAGCCCAGAGGAGAAAGAGGTGGGGGAAGCAGTGGACAACAGAGAGAAGACTGGACTGGTCAGGCCTGGTGAGCCTGTAAGCGGGGAGAAGTACTCACCCAAGGTGAGCCTCCATTGTAGCATTCTCTTGGTGCTTTCAGTACGAATGGAGGGAAAGGCCTGTGCACTGCTGCCCAGGTACTGGCTTCTTGATTGGAATTTTGGGTAAGAGTTGGTGGCTGGAGCCATGCGCCTGGAAGCCTATCTGGGTGATAACAGGGGCCTCAGTAGACTCCTGGATTCTGACTATTCTTCTGTGCCTTTGGCTACCCCCTGGTAGTGGGCCTTTGGGCTTGGCTAGCTGCCCTCATGGGTGCAACGGTGGGTATTTTGGCAGGAGTTGCTGGCACTGCTGAAGTGTGTGGAGGCTGAGATCGCAAACTATGAAGCCTGCCTCAAGGAAGAGGTGGAAAAGCGGAAGAAGTTCAAGGTGGGTGATCTCTCCAGCTTCTTGAGCCTCTGCTCTTGACTTCCTGTCAACCGGTGGCTGCTATGGGGAGATGGGCTGCAGTGCCCTCACTCTTCTTCTCTGCAGATTGATGACCAGAGAAGGACCCACAACTACGATGAGTTCATCTGCACTTTCATCTCCATGCTGGCTCAGGAAGGTAAGGAGACCTGCTGCATCTTATTTGACTTGCTCTGCTGAAGGCTCTGTCCTGCAGATCCCCTTCTCTCACAGCAGGAGAGTTGTGAGAGCCCAAGCTCCTGACCTGAGGCCATGATCACCCTGAGCAGGTGGCTGCTGGGCATCTAGCCCCCTGCTCCACAGTCCCTACCTTTCCGCAGGCATGCTGGCCAACCTGGTAGAGCAGAACATCTCGGTGCGGCGCCGCCAAGGGGTTAGTATTGGCCGACTCCACAAGCAGCGGAAGCCTGACCGGCGGAAACGCTCACGCCCCTACAAAGCCAAGCGCCAGTGAGGACTGATGGCCCTGACTCTGCAGCCTGTTCTTGCCGCACGGCTCTCACCAGGGCCTTCTTCCCTTCCCTATTTCCCTTTTCCCAGTATTACTTAATAGTTCCAGCTAGAAAGCCCAGGCCCTGGGGGCTGGAGCTAGGCCCAGATTCCCTGCATTGCACCCCAGGGCGGGGATGGTCAGCCCCTAGTGCTCAGGAAGCAACAGCTGGAGCTGGGGCATAGCGCCATGCAGCAGCTACCTCCACAGCCGGCTGTGGAGTGGCAGGACCTGGCCCTCCTGCCTTAGGCAGCAGAGTATATATTTTATCTATTAGAGACATCTATTTTTCTGGGCTCCAACCTGTCTTGCCACCACTGTGTTGACATGGCTGGGAATGTTTCCCTCCTAACAGCTGTCATCTTCCTGAGCCCAGGCTCTTGCTTCATGCTAGGGTCTTGACTGCAGGCCTAGCTGGGGCCTGGGTGGGCATTGGACCCTGCTGCTCAAGTCCCAGCTACCAGCCTGCTCCTGTTGTGAGGAAGCCAGGCCTACTCTCTTCATTCCTCCTGGGAGAGCTTTAAACTCAGGGTCCCAGCTGTTGGGCTGAAATTGGGGTGGGGTGTCCCAGCAGGGTTGGGATGCACAGCTTGCTGGGGTCCTCCGGCCTGAACAGAGAAGTGTTTGAGCTGTTTCTAGGCGGGCTTGTTGAGACTGCTCTCTGTAGCAGTGCTCAGGGCTCTTTGCTTTCAGTGTTGTGGCTCTGACTTTGGGACTACCTTGGGCTCCTGGTCTTTGTCCTTGGAGCCTGGGGGGGCTCAGAAGAGCCTCTGTCCCCGCCCCCCCTTCAGTATTATCATGTGTCCCTTTTATTAGGAATAAGCAGAGACAGGACTGCTTGCAGGAAGTTGGCACCACTCAGCCCTCCCTGCCATACCAGCTTCCTCAGCCTCTGCAGGGCACTCAGGGTTGGGGACAGACCAGAACTGAGACACACAGTTGGAGCTCCCATGTTGCCAGAGTGCCTGATGCTGAGGGATAATGGGTCTAGTGCTCTCTCTAGAGTACAGGCCCCAGACAGCCTCATGGCCTCTACCAGATGGTTTTGAAGGTGACCCAAGCAGGCTCCTTATCTGTATATAGTGGTTGGGGGGTGGGCTAGCAGGTGTGGCAGCTGCCTCTCCCTGGGCTGAGTACAGCCTGAAACCTGTGGCCCCTGTAAATACTGGATCAGTGGATGAATAAAACTCTTAAATACTAAGCTCTCCTGTGCTGTTCTAAGGTTTTTAGACTAGGCTGCATTGTGAGTGGAAGAATTAACTAGACCTCCTGGGCCCCAAAGCCCTGTGACCAGAAAGGTAAGAGGTTTACATTCTTGGGGTGCCAGCCCTTTCCCGCAGGGCAGATATCCTTGTGACCCTAGGCCTGGGATTGGGGATCTAGGTAAACTATGGAGCTTCGGAGCTATGTTCAAGATAGGATTGGGTGTACTTTGTAGGTGGGGGGTGGGGGACTATTGACTTAAACCAGATTGGTGGTTTTGCAACCAAAACCTGGCCAGGGCTCAGGAGCCAGGAATCAGGGCTGCTTCTAGTCTTAACTGGTATGTTCTTCCTGGTACCTTAGAGGGTCCCATCTCTTCCCTTGTTGCATTTGGACAGGTACCGCAGGCCAGAGCTCTCTCCCCTCTTCTAATTACATTCTCTGCTGAAGTTGGCTGGAGCCCCTCGCCCCCACCCTGTCTGCCTGATAATGACTGTTTGATGTAAGCAGTTAAGGTTCAGCCAAACTGCTTAGAAAACTCAACTTTATTGCACCCCTTCCTTTTTTCAGAGTCTAGTAGTCCAGGGCACAAATGAGAGCCACGCCACGTTTTATCCAGTGTCGCTGTGGCTGGTCACTGGGGATCTCCACAGCAATGACATAGTTGGTGGAATGGCCTGTGGTTGATAGTGTTCCTGGGGCAGTCAAGAAGGGGAGAGGGTTAGATCAGGTTCTGCCTCAACTAGAGGAACGACAGGGTAGGGGCAAGGTCATTGGGTTCAACAAACCCAATTGGGGACAGGAAGGGGACCTTGGCCAAAGAGAAGGCCTCTGGTAAGTGGATCAAGGCTCAGGCTTGCCAAGGGTTATTGTACTGGGGGTTGAGGAAAAGGATAGGAGAAGTGAGGCCATTGTTTGTTCTCTGGAGGGACCCAGCCCAAGCCCATCCCCTCTCCAGACCTCAATCACCCCTCTGAACAATGGCAGGCTGGACCTCTTAGGTTCTCAGGACCCAAGGTGAGTGCCACTGAGGAAGGCAGGCAGAGAGAGGCAGAGAGGGCCCCTGGGCATTGCCCTGCCTGCTGGCCTGGCCTTAATGGTTTCAAGAATGCTGATCAGTTTCTACCTGCCTTCAGGTTCAGCAAACTTGGGACAACCTAACTGGCTTGGACTTAGCTGAGTTTGACCAATCCTGGGTGCCCAACTGTGGTATAGGTGCCATCCCCAGACTCCTTACCAGCACGGGTCAGCGTCTTGTAGATGGGGCACAGGTAGAAGTCCTGGGCCTGGACCTTGCGGTTGGATACTGGTAGAAGCCAGATGATAGCCATTTCTGTATACAGCTCCTTGGGTCGAGATTCAGCCAGCTGGAAGGCCACTGGGTCCCAGCGGGCACCTTCCAGGAACAGTCCATGGATGTAGCACCCCTCTTTAGGTCGTTCCTTGAGCTCTGACAGCGATTGGGCCATCACCTGGAGTGGATACACAGATACCCCCACCACCCCCAAAACACAGAATCTGGATTAGGATTTGGGTCAGGGATAACAAAGTCTCTGCTGCCTGCCTGTCCATCACTCACCTACTACACTAGCTAGTAGCCTGCATTCTGTGCCCTACCCCTATGACTTCCCTTATGCTCATGGCTGCTTCTGGCATGTTTTCCTAGATTGCTCTGGCGACCTGGTCCCCTCAACCCCTGCTCATGGGTCCCCCAACTCTGCCAGTGCCCTTCTGCCTGGACCATACCCCAGTCTGTCACCTACCCTGGCCCTGTCTGTGTTCATACCTTGAAATCAAAAGAGATTGTATCAATGGAGATGACAGACTTTCGGGCAAAGTTCTGCAGGGTGCCTGTCAGGAAAGCCTGGGGGAAGAAAAAGCCGCTGATCCAGAAGACAGCTGGGATGCCACCTTGGATCCAGACCTGCAGGAAGTTCAGGCGCTGCAGCAAATCCATGACCCATGAGGACAGCGGCTTGAGTGATGGGTAGGCCTTGGCTTTCCAGACCTCGGGCACGGTGTTGTTGTACAGGCTAGCAGCCATTAGCTCCAGCTGTGAGGACATCACCACCAGGCCCTTGAGCGCCTTGAGCAAATCCCGCAGTGTCTGTGTGATCACTTGCAACAGCCGATTGTACCTACAGGCCAGGGGTAAGAAAGCAGGCAGTGAGCTGTAGCTATGTGGTACTATCCACACTCCCCCTCTGGGGGTCATAAATGGCAGAATAGAGACCAAGAACACAGAACTGGGTCAGATAGTCTACATACAAATTCCAGCTCTGGCCTTTAGCAAATATATGAACTTGGACTGACAGATCACTTAACTTTTTTGGGCCTCAGTTTACACATCTGTGAAAGGGGACTACACATGTAGCTGAGTGAAAGGATGGGTGTATATAGCACTTGTCATGGTGCCTGGGCCATGGTGGCTCCTGCTGTTGTTTCTCCACAGCTGCTGCTCTGAGCAGCCCTGATGGCCTACTTTGGGACTGGGGGTATATGGGGAAATTACCTAATGACCTCCTGCACTAGCACCGTGTTCATTGACTCCTCATACAGCACAGGGTACTTGACCATCACCCGCTGCAAGTTGGTAGGCTCTGGCACCTTGAGCAGAATGTCCTGGGCCATGTCTTCCACTATCTATGCATCAGGAAGATGGCAGGGGTAGAGGGAGGGCACGAGTTTGGTCAGGGCTGGCTCCCCATTAGCCACTGCAGGATTCCACGTACATTTAGTTTTTCCCACAGGGGATCAGGTAGAATGGTGGATAGGTCCCCCTCCCCCTGCCACAACCCACCTCCTCCCGGCTCTGGCCACCCACAGAGGATGATTTAGGTTGTAGCTGGATGATGGCACCCAGTAGGGCAAAAGTCTCATTCTGGGCGAAGGTGATGTTGGCATTGTCGTGGAGCCCAAAGATCTCAGGCATATCATTGAGAGGGAGGCCCTTGATATAGGAGATGTAGCCCTGGGGGGTAGAAGGGTCACAACTGAAGCTCCTGCCTTGCTCTTCCCCCAGCCTTTGGAGTGGCCCTCCAATTGATCACATCTCCCCACCCAGCCCCCCTACTTGTAACCCTTATACATACATCTCTCTATTGGTCTTGGGGCTCCATAGCCACTTAGGCTTTACATGATCTGGCCCTTACTTCCTTCCCAGCCCCACTCACCTCCATCCCACTCTTGCTTCTCCTGGCTGCTCAAACCTGCCATGCTCCCTCATGCCGCTTTTGTACCTGATGACCCACACCCTGGAATGTCCAACTCAGCCCAGCCCCCAGCTTCTCCCAACATATCGTAGCTGAAACATCATTTCCTCAGGGAGCCCTCCCTGACTGCATAGACTGGGCTGGGTTCCCATCTTGGAGGAGCTGTCCCAACTCTCAATGAATAATTATACTTAAGAAATGGCTGTGAGACAGAAGTTTGGTTCTTCCCCATGGAGCCTGAGCTCCAGGAGCAGGGACTGGGTCTGTCTCCTTCACTATGGCTCTTTGTGTTTGTGGGGCGGACTAGAGAATGAGAAGGAGCATGGCAAGGAGCTGCTGGGGGGTGGGGTGGGCAGGGGCCATATTCACAGTACCCCAGAACACCAAGCTGGCAGGTTCCCTCGTGGGGCAGGCTCACATTGAGGTCATAGGTGGGCTGGATCTGGTGGTAGACTCCGGAGGCGCTGTAACTGTGCTCAGGGGAGAGCACAGCAGGGCTGTAGAAATCCTCCAGAATATTCATGACGCAGCGGCGGTCCCAGTCATCAGTGACGCGGCCCCCATAGTTGATCTCACCTGCTGTGTACTTGAGGACCTATGGAGTGGGGTGGTTGAGGGCGCCCTGACAAGCACCTCAGCCCCCGACCCCTGAGCCGTTCCCAGCCCACCTTGTAGGGAATGTCGGCATACTCATCCAGGAACATTTTGAGTTGGCTGATGCAGATGCGCAGGTCTCCGTCAGTGAACTCATAGGGGATGTTGAAGCCCAGTGGCCCAAACTTACGGCGCTCCAGTGCATTCCCATGGAAAAGGCACAGCGACAGCAGCAGGGACTTGAACTCGGCCACCTGTGGGAGGTGAGAGGGTAGCATACATAAGGGGTGCGGGTCAGTGGAGCCAGGTAGCTTTGGGGCCCAGGCCTGGTGTGTCTCACCTTTAGACAGGAATTGAGGAAATCATCACTGAGGCTGCTGTAGGACTTCAGCAGGTTGGCCTTGACACCACGTGGTGGCTCGATGGTCATCTTGGAGCTGTTCTGCAGGATGGACACTGGGAACTTGTTGCTAGGCAGGCTGGTGAGCCAGAGGCGGAAGTCCCGGTGCACCTGCGGCCATGGACTCCACGTGAAACCCAGACCTAGTGACCACCCCAATACCAGGCTCCCTCTGACTAGGGATCTTGGGCATACCCTTGGCCTGACCTGGACCTAGGACTGGGCTGAGTGGGGCTGCATAGACCATTGGTTAAGAATACAGGCTTTCCCATCCCCCTATCCCATATTGCCACCCCTTTTTTCAACATGAAAAAATTAGAATGGGCATAACCCAAAGATCCCCAAAGAGTGGAAGAAGGATCAAAGGAGAAGGAGGAGTATAACAGAAAAGTTAGGATTTAACAAATGAGTATGACTGCTGAATCATTATATTGATGTTTCTTTTTAGTGTCCAGTATCTTAGAGCAGTTAAAAGGAAAAATCTGAAATTGTGGAAATGTAACCCAACACCAAACTCTGATATCTGTTCTGTAACTACTTGTTAAAATGTATTTTGATAAATTGAGTAGATTGAAATACTAGTGAACAATGAAAGGGAGTGATAAGTGGTATAGAAAAAAAATAGGGGGAACAAAGCTAAAAATCTATTGAGCAGATGGAAATACTAGTGGTCAATGAGAGAGAGGGGTAAGAGTACGGTATGTGTGAGTTTTTTCTATTTTCTTTTTATTTCTGTTTCTGGAGTGATGCAAATGGTCTAAAAAATGATCATGATGATGATGATACTACTATGTGATGATATTGTGAGCCATTGTACACCATACGCAGAATGTTTGTATGTTAAGAATGTTCATGTTTGTGTGTTGTTTTTGTTTGATAATACAAAATAAATTTAAAAAATTAAAATAAATTTTAAAATGTATTTTGAAATTTATTGCTTTTCCATATATATGTTATATTTCACACACACACAAATAATAATACAGGCTGTGACAAGTCCTAGGACCATTGGCCTGTGCTCGGTGGTGTTGGCCAAGTCCCATCACTACGGGAAATGGTAACTTGGGGTCACTGAGAGGACTGGCCAAGTCGATGCCTGTTGCACAGTTGCCACGTAGTCACTTATGGAGCACATGCTGCATGCCAGTACTAGGCTGAGTGCTGTAAAGGATTCTCTCATTTAAACCTCCATCAGCCAAACGTGATGGGGGAGTTCTACAGAGAAGGTACACTTTAACAAATGAGTATGAGTGCTGAATCATTATATTGATATTTCTTTTAGTATCTTAGACCAGCTAGAAGTAAAAATCTAAAATTGTGGAATTGTAACCCATACCAAACTCTGAAGTCTATTCTACAACTAATTGTTGCGATGTGCTTTGAAATGTTTTGCTATTTTGTATATATGTTATTTTTCACAAAAAAGAAAAAAGTTGATTGTGGTGATAAAAAAATATTTATTCCTTCTAGCCTCCAATGTTCTGGAGCAGCTAGAAGGAAAAATCTGAGATGATGGTATGGCAGTCCATGACAAACTCTGGGATCAGTCCTATAACGACTTGTTGAAGAGTGCTTTGAAACTACCTCTTTTTTCTTTCTTTGCTTTGTATATATTTATATTATACAATAAAAAAAGTTAAAACAAACTTCCATCAGCCCCACATGGACATGTATCACCCCAGGATGGACATGTTACTCAGCAGAGGCGCTCCCGTGGGTCCGCCCCGGGCGGGGCGAAGACAGACCTTGTCAGGATTGATGTGCTCAATGAGGCGCTCCAGCGCCGGCATCCAGCTCGGCGCCAGGTGGCAGTTCTGGAAGAAGACCCACTTTCCTCTCTCTATGGAGCTGCGCACCATGGCTTCCGCCCGGGGGCCCTATGGGGGTGGCAGCACTGAGTGGTGGTCAACCAGCTGCCCCATCTCCCCAGTCTTCTATCCCTCTCCCCGCCCAGCCCTTACCTGCCCCTGGCCCAGGGAGATGGCAGAGAGCTTCTTGGAGAACTTCATCTCTTCAGCAAACTTGTAGAGGTCGGCAGCAGGGTCTGTGCCAGGTGACAGCACAAAGACGAGGGGCGTGGTTGAGTTGGAGTCTTTGAACACCAGTGGCAGGTTGGCTGTCTGCAAGGGCAGGGAGAAATGCTGGGACCAACTGGACCTGAGGAGGAACAGGGACCAGGGCAAGGAAGAGGTGCCCAGGGGGCTTCCTGGCAGGGTCCGGAACCTCTTAGAGCTTTGGGGAGTGGGGATAGGAATCCTGACCTGACCAAGGTTGCAAACTGGTCTGTCCACATGCAGCCAGGCCCCTGGGAGCCAGGGTGGGGATTAGCCCAGGGAGCCAGCCCTGCTCGGACACCAGCACTTGCCTGTGGCTCAATGAAACGTGGCTCCAGGTTGGTGGCCACGAAGTCCTGCATGGCATTGGTGACCTTGTCCCCACGCAGGCAGCGGAGTACCAGTAGCTTCTGGAACTGATCCAGGTACTGGTCCCAGATGCTGGGTAAGGGCTCCCTGCAACAACACCCACATCTCCCTGAAGGCGAGCCTGTGGAAGGCCACTGGCCATGGGGATTCGGCCAGCTGATGGCAGGGAGAGTGGGCTGTTCAGGTACCTGAGGTTATAGGGTTGGGGTTGTAGATGTGGCCACAGCTGCAGTGCAGCCCTGGGTGGCTCCTCAGGGAAAGCTCCTGGGATGGCCTGTTCCTGGGTCTCACCTCTCCCTGTGCCTGCCCTGCCATGCCCTGGGGCCCAGCTCACCGGTGGGGCTCAGGGCTATCAAAGATGTTCCGGAATTTTGAGAGGTGCTTCACAAAGTCTTGAGCAAAGTCGGAAAAGGTTGGCAGGTTAGAGAGTGCCAGGATGTCTCGCCAGGCCCGGTCTGACAGCCAGTCCACTGCAGGGTTCTTGGTCACAACCTGGACAGAGCCCCCCGAGAGGAGGTAGCGCCACTCGTTCTGGCAGAGGACAGGGGGAAGCTGGTGTCTAGGCCCTGTGACCAGCCCCTTCCTGCCCCTGGCACCTCCACCCAGCAGTGCCATCCCTCCCATCCTCACCCAGACAGGTCTGGGTCAGTATTCCCACTCTGCCTTGTCCTCTCTGTGCAAGGATCAGATCTCTCTGGGCCTCAGTTTCCTTCTTTGAAAAGTAGGAAAACTCAGAACTATGACTACATCCCAGAGTTTTATGGAGGTGGGTGAGAGTGTGTCCTAGAGCCCATTGTCTGGGGCACAGCTAGGGCTTGAGCAGTGGTGCCTGCTCCTCTCACTGTCTCGGGAGGGCTTTCCAACACATCCATGAAATACCTGGGGCCTCACAAGAGCTCCCGGTCCAACAGGTATGGGGGGCTCGGGACAGTCTTTGACCTCACCAGCACATGCGGGGCTCTGTTATTAACCTGGGAATGGTTTCCTTAGGCCTCTGCCCCTTTGCTCTTGCTGTCCCTTCTGCCTGGCTTTCCCTTTCCTTCCACCATGTTCTCCCAGCCCTGCAGCAGGGCAACCCCTGAGGCAGTCTGTCCTGGGCCCGCCGTCCCTCTGTCCATGCACCTGGTTGATCTTGCCCTCGTTCATCATGATGCGGACACACAGCAAGAAGGCAAACATCAGCTTGTGCTTCTCAAAGAGGCTGCGGCAGACATTGCTGTAGAGGCTGTAGGTCAGGTAGCGGTTGATGTTGGCGATGCGCTTCTTCAGGTTGTCTGCAGGGCAGGGAAGCGAGGGGCAGAGAGGGCAGAGAAGTGGGCAGAGGGAAGGTCCCAGTGGTCCAGCCCAGCCTAGCTGGTCTCCCCGGTAGCCATAGGGTCGGAGTCTGGACATCCTTTGGAATATGTGGAGTTCCCAGGAAAGGGCTCGGAGGAGGTAGGAGTAGGATGTGTTTGGGTATGTGTGTCTGTGTCTGTGCTTGTATATTGTGAATGTGATACAAGAGTCTGTGCTAGAGAACATGGGTATGTGCACCAGCCATGGTAATGTGCCCACATGAGTCTTGTCTGCGCCAGGGTGGGGACATGGTGTTTGTGCCTAGATATACACATGTGTCAGGTACTACCTGCCCTCTCCGAGTTGGCGATGCCTGAGAGGAAGATGTTGAGAAACCACTCGAGAGAGTACTGGTACATTGGGTCCACACTGGCCAGGTCAGACACGCAGAAGAAGAGGATCTGGGTGCGGACAGCCACAGGTATGTATTCCATGCGTGTAACATCAATGTCTTTCTCTGTTTGTTCTGCAATCCTGACCTTGGCCTGGGGTGGTGTGATGGGGAGGCGGGGGTCAGGTCAGGACCAGGTCAAGGCTGGCAAAGAGCTGAAGTCAGGGGTGGGTGGGGAAAGAGATCAGGTCAGGCCTGGGGCAGGTGGGAAGAGGCAGGAAGAGGCAGGCAGGGGTGAGCAGGGTGGGCAAGGATGGGTGGGCTGTTGCTGACCTGGATCTCGGCAGCCTTCATCTTGGAAGCCTCCAGTACCTTGATGAGCTCCACGTCATCCACAGGGTTGCCCTCAGAGGAACTGAGCCGGTACAGGATCTGGTCCTCAATATCCTTCAGCTCCTGACGCATCTTGGCATTGCTGATAATCAGCTGGTTCTTGGCCTCTTCCAGGTCAGGCCGCTCCTCAGCCACTACCTGGCCTAACAGCTGGTCCTCTAGGCCACTGCCAGGGACAGGGACACCAGCTCCATAACACCTACTTATCTATCCACTTGTGCTCCCGGGGCTCCAAGAGCCCAGCAATTCTGCTGGTGGTGGCCCGGGAGGTCTAACCTGTCTCAGGCCGCAGGGCTAGTGCAGGGGCTATCCCCAAAGTGACCAGTTCTCAGTGAGGCCTCAGGATGCAGCTGGGAGTCCTAGCAAAGTAGCCAGTTGGATATAGCTGGGCTGGTGTGAGCAGCTGTGGTCTCTGGACAACTCTGCCAGGGGCCTCAGCAGGAAGGGGCTGTGGGTGACTGTTAGGGACAAGGTGTGTTCACCCCCAGTACACGGAGAGGTTTACAGTGGCCCCTGAAATGAGGCCTTAGCATGGGGCAGGCCGGTGGGGCCTGGGTTCTAGGTGGGCGGCCAATGTAAGCCATCACGCCGATGCTCACGGCTACAAGGATGGGAAATAAGGGCTTGGGTGCAGGGAGCCAAAGTATACCCAACTCAGGGCTCTGTGACAGCTCTGGGTGTACGCGGGTGCACCAGGGCTGGGTTGGAAAGGAGGGGTGCCTGGGGGAGGTGGGGCTGTGCCAGCTGGGGGTCAGGATGAGTGTGTGTGTGGGTTTCTCAGGTGGAACAGTGGCAGATGGGTGTTGCTGGTGGAGGGGCTAGAAAGGCCTGGAATGCTAGGAAGCTGGAGAGACGTGCCCATGAAGGAAGCTGGCAAAGCCTCTGGGCAGGGAAAGATCCCCTGACTTCCAGCCTGGGAGAGAGGCAGCCAGACAGGCTGAGGCAGAGCTGATGTTCAGGTCCTGGGGGTGGGGGCATACCTGGGGGACAGGGTAAAGTTGATGAGGGTGAGTTTGGTAGAGATCTCAGGTGTGTAGTGGGGGTTGGGCAGCTTGGTGGTGATGTACATCTTGAAGTCCTCGTGGTAAGGGATCACGGTGTCCCCCAGCTTCAGCACTGTGTTCCCTTGCTGCTTGTATGTCTGCGGTGGGTCAGATGGGTAGGCGCTGTGGCCCGGGCTTCACCAGTGTGGCAGGGACATGGGTGGGGCCCTTTCCCCCATCCAGGTCTATACATGTCCCCCACCCCACCTCTCCTGCAGGCCCACCTGCTTGAGCAGCACAGGTTCTAGGGCAGGGTCCAGCTCCTCGCCCACATTCTCCAGCAGGCAGGGCTTGCCAAAGCGGATGGCATTCTCCATGCTGCGCAGGAAGTCGCGGTCACTCAGCTTAAACACATCCAACCCATTCTCCTTTTCCTGGGGCAGAGAGTGGGGTGTGAGGCAGGTGGCCTGAGGTTCAGCTTCTCCCCCTGCACCCACCAAGTGAGGCTGGGATGGGGTGGCCAGCACCCAGTGGATGGGCTTACCATGTTCTTGATCCACTTGTTGGCTTGGCCCTGAGGGTCAATGAAATGGGTCCAGCGCTGGGAGAACTGGGCGATGACCCCATTCTCTACTGACAGTGTGTCATTGGGGAGGCCAGCAATCTGTGTGTGGGGGGGGTGAAGGTTGCAAGTGTCAGTCTGGGTGGGGCTTTCACATGGCAGGGTTACCTCAGGCATCAGCCACTCCCCACCCCAGCTGCTCCCACCCTCGAAGGTGGGGGCAGGTGACAGTGTGGGGCAAAGCTTAATCCCCCATCTCCCTAGGGCAGGGCCACATCCCTGCTTCTTTCCCATTCCTGGGCTGGCTCCTGACGCCCTCCTTTTCTGGGTCTTTCTGTCCTCGTGCCTACTGAGCCCTCATTCAGTCTTCCATCTTCCACTCCCAGGTGCCCTCCTGACTTCGCTCACACTGGGCCTCTGCCTACAGCCTCTTGTCCTTCCCCTTTGCTCAACTCTGTCCTCCAAGGTCTAGTTCAGACATGAATTCCTTTAGGAAATGTTTCTTAATCTTCACTCTGGATGCTCTTCCCCAGCCCTGCTCTCATAAAAGCGTCCCTTGAACTCTCTCTTCTGTTTAGTGTCGGTGCCACCCTCAGCTCAACTTCCTCCTCCTCTCTTGCCCACCATCCCTTGCCAGGCCCGTGGGGGCTCAGAGGAGGCATCTCTGAGCTAAGCCCAGAGGCAAGAGGGAGGCAGGAGGCCCCGGTCCTGCCTGGATCACACGGTGGGCCCAGCTGAGCTGTTCCAACTCCTGGGCGGGCACCTGCCACGAGCGTATCTTCACGGGGTTCCCCAGCGTCCCGATCAGCGTGGGCTCAGAGGTGTGTGGGACCTCATGTGTCACGAGCTGCTTGACCCAGTGGTCGTAGAGCACTGTGCGGTACTGGCCCTAGGGAGATGCCACACTCAGGGCCACCCACCGTGACACGTGACACCCTTCTACCACCCTCATACTCAGGTCAGACTCAAGCTTGGAGCCAGCCTGTCTGCAGTCTAGGACTGCATGTGTGACTTCTGGGGCTTTCCTATGCCTCAGTCCCTCTCTGCAAATCAGGGATAATGATAACTCCCACCTGTGCAGGCAGCTGTGCAGATTAAATATGCTGAGACTAGTGCCTGGCACACAAGCGTGAGCTCTTATATTTCCCACTGGCAGACCAGCTCCGAGGGTGGGTTTTCTGGCTGTTTCATTCACTGGAACAGCCCTTGGCTCAGAGAGGGTTTCTGAGAAGTGTTTGTTGACTAAATGAGGGAATGAAGGGACAGCAGCCCTGCAGGCTGCCCCTACTGGAGGTGAGGCCTCAAGGAGTCAGGGCCCGCCTTTGGGAGTCAGGGTCTAGAGCTCCTCACCGTGAAGGGGCCCAGGTAGGCCACGAAGCCAGCGGCCAGCAGCATGTTGCCGGAGATGTTGTCGAGCATGTGCTCCAGGTTCTCCACCGTATCCTGCCAGCGCACCTTCTCGTCCGACAGCCCGTTGATGAGCTGCAGAAGCAACCCTGTGGGGTGGGCTCCAAGGACTGGGCCAGAGCCTGGGGCTGGCCCTGCCCAGTGTACCCCCTGGGTTGCTGGGGAGGGCTTGTGGGCAGCCACCAAGAACCCACGGCCCTAAGCCCCACTCCAGCCTGTCTAGGGTGTGCCACCCCCGCGGGGCCTGCCTCAAGGAAGCGCACAGACCTTGTCCGCACGGCCCAGTCTCTGCTCGCACTGCTCGCACTTCAGTTCCAGATCCTCTTTCTTGGCGATGCATTCTCGGTACTTGGCCTGCATCATGGTGATGCCATCCTCCACCTCGCGCAGGCGCTGCTTTGCCTCCTCCAAGATCCTCTGAGTCACCTCCAGGTCATCCTGAGCCTCCCGTAGGGCTTGCTTCAGGCAGAGGGTGCAGAGTCAGCTCGATGAGTGCTCCTGGGGAGGGGGAGCTGGATGGGAAGCCCCCGCCCCCTGTCCAGCTCTACCCGGCCCTCACCCGCTTGGGTTCCACAGCCTTGGCCACGAAATGGTACTTGTGCATGGCGCGCACCCACTGGCAGATGGAAGTGCAGGCCTTCGACACCTTGGCAATGGCAGCTGGCTGGAACTCTTCATTGTCGATGTAGGGCTGGATGGCTTTGATCACTGTCTCCCCAATGTTGTCCTGGGGTGGGAACCACCACATGCCTCAGCAGACTGTTTCCCAGGGAGGATGGGAGGTGGGTAAGGGGGTAGGGAGTGCATGGGATGCGGGGTGGGGGGGAAGGGGGAAGTGTCTTCTGGGCCCAAGGGGCCTACCAAGATCACCCTGATCCTGCTTCTATGGCCCATGGCCTGAGCTGGCCTCTCAGCACAGGTCTTTATCGTCGAGGGGAAAAGAAAACAGCCAGAAAGGTTGGCTAGAAAAGGAATGTCTATGTTCTCAGGTTTTCAAAGAATATGATTAGAGATTTATCCCTTGGGGAACAACAGCAGCCTCCAGATTTGAAAACACACAGACCCATTTAAAACTCACTGAAAGACAAAGGCTGCTTCCCGAGAGCAACTCAGGAGTGGAGATGAATGAGTGCTGATCCCTGACCAGGTTCTGGTCCCTGACCAGGTTCATGCTCATGGATAATAATTCCCCACACTGAGAGCCACCATACTCCCTGGACACTTATTTCCAAGTATCTGCATTGTTAACAAGCTCTAGTTGCCAGAGCCTGGGGACAGGAGCCTGAGCACCCAAGGCCTTGAGCACTCCCGGCTTTGGTGCTTTTCTCCAAGGGGCTTGTTTAGACATGTGGGGCTTCTGATTTCCAGCCTGATGGAAGAGGATGAGGGATGGGGAAACTGACAGGGGCTCCGCAGTGGCTGTCGAGATGGGCTATTGCCTCTACTCTTTCCCTGTAGCAAAGGTGATGGGGTTGGCCCCTGTGGGACAGGAAGCTGCCCCCTAGCCTGTTTTTGGGCTGGACAGGGGCCCTCCAAGTGGGCTGTGGGCTCCAGGCTGACCAAACCATGGCTCAGACCCTGAAAGAGACATGCCTGGGACACTGAGTGCCAAGATGGACAGACAAAAAAACACAGAGATAACTGGAGGAAGCTGAAGCCAAGGGAGAAAGGGGATGGTTGAGTAGACAGCAAAGGCCTTGGCCAAGGCCACAAGGGTCTCAGGGAGGAAAGGGCCCAAAAGAGGATGTCCAGGCTGTGGAGCCTTGGAGCAACTGTGGGTGACACCCTATGGTGCCCAGAAGCCTGCCTGGGGCCCAGTTTCCTCAACCTACATCTGTCAGTGGGTCTGCCAGTCAATCCTGCCAGACTAAGAGCTCCTTTGGGGTCTGGAGCTGGCTCCAACTGGCCCTGTGGCCATCCAGGCTGTCTGCTCCCAGTGGTGGTGAGGCAAGCAGAGAGAGACTGGATGGAGTCAGCATCACATTTAGGCACTGTCATGGAGCAGGCTTCTTTTCCGGCTTCCTTACCCCACGGAGCCCCTTCCTGGGGGCCTGGCATGCTCACCTTGTCAAACTTGAAGAGGCCTTCGAGGAAGCGACCAGGGTCCTGTAGCAACCCCTTTCCTGGCTCCCAGTAGTCATCCACCTTGGAGCCTGGCTTCTCTCCAGGTACCTTCTTGGGCTTGATGCCCTTCATGATACACACGGCTTCGATGACCAGCTTCACACCAGGGGGTGGTCGCTGCATGGCACGCACCTATGGGCCAGACCAAGGGTGGGCAAGGGGGAGGGGCCTCTCCAAGTGGGTACCCTCAGGCAGGGATAGCCGCCAAACCAGGCAGGCCCCACCAACCAACTCCCATCTACCAACACAGGACCAAGGCCACACCTGGGATCCTCCGAAGTCCACCTCAGTTTGTGGCTCCTACCACTTCCCACTTACCCAGGCCTGGTCACGGGGTCCTGAAGGCTCTCCCCATGTACCTGCTTGTGCCCCCTGGGGCTGACATAGGCAGGGCCTGGCAGCAGGCTAGGTTCTAGCTCTAGTTATCCCCTCACCTCCTGGTACACAGCTCCTAAGAGATATATTGAGGGAGACCCTGGGAGTTAGCACCCAAGAAGGCTTGGCCACCCACCTCAGTCACATCATTCTTGTTGAGGTTGCGCAGGCTGGCCAGGGCTGCATCCAGGGCAGGTAGTGCTTCATCCAGATCTTTCTGGGCATCGTCGGCGATAGCTTGGGCCTTCCTGGCCTTCTCATTGGCCTTGATCTCCTCTGCCTGCACTGAATTCCGGGTCTCCTCGGCAATGGCCGTGTCTACCTGTGGACGGGAAGCAGGAAGGGCCTGGCTGGGCAGCTCTGGGGACCAGGGACAGGGACGGGCATACCCTCCTCCCCTTTCTCCTCTCTGCATCCCAGTCTCCCTAGATGGGAGGAGATGAGGGCTGGGATGGCCCTTCACCAAGGATCCTACATGCTGTGATGGGCCATGAAGATCTGGGAGTTATGGGAGCCCTTTCTGCACCCTGAGTGCCCACTACCATCTTGAGCAGGGGGCTCAGGACTTCACATGCTTCAGCATAACTGTCCATGGAGTAGGGCAGCATACTAAGGCCACAGGGCACCTTCATGCAAGACCCAAAAAGGTACCCCTTCACAAGTCACTTTTTCCCCATCTACACTGACTTTGTAGAGAAAGACTCTTGACCACTCACTTCTACCAGAAAGCTGTTTCATAATGGACATACAAACCTATGATGTCTACTGCATGGATGGGGCTCTTGAATGTGGGGCCTTGTGCTAGGCAGAATCTGCTTTGTTCTTTCCTGTAACTCCTGCCCAGTGCACTGCCTGACTTAGAATAGGTTCTTATTAAGTATTTGTTGAATGTAAGGAGAGGCTGAACAACTTGCCAAGGGCAGGCAGCTAGTGATACTGTGGTTGTATATTGGGGTACCAAGGAGCCTCAGGATCAGGGATCAGGGAGGGGGCCCCAGGAGTACCCCCGACCTTGATCTGTTCCATGGTGAGTATGGTGTCCTTGGCAGCCTCCTCCAGCAGGGGACGCATAATCTCCAGCTCCCCCTGCATCTTGGCTACATCCTCAGAAGTGCGCAGCAGCTGGAGTTTTAAGGGGGAGGGGGCAGGCGAAGAGAGGAAAACAGGTATGATGGAACCAGAGATAAAGTTGAGCTTAGAGGTGCCAGGGAGGGAACCCTGCAGGGTGGCATCATGAGCAAGTGAGAGGCTGTGGCTGGTAGCTTCAGAGGCCACCATCAGCACAGGTTGCCCAGAGGACCCCAGAGGAAGGGGGTCGGTCTCCTGAGAATCTGTGAATGTTGTGCTTTAGCCTTGTCCTTGGCTGGCAGCTTTTGCTCTTGTGATGAGGGAGGAAGCTGCCCATTTAAACATTGTGGGCTGCAGTTAGGAAGGCTGGGCTGGGCCACCCCAGCCTCAGTCATGGGGTGGGGTGGGGTGGGGTGGGATAGAACCAGTTGGGCAGAGCCACAGGCAGATAGCCATTGTTTCCAGGGCCTCCCTCAAGGCCCACCTTGTCGAGGCCACTCTTCATGCGATTCTTGGCAGTTTTCAGCTCCTGTTTCTTCTGCCTGATGAGGATGGAGAAGATGTTGAGTAATTCCAGGTAGCTCTTGGGGGTCACGTAGTTATGGCGGGCCAGCTCAGCCAGGTACTCAGCACACTTCTCGGCAACTGACTGGTGGATATACACGCACACCTGAATCTGTGGGGAGGAAAGACTCCTGATGCCAGCTTCTTAGAACCCCCACCACAGACAGGACACTGGAAGTGCCCACGGAAGCCTCTGCAGCCTGGTCCAAAGGAGGGAGTCATGGACAGGAAACTAGAGGCCCCTCATGCTCACAAATGGCATGTTCGGGTCCCAACCCCTGGTCCTGTGGGTGTGAACCCATTTGTAAATAGGACCTTTGAAGATGTTATTAGTTAAGGTGCTGTGGTAGTTTGGTTCAGGTGTCATCTTGGCCGGCTGATGGTGCCCAGTTGTTCTGTTGATGTGAACTTAAATCATCAGCATGTAAAATCATCTGTGAACCCAGAAGCTGGGAGAGAAGGATAGTAGACATCACCGTGTGTTTTCCCATGTGAAGAGAAACTCAGATGAAAGCTAGCTACCTTTCTTCCAAGGAACTATAGATTTGCAACTAAATAAATCTCCTTTATAAAAGCCAATCCCTCTCTGGTGTATTGCATTCCGGTAGCACCAGAAAAGTAAAATAGGTGCCCAAACTGAATGAGGGTGGGTCTTCGTCTAATTGGGCTGAAGCCTTTATAAGCAAAGGAAACGAGACACAGAGAGAGAAGCCACGGGGAGCAAGAAGTTGGAAGTTAACGGAACCTGAAGAGAAAGGGGAAGATGCAGTTGCATGCGTTATCATGTGACAGAATAGCCAAGGACACCATGACCACCAGCAGCCAGCCCCAGAACACCACAGTCTTTGGGGAGAAACCATCGCCTGACGGACACCTTGGTTTTGGACGCCTCCTAGCCTCAAGACCACGAGCTAATAAATTCCTGTACTTTAAGCCAATCCATTATTTGGTCTTTATTTTTGCAGCCAGGGAAAATAAGACACTCTTTCCTGTGATCCCCTCATGACTTCCATACCAAGGTCACCTATTTTGCAGATGAAAAACTCAAAGCCCAGAAAAGTCAAGGGACTTACTCAAGGGCACACAACTGTCAAGGGCAGAGCTGCCTTTGAACAAGAACCCAGGGGTCTCTCAGTTGTGAACCCAGTGCCCTTGTCACAGTCCCATGACCTGCCTCTGAGAGGCTAAGGGGGTGCCTCCTTGGCGGCCAGATCTGGGAATGGTGGGAGGGACAAGGTCTCAGCATATCTGGGCAAAAAATGATAGGGCTCAGCCTGCCTCTCAGCTCCCGTGACCACCACTCCTTCAGGCTGGACAGACAAATCTAGCCCCTCCGCCTATCTGTGGTCTCCCGGTTTGTGTGAGGAGCTCTTGGAAGAAAACGTCCTAAGAGAATTCAGGGAGTAAGAGAAACAGGTACCAAGTAACTGTGTGCCTAGCATCCTCTGTCACCCTGATGACCATGGGGCACTTCCCACATTTTACAGATAAGTAAACTGAGGCTTAGATACATTCTGCTGTCTGCACAAAGGCTTACAGTCAGTGGTAGATTGGGAGTCTCATCCAGGTCTTGGTGACCCTGAACCCAAGCCAGAAACCAAGCAGATCCCTCTGAAGGCTTGCTCCTCACCAAGAAACTTACCAGTCCTTTGATTATTTCAGAGGTGGCCTCCAGTTCTGGGATCTCATTCAGGAAGATAGTGGCTACAGACTCCAGGGCCTCTGTTGGCCATTCATTAAACCAGTCGATGGTACAACAGTTGACCAGGGAAGGAAACTGCCTCAGGCGAGCTCGGAAGACCTCTCCGATGGGGCTGGGGACCAGGATCCAGATGAGGCCCAGATACCAACTTACAACCCCAGGAATCCTGGCAGTGGATGTGACTATGGCAAGGGCATGGCAGCCAGGGCCCAGAAGCATAGTAACCAGGCCTCCAGCTTCCCTGGGGCTGGCTCCCCGCCTGCTCCCACACCCACACCCACACACACCCAGCCCTGCTGTCCCTCGTGACAGCTGCCTGCACCTCATGCACAGCACCACGTGGATGTTGCTGCGCACGCGTCCAGTGTAGGCAGCCATGAGGTTGGACTTGGTGGGCTGCAGGCCCTGCTCCTGGATATAGGGCCGCATGGTGTTAATGATCTGGTCCTGCTCTTCTGGGTTATAGAGGTTGGGAATGTCGCCTGAGTTCAGGACATTGTTGATGTCCTCCAGGAAGGACTCGTTCTTGATCTGGGGAGGGAGGAAGGGTGGGTCAGCTAAGCTATGATGATGATCCCCGGTTGGGCTCCACACCATGGTGTTCCTGGACACTCACAACAGTCCCATTGTACAGACCATGCCACTGAGGCTCAGAGAGACTCAGGGCACACTTGTGACCTCCCAAGTCATGGGTCCAGGACTTGCACCCAGGCCTGCCTTGCACTCTGAACACCACCCACAGGCTGTAGAAGGGCCCTGGATGATGGATAGGAAAGGTAGCATCTTCCTCCTCACTTTTCAGACTTTTCTGTGCCTCCAGTTACTCCCTGGAGGAAATCATGGCATGGACAGGGATGTGTCCTTGCCAGTTTGTCTGACCACGGCATGGTCTATGCCAGAGGGCACCCTTGCTGTCCTAACTCAGTGGCTGACAGAGGAAGCCATGGGATAGGGGCAGGGCTGGTAGCAGAGGGGCTCTTGGCTCAGAGTGGGGCACATTCCCAGGCTTCAGTCTAGGCTCAACTCTGACCATAAAGTCAGCCTTAAGTGCTGCTCTGTCTTGAGTCTTGAGGTTCCAGAGCCACAGCCTCTCATTTTTTCAGACACGTAGGGAGATACCTCATGCCTAGAAGGCCCCAAACAGAGTAACCCCCCCAAGAGGTAGGCCATGGGAACCCACTCCAGCACTTTGGGTACCCTTGGCCTGTGGTCCTTGAAGTGGAAAACCACTGGCTAGCAAGTGAGGTGCTGCTTGTGATTGGCCGTGGTGCCTGAGTAATGAGCTATCTTCCCTTGGGTCTGGGATGGGTTTGGTCCCCAGTCCACCCTCCTGGGGCCCTGCCTGGTCTCGATAGTCCTTTTGGAGGTCTGCTCCAACTAATAGCAACCTGGGCTCCAAGCATTGACCACCTTGCAGGATGTGCCCTGAACCCCACCACTGCCCACCATGGCAGCACCTGGGTGTCGGAGAACAGGAAGGTGATGGGCAGGCTCTGCAGGCCAGCCTTGAGCAGGACCTTCTTGACATCTTCGCGCCACTCAGTCATGCCGTAGTTCTTGGATAGCTCAATCTGGAAGCACTCATACTCGGCCCTGAAGGCAGGAGTTTGGGTAGGGGCATGCCAGGAGCTTGGGGGCAGACACTGAAGGGTTGGTGGGTGCCCATGTTCCACCCTAGCCATCCAAAGATCATCTTGTTTCCATGCTGGGCAGACCAGCAGACTTATTCCTTCACCCTGGGATGATTTCCCTTCCATCCTCCTAGCTCCAATCTGAAGCCAGGCCCACTGTTACTTTCCCTAAGAAGCCCCCATGGATGACCACAGCTATACCTCCCTCCCAGAAGCATACCAGGGCACTGCTGCTGCCTCTGCGCAGAGCCTATGAACCCTTCCCAGTCCTTCCAGAAGCCCAGGGGCTCAGAGGATCTACATAAAGCAGCCCCAGGCTTCCGTCATGAAGTGGAAAAACATGGACGGAACTGACGATCTGTCACCCCCTGCCCCTGTCTCCAGGTCTGGGGACCCTCACATGTGTGAGGCGAGCCGTGTGAGGGAGCTGCGGCCGCTGCCACCCACGCCCAGCAAGAGTGCGTTGCCCAGAGCCTGGCGCAGGGTGCGGCTGATGCGGCAGATGTGGCTCATGGCGTCCATGAAGAGGACAAGCTTCAGCTTGGCCGTGTTAATCTGGTTGTAGTCCTCCATGTACTCCGCAATCACATGCATCATCTAGGGAGCCAGGGGAGGGGGTGGGGAGAACTGGGTTTCCCTCTGACCCCAGGCATGGGGGCCCACCCTGACTGGCAGCTCACCCCTCTTGTGGCTGGGCCCGCTCCTCCCGTGTTGGAGGGACGTCGGGCCTTGAGAAGCTAGGTTCACCTGAAAGAGGAGGGGAGAGGCTGGGAAGGGCAGCCCCTGCTGGACACACTGAAGCATGAGTCAGGGTCAGGGCCCTGTCTGCTCCCTCTGGGGCTCACCAGGAGGTTCCCATTCTGGGACATTTTACCCACTAGCCTGATCTTCTGACCATAGTGTGGTGGTGGTCTTTCAGGTGGTCTGGGACCCAGGGGGAGCAGATCAAAGAGGTCCCCGCCAGGGCTGGGGCACCAGGACAGGGGTCCAATCTGGGTACCCACCTTCTTCTCGCTGGTGATGAGCTCATAGGACTTGACGTCAGAGCCCGGCGACATGAAGTCCCCATAGAGGATGGGCTGGAAGGGGCAGACCTCGTTGAAGGCCACCTCCCACTCCTCCATGTGGCTCTCAAGGAGCAGGTCGAACCAGGTGCGGTCCTCCTCATTCACCAGCCGGTCACGGAACACACGGCAGCTCTCGTGGTACCACAATCGCAGCAGCTGCACCTTGTCCTGTAGCCGTCCCAGCATCAGTGCCCGCCCCTGGCCCCAGGCCCTCAGCTGCCTCTCAAAGTACCAGGGGCAGAAGGGCTGGAGGGGAGCCCCAGCTCCGGGGCCCAGCTCTCCCAGCCAGGACCAAGTGCAGGGGCTGCTCTCAGGTGCATCTGCTGACACCCAAGGACTGAGTGAACCACACAGCGCTGCCAGGGACTCACCAGTTCCCCAGAGCCAGGCATCACTTGCCCCTCCTATGGACCCTGGCCCTCCCCAGCCCAAAATTAGGAGGGATGCCTGATTCTTCTTACACTTTGCCCACACACTAGTGACTCCCTCAGCCCACTGACTTGCTACCACACCTGTCTGGGCTTTCCCATCTCTCCTTGGTCCACTGGCTGGACAGCTCTGTGGGCCTCCTCTCTCACTGGCTTTGGTTCTAAGCTCAGCAATGCCAGGGCCAGTTTCTGTCCTATTCATGCTCCCTCCCCGGCCCCATGCTCTGCACACACTGACCTACCCATTCCCCCCATGTGGGCTGAGGACTCTTCCAAAAAGCAAATCCGTCCCTACTGTCCACCCCCCATGGCTCTCCATCACCCTCAGGACAAGGGCTGAGCTCTGTCCTGGCCTCCATGGCCCAGAGTCTGCCCTCTGCCCCACCAGCACACCTTCTGTCTACACTTCCTGTTCCATGACCTGGGTATCTGGCTCCTGGAAGACACTTGCTAATTCTCTCCTTCAAATCTTTGCATGCACAGGGCCTCCACCGGGTACCTTCTCTCTCTCTCCCCACCTTCCCTGGCTCTCTTGTGTGATCCCCTCCACAATACCATGCCAGGCCTGGGTCTGACCCGCAGATGGGGCTCAGCTGCACAAGGTACCACTGGTTCCCAGCCCCTCAGGGTTTGGCTGAAGCAAGGCTGGGGAGTTTAGGAGGGGAAGGTGGAGAAATGGGTGGGGCCAGGGAGGGCTGTGAAGTGGGGTGGGGGTGGGGTGGGACTATCAGAACCTCACCTCCACCTTGGCGGGGTTGGCCATGAGCATGCCCTGGAAGACCTTGGAGAGGTCCCGCAGGTTGAAGGTGTAGTGGGACTTGGCCGGTGTGGGCAGCAGCTGGGAGGTGATGGTGGAGTACACCATGATGGTGGCTACCACGAGGGGCTCTGTGAAGTGGCCGATGTTGGGGGCCCCGGCTGTGGGAACAGGGTGGTGGGCCCAGGTCACAGGGGCAGCTTCTTGGGAAGACTCTGCAGATTCTAACCTCCCTGCCCTTGCAGCGGCTTAGCTCTCCCCTCAAATGCCCTTTCCTCAGCCTGCAGGCTCATGTTTGACCACCCTTTAGACCCTTTTCAATGCACCTCTCCCAGGCAAGTAGTACTCCCCCTTCAACACAGACACAGCCTGTCAGCCTGCTGGTGCCCTGGGGCGTGGAGTGGGGGCACTAATGGAACCAGTGGTACGTGGGACCCTTTCAGCCTGGCCTGGTGGGGCAATGTTTGGCCCCAAGCCATACATATGAGGGGTCACAGGCTTGCTATTAGCCTCATGTGATCCACACAGGCTTGTTGGAGCACATCCCTGGTCTTTGGGGCTCACCACCTGCCTTGGAGCTACTGCAACCTCCAGGCTACATTTTCACCACGAACAACTCATTTGCTCATTCTTTGAGAAAAATGTCCGATTCTCTGCTGGGCACCAATGGGAACTTGGGGCAGAGGAAGCCCCCAGAAGGGGAAAGAGGGAAAGAAGGGGTGGGAGGGCTCACTGTCCAGGGGAGGGGCTTGTTCGTTAGCATAGGCACCGTTCTGGGTTCTGGGGACTGAGGTCAACCAGCAGAAATACTCTTCCTCCTCGACAAGCTGACCTTCTTGTGGGGGAGAGACTGTGAACAGAGCCACAAGCAACACAGGCAATGGATGGGTGATGATAGGTGCTATGGGCAACTCACAGCAGGGCACAGGTTGGGGGGTGCTCCAGGGTTGGGTGAGGGGGGCAATTTTACATGAAATGCTGGGAGAGGCCTTGTTGATGTGGTAGAGACTAGAAGACATGAGAAGCAGCCACGCACTTAATGGGAGACAGACAGGTCCAGGCAGAGAAGACAGAGAGGAAGTGGGGGTGGGAGATGAGAGCTGAATGGTGAGGAGAGAGAGCCTCTGCCTCTACTGTAGCAACCCAAGCTTTCGCTTGGATGAGACAGCTGAGCGGAGAAGGGATGTGATCTGACCTAAGTTTTAATGGGGTCCTTGTAGCTGTAAATGGAGGAAAGACTGTAGGGGGTGAAGGCAGAAATGGGGAGCCTGGGGAGGGGGTACTGCAATGGGCTGGTGAGTGAGGATGGGGAGGTAGCAGCAGGTGGTGGGCAGTGGCCAGATTTGGGAAGTTTTCCCAAGGGAGAGCCAATAGGGTCTCCTGACAGCTCAGATGTGGGTGTGAGAGAAAGGAGACAAGCATGCTGTCAGGACTCTTGTCTGGAGCAACTGCGAAGAAGGAGCTACCATCACCTGAACAGGAAGAATACTGGAGGTGAGAGAGGTTATCAGAGTTCAGTTTTTTTGTTTTGTTTTGTTTGCGTGGGCAGGCACCAGGAATCGAACCTGGGTCTCTGGCATGGCAGGCAAAAACTTAGCCTGCTGAGTCACTGTGGCCCACACCAGAGTTTAGTTTTGAACACGTTAAATCTGAGATACCAAGTGGACATCCAAGAGTGGGTGTGGAGTTGGGGTTCAAGGGCGAGGTCTGGGCTGAGGACGTGAACTTGGGTACTGTCAGCACCAAGATGATGTTGACAGCTAGGGGTGGGATGAGATTGTGAGGAGAGAGTGGTTAGAGAAAAGAGGCTGGAGACCAAGCCAACCTGAGAAGGGACAGTTAGGGAGGGAGGAGGGCTGGGATCCCACCCTCAGACCAGGAAGACAAGCCCCTAGAGCTGGCTGCTGAGTCTGGCCACCTGGAGCACTCTGGGGTGGGGGTGGGGGTCCCTGGGGAAAGTGAGAGGATTGGGGCCAGCAGGAAGAGACAATGCTGTGGAGTCTGCTGTCAAGGTGAACAAAGAAATGGGCAATGGCCTGGGGTGGGGGCCAAGAGGGTGGGCTTTGTGTTTTGTTTATAAGATGGGAGAAATCAGAACATGTTTCTGTGCTGATGGAATGGTCCAGGGGAGGGGAATACTAGGGTTTCAGGGCGGGAGAGGGAGGGAAGCCACATTCTAGAGCAGGCCAGAAGGGACTTGGTTTCACACCCAAGATGAGGAGTTGGCCTCACGTGAGAGGAGGGAAATTCCTTCCTACTAACAGGAGAGGACCTGGCCATGAGGGAGGCTGGATGAAGGAAAGCAAGCAGATATGAAGGCCAAACGAGGGAGCGGTCTTTTGGTGGCCTCCGTGGGGGGTGGGGGAAGGGAAGAGAGGTGGCTAAGGGAGGCTGCATGCAGCTCTTCCGTGTGTGCACCTTGGAGAGGGCAGGCACAAGCTCACTTCTGAGCCTCAGGTTCCTCATAAAGAGTGGGAGTTTGTTGGATTCCCTTACTCATTCATTCATCCTACACTTACTTTGTATCTATTACCCACCAGGCACTAAGCCTGGGCATGGAAGGACCTAGAGGAATGGACAAAAGAGCACCTGGAAGCCGTTGGTGCTATTCCGGCACCCAGAGGCCTGGGGATGGGTCACTGTGCCCCTGGTGCCCAGGTATACCACACCCATGGAGTCTGGACCTTACTCTGGGAGCATGCCCGCTGCCCCCATCCAGGCCTTCCTCCGCCCCAGCCTGGGTCTGTACTTACGCACGGGCTCCCGGTAACTTTTTTCTCCAAGAAGACCATCTACAGAGTCACAGGTGACACAGAACTCAGAGTTAGTTCCCTCATTGCCCACCTCTGCTGGCTAAGCTTAGCTGGGAAGACCTCAGGGCAGCCACCCGACCACCCCTCCTCAGGGCAACATGCCCCTCCAAGCAGGATGTGCAGACAGGTCCTGGCCTGTAGCCCTTAAAAGGGAAGCCTGACTCCCACCCCCACCAGCTGGTATGGTGCCAAGCAGAGTTTGAAGTTTCAGAGTGTGTGTTGGAAGGAAGGTGAGCTGGGGGGAAATAACATCCTGGGACAAACTTTCCCCCAAATCCTATGGAAGATCAGGGCTGCCCTGTGCAATCTTAGTGGCTTTTCCTGATTTACAAGAGTAAGTCCTTTCAGCAGCGTTTCTAGGCAAGGTCTAGCACACGTGTGACTATATATGGGTGAGTGCGTGTATGTACATATCATATACCCAGCAAGCACGACACGCCAGGCTTTGTGCCATCTGCTCTACATGCAATAACTTACTTAACCCTCATGATGTGGGGGAGTAGGTACTAAGCTTAGCACCCATTTTACAGATGGAGAAACTGAGGTTTGGAGAGGTTCATGAACTTGCCACAGGTAAAGTCGCTGAGTAAGGGGCAAAGTCAGGGTCGAGGTCAGTGGTTCAGCTACTGTGCCCTATCCCGTGGCCACCTCACTGCCCTTGGTGCAGTTTACCCAGCCTGGGCTTCGGCCCGTGCCCACGGCCTCCCCTGCCCCAGTGATTCTTTCTGCCCGCTGCACACTCACCCATCCAATGGCCCAGGATGGTGGAGAAGATGCGCTTCTTGCTGACCTCATCCATTTCGGCAAAGGACAGGTAATTGAAGTGGCGTGTCAGCCGTGGGGTGATGGGGTTCCTGCCCCCGCCTGGAGGGCCCATGGCACAGACAAAGTTGATGTCCACCAGGTTCTTAAAAGCTCCTGGAAGCAGGGAGGAGGTGAGGAAGGGGTGCCACGCCCAGGGCCACATTATCACCTTCCTGGGCCCTGGGCGAGGCATTTTACATTTTATGATTGTAGTGGTATAGAGACGAATCAGGCATATTATGTATTCAAATACATTTTTTTTTACTAAAATGTTCATCTGTTCTTTGATTTTACAGGAAATTAAAGCATTTCCAAGGACCCCTAAAAGACCGACGGGCCCTAGCTCCCCGTGCCCGGCACCCCCCGCCCGTACCCTGCCTCCTGGGCTGGCCCACACGCACCGATGGCCTTCCGGTCGTACCAGCCGCCATGGTCCATCCACTGGCGCAGCAGCTCAATGGGCGGCTGGGCACCGTACGTCTCCAGGGACGGCATGTTTAGGTCGTCTATGAAGAAGATGAAGTTGCGCCCCAGGGGGGGACCGAACACACCCTTGCGCCTGCAGAGAGCGGCCACGTGAGACCAGCCCCAGAGGGCGGCCCCGAGTCCAGTCAGAGTCCCTTCCGGGTGAGTCCTGCCTCAGAGGCGGATGGAGAACAGGGATAGCAGGTGTCTCAAAGCTGACCCCCCTCACCCTCCACCCCCACCTGGGTGCCCAGCCAGGAACAAGCACCCACTGAGAGACTCAGGAGGAATTCTCGATGGAGAGAAGGCTCCAGAGCAGCCTGTAAAGGAACCTGGGACCCCTTGTTTCTGGCGAACCCGGGAGCAGAATTTGGGGGCGATGTGAGATAACACCTGATTTGGCCTGGCTTGGGGGACAGGGGGCCTGAGGAAGAACCGAGGTGCCTGCCTCTTGTCCAGCTTGCTGTCGATGAGGTCCTGGGTCTGGTTGGCCGAGGTGCGAGCCGAGAAGGTGAGGAAGTGGCTGATGTACTCCAGCGGCAGGTTCTTGAGGAGCTTGTCGGTGATGGTGAGAGTCTTTCCGGTGCCTGTGGGTCCGATGCACAGCACCTGGGGAGCACAGAGACAGCTGGCCACCCCCGACCTGGGCCTGTGAGGGGTGAGGCGGGGCCGGGTGAGGCGGGGGCACCCACGGGCTTGTGGTTGGTGAGCAGCATGCCCAGCAGGTAGGACATCTGCGCCGTGTCCATGGTGGGCACGATGATGTCGCAGTAGTTGGTGTCTGGCATCATGGTGAACGGAGTCGAGGGGTCCATCCACTTTACCCAGGAGACCTGGAACCGTGGGTGACTCGGGGTGGGTCCAGAGCCCCTCTGCCCACCCCACCCCTGGCTGTGGCCCTGTGGGTCTTGCCAAGAATGCCTAGGTGGGCGGTTGCTTTTGACAGTAATAGGAAGGCCCGTGCCCTGCTCGCTGCATGGGGTGGGTGGCTCCAGTACAAACAATCAGGAACGGGGGTGGGGGAGCTGTCTGCACATAGCTGCCCAGGTAGAGGGCTACCTGAGGACTCTAGGTCTCTGCATGAAACAGTGCTCTGGGAATTGGATTCCTAGCAAAGGTTTTTGCTGCTTGGCTTCAGGGTACCCAAGTGGCGTGGGGACCAGAACCATAGATGCTGGCATCAGCTGGATGCTGTAAGGTCCCCAGAACCAGCTTTCTCCGCCATCCCCAAATCTCCTCACCCACGGCCCTGCCCCAGCTTGCAGACCTCCCTTGATGGCTGAACCAGTATATCCCACTGGGGACAGTTCTGACCATTAGACCCAAAGATGCCCTGTGAACCCCTCAGTTAGGACCCTGCACAGGGACCACCAGGTCTCCACAGATGCCTCTCTCGCCCTGGAACGTGGACTGGGTCATGGAGACCTCTTTGGAGACACCAAGGTACGCTGCTGCAGGCTTGTCTCCTGCCCCCTGGGGAACCCAGCACCTGGGCAAATGGGCTTTTAAAGTAGAACTGAAGCAGCCCAGTCCCTGGGTTCAGCGTCAATGGGGGGAGGCAGTGCGTGAGGTTGGGACATCTCCCAGCCCTAGGTTCAAATGCAGCTCTGCCCTGACTAGCTGGGTGTGACTGTCTGAGCCTTAGTTTGTCAGGAAAGTGGGTAAAATCATAACTTCCCAGAGGTTGGGACATCTCCCAGCCCTAGGTTCAAATGCAGCTCTGCCCTGACTAGCTGGGTGTGACTGTCTGAGCCTTAGTTTGTCAGGAAAGTGGGTAAAATCATAACTTCCCAGTGGGGCTGGGAGAATTAGTTAGATGATACAAATAACACCCCACCCTGAGACCTGGTGGCTGTCAATGTGGCCTCCTCTCTCTGGTCATTATTCACCAAGGAAGACAGCCACTGCCCAGTGGGGCCCTCCCTGCCCAGTCCCCTTGAGGTGGGCTTGTGGCCACCTGCTTGCCCTCTTCCTCCTCATCCTCATCGTCATTGGTGCTGCTGATCCCTGCATCCTCCAACCTGTAATCGAACACCAGTCCCTCCTCTGGAAAGTGCAGAGTCATCTGCAGGGGACCAGGAAGAGAAGTGAGCTATGAGGTCAGGAGGTCTAGATGGCTGTTAAACCTCCCAAAGCCTGACATTGGAGGCTTGGGCCTGGGCGGCCGGCCCCACCATGCTCAGCTTTTAGTACATGCATCCCAGGTTGAGCCCAGGCCTGGGGGCTGCCACTTCTCACGTTTTCAAGGATCATCTTGTTCCTCAGCCAGTGGCTGAAGCCAATGCGACTTTTACTGTCCCCTGTGGCTCCCACACTCCAGACCAGGGAGAAGATGAACCAGGGCTCGATCAGCTCTGGGATGCGACTCAGCTTCTCAGGGGATATTTTCTTGAGGCCCTGCGGACAGAAAGAATAGCATTGGGCTAAGACAGAAACAGCACTAAGTGGCCTCAGGAGGCATGCTGTGGCCTCTGACACCCATAGCTGTTTCTCTATGTCTTCTTGGGGAGGTGCTGTGTCTGTCCCACCCATGTGTCATTTCCCTGAGAATCCTCCCCCTTATGACTGGTCCCTGGGCCTTGGCCAGTTATCACAACAGACTGAATGGGGTGGTTCCATGCCCCAAGCTGGACCCATTGATTCTCTCTTCCTTGAAGCTGGATTCAGGATTCAGGGCCCTCAGGTGGCCCAGACAGGAAAAGCAGGTGGCAGGAGGGACAGGGTCTCCAGCCGTGCAGTTCCAGGCCATACCTCTCTAGGCAGGAAGGGCTTGAAGAAGCAATCAAGCAGCTTGAGGAGGCTGGTTGTCAGGTTGCTGTTGGTGGAGGTAATCACCTCCTTCACTGAGTGCCGAACAAAGGCGATGGCTTCCTGCAGGGGGTAGTGCCGGGCTCTGTCAGCTCCACAGCCAGCTCACGGGGTTGGTGGCTACAGGGCCATTGCCCCACTCAGGCAGGCACACCTGTGGCCTCACCTACCTCCAGGAAGCTGACAAAGAGGGCCTTGAGTTGCTCCTCATAGTGCTTCAGCAAGGTCGGGAGGTTCCTCAGCCAGCACTCAACGAAAGGCATGAGCCCCAGGATGCTGGGCTCCAGGTACACCATGCCACAGCGGGACACTGTGGCTGGTGAGGCCACAGCCAGGTCCTGCACCTCGAACATCATGGTCATTGCCTGGCGCCAAGATGGGCAGCGTGAGTGGGCTGGCTCCCAGCCCCTGGGGCTCAGAGAAGGGCTTCAGGGCCATGGGGAGGGGCTGCCCATCTGGTGAGTGAGTGCTGGGGGAGGGACGCAGGAACCCATGGCCCTCAACTAATAATGGGTGCTCCCTGGGGCTCTGAGGACTTGCTGACATTGGAAGATTCCTGACAGCTCTCTAGGCAGCCTGAGATGGGTCTTTGGGGGATCCTGGAGCCCTGGGGAAACCTGATGAGAGCTGTGTGCTCACTGCAGAGCCTCATGTCTGTGCCAATGGGCACAATTTCACATTGGTTTCCAGGTCCTCTCAGAAGGGCTCAAGGAGCTGGCTAGTTCAGCCCACAAGGGACTGCTCTTATGTCTCTGGGAAGTGCCCCTTGTGCACCAGGCAGGCCCCCTGCAGCCAGGTCTGCACACCTGTCCTCAGACCCCAGGCGTGCCTCCAGGACCAGGGTGGATGCCTGACCCAGACTGGTCGGCGAGGCTGGAAGTGGGCCTGGGAGGCCTGAGGCAGCATCAACCTGGGAGCTGTGGGTGGTCGTCCTGGCCCCCGGCTGAGAGCCTCACAGAAAGTGGGTCTTCCGAAAGGGTGGGCTGGGGTGGCTGTGCAGGACAAGGCAGAGGTGTCAGAGCTCAGGGTTGGGGAGGGGTGCTGGAGTCTGGGCCTGAACTCCTGCCCACTGGCCGGCTCCGGGGGAGGGGTCCTGATGGCTACCTAAGAGACAGTGTTGGCTGGAAGAGGAAGGATGAAGGGAGCGAGGTGCCTCGGCCCCACCCAGTCTCGAGGGAGAGCCGAGTGATGGACAGGCAGGCGCACCTCCGTGAGCTTGATGATCTCCCCGGAGCTGAGGCACAGCTTCTTGTTGTCGTCCAGCACTGTGTTCATGTTCTCAATCCAGACGGCGTCCACCGGCCCGTCAAACATGTACCACTTCCTGTTGGTGTCGGCGGCGATGGCCCCCGCCCGGATGAGGGAGGAGAAAATCCCATCTGTCCTGCAGCCACCAGGGAGGAGAGAGTTGTAGGCACCAAGGAGGCAGAGCAGTGAGCACAGCCACCTGCCAGGGAAACCCAGAGGTCAGGCTAGCCCTGCTCTGCTCATTTTCCCTCCAATATCTTCTTTCATTGAAAAATTATAATGGGACTTTTTGTTAAAAGTGGTATAATAAAAATATGTGCTATTCTCCCCTCTGCTCCTGCCCTCCCCTACTGAACTAAATTTACATTAAAAGAAAATAAAAGATGATATTCCCTAAGGAAATAAAAATGGGAATGGGGGAGTATGCAAGCACAGAAATGGGGGCCCAAACATTTCTGGAAGCTGGAAAGAGATGGAGAAGGGAATTGACATAGCTGGGACGGCAGGGAGCAGGGGGCTGCACCATGAGAAGTGGCTGGTCCCTGCCATAAAATCCAAGAAGACTTGAGGCGCACAGGTGCCCTCCTTCCTGGGATGTGTGGAGACAGGTTGCGGGTCTGGCCTCCAGGCCCCCCCGCCACCTACCCACACAGCAGCCTGGGCAGGGATGTGTGTGACACTTCACTAGAAAGAGGGGGAGCAGTATAGACCCATATAGGGAAAAATGGGTGAATCCTTCTCCTCAGTTCCCATCTCCCACTGGGCTTCCAGAATACTGGAGCCAAGCAGATACGCCCAGCGGGAGACTGACGGCTTCTTCTTTGGAGAAATTGAACAGCCCCAAAGAAAAGCCCTCGGGTACTGACCGTTGTGAGCTCATCCAGCTGCCCTGCCATGAAGCCAACCACGCAGCAAGTCCCATTCCCTACCTAGTGCTCCTACATGGTCATTCCTGTTTTTTTTAATTTTTTTTATTTTTATTTATTAATTTAAAAAATTAACAACAAACATTAACATAACATTCCATTCTACATATATAATCAGTAATTCTTAATAGCATCACATAGTTGCATATTCATCATTTCTTAGAACATTTGCATCAATTTAGAAAAATAAAAAGACAACAGAAAAAGAAATAAAATGATAACAGAAAAAAAAAGATTATACACACCATACCCCTTACCCCTCGCTTTCATTTATCATTAGCCATTCCTGTTTTTTTAAAAAATAATGTTTTTTTATTGTGAAATGTAACAAATATACAAAGAAAAGAAAGACAAAGCAATACTTTTCAAAGTACACTTCAATAAGTAGTTACAGAAAAGATTTCAGAGTTTGTCATGGGTTACTATTTCACTATTTCAGATTTCTCCTTCTAACTACCACAAAACACTGATAGCTAGAAGAAATATTAATAGAGTGATTCAGCAGTCATACTTGTTAGTTAGATCCGATCTTCACTGTTATACCTTCTCCTTCTCCTTTGATCCTTCTCCCAGTCTATAGGGATCTTTAGGCAACGCCTGTTCTGACTTTTTCATGTTGAGAAGGAGTGTCAATACTAAAGGATAAAGAGATTTAATTAATTGATAAACCTGGAGAGATTGGTTCCTCTGGTCAGGATTTATCTGGTTTAGGAACTCTCTGGAAAGTACAGGTTCCAAGAAAGCAAACTTAGTGCATGAAAGTTTCATAGAGTCTCAGTTCAAGCCTTAGGTATTCTTAAGAATCAACAGGAGTGATGTTGGTTGATTTAGCAACCATTGTAATTAGCACTATCTAACTGAAGCTTGCATAAGAGCAGCCTCCAGAATAGCCTCTTGACTCCATTTGATCTTTCTTGGCCACTGAAGCCTTATTTTATTACATTTCTTTTCCCCCTTTTGGTCAAGAAGGCATTGTTTATCCCACAGTGCCAAGGCCAGACTCATCCTTAGATGTGCTATGTAGGGGGGAAGGGTAGTGATTTTCCTTGCAAAGGTGAGCTTAAAGAGAGAGGTCACACCTGAGCAACAAAAGAGATTTCTACATAGTCATTCTTAAATGTGACCACACAGTCCAGAAGACCAGCCAATTGAGAAAAATCCAACTTGACAGATGCCGACTAAAACAAATTAATAGAAACAAGGAAACCTGAGGAAAGAGGAAAACCTAAAAACAAAATAATGGAAGAGTTAGAGGGGAAAGTAAATAAAATCTTTCAGAAAATTGTACAAAAAGACCAAGGGGATGCCAGTGCCTGGGGATGCCAGTGCCTGGCCATGCAAAAAAAAAAAGAATACGAGAATATTTAGGGCAGGCCACGGTGGCTCAGCAGGCAGTTCTCGCCTGCCATGCCAGAGATTTGGGTTTGATTCCCAGTGCCTGCCCATGCCAAAAAAAAAAAAAGATCAAGGGAACAAAATGAAGGATCAGCCCCAATGGTCTAACATCTGTTAATGGGTTCCCTAGAAAGAAAGTCTAAAGGAAACAAGGACATTGATCAAAGACATAATTCAAGAAAATTTCTTAGAACTGAAGCACTGCAGGGTCTAGATCTCAGAGGTTGACAAATTTTTTTCTATAAGGGGCCAGAATAAATATTTTGGGCTTTGGGGGCTATATAGTCCCTATTACAACTACTCAACTCTGCCATGATTATGTGAAAGTAGCGATAGATAATACATAAACAAATAGACATGGTTTTGTCCCAATAAAAGTTTATTTACAAAAATAGGTGGAGGGGACAACCACATCAACAGGCCAATCCCTCAATCTTGGGGTTAGCCCCTATGAAACTTATCACTGCAAAGGATAGGCGAAGCCTACTTAAAATTATGCTTAAGAGTCACCCCCAGAGAATCTCTTTTGTTGCTCAGATGAGCTCACTGCCCTCCCTCATCTATGTGGGACATGACTCCCAGGGGTGTAAACCTCCCTGGCAACATGGGACAGAAATCCTGAGATGAGCTGGGACTGGGCATCAAGGGATTGAGAAAACCTTCTTGACCAAAAGGAGGAAGAGTGACATGAGATAAAATGAAGTGTCAGTGGCTGAGAAATTTCAAACAGAGTTGAGAGGTTATCCTGGAGGTTATTCTTATGCATTATATAGATATCCCCTTTTTAGTGTATGGTGGCTAGAAGGAAGTACCTGAAACTGTAGAACTGTGTTCCAGTAGCCATGTTTCTTGAAGATGATTGTATAATGATAAAGCTTTTACAATGTGACTATGTGATTGTGAAAATCTTGATTCTGATGCTCCTTTTATCTATGGTATGGGAAAATGAGTAAAAGCTATGGATAAAAAATAAGCAAATAGGGGGAACAAACGTTAAGATAAATTCAGTAAATTGAAATACTAGTGGTCAATGAGAGGGAGGGATAAGGGGTATGGTACGTATGAGTCTTTTCCTTCTTTTTTATTTTGCTGGAGAGATGCAAATGTTAAAAAAAAGATCATTGCACCAAACCCCAAACAGGACCATTCCAGCCAATCCTAAAGAACACCTAGGGCAATATATGATTCCACAAAGGTTCTATGCACTCGTGTAACTTTCCAGAAACCTACAACCTCCATATGGGTCCCTGGACCAGATAAGTCCTGGAAACTAGAGGGCCCAGCCTCTCCAGAACATCAGCTAGTTCCATCCCTCTACCCCATATTAGCGACAGAGCCCTCCAACAAGAAAAAGTTAGAATGGCCATAGCCCAAACAACCCTAAAGAGAGGGACAGAAAGATCAAAGATGATGGTGGAGTTATACAGAGAAGATAGGATTTAACAAATGAATATGATTGCTGAATCATTAAATTGATATCTCTTTTAGTCTCCAATATCTTAGAGTAGCTAGAAGTAAAAACCTAAAATTGTGGAATTGTAACCCATGTCAAACTCTGAAATATGTTCTACAACCAATTGTGGTGCTTTGAAATTTATTGTTTTTTTTGTATATATGTTATTTTTCACAAAAAAAGAAGGAAAAAAAAGTTGATTGTGATGATAAAAAAATATTTAAGCCTCCCAGCCTCCTATATTCTAGAGCAGCTAGAAGGAAAAAAATCTGAGAATATTTTATGGTAGCCCATGGTAAACTCTGAGATCTGTCCTATAACTACTTGTTGAAGAGTACTTTGAAAAGTATTGCTTTTTTCTTTCTTTGCTTTGTATATATGTTATACTATACAATGAGAAAGTTAAAAAAAAATGATCATGCTGATGAATACACAACTATGTGATGATATTGTGGGCCACTGATTGTACACCATGTATAGAATGTTTTATTGTCAAGAATGCTTATATGTTTATTTGGTGTTTACAATGAAAATATTAAAAAAAAAAAATAGGTGGCAGGTCAGATTTGGCCCAAGGATGGTAGTTTGCTGACCCCTGCTCCAGATGGGAGGGACTGCTGACTTCCCTGGTAATGTAAATTTTAAAAGAACACACACTAGGCACATTATCAAGAAATTTCATAATACTGGCATAAAGAGGTGATCCTGAAAGCTTCTAGAAATAAGAAAACAAATACTATCGAGAAACTGAATGATGTCAGACTTCAAAGCAACCCTGCTCTGGGGGTCGCTCTTGCGCGGGCTTCAGTTACACGTTGCGGCCTATCATGACTTGCCAAACCCCAACCAAGACCATTCCGGCCAATCTTAGAGAACGCCTAGGGCAATATATAGGATTGTGCAGAGGTTCCATGCATGAGGATAACATTCCAGAAACCTACGGCCTCCATATGCTTATGGCCTCCGAATGGGTCCTGGAACCTGGAGGGCCCAGCCTCTCCGGGGCATTGGCTGGTTCCAGCTCCCTACCCCATGTCGTTGACAGCCCCTTCTAACATGGGAAGGTTGGAGTGACCTTGGCCCAAGTGCCCCTGGGGAGTGGGATAGAGGGATCGAGGGTGATGGTGGAGTTGTATGGAAAGGGTAGGGTTTGATGGACAAGTGTGACCGCTGAAATATTAAACTGTTTCTTTTGGTCTCCAGTGTCTTAAGGCAGCTAGAGGTAAAAGCCTGAGGTTGTGGAATTGTGACCCATGCCAAACTCTGAAATCTGTTCTACAACCAGTTGTTGTACTGTGCTTTGAGATTTATTGCTTTTTTGTATATATGTTATTTTTCACAAAAAAGAAAAAAAAATGATGATAAAAAATACATATATTCCTTCTAGCCTCCAATGTTCTGGAGTAAACAGAAAGAAAAATCTGAGATGATGGTATGGTAGCCCATGACAAACTCTGGGATCTATTCTGTAACTACTTGTTGAAGAGTGCTTTGCAAACTATTGCTTTTCTCTTTCTTTGCTTTGTATATATATTATACAATAAAAAAAAAAGCACCACTGGAAGTTAGTGCAGCAAAAGCCTTCACATTTCTGAAGAAAAAAGATGTTCAACTTAGAATTCTATACTCAGAATAGAATAGAATATACTCAGAATAGATGATCAACATATGCAAAGGTAGAACAAGGACATTTTCAGACAGCAAGGGCTCAAGAATTTCCCTTTTATGTACCTTTTCCAGGAGCTCTTGGATGATGAGCTCTTCTAATTGAGGGTGCAAATCAAGAAAGAGGAAGACCTGGAGTCCAGGAAGTAGAGACCCAAACCAGACAAGAAGAAAAAGGAATTCTCAGGTCGATGAGGAAGGGCAATGCCAGGCCTACAGCAGGCAGCCGTCAAGGAAGTGGCCAGGTCTGATGTGAGCAGGAGGCTGCTGCTCCAGTAGGTTGGCCCATGTGATTGGCCCAGCAGAAAATGGTTCTTAGGGTGCTTTCACAGTTTTCTCGTGGGTTTAGGGGAAATCAGTTTTTGCTACACAGAAAACTGAGCAAATGAAAAACAGAGACGTTTTACTCCAGGAAAATAGAAAGTTGTACAAGAAAGGAAGTGAAATCACAATGACTGAGTTCTTCTGCAAACAACATTTTTAAAAAACATTTCAAAATAGGGGGAATACTGAATATTGATAAACCAAAAATCATGATGCAGCTCTACAGGAAGAATGGATTGAGGCTAACCTAGAATGTGGGAAGAAAAACTCTCACCTTCCTTAGCTGTGAATCACAGTTTCTAAAAGAAAAATCAGCCCTCACCAGACCAGGATTGGGCAGGGAGGTGAGGCAGGTCCCACTCCTTTGCAGCACAAGCTCAAAACAGAATTTAACTTGCTAGTCCTTCTCCACAACTTACACTCAAAGGCAAACAAGATTAGCAGTAGGCAATTATCCCTTTAGATTCTTAAAATGTTCCATGAGGTGCATTTAAGATCTTCCCCTGGCGTGAGAAGCTTTGTCGATGCCCCAGCCCCCTTGATGGTCACCTGGACCCTTGGTAGTCCCTGAACCTCTAGGGGCAACCTGAACCTTGGGTTGGGGTGGGGGGGTCCCTGAATCTCAGTAAGTGCCTTCTCAAGGGCACATACCACCCTAACCAAGGTTATGCAGACAGGCGTTCCCATCATCCACGTTGTATTTTTGGAGAAACTGAGGTGAGAAGGGACCATGTGACTCGCCCTGGGTCACACTGTGGGCCTGAAGACAGGAAGCAGTTCCAGTACTGTGCTCTCACTCCCAGTACTTCCCTTAAAACAGAGGCCCCGAGAGGGGCCACCAGCCTCTCCCAAAGAATGACAGTGGCCAACAAGGGCTGAGCACGCCCCACTGTTCAAGCACGCTCCGTGTATTAAATGACCACAATAAAGGTGCCGTTATTAGCCCCACTTGGCAGATGAGGGGGTGAGGAAGGTCACTCAGCAAGGAAGTGGTGGATAGAATCTCAGGCATTTGGGCTCCAGAGCCTGAGCTGGGAGCCTCCCACTGTGTTAAAGGAAGGACAGGGGAGACCATGGCCCACAGCTGCCAGCGGCCTGGGGCAGGGTGCTCACTGGCAGCTGTGGGGGTGACTGGGGTCACTCACCATTCATGGGTGAGCAAGTCAAACTCCCCGTACAGCTGGCCCATCGTGATGGACTTGGGGTTGAGCACGTAGTAGTTGACAGCCTCGTAGACACCACCACTGATAGACGGCTGTCCTTTTAGCTGTGTCATGGCGGCTGCCAGGATTTTGTAACACTGGGGAGGTGGGCCCAAGAGTGAGCCTCAAGGATCTCTGGGAAACAGGGCTGGAGCAGGGTGAGGATACATGGACTGGAGAGGTATTCTAGAGGCCAGGGGGCTACAAATGCAGGCCACCACGGGCCCCATTGGGGCTGCTCTGCCCACGGCCCAGGACATGGGGTGGCCCACTGGCTCTACTCACAGTACTCTTGCCTGAGCCCGTGGGCCCAACAAGCATGAGGCCATGCCGCACCACTGTGGTCTCATAGAGCTGGATGCACTTGGTCAGGAAGCCTGGGAGGGACATGATGGGGGTGCCCAGGGATCAGAGCAGAGGCTTAGGTCCTGGTCCTGCTGCGCTAGTTTGCTGTGTGACCTTAGCTGGGTCACTGTATTCCCTGAGTCTTGGTTTCCTCATCTTTAGAATAAGGATGGTGGTAGTTCGTAGCTTAGAGGTAGGGACTGGTAAAGCCCCAAGCACAAAGTCTGGCATAGAATAGGAACTCTCTGAAAGCCAGCTATTATTTCCACGGTGACTATGAGTCCGTGATATCTATTGGAAGGGAAGATAACAGTCCTGGGACAGCTCGGTGTCAGCTGTTGCAGACACCAGAATCAGCCTTGGCCCCAAAGCCAGTGTGCTGAGTGCACTACTCCAAGTTAGTGCTAGTCAGCATGAGGCAAAATCCAGGGCTCAAATCCTAGGGTTGGTCAGGAGCTTTGATGGAGACCAGAGTTGCAAGGACAGCTGCCAGTTGCATGAATGCATCACCTGGCCCAAGCATGGGGGACTACCGCACTGTCAGTTTCAGGTTCCCTGCCATGAGAGCAAAGCTGACCCAAGGCTCAGCTGGATGACAGGCAGTAAGGGAGAAAAGACTTTGAAGCTTCATTCAGTGAGCCTGCTGGGGCCTGGGGGGCAAGGGCTGGGCAAGAGACGGAAGCTTAAAGCCTCTGAAAAATAGAGACCCTGGGGACGGGGGAAGCCAGGCAGACAGGGTGTGGAGTGGGAGGGTGGGTGGTCTGGGTTTGGCTTCCTGGAAGTACACTCCATCCCCTGAAGGGCTAGCTGGGAGAGTCTGGGAGAAGAGGAGAAGGCGGCCAGGCCGGGGGTTGGCGGGGGCGAGAGCTCAAGCAGCATGGATGTACAGTAGCTGGGCTGAGATTCCCACCCTTCCATCAGGGAAGAGGAGTTTAGGGCTGGAAGTACTTGAGAGCAGCGAGGAGCCTAAAGCAAGACCTGAGACTGCTTCTCTTATGGCGAGGATGGGCTGCAGTCAGGAGGTGGGCCTACAACACAAGGTCGTTTGGAGGGGACAGCACCTGGTTCCTGGTCTCTGGAGGGTTCTGATGGACACAGGGCTGCGGGTACTGGCCCTACCCTGTGAACTGTTTGGCAAAGAGCTCCCCTCCCCCATCTTGCAACATTCTTTGCCAGGCATGAGGGACCCTGAGACAAAACTACCCTGTCTCTGCCCCCTGTCCTAGACCCCAGAGTGACCAGAGCCAGCCCCTGCTCAGAACACCTGGGGGACTGTGGGGAGCTGAGAGTCAGGGTCTCACCCTCCACGTCCTTGAGGTTGCTTTTCTCACATGCCCTGCGGATGGCCTTGTCCAGGATGCCATAGTCAGTCTCCTCCTCTTTGATGGTGGGAAACAAGTCAGACACGATCCCAGAGAAGAGCTTGAGGTCTTCCTGCAGAAACTTGGGCACATTCACGTCACGGATGGCCCTGAGGCAGATGAGCTCCTGCAGCAGATGCCAGTGGAACTTTAAGGGCATCTACTCCCTGGGACTCCTCTGGGTGGAGGCCCATCGTTGGGGCCTACCCGGCTCACCTCATTCATGTTGGGGTTCTCTCGCTTGAGGTTCCCGGCGGCCGAGATCACAGTTTTCACAGCTCTCATCCCAAAGTCATAGTGGTCCTACCATTGCAGAGGAGGAGGAAGGGGCTGGCATCATCTCTCTAAGGTCACTGCCTAGAGCGTTCTGTCCCCACCTTGTGCCTGGCCATACCTCATTGCCCAGATCTCAGCTGAAACATCACTTCCCCTCATGACCACCCTGGATGCCCAGTCTGGGCTCGGTGGCCCTCATTTGGGCTCCTCTGGCCTTTCCCTCACACTACCCTCTCCTTCTATCAGGATTACCTACCCTGCCTTCCCCATTCAACTCTTAGCACTGTGAGGGTGAGGACTCTGCTTGGCCACTGCTCCATCCTTGAATTTCCAGCCAACAGCAGAGGGGGTACTCCATTTTTGTGGAAAAAGTGAACGGATGAGTTTCCCATTTGAACAATAAACAGACTGGCCTTCGATGGCCTTCAAGATTTCTTCCAACATTTTCCCATAACGTCTCTCAGACCCACCCTTTCTGTCTCACCACTGTGCCTTTTCCCATTGTTGCTACTGGTTCCTTTTCCTTCCATTCTATATCAGGGGTGTTGGAACCAGTTAAATTCATTTTGCCCTAGGTACCAGACCATGACAGCTGCATCTGAACCTGACCAACAGACTAGTACATTTCCTAGGAATCTTGGACTCGGAGCTGGACAAAGAGATTGAGGTTGACCTTGGGTCATCACCACTTGGGAAGGATTGAACACATTTTCAGAAACAGCTGCTCTAATGGAGGGGGGGAACATTGTTGAAAGCAGATGATTAGAAAAAAGGGTGCTGGACCAGGGTGAACACTATCACTTTTCCTGGTAACTGACCGCATCTCTTCAAACCCGTGGGATTTGGTGGGCCCCACCTGACCAAGGCAGTATCTTTCTCCCCCTGGCCACAGTAACTGGTGTTCAGGGATGAGGAAGTGACCCAGAGAGGGCCAGTTAGGGTAACACCAGGGATTTTTTCCTTTAACTATTATGAAAGAGGTACTAGCCAATAGAATGTAAGCTCAGATCCAGGGAGCCTCTTTTCAGAAAATGAAACCCAAACAGGAAAGCTCACAAGAGCTGGGTGACTGGGCCAACCCCATTCTGTTCCCTGGAATCTGGACTCAGCACACTGAGTAGAAGGCCCATGGGGTTGGACAGGCCAAGTTGGTGGTGTGTAGGGGGTGATTGGTGGCTGACCCACTCTGGTTCCCATGATGCCCAGGTGTATGGCTTCCCAGTTTGGGGCTGTGTGGTTCTTGGTTTCCTAATGATCAACCCTCCTTTGCACCTGAACTAGCCCAGGTGGGCATCTGTCCATGGCCCCTGCTCCAGCTCTGCTGTGCACTGCAGGACCTCAGGGTCCTCAGCTAACTCCTATCTCATGGGGTTGCTATGAAGACTCAACAAGATAAAGCCTGCAAAGCATCTAGGACAGCAGCTGGCTCACAGCAGGTGCTCAGGAAAAGGTAAATTCGGAGTTTCTCTGGAGTCTGAAGCAGGAGGTGGCTCTCAGATCTAAGAACACGGCTGGGGCAGAACCTCACCTGGGAGCTGAGCTGCTCGGAGGACAGCTTGAAAGTGGTAGTGATCTTCTTGGCCAGCACATTGGCCTCACTGAAGCCAAAGGAGTAAAGGGAGATCTCAGCAATCATAGCATAATCTGGAACCATCATGGCCACTGGTCGGAAGAGTGCCTGGGGCAGATGGTGCAGGTGTGAACAGGTGGGCAGAACTCCCCCTCCCACAGCACCACCAGCTCGCTGTACTATCTGGATTTTAGAGGACAGCTTCACCTGCCCATCCTCCCAGCTGATGCTTGGAATCCTCTCTGCACCGTGCCGGCCACAGCTGAGGCTTACACTCCCCTGGGATGGACAGCTCTGGCCATCAGGAAAGGGTCTCTTGTGCTGTCTGAACCTGCCCCCATGAAACTCCCCAGTGATGGCCCCTTCTGGCTCCCATCTTCCCATTTCTCCCATAGGCCTGGCCTGAGCAGCAACCTCAGATGTATACACCCCAACCCCAATACACACACTCACACCCACACCCACACCCACACCCACACCCACACACACACACACACACACAAAAGGGCAGCCCTGACTTCTCCCATGCTCTGAGGACAAAGTGAGGGCCTTCCCTCCATGGCCTGAGGTCCTTGGGCAGCCCTGACTTCTCTCATGCTCTGAGGACCTTGGGCAGGGGCTGCCATGAGAGATCACAGACCCTGACACCAGAGCAGCTTTTTGTCCCTGCTTAAGCAATTCTGCTTCTCTGAGCCCAGGCCAGAGCTTAAGTGCCTCTCTGTGGCCCCCTGGCAATCTCCTGGGCTGCCCTGGTCCCTGAGAACTCACTTTCAGGTTGTCAGGCAGCTCAGTGCGGCCGGCGTACCCTGGGTTCATGGTGATGAACACAGCGCAGGATGGCACAAGTGGGATCTCGACACCCTCAAACATGAAGCGTTCCACCTGTTGGTGGGGGTGGTCGACTCATCTGGGGCAGCGGAGCTTGGTGCTGCCCCTCTGGATGAGCCTCCTTATCCCCTGCTGCTGCCTCTGTGCCCGCCACAGATGGGCTGCCTGGACCAGGCCCTTGACCATAGGCGGGGCCAGGCTGGCCGGCTCTGCTCTCCCCTGGAATCTGGTCTGAGGTTCTAGGTCCCATTGGCTACCCACAGCTTCCAAGGTCCTGGGTCCAGTCCCTCTGAGATCTGCACTCACCTCCTACTCCCTACTCCCCTCCCACCACCCTCATTCCTTACATGGCTTTTCCCTAGACATAGGCAAGTTCAGCCCTGACCAGAACCCAAGGCCTACTTAGCTTGTGGGGAGGGCACCTCCCAGTCTCCCAGCTCTTGTCTCCAGGAGAAGACCCCTGCCTCCCCCCACCCCATTAAGGCTAGAGAAAGGTTGAATGCCTGGAGCTCATAAGGGTCAGGATATGGGAAAAGAACCCCCTCATCCCTCCCAGCTTGTCCCAAGTGCTACCCACAACCTGGAATAAGGGTGTGGAGCTTGCTGGCTGGTTTTAACAGCCCTCCAGGGACAGCTCTGTGGGAGGGAAGGTATAGGGAATGGGGTCCAGCCTCCAGTGAGAGGAGTGAGGCTGGACTCAGGGCAGGCCCGAGTGCCCAGCTTCTCACCCCACCAGGGGCCAGGTGTCATGGTGGGAGTGGTGGATATAGCTGGAGTGGTGAGTGGAGGACAGGAGTTCAGGTGGCACAAGGGTGGGGGCGGCGGCGAGTGGCTGCTGACCCGCTGCTGCTGAGCCTTCTGGATGGTGGTGATCTGCTGTGCCACCACTGATAGCACCTCGATGTCAATGCGATTGAACTCATCGAAGCAGGCCCAGGCCCCAGCACTCAGGGAGATAAGAGCATTGGGAGGGGGGATGAGTTCAGCAGCCAGCTGACACCTTTTGGGGCCCCCCTCTGACTCCACCGAGGAAGAAACTCTCAACAGTGAGCTCCATCAGCCCATCGCCCACTTTCCACCCTACCCCTACACCCACCAGGGATGGAGCCTTTGAATCCTGCTCTCTACCGTTATGGGCTCCTCTCCCTTTCCCCAAAGAGCTCAGCCTTCCTGCCCTTGCCACCCTCAGCTCCCAATCTCACCTGGCCAGGCCCTTGAAGAACTTGCCCATAGCCATGAAGTCAAGTTGGTCAGAGCAGTTGAACACAACTGTCTGGATGGCCAAGGCCTTACCCAGGTCTTTGGTGGTCTCAGTTTTCCCTGTGCCAGCTGGGCCTGCTGGGGCACCCCCAAACTTGAGGTGTAGGGCCCCCGTCAAGGTCAGGTAGCACCTACAAGAGCAAGAGGTGTAGGTAGCAGCCACACACACCCAGGGAAACCCCCTTCTTGGGGATTCCCACAGACTTGGGAGAGTCTCTTCCTCCTAGCACCCAGGTGTGTCCAGCCATGGGTGCTACTGTTCAGGTATGGGGGTGGGAGGCCCACAGCTACTCTGCCATGCTTCCCATAACCCACCCTGTAGCCCTGTAGAGCTCTGCTTAGGGATCCACTGGGACGCCAACCCGGGGCCACACTTTACTTCCTTTACTGAAAATCCAACTTTAAGTTCTGGCCATTACTGAACACTAGCGGTCAGAGGAAATAACTGATGATTTTACAAAAGACTTGTTCACTCTATCTGGGGGCTCTCACCTGTCGGTGAGGGGCGTGATCACCAGCCGCCCGCTGTTGCCTAGATACTCATAGCCATAGATGAACTCAGCATTCACAGCACGAATGTACAGGTCATTATTTGTCCAGTAGTACCTGGCGATGCAGGGAGATGAGCTCTAGGACCACAGCAGTCATGGGTCATGTGCATATGGCCAAGAAGGGGTGTTCTTTTTGGGAATGAGGGTATTAAAGCATCCCTCTAGACCCCCACCTTGTTCCAGAGCCTGGGGAGGGGGGCGGGGCAGGAACCAGCCTACAGTTGACTGGTTCCCCCCTTTGCCCCTCCCACAGCTGCTCTGTGCCTGGGGGTAACTGGGCCAGGGGCCTCACAGCCTCACCTCAGTTGTGAGATCCACTCAAAGTCATTCACACTGACCACGTCCTCCATGATAAGCCTGTTCACCACGTCCTTGGCGTGGACCTCAATGACAATTAACGCTGATAGCACAGCCCGTTGCATGCGGGAAAGCTTCCCCCGCACAAGAGCCACCAGGTCATTGAGCTGCAAGAGTGTTGGGGAGAGGGCACTGTCACAAATGGGCACAGGTCACAGCACTGGCAGTACCCTTCCCCTGTGAACAGCTGCTCTGGCCTGGGAGCTTCTAAGACAGCAGGACTGGGATGGGGGTGGGGGGAAGAGCCAGGCATGGGGAGGGTGGCCAGGGCATTTGGTCCTATGGGGAGTCTGCTAGGGAAGTGAATGAATATGGAGGCATATGCTTGGCATCAGCCTTCATGTCGAGTGGGGTGTCCATTCGAGCCTCTGAGAGCCAGGTGGGGGAGCTCAGGCAAGGAGACGGGCTCAGAAGGGTCCTAGGTATGGGGCTTTCTCACTGGTCGCAGGAGAGGGGCAACTGTCTGGCCTCAGGGCCCTCCTCGGATCCCTTGTCCCTCCCATTTACTTCAGGGGTGTCTGATTTTCTGCTCTTCGGAGCCAACCCAGGGCCTCTCCTAGGCTCAATATAGAAAAAACCTGGAGGGACTGGGCTCTCCTGAGGGCTCAGGGTATGTATGCAGGGAGCAGATAATGACTCCCTTGACTTCTACCTGCTGGGCAAGTTGGGGGAAGAGTTGGGACTTGAGGTCACCAGCCTCCAGGGCCTCTGCCACCTCCATGGTCCAGTAGGTCTGGCACCCAGCAATTGTCACCTGGCCAGGCCAGTTCAGAACCCACTGGGTCCTGGGCACCTGAAAAGATGACACAGGTGGGGTTGACCCAGGCAGCTGCCAGCCCTGAACCCAGGGGCCTCATCTCCCCTTGAACATCATCTGTGCTGTGGCCTTTCGGGTTCCCTGGGCTCCAGTTAATTCTACCAGTCCCTCTAAACAGAAGAGTCATTAAGCTCTAGGCCTCCAGAAGAGGGCACAGCCATCAATTCCTCAGCAGAGGAGACCTTGGAGCAGGCAGGTGGGAGCCCAGTATTGGGGAATGCACAGTTCTAGTTTCAAATCCTGACTCCGCCATCTGCAAGTCATCTGCAAGTCACATGTTCTTGGGCTGAAAATGTCTGTGAACTAACTCTGTAGGCTCGTCCTGACTCACAGCAAGTGCTCAAAACATAACAGCAATTGTGATCATTATTATTTGCCAATCTCACTTTCTGGAGCATGTATGGAAGGCAGCAGGCCTCAAGAATCCTCCCTACCACCTCCCCAGAGACCCTGTGGCTGACAGACGGCAGCAGCAGTCAAGCCCATGGCTGGAGGATGAAGCAGACAGCCCAGCTACAGCAATGGAGGAGAGAGAGGCACCTTCAAAAGGAACAACAAGGGAAGGTGACCTGTTTGGAGAGGCGAGGCTCAGGTGGGCGGCTCACCGTGGGGTAGGCCCTTATGGCCTTCTCGATGAAGTCATGCACGCTGACCTTCATGCTGTGTTCCACCTCCCGCAGCCAGTCCTCCACGTTGCTGGAGGGGTAAATGGAGATGGACAGCTCTACCTCCTCACCCTCTGCTGAGTACATGTGCGTGATCTCCAGGTCCTCCTGGAACAGCAGCTGTGAGCAGGGACAAGTGGGGGTGAGTGTTACACTAGAGGTGCCCAGACGCCTGCCCTCCCAGTCCCAGGGCTGACCCTGCCCGGACCCTCCTCTCGTGGGTACCGGAGTCCCCTTCTGCCTGAGTGTCTGTCTTGGTTGGGCCTTCCCTGGCTGTGCATAGGGAGGATGCATCTGCCTTGTCCCAGATGAGGCCTGGCCCCAATCCAGGCTTGGCCTAAAGCAGGCACTTGGGAAAGTAAGCTGAGTCTGCCCTGTGTACACCAGCCCAGGCCTGTGCAGCTTCTCTGTAGACCAGGGGAGGACAAGGAAGGTCAGAAGCCTTCTGGCCTCACGAGTTTCCTGACCAGCTCAGTGTGTGGATGGGGCAGGGATCCTGTGGACATGACAGTTCTGAGATGGGGGGCGATTTACAGCTAACCTTCCTCCTCTAGGCCCCCAAGTGTGTCACCAAGGGCCAGGAATCTCACTTGCCACCTCCTTTCCCGTTCTAAGGGCTTGGGGTAAAAGAAGCGATGTCTCTTACTGGGGAGGTACCCCAATGCTTCCAGCCCTAAACCCCAAGCTCCAGGCCCAGCTAGGTACCCGGGCGATGTTCTCAAAGCACTTGCGCAGGTGAGGCTGCACGGCTGTGGGGTCCTTCGTCTGAGACAAGATCTCCAGTAGTTCATCGTCTGACAGGAAGTAGAATCTGCCAGGGGAACAGGAGTGAGGGAGTGGGTCAGGCAAACCTCCCAGGCCCAGCTGCCCCCAAACCACCAACCTCCCACACCCCAGCCTGGGCAGGACCCTCAGTGTCCCAGCCTCAAGGACAGGCACAGACAGAGCAGGCCTGGGCCAGACAGAGCCCACCTGGGGAAAGCACTCCGCTTGGTCTCCAGGTACTCGCTGAGGCCCTTCTGCACCAGGTCCAGGAGCTTGTTGCAGTCGCGCAGGCCATCCAGCAACCTCTGGTCAGCACACACATTGATCACCTGCATGCACCGGGCCAGGGAGAGAAACCAACGAGGCAGTGAGGCAAGGCACACCAGCATGCACTCACATCTGAGACCTCGGGGGTGCCTGGGAAGAAAGGAGATAGGAAAATTTCCCCTGAGCCAGGGACTGTGTCCATCCGCTCTGCCAACCCCACAGAAAAAAATTCTACAGTCGAAAAATTGCAGTTAGATTTACTGCAGGATTTGTTAGGGCCTTTAAAATGTTAATATGGATTGTGAATCTCCAAGAGGAAAACTATTAACTGCTGTGTTTCTGAGAAGCATCCCTCAGGATATGGGGGTCCACTCAGGGAGACACTGGCCAAGGTGAAAGCTGAGACTTGTCCTTCAGTCTTACTTGTCCAGAGAAGACAACAGGTCGGCTCCCAGAACCATGACCAGGCCCTCAATGACCTCAGCTGACCCCTCCCACCCCTGTGAGCTCGCCTCTCGGGTCTCATAGGCATTCTTCATGATCTTTCTCCAGATTCGCTCCATCGTCTGATAGCGTTTGCTCTCCAAGGGCAGCTGCCGGTTGATGTCCTCAGAGCTGAAGATGGGCTCCAGGTAAAGCCAGGACCGCTGACAATTCAGCCACTCCTCCAGAACCTCCTAAGAGGTCGGAGTACAGACTATCAGGGCCCAGGGTCCCAGCAGTGTCCTGCCCCCAAGACAAGACACTTCATGCTGGCAGAACGCTGGGCAGAGCTCTGGACATCAGAGCCAATGTCCATGGGGAAACCATTAGATGGCACTATCAGCCACAGTGCTCCAGAAAACAAAGGCACCCCTGCAGGTGCCTGTCCTACAGGGAAACCCTGAGTCCTTGGAGGGATGCCCAAGCCTCCAAAAGAGCCAGCAGAGTTCTTCTCCATGAAATAACTGCATCCAAAGTTTTGCCTGCAACTACTAAATTAACAGTGGAAAAAGCCCCAGTGCATGATAAACCAAACCAGTCTTCTTTCCTGGGAGGACTTCTGGTTCCATGACCTCAGGATTCTCTGAGATATACTGGGACTTCAGCTTGAGATGTAAGCCATCTTCAAAATGACCCACTTTCCCTTCTCCAAATCACCCTTTCAGGATTTGGTTTTTGTTTTTATCAATGCAAACTCATTCACTCATTCATTCATTTGTTCATTCATTCATCCATTCATCCATTCTCCTCCTCATGTGATGTGTGCTGAACCTGGCACAGAGCCTGGTGTAGGCATGGGGAAATGGAAGAGTACAGAGCCTTGAGGGCACTGGACAGGAACAGTCCCCACTGCCCTGGCCCTCACCCTGAGTTAACTCCAAAGGAGATGGGAATGGGACACTCAGTACCAGGTTGGGGAGAGCATCAAAGAGTCTCAGGGGCCCTGTGGTACTCATCCCAGAAAGTTCCAGGATTTGGTGTCCTGGATGTCCCAAGGTCTAGCAGCCCTTTAGAGGTTAAATGGCAGTTTTCATGCTCCTCCTCAGTCCCATCTTTGGACCAATCACTGGTCCCTCATGACCTTAACTGCCTCTTCTGGTAGCTGAGCCTCAGGGATAGAAAGACTCATCCCAGTCACCCCCTCCAGAATGAGGAACCTCAGGAATCTGTAACTGTGCAAACGGGGGCAAGTGGCTCCTCTGCTTTGAGCTCTACCCAGATGCTACAAGGCACCACCTTATGAGACAGACTACAAAGTTCCCTGAGAGTGGAGCAGAGAGGACGGAAGGCCAGGGGAAGGAGGGTTCACCTGGGTCAGCTTCAGCTTGTTCTCCCAGGAGTTGATGCGCTGCTCAAAGGGCTTCTTGTACGGTGAGAAGGACATGCTCTGGGTCATGACGATGTGGTCATCAAGCAGCTGAGAGGCCTCATCTGGGCTCTTGAGGATGAAGGTCTCTGTCTCCTTGTAGGGCAGCACGTTGAACAGAATGGTTGACCATTCCTTCTCCATCTTGTCCAGTGCCTGGGGTGTGAGGGTGGAAGAAACGGTCAAAGCTGAGGTCCAGGGAAGAGACCAATATTGGGCAAGCAGGAAAGAATAGGTTTTGTCTGCCCATGACCTTCACATGGGCCCTGTGGCAAATACTCTTAGCATCCCCGGACAAGTCTCCTGTGGGCTCTCATCTGAAACCAGGTACAACTCAGTTGCATACACATATACTGCATGTGTATATCACACAGGTACATGCAGGCCAGGTGGCAGCCAGTGCTGGATAAGAATGTGGGCTTTGGTTCCAGCTCTGGTGCTTTCAGGCTGTGTGACTTGAGCCAGTTGTTGAACCTCTCTGATCCTGAATTTACTCATCTGTTAAATGAGGATAACACTGTTCTATGACCTCCTTCCTGGGGATCATTTTTTTAATGCAATTTTATTGCGGTATATTCACATACCATATAATCATCCAAAGTATAAAATCAATGGTTCACAGTATCATCATATAGTTATGCATTCATCACCACAATCAATTTTATAACTTTTTCATTACTCCAAAAGAAAGAAAGAACACCCAAACATCCCATACCCCTTATCCCTCCCCCCATTATTTATTTATTGTCTTAATTTTCTTACTCATCTGCCCATGTACTGGACAAATGGAATGTCAGTCACAAGGTTTTCACAATCACATGGTCACACCATAAAAGCTATATAGTTATACAATGATTTTCAAGAATCCAGGCTACTGGGATGCAGTTAAACAGTTTTAGGTATTTCCTTCTAATTATTCTAATACACTAGAAACTAAAAAAAATCTACATAATGCATAAGAATAACCTCCAGGATAACCTCTTGACTCTATTTGAAATCTCTCAGACACTGAAACTTTCTTTAGTCTCATTTCTCTCTTCCCCCTTTTGGCCAAGAAAGCTTTCTCAATCCCTTGATGCTGGGTCCCAGCTCATCCTGTGAATTCTGTCCCATGTTGCCAGGGAGCTTTACTCCCCTGGGTGTCATGTCCCACGTAGTAGGGAGGGCTTTGAGAGAGGCCACATCTGAGCAACAAAATAGGTTCTCTAGGTATGACTCTTAGGCATAATTGTAAGTAGGCTTAGCTTCTTCTTTTCAGAAATAAGTTTCATAAGTGCAAGCCCCAAGATCGAGGGCTTGGCTTATTAAATTGGTAGTCACTTATGCTTGTGAGATTATCAGGAATTCCCCAGGTGGGGAAGTTTAATATTTCCACATATTTCCCCAGTTTCTCAAGGGGACTTTGCAAATACTTTTTAATTTTCTGCCCAAATTACTCTGAGACATATCAGGATATTACATTAAGCTGTACAAAATAATAAGATTTCATTCCTTATTCAAGGTTCTATTTAATTGTGTTGTTTGAATAAACTGACCATACAGGTTAAATTAGATAGTGCACTACAGAAAATATAAATTTTGTACCAAATAAACATCTCTCCCTTTGGTCTCATACAGAAGCTGAAGTTTTAAAACACAGTCAATATCATCCTGATTAAGGTAAATTCTGATTTTCCTTAGTCCTAACCAGATCCGGTTCTTATATCTCTGAATCTGATCTCTTTTTCACCTCCTTTAACAGTTGCCATATGGGGTAATGCTGACTTTCAGAGCCGCAGAACTCTAGCTCTGAGCCTCAGGTGTCACACAGATACTCCAAGTTCCAGGGAGCAACCACTTTCCTGGAGATCTTGAAAGGAGTAACTGAGGAATAACAGCGATGGTCAGCAGTGCCAAGCACGTGATGTACCTTAACTCACTTAATAGAATGCCACCTCAACCCCTAGGTGCAGTGCATGACCCAGGGGCCCATTACTGTCATACTCCCATGTGGCTGCCATGGCAAGGGCTGAGGACGGTGTGTCTGGCAAGGCCTGGATGGGGCAGAAGGGCCCACTGGGGGCAACTCACCTGCTCGATGGTGTACTCCTTGCCGGCCACCTCAGCCACCTTGCTGATGCTCTCGATGTGGTCCTGTAGATTCATCTCGAGGCAGCGGGCAAAAGTCAGGTTGGCCTTGGGCCTGACATTGATGTTGATTTCATTTGACAGAATCTCCCAGTGCCGGTTCCGCATGCCGGGGTTGCGCAGCCCCTGGATCAGTGGGATGTACGGCTTGAACTCCTCAATGCGGGTCCGGATGTCCAAGGCCACGTCCTGGCAGGCTGCCGGGTAGGGAAGGCAGGTGTAAGAGGCAGCCAGCCCAGGTGGTGAAGGGGGGGACAGGGTGGCTTGGCCGCCTACCTGGGATGTCCTTGAATTGCTTCACGCACTTGTGCATGGTCTTGAAGGACTCAATGACATTCTTCTCCAGCTGCTCAGCATCAATGGCTGACAGGGGGTCATTCATCCAGCTCTCGGACCAGCGCAACCAATCAGAGGCTGTGGTCCAGAGGTCCAGGTAGGGCTGGAACTCCTTCACCATCTTGGAGAGCTTGTCATACTGCAGGGGCAGAAGGGCAGGGATGGAACTGTCTCAGATTGTTCCCCATCTTTCCCCATGCTGCTCTTCTTTGGGCCAGGCCCCCCTCCCTCTCCTTATACCTGGCAGTGGCCCCTGATCTTGCCCCCTTCAAATCCTGTCTAAGCGGCTGACCCTCAGACTTCCTATTTGGCTCCAGTCCATCTCCTCGCCTTGAAGGCTGGGGCTGGTCTGTCTCCTTGGGGCAACCTGCTCAGTCTTGCCCCCTCCCCCACCCCAATACGAGGGTCCTCCTTCCACAGGACGGGGGGTTCTGATGTGGTTGCATAGGCCATGGGCGTCCAATCCCAGGGCAGGGATGGGGAGCCCACAGGAGGCTTACATTGGTGATGGAGATGCCGAAGATGCGCTCCCGGTTGTTGTAGAGCATGGCCAACTGCTGGCAGTCCTTCAGCTGCTTCTTGACACGCCGTACCTCATTGGCGATCTCGTGTGCTCGCGTAATGTCCACATGGGTGGAGAAGCCAGCTACCACCAGCTGTGGACCAAGGGCACAGGGTCAGATGCCTTGGCACCTCACCTTCCCCCGCACATGCATTCTCTCCTACAACTAGGCACCCGAGGTCCCCAGCACATTGACTCCTCCCAGCTCCAAGGGGTCTTGATTCTGGATTGAGCAGGTTCCTGACCCATGTTAAGTAGGCTGATTGCCCTCAGATAACCAGGCAAAGTTGGAGGGAGGCAGGGGGGTGGGGAGTTCCCAGTCTCCAGCTCACAGTCTCAGCCAAGTCCCACCACCCCACCTGTAGTCCTTCCAGCTTCTCCTGGAAGTTGTTCTGATCCATGATCTGGATTTTGCGGAACTTCTCCTCATCTTCAATGTGCTGCTGCCGCACCATCTCTATCTGCCCAAGGATCTTAGAAGGCCAGTTGCTGGCAGCCCATCTGGCCAGGAAGGGGTGGTAGAGTTGGGGAAAATATCACAGCTGAAATGGTGGGGCAGGAAGGCTGGGTAGGGGCACCCAGGGTGAAAGAGGTAATGGGGGGGCATCCTCAGAGTTCAAGAACCTGGGCAGCAGTTAGAGCTGGGCAATTGGGAAAAAGAAGTGAGCTGGGAGATGGACACTGCCACCATCTGAGTATATGTCTGTCTGACAGGAGAAGATTGCATTTCCTTAGTGACAAACTAGCACCACCAGGACAACTGACACAGGAAATCTGTGGAAATCTGGGCATCTGCCTGCAGCGGCCTGGAGATGACGGCCCCAGGGGAGGCCCACCTGGAGTGCCAAGATGCCCTGTAAAGCTGGTGTCTTGGGGCCCTGGAATCCTGAGGGTCCTGATGACACCCTCATCCCACCCCAAGTCTGTGAGGCAGGATCTGGACTTGAAAGCAGGGTGATGATGGGTTACACAGGGCTAGGTGAGGGGTCTCTAGATTGAAAGAGGCCCCCTGGAGACAAGTTCTGAGGCCATTTTTCCATAAGGTTCTTGAGTTCAGTGGGGACAAGAGAGTGCCCCTCCCCAGAGAGTGCCCACCAGGCCAAGCTCTGCCTTCTGGATCTAGGTCCAAGGTGCATGTCAGCCCCAGGACAGGACAGAGATAGGGCTTGGGGCCAGCAACTGCCCTAGCCCAGGAGGCCCAAATGTTTTCTTTCTGCCCCAGTGGTCACTGGGCTCTGTACTGAGGACAGGGCACTTCTGGTACTACCACCCAGCCTCCTGGTGTGAGGCCAGACTCCCACTTACTTGTCATTGAAGTCATCTGCGCTGAGGTTGTAAAAGAATTCATCCATAACCTGGTAGTCATCCATGACCTTCATGATCCGCCCCTGTGGAGGTGGGTGGAAGCTAAAGCCTTACAAAGGTCTGGGGTGGAGGGTGATTGGGACTGGGCTCGCCAAAGTACCCAGGTGCTAGGGACAGGTCACCCTCTTCCAGGGCATTACGGAGAAGGCACATGGTGCAAGGTAAGCCATGGGGTCAGGGATCCTAGCCCGCAGTCCCCAAACCTGCACCTTTAGCCCTCCGACCTCCTGGATGCCAGAGCTCTGAACTTCCACCCTCACTCCATGACCCCTGAAGTCACCCTGTCCTCTAGGTACATGCATCACCTCCAGCCCCTGGCTTCTTATCTCTCAGTGCCTGCCTGTCCCCAGCCCCCAGCCCATGCCCCACCACACCCAGGGTCCCCGTGAGCCCACCTCACCTCCAGTTCCACCAGGTGTTCTGGGATGCTCTTCATCCACTCACGCAGCTCGGACAGCTCCTCTATGCTGTTGGGCTTCTCATAGATCTTACGGCTGATACTGCGAAAGTCCTCGCAGATCTGGTGGAGGAGTGGGGGAGGTGCTGGGGAGGGTCGTGTGCCCCTCCTCCTCCATGCCCTGCATCTCCCCAAACCCACCCCACCTCAGTGGTGCTTTCCAGGAAGGGGCACTCCCAGAGGGCCGCACAGCTCCTGGGCACTGAGATCACCCCCCCATCACACACAGACTTCTGAGGCCTGCCCTTACACACCTTCATCTCCATGACATGACCCATTTCAGGGTGAGCATGTTTCTCCAACTATGGGGAAGGAGAGAGCAATCCCCTCTTTCCTGGGACTTCCCTTATGGGACAACATCTCAAGGACAGGCAGGGATCAGGGCAGGGTGCCTTCCAGGTCCTTCCCTTGGCCTAGGAGCCAGCAGACACCCCTGACCAGCCTGGGATCACCTCGCTGGCGTGAGCATGTATGCATGTGTGTTGCTGTGCTCATTGGGGCCAGGCACGTGGGCACCTACGCTGTCCACTTCCTGGTGCAAGTTCTTAGCCAGAATGTCCAGCATGGAAGTGGCCAGGGTCTTGCGCTTCTTGGACAGGCTCTGCTTGACATTTTCGACATTGATATAGAAGGGCCCAATGACAATGCTGCTGGGCAGTGAGTTGTCCAGGATCTCCTTCTCCTGCAGGTGGGTGAGCACCACCTCCCGCACCTCTGCTGCCGATGGGCAGTGTGTCTGGAAGGCCCTGAGGACAGAGGATATGCCCAGGGGTCAGAAGATGGCGAGGGGGGCAGGTCACAGATACCAAACACACTCAGACACAGATATGCACGCACTTGAGGAAGGTGCCGATGTCATTATTGTTCAGTTCCAGGTACTTCTCATATTCCTTGGCGTAGGCCTGCACTGGGATTATGGCCTTGTGCATGGCATTGGCAATGACCGCCCGCAGCTCTTCCACTAGCAGCTCATGAAGCCCCACTGACTCCAGCAGGGGGTCACCACTGATGAAGATGTCCTCCATTACCAGCTATGGGAGGAAAGGGAAGGGGCTGAGCCATGGGGCAGGCCGGCAGAGGGCTGGCTATGGAGAGCCTTTCAAAGGGGCTGAGTGAGGGGGGCAGAGCGTGAGCCAGACTGAGCAGGTGGCAGTGTGGCCCAGTGCTGAGAGCATGATGGGAATGGGGGAGTGTGGGTGGGTTCTGCTGTGGGGTCTCTTAGAGGGGGCAGGGCCAGATGCCACCACGAGGTCCACTACGAGGCAGTCTTCCTTGACCTGTGCTTGACTCACTCCAGCAGCAAAGAAAAGAGCAGAAGGGGCAACAGGTCACTGATTTAGACAAGAGGGGGCTTGAGTTACAGAGACTCTTGAGCCTGCGGGAGTGGGCTGTGTGGAGCTGGGTGTGTGCACAGCATGGTGACAAGTGGGGGCTCTTGACAAGGGGTTGTGTGGGTGGAGGTCAACCTGTAGCCTCCTTTAGAGATGGAGTGAGAGGCCAATAGCTGGATGGGATCTGGAGTCAGATCTGATAGCGAACCCAGGATTTGAGTTACAGTTCGGACACTTCACAGCCATGTTGACCTTAGGCTAAGGACCAGACTTCTCCAAGCCTCACCTATACAGTGGGGAAGTTAATAGTTCTCACTTCCGCTTGAGGTGAGAATTAAATTAGGTATTCAATAATTAAATTGCTGATCACACCACCTGGCAGGTGGGAGGCCAGGCACAGAGTTTAACCATCGAACCCCACAGCAGCACTGCTACTCCGCAGCCATCAGCAGCGGCCTGTACCTTCTCCAGCTGCGGCACTGCGTGTGTGGCCAGGATACCCTTGTCGAAGAGGTTGAGCAGAGCTGACTCAAACTGTTCCAGTGGTGTGCTATAGTGCACCCCTGAGCTGTCCAACATCAGGTCCACAATGAACAGGGGATTCTTCCGGGGCCTGCGGGGGCAATGGCCAGGCTGACCAGGGGCCAGGGTCAGGGGCCCTGAGGAGGCCTGTATGCAGGAGGTGCAGCTCTCTGCCCTTCCTGCCAGCCCTACGGCTCTCAGGTTTCTCCAGGCATTTGCTTCCTCCTTGCCCCCAGAAACCTCCACATTTTTAGAAGGAATCCAGATCAGCGAAACAGGCTGTTCCAATCCTGCCACTTGCCCTGAGGCCCTGGGACACCACGAGAGATGAGGAATCCTACCTCTGGCCTAAGGTCATTGGGACAGGTCTGCCAGGCCATAGGTGCTTGCAGGTCCCACACTCTCCCCGGGAACCCCCTATCCTTGGCTTCAGATGCCTGCCACACATTGACACTTCCAAGCTGTACTGCAACTGAGGCCGCATCCCTGAACTCTGGGTTACCAACCACTGACCTGCCCAGACACAGTAGGTGTCCACAAGGGAGCCCGGATTACCCCCATCCCACCAGCTCGTCCCCAGGACTTGGTGCCCAAAGACACACCTAGTCAACTTTGACTTCTTCCTTTCTTTCCTCCTCCCACATTCTTTCCACAGCCAGGCCACACTGCATTCTGCTGCCACTGCACTGCCCCAAATCTGCCCTGTCTCTGCCCTACCAAGTCTGAGCCCCATCACCCATCACCTAGAAGATGGCGAGAGTCTTGATCTGACTTACCCTCTGCCTCACTTGGCCCCATAAATCCAGAGAATCGTTTGGGGATATAAATTAGATCAGGTTACTCCTTTTGATGGCTTCTGACCACACTTAGAACAAATCCAGATCCCAGCCAAGGCCCCGGAGACATGGCATGACCTGGCCATGCCCAGGGTCTCCCTCTTCACCCTGACCTGCCCTCCTCACACTCCAGCCCCTCTCTTTCCTGGACTGCTCCAATCTCCTTCTCCCCTCAGTGCTTTTACACATGTTGGCCCCTCTACCTGGTACCCCCCAACAACCCCCTCCACCCCTGTATTCCTCATGGCTGGTTTCCTTTCACATCTCAGGACTTGGATCAGATGCCACCTCCTTCCTGACCTCCCTGCAAAGGCCTATCCTCACCACCCCCACCCCCCATATCTATCACACCCCCTGTCCAAATCAATCACTAATGTGTCTGTTTGTCTGTCTGCCTGCCATCTGTCTCTCCAGCGAGAGCCAGAACCATGACACTCTTGCCCCCTAGAGCCTGGCTCACGGTCAGTGCTCAAAAAACATTTCTCAACAGGGTGATTGATGACTGTGTGAGTGAAGAAAGATCAGCAGAAGAAATGCCAGAGGAGCCGGTTGGATGCTCCCTGACAGCCAGGGGGGGGAAGCCAAGCCAGCCCTCCTGTCCCCCCATGCCGTGCCCTCTGGCCCCCAGGGACTTGCAAGGAAGAGTTCTGGTATCCAGCTCCCACACCCATCTGGGGCCCCACCTGTAGGGGCTGTTGATGAAGTCTTCGCCCCAGGCCATGTCCTCGGGGCAGTCGAGCACGCTGCAGCAGGCTTCGCTGATGAAGTGCGCGAAGCCGGTGAGCGAGTCTTGCACCAGGAAGCGCAGCGTGTCCTGCAGCACGTACTTGATGAGCTCCATCAGCTTGCGCAGCTTCGACATGAGGTACACCTCCCAGTTGGACTCGTAGAGGTTGTACCAGCCCTTGCTCATGTCCCGCAGGCTGCTGCGCATGGCCACCTTGAGGGTGCTGACCCAGGTGTCCTTGAGGAACATCTGCACCTGCAGCAGTCACAGGTGTCATCAGGCAGCCCCGCCCTCACCCTCAGGACCCACTGCCTATAGCCACTGTGCCCCAGGCCTTACTGCACCAAGGTGTCCGGCTATCTCGGTACTCTGAGGGTGGAGGGACCCCACCCACCCCAAAGTCACTACCCAGCCCTGCCAACCAACAGGCTCATGTGACTGAGGGGGGCCAGGGCTGCTGGGAGGGGAGCAAGAAACAGACACACAGAGTCCGGAAACAAGGCAGGAAAGGGCAGAGGGAGAGACACAGAGAAGGAAATAGTCACAGAGACCCAGAATGGAGCAGAGAGACGCAGGTAGGGGGAACATCTATCCTAGGCCGTCTGACAGTTATCTCCCCACAGGCTGTACCCCACTTCCTTCACCCCCAAGTTCCTTTTCCCTTTACAAAACGAGGGGTCTGCTTCAGAAGCAACCAGGTCTGGGGGTACAGTGACTAGGAAGGAGAACTACCCTGGTTCTCCTTTTTTCCCCAAGGGAAAAAGATGAGCCATCACCCTTAGTCCCCACCCCAGCCTCCATCAGGGTCCAAGAAAAGGCAGAGGCTTAATGTGAAGTAAAGCAGAGGTTTGCAGCCCTGCTGCGGGGTTGACTGGCCCTAGACTTCCCGAGGGGCCCCTGACCTGGGTTGGGCAGCATCAAGGGCCCTGTGCTCCCACCCCTCTACGCCCTGGATGTCACACACCTGGGAGAAGGCCTGCGACTGGATCTGCTCAAACTCCTCCAGGCGGCTATACTTGGAGAGGGTCGAGTGGAACAGAGCCAGGGCCGTCACCTTGTTGCACTCGGCCCGCACCTTGCTGAGGGCCGTGATAACCTCTGGCCGCGTGAGCAGGGACACGAAGGTGAAGTCTTCCTTCTGCTCCCGGAAGGGGTACTTGGGGACAGTCACCAGCCCTGTGGGGATGGAGGCCAAGGCCCAGTGTCAGCCTGGGGCACACATACCAGGGGTCAGGGCAGTCTGGGTGGTGCTCAGTGGAGGGGAGAGACTCCTGGTCCCCATAACCCCTCTCGGCCCACGGGCCTCCCCGAGTGGCCCCACCCACTCTACACACAACCCTGAGGCCCATCAGGGCCTGCCCTGAAAGCCCCAGGAGAGGAGATGCAGGCACCAGGGGCCCCCGAATCCCGGCTTCCTGGGCACAGCACACACATGGAAGCCAGGTCCCAGAAACAGAGCTAGCAGGGAAAGCGAGCTCAGACCAAGAAGGGTACTGTGGAGACCTGGTGCCCTTCTCTGCGATGGAACTGCCTCACGTCAAAAGGGGCTGCGGAGACCCTAGAACTCCTCTTGCTAGCAAAGGGAGAAAGGGCTACATGTGCCCTGGGTCAGACCGTCAGAAGCCCTTTCCATCTACTTGTGAAGGACTACACATTTAACTTCCCACTTCCCCCTTACTCACGGGTAGGAGGGGCTCTGGCCAGGGGGCTGCCTCCGCCCACCGACCCTCACCTCGCTCTGGCACCTTTTCCTCCTCCTTCTTGGGCAGGGTCACATAGGAGAACGTGTCGGGCTTGGAGGAGACTATTTGGTCAAAGCTGATCTTGTTCATGCTGCGCTCGTAGTCCAGGCTCACTTCTCTGGTGAGACTGCTAAGGTGCTCGAGAGCCCTACCGCGGGGGACAGGATGGGGAAGCGGGAGTCAAGGGGAGCTCCACACATCCTGTTGGCCCCAGGCTGAGGGCAGGGCTCTGCTCTGGCACAGACCTGGACGCGAGATTGGAGGCTTCCCCTCTGGATCAATGGGTACACCCTTGCCTGGCCTGTGAGCCACTAACCTCCAAAATCAGCCTCACCCCCACCTCTTCTTCATGCCACCCTCCCTCTTAGAATCAGTCCCTGAGCCCTGCCCATTTTGCTTGTCCTTCTCAGCATCACCGGAGTGTGGGCTACCCTCCTGCCTGGCTTCTGCACCTCTGCACCCACCCACTCTCCCACAAAACCCGAATCTGATCATGTCCTTTTCTTCCTTAAAACTTGTACCTGGGTCCCTGGATCCAAGGATAAAGTCCAACCTCCTCTCTGGGGCCAGGCCCTCTCTGCCCTGCTCTTGGGCCACGGGCAGCTTCTCTGAGTTCCTGCAGGCCTCATTGTTCAAAGAATCCTAACTCACCTAGACTTGGCATGGTCTGCCTTCCCAGCTAGACTGAGGGGCCTGCAAGAGCAAGCCTTTTGCCAAATGCCTTCACTGCCATGCTCCCAGAGCCCGGCGCAAGACAGACACTTGCTGCAGACATTGCTAGTTGCCCAGTGGACATCTGTTTCCTCCGTTCTTCCTCTTAATTGCACCTCACTTTTGTGACACACTTCACTCCTCTCTCAACATAAATCAGGGCATGATGCTCAGTCCCCAGCTTCAGAGCTACATCTCAACTGGTCTAAGCCAATCATGGTGGAGCTGCCCCCAATAGCAAAAGGTTTAAGCATGGGCACCCAGCTATGATCAGTGACTGATGCACAGATAGAAAAGCCAAGCCCCCTTGTCCTGGCTCCATCGGGACAAATCCTCTCCAGAGATTCCCCCTACGCTCAGGCTGAGGCTGGATGTCTCTTACAGCCACATCTTTGTCTGGCTTCTTACTCTATCGCAGGATGCTTCCCTCAATCCCTTATAGATTTCTCTTGAGAGATATCCCCAAATCAGAGTCTGTTCCTATGGAACCCGTCTGAGGCCAGACCTCAAGGGCTCTGGGCCTTGTTGTGCTCCTGAAACTCCTGCTGCCTCCTGCTTGAAGACGAAGACAGCAGCCCTGCAGACAGAGCCTGGCATGCCAAGCTGGGACCATTCTGCATCAATTTCTTGCTACAGGTAAAATGATACAAAACTCAAGAAATGGAATTCTAGGTAGCCAAGGTGATAGTAGCTACACTAATTCAAAACTCCCAGTGTCACCTCCAAAAATAAATAAATAAAACAAGAAGAGCAAACGACACTACCAAACTCCACAACCAGAATAAAAAGAATGCCCAAAGTTCAAATTGTCTGTGAGTAGAAACAAACACCAACTTCCAGTAAGCTCTCACCCACATTCCTGCCACAGTCTTCACGGAGAGCAGGGCAGTCCAAAAAAAAAGCTGTGCAGAAGAGGAGAGGAGGATTGGTCTAAAATCCTGCCAGAAGGAGAAAGTTTGCCCTAACTGTAAAAATATTGAAAAATACAGTGTATCAGAGCATTTACCTCAAGAGAGGGACTTTATGCTGCATGCAATTCAAGGTAGCACTCTTTGAAAAGTGTTACTTATGAGAGAGAAGGTAAAAAAGTAAAGAAGAGGAATCCTTTGGAGATCTGAGGGTGAAGGAAAAAGAAGCAAACAGGAAAATTTAGGGTCCTCAAGGTAAGAGAACCAAAAAACTGAAAACCACAAAATCCCTTTCTCTAGCACACACAAAAAGAGAAAAAGTCATCCATTAAAAACAAAAACAAAAAACAAAACTAGATTGTTACACAGACAGAAGAGGGCACCCGTGAGCCAGGAATCTTGTAAAACACTTCAAATCCATGAAATGAAAAAATGAAAGCAGACAACATCTATAAAGCTACTAAAAGGGGTAAAAACAGAGAGGGCACCTTGACTGATGAAAATTCTTGTCCACCTTCCCAAAAGGAAATAAGGACACAGAAGAAAACTAACACAACACTTCAAACTTAACGAAATATCCTCAAAGAAGTAAGTATTTGGATCTATGAAAACACCTTTAATCAAAAATTTAAAAATAAGAAACGAAATGGAGGAGAAAACCAGGAAGAAAACAAAAGAGAATTAACTGAACTCAGGGAAGAAATGGAAGAAAGAGATAAAATTATATCAGGAAAGAAGGCTAAGTTACAAGGTGCCCTAGGCAGGATAGAGCCAAACGAAAATGTAAAAGGGCATGGAAGAAAGGCTGGAAAACAACCACGAGAATGAAAATGAGGAAAAGAAAGAACTAGAAGAGTCAGAGACAAAGTGGTTGACTTGAACATAGTTGGAATCCTTAATGAAGAAAAACAAAAGAATGGAACAGAACTAATATCTAAAACCGTAATTCAAAAGAAATTTGCAGAATTAAAATAAAACCAAATTTAAGTATTGAAAAGGCCTCTTGGGTATTTGGAAAAAACTGACCCAGAACAATCAACTCTGACACATATTCAAGTAAAACAATTAGACTTTAAAGATTTTTAAAATCTTTTTTAAAAATCTTTAAGGCCCATGTGAAAGAAACACACAATTTACAAGAGGAGGGGAACTAGACTGGCATCAGACCGTCAAAGACAGCAGACAAAGCAAGGCTAGAACAGAACAGCATTTTCAAAACACTAAAGGAGAGAAAGTGTGAACCAAGGATTTTATACACAGCCCAAAAAACTGACAAAACAGGTATTAAAGGACTAAGTGGGAAAGGAGAGGATTAAGGGCACTATAGAAGATATAAGTGAAAAAGAAACTACTAAAAATAAAAGTTCAAATTTTCCTAATACCAAAAGAAAATTTGAAAATAATATAGATCATGTAGAGAAAGAAACACAGGATTGTAGTATATCATACATAATTATAAAACAATATGACAGATTTGAGATTAAACATCTCAGCAGTTTCTTGAAGATGATTGTATAATGATACAGCCTCCACAATGTGACTGTATGATTGTGAAAACCTCGTGTCTGATGCTCCCTTTATCCAGGGTATGAACAGATGAATAAAAAAATGCATAAAAAAACAAATAATAGAGGGAACAAAGGTAAAATAAATTGGGTAGATGGAAATCCTAGTGAGAGGGAGGGGTATGGGGTATGGTATGTATGAGTGTTTTTTTTTTGTTTTTGTTTCTTTTTCTGGAGTGATACAAATGTTCATTAAAATGATCACGGTGATGAATACGCAACTATGTGATGATATTGTAAGCCATTGATTGTACACCATGTATGAAATGCTTGTATGTTAAGACAGTCGTGATCTTATGTTGTTTTATTAGTAAAAATATTTTTTAAAAAAACATCTCAGCAACATCAAGAAATGGCTACCTTTTAATATGACTCACAAAATAAGACCTAACTATATGCTGAAAACAAGTAACTTATCTAAAACTAATTCTGAAACGTTAAAAATAGAGGAATGGCCATACAGCAACTATTTAAAAAGTTGAAAAAGTGATCAGATTTTGACTAGAGAAATGAATGAAGCTGATCTGGATAGGACTAAGGTAAATCAAAATACAGGATAAAGAATGATATGGTCTGTATTTCAAAACTTCAATTTCTGTGTGACCGAAGGGAGAGATATTTATTTGGTGCAAAATTTATATTTTGGGTAGTGCATTACCTAATTTAACTTGTCCGTTTAGTTGAACACCATAAGTACATGGAATCTTGAATACTGCGTGAGATCTTGTTGTTTTATATGATGCCCCGATACATCCCAGAGTAATTTGGGCACTAAATAAAAAGGTATTTGCAAAGTCCCTTGGGGGACTGGGGAGAAAGGAGGAAATATTCAGCTTCCCCATTTGGGGAATTCCTGATATTCTTGCAAGCAGTGGGGACAACCAATTCAATAGGCTGAGCCGTCCATCTTGGGGTTCGCTCCTATGAAACTGGTTCCTGCAAAGGAGAAGCTCAGTCTACTTATAATTATGCCTAGGACTCACCCCCCAAAAAACTCTTTCATTGTTCAGATGTGGCCTCTCTCTCTAAGTTAATTCGGCAGGTAAACTCACTTCCCTCCCTCTATGAGGGACATGATTCCTATGCGTGTAAATCTCCCTGGTAATGTGGGACCTGACTCCTGGGATGAGCTGGGATCCGGCATCTTGGGATTGAGAAAGCCTTCTTGATTAAAAGGGGGAAAAGAAAAATGAGTCAAAATAAAGTCTCACACCTCGTGTCTGATGCTCCTTTTGTCTACCTTATCGGCGGACAAGTAAAACATATGGATTAAAAATAAATAAACAATAGGGGGAACAAATATTAAAATAAATTTAGTATATTGAAATGCTGGTGATCTGTGAAGGGGAGGGGTAAGGGGTATGGTATGTATGAATTTTTTTGTATTCTTTTTATTGCTTTTTCTGAATTGATGGAGATGTTCTAAAAAAGGATCATGATGATGAATATACAACTGTGATGATAGTGTGAGTTATTGATCATATAACAAGAACGGAATGATCATAAGAATGTTTGTATTTGTTATGTGGCTATGTATCATACATAAAAATTAATTAATTTAAAAAGTCTCACAGATGAGTAAAAAATATGAATTAAAAATAAATAAGAGAGGAAACAAATGTTAAAATATACTGGGTAGATGGAAATACTAGTGGTCAATGAGAGGGAGGGGTAAGCGGTATGGTATATATGAGTCTTTTCTTTTTATTTCTTTTTCTGGAATGATGCAAATGTTCTAAAAAACGATCATGGTGATGAATATACTACTATGTGATGATATTGTGAGCCACTGATTATACACCATGTATGGAATGCTTGTTAAGAATGTTTGTTTGTATGTTGTTTTGTCAATAAAAATATTTTTAAAAAATAGAGGATGGGATAATATGTAATTAGAATCACTGTCTTCTCATCCTAACCATATGATATTTGTCTCCTTTGATTTTTCCTTTTTTTTCATTAAAAATGTTATATAATCTTTGCTCTAAAAAAAAAAAAGTCTCAGTGGCTGAGAGATTTCAAAGTCAAGAGGTTATCCTGGAGGTTATTCTTATGCATTATATGGATATTCCTTTTTAGTTTATGGTGTATTGGAGTAGGTGGAGGGAAGTACCCAAAGCTGTTGAGCTTGAGTCTTGATGATAAAGCTTTTACAATGTGACTGTGTAATTATGAAAACTTTGTGTCTGATGCTCTTTTTATCCAGGGTATGGAAAGATAAGTAAAAAATAAGAATAAAAATAAATAAATAATAGGGGGATAGAGGGTTAAAAATTGGGTAGGTTGAAATACTAATGGTCAATGAGAGGTGTGGGTCAGGGGTATGGGATGTATGTGTTTTTGTTTTTGTTTTTGTTTTTTTCCTTTTCTGGAGTGATGAAAATGTTCTAAAAATGATCATGGTGATGAATACACAACTATGTGGTGACATTATGAGCCACTGATTGTATACCAGAATGGACTGTATGTGTATGAAGATTTTTCAATAAAAATATATAAGAAAAAATAGAGGGATAGAAAAGGTAAGTTAGACAACTGGAAACAATAGGAAAGCCAGCTTGTGATTCTGATATAAAACAACATAGAATTGGCAGAATTCTCACCTGCCATACCAGAGACCCGGGTTTGATTCCCGGGGTCTGCCCACACAAAAAAAGAAAAACAAAGTAGAATTCAGGTAAAAAAGCATTGGACCTGACCAAGGGTACTTTTTAATGTAAAAAGTTGTACTTCACAATTGTGATGTAGCACACTACTCTCACTGGAGATTTATGGAATATATATTAATATATATATATAACTTTTATATCCTAAAAATACGAAATACACCTTCTTCGCAAATGTAACCAGAACATTCATAAATACTGATTATATATTAGATTATAAAGAAAACATCAGCAAGTTTCATATAGTGGAAATATTAAAAGCAACACTCAGATCTAAATGCAAGAAAAACTAGAAAATACTAACAAAGTAAAAATATAAAAGGCCCATCTTTCCCCATAGAAAACCTTAAAACCACATATTAAATAAATCTTAAGTGAATGAAAAAATACAAATCAAGTTTATGGAATTAAAAAATAATAATTGATATATTATAAAAAATAATAATGAAACCCAATCAGAAGAACATTCATAGCCTTAAACATGTTTATCAATAAGAGTGAAAATAAGTGTATCCAATTCCAAGCACACACACATACACACACAAAACTTAAAAGTTACAAAAGGTTAGACAAAAGGAAGCACCATGAAGGTATAATAAAAAGTAGAAAATGTGATGGAGAATAGAAAAGCAGTCGATCTAGTTAATAAGTCTATATCCTGTTTTTTTTTTAAATGCATTAGGAAAACCACTAACTTAATAAAGTGAAAAGGGAAGAAAGCATAACTATAAAATAAAACTGGAAAGGAGAAGTAGTGAAACAGAAGGAAATATACAAATTCCTAGAGACAATTTTACAGACAATACAAAAAATTGTACATATCAACATCACTTATATCAATGCAAAAGTTCTAAATAATACGTTAACAAATATCATACAACACTACATTAAGAAAATGATATACCTTATTAAAAGAATACAAGATCGTTTCAATATTAGGAAATCAATTAATATAGTACACCACGCTAAAAGACCTAAAAAGACAAATCATATGATTATCTCCACAGGTACTTTTTTAAAAGCCTGTGATAAAAATACTAAAGAAAATAGAACTGATGAATATTTCATTAATCAATAAATAAAATTCTAAAGCGAGCATTTTGGTGAAAAGGGAAACACTAGAGGCATTTCCACTAAGATTAGAATAGGAACAAGGCAAGGATGCCCACAATCTCCATTACCAGCTCAATATTATACTGGGGATATTCGGAAATGCAGTTAGACAAGAGAAAGTAATTAGAGGATTAAGAACCGGGAAAGCATAAGCAAATTAATTCTATTTACCAGATAATGTGCACTTTGAAAACCCTAGAGAATCAATGATAAAACAAACTCAGTCATTAAAAGAATTGTCAGGTGACATTTTAACATACAGAAATTAACATATAGAAATCAAAAGTCATAATAGTAGAGAAGAACCCACTTATAATAGCAACAAAGGAGATAAGAAACCTAATAGGAAATATGCAAAACCTATGTAAACAAAACTTTAAGGCATTCCTGAAAGATAACAAAAGTAGGCTTGAGCAAATGCATAAACATCTCTTGTTCTTGGATAGGACAACTCACCATCAAAAGATGTTGCTTGAGTAGGGCATGAGATTTTGTAGGTTTGTCCAGAGTGATGCCCCAATTAATCCCAGAGGATTTGAACAGTGAATAAAAAAGTACTTGCAAAGTCCCTTTGGGGGGATGGTTAGAAAAAGGGAAAATTCAACTTCCCCAAGTGGAGAATTCTTGATATTCTCACTAGCAGTGGGGACAACCAAAGCAATAGGCTGAGCCCCCAATCTTGGAGTTTGTTCATATGAAACTTAACCCCACAAAGGATAGGCTAAGTCTACTTAAAATTAGGCCCAAGAGTCACCCCCAAGAGAACGCCTTTTGTTGCTCAGATGTGGCCTCTCTCCAGCCAGTACAACAAGCAAACTCACCACCCTCCCCCCGTCTACGTGGGACATGACTCCCAGGGGTGTGGACCTTCCTGGCAACATGGGACAGAAATCCTAGAATGAGCTGGGACTCAGCATCAAGGGATTGAGAAAACCTTCTTGACCAAAGAGAGAAGAGTGAAATGAGACAAAATAAAGTGTCAATGGCTGAGAGATTCCAGAGTGGAGAGGTTATCCTGGAGGTTATTCTTATGCATTATATAGATAACACCTTTTTAGTTAAGGTGCAATGGAGAGGCTGGAGGGAACTGCCTGAAAATGTAGAGCTGTGTTCCAGTAGCCACGTTTCTTGAAGATGATTGTATAATGATACAGCTTTCATAATGTGCTGTGTGATTGTGAAAACCTTGTGTCTGATGCTCCTTTTATCTACCTTATTGACAGACGAGTAAAACATATATAAAAGTATATAAATAATAGGGGGAACAAATGTTAAAATACATTCAATAGATTGAAATACTAGTGATCAATGAAAGGGTGGGGTAAGGGGGATGGTATGTATGAATTTTTTTCTGTTTCCTTTTTCTGAATTAATGCAAATGTTCTAAGAAATGATCATGATGATGAATACACAACTCTGTGATGATATTGTGAATTACTGATTATATATGTAGAATGGAATGATCATATGGTAAGAATGTTTGTGTTTGTATATGGTATGTTTAATAAATTAAAAAAAAAGATGTTGGCTCTACCTAAGGTAATTAAAAAAAACTGCAACCAAAATTTAAAAAAAAATTAAAAACAGAACCAGACAAGCTGGTACTAAAGCCCATATGAAAAAATAAGCATGCAAGTGTAGCCAGGAAAACACCGAAAGAGAAGAGCTTCAAAGAGAGAATATCCCTATGATACATTAAAATATATTAGAAAACCTCTATCGCTAACAGTGTGGTACAGGTATATGATTAGACAAACAGAACAATGGAACAGAATTGAGAGTCCAGAAATAGACCCAAATACCTATGGAAATTCTGTATCTGATAAAGGTGGCAAATCACTGGCAAATGATGGAGGTTTTAATAAATGCTGCTGGGATGACAGGTTAGCTATTTGAAAAATGATGAAATTACATACATAGCTACCACACACCATATGTAAGAATGAATTGAGAATACAAATGCAAAAAAATGAAACCATACAAGAACTGGAATGAAACCTTGGTATAAGAAAAGACTTTCTAACTATGTTTCAAAATCCAGATGCAATAAAAGATTAATAAAATTGTCAATAATTTTTTAATGTTTGGAAAAACTCACCATAAACAAAATCCAAATACAACTGATGAATCAAAAGAAAATATTTACAACATATAGCACACATAAAGGGCTAATATTCTTAATATATAAAGAATTTTTAAAAATTAGAGACGGAAAATAAACAAAAACTGGAGAGTAAAAAGTGGGCAAAAGACTTGAACAGACAAGTTACAGAAACATACAAAATTTGCCCCTGAACCTAAAAAAAAATGTTCAGCCTCACTCATACTGAAATATAATTAAAACTACACTGAGATATAATTCTTACCTCCCAGACTGGCAAAGTTAAATGTATACTCCTTTCGGTTGGCAAGGTATGGGGGGGCAGGCACACTCACACATTGATGGTGGGCACGAGAAATGAGATCACCCTTATGGAGGGGAACCTGTCAATACCCAATAAAACTACATATGAGCTTAAAGACTTAGCAATTCCATTTCTAAGAATTTACCCAAAAGCTACACCTCCATCTATATGAACATACAAATGCATAAGATTATTTATTGCAAATTACTTGTAATTGCAAAATACGAAAATGACCTGAATGTCCATATATTGGAGGGTAGTTAAAAAAAGAAACTATGGTGCATCCAAACCATGGATTATTATGCAGCTGTGAAAAACAATAAAGGAGCTTTCAATGAACTGATATGGATAGCATGTATTATAAGTGAACAAATAAGTACAAAATAGTATCTATGGTGTATTACCCTTCACCTAAGAAAAAAGCGGTATAAAGAAATACGTATGTTATTTGCTTATTTGTGCAAAAAGAAATATGGAACGGATAAAACAGAAACAAGTGACACTGATTCCCTAAGGGGCATGTGGTAGGCACTGGATGGAAAGGATTGGGCTGTGGACAGGATAGAAAGAATAGGGGTGGAGAGTGACAGATCTCTGAATATGCCTTTCTGAGAAACACGTGTGTGTGTGCGCGCCTGTGTGTTTAAGCCAAGTAACTTTTGAATGGAGTATTTTGGAATCTACGCCTTAGGCTAAAGAGAAAAAGAACACGAAGCAAATATTAAACTCTACTTAGTAGGGTTTTTTTTTTTAAGGTTGGGGTTAGCAATTTCAAAACTACTTTTTTGTGTATTCTAGGACTGAGCAATTAACTAAATATAAAGTGATTCATGGGAACCAGTCTTCTTTGGGAGAACAGAATAACAAATACGGAAAAGAGAGAATGAGTCCTTTGGTGTTAAAGTTAATTCGAAGGTGTCAGTGTGCGTTCAAGGTTTTTAACAAATAGATTAATAGATACAAAAATAGAATTGTGTGTGGAGGTTAAATATAATAAAATGTAATGTAATCATATATTATAATATAAAAGTATAGCATATACATCTATGTCCCAGAACTGTCTCCTAGAAGTAACGACTTCCCAATAGCAATGAGCGTATCTAACGCCAGGATCTTGAACTCTAAATACTATTTCTGCCACAAAGAGCCAGGGCTCCTTGGAGAAACAGCTGATTCCAGAGCTGGATCTGGGAAAATACAAGATGAACCTGGAACTTCTTACTGTGCCAGAAATTAAGGACGTGCTCGAAGAACGAAGGGAACATATCAAAAGGACACAGCTTAAAGTGGATCCCACAGGCCAAATCTGGGACAATTTAAACATCAAAATTTAAAAATGATAGCAAGGGAGGGGTAAGGGGTATGGTATGTATGAATTTTTTTCTGTTTTCTTTTTATTTCTTTTTCTGAATTGATGCAAATGTCCTAAGAAATGATCATGATGACGAATATACAACTATGTGATGACACTGTGAATTATTGATTATATATGTAGAATGGAATGATCATATGGTAAAAATGTTTGTGTGTGTGTATGTTGGTAGGTTTATTAAATAAAATAAACTTTTAAAAAGTGATAGTAACAAATCAAAATCTTTTGAACAAAGTAAGAATCCATGAATCCATCCTGATAATGAGGGATCTGGAGATGAAACAGAAATTGCTTGGGGACCCAAGAACTCCACAGTGCAAAGGACAAGGCAGCCCCAAGCAGAAGAGCGCAGCAGGAGCATCACCCCCTGGGAACTGGGGGAGGCTCCCAGGAGGAGGTGACCCCAAGACACAGGGCAGGGTCCAGTGGAGACTCACGGGGGCCCTCTGCGCATGCGCGGAGTGCTCATAGCCCACTGCTTGATGCGGCTGAGGCTGTGCTCGCTGAGGCGCCGCTGGCCGTCCGAGGGCATGCAGTCCACGTACAGGTTGTATAGCAGCAGCGCCTCCGTGTTCTTACGCAGGGCGGCGGCCTGGACCACACGCTGTGCAAACACATCGGGGTCCTCGGCGCAGAAGAGCAGCTGGATCCGCGGCACCCAGTACTGGCAGTCCAGGAGCGGAGGCCTTCCTGGGAGCCACAGGGGGGGGGACATGGGGAGGCACAGTCAGGCTCTCCCAGCTGCATCGACCCGGGGGTGGGGGTGGGGAGCACAGGATTTCCGCGCAGCTCTGCCGCCAAGGCACAGTGGCCCTGAGCAAGTGGCTCCCCTTCTCTGAACCCCTGTGGCATCTCTGAAAAGGGTATGACGACACTTGCTGTCCTGCCCACCTCACAGGCTGTCACCCATGGATGTGGAAGTGCTTTGTAGACTGTAAAGAGCTATGCACAGACAGGGAGTCATACAGGGGTGGCCCTTCAGGTGCCCATGCCGCGATGCCACACCTCGGGCAGACATCACTAACTGATCGGCCTCGGGCTCTTCACAATCATGCTAAGGGCAGTCCCCTCAGCTGCTCAGAGTTGGCATACCAGAGGACGGCCATTTGCCCTTCCTGGGTCTCTGAGGGGCGAGGCCTCCCCCCGCTTAGGCACCAACACCCACGGAGCAAACAGGGTGGCAAGGAAAGGAGGAATTCAGTTCTGAGCGGGGTTTGGCCTCCACCACAGGCTGGGACCAGCCTGGGCTGCAGGTCTGCCTGGGGTGGAGCTGAGAGCCGTACCTTCAGCAGTGACCCCTCCATTTAGGATAGGCCTCCCCATCCCGTCTCGCACCAAGCCATTCTCGTCTGTCTTGTGTACCAGGTACAGCTTTGCTTCATCGTCATAGTCCAGGACACCAACGCGGCACCACTGGTACGTTACTTGCCGACTCTTGGGGTCCTCTGAAATGGGAGGGAAAACTCCACTAGTGCTCTTGCCAAGGTGGTGCTTAGGGCCTCTGGGAGTAAAAGCATTCGCTTGGGACAGGTCTTGGAGGTCTGGCTTCTGTCCCACCAGGGTGACTCCCTCCAGGTCCAGCAGAGCTGGGGTCTTACTTCCCCCTAGTTGAGCTGGCTTCCGATGAACCCCCTGCTGGAGGAGGGCAGTGGCCAGAAAGACCAGACTTCTCTACACTTGTGCTCTATGTGACCCCTATTAGGGCAAAGAGTGACACAGGCCAACAGGGCTGGGACAGGACGCAAGAAAAGCCCAATCAAATGAAAGACCTGCCAGGGATCCAGCTGTAAAGGCCATGTGGCTGAGCTGGACCCCTTCAAGACGACAAGGCCCTCCCCTTGGGCTACAGGTGGCGTTGAGCCCCTAGGCCTCTCATGGCAGGACAGGGCAGGGCAGGGTAGAAGGCCACTGCCCTATAATGGGCTTGAAGTAGGCCTCAGCGCCTGTTTGGTCATTAGGGGCCCCCTACCTCCTGTAGCTGAAAGCCTTTGTCTGTGTCTTCAGATGAACCCCTGCCACTGCCCCCTCACCCATTTTTCTCCGGCCACACTGGCACTTGCTCTTGCCTCCAGGCCTTTGCACAGGTTGTGCCCTATGCCCTATCTGCAGCACTCTTTCCTCAGGTTGCCTCATTGCTGGTTTCTTCCCTGCTCAAGTGACTTCTCCTTAGAGAAGCATCCCTCACCATCCTGCCCAGGCACTCCATGACTCTGCTTATGTCCTTCTCAGCACCTGACACTGTCTAGAATTATATTTAGATTCATCATCTTCTGATTTGTAGTCAGCTTCTTCACACCAGTGTCAATTGTGTTGAAGGGCAGGAGGCTCTGTCTTTCTTGGTCACAGTTGTGCCCCCTGTGCCTAAAATGGAATGTAGTATGTAGTAAGTGCTCAAGTAAACTTCTGTGGCAGGAAGGGGTACACAGCACAGTACCCAGCAGAGGAAGCTTCAATACACAGTGACTTAAAGCAAATTAAGAGATTATTCAGACCAGATTAAGAAAGGAAGAAAGGCTAGAATTCCAAGGAAACACTCCCCACCTGTCAACCTCGTTCTTGACACCAGGTAGAAGAGTGAAGGAGATTGCATAACCTCACCCATTTTGGTTGTCCTGCTTTTTCATTCCCTTCTATGCTAGTGTGAAAGGATGTATGTACCCTAGAAAAGCCATGTTTTAATCCTAATCCCATTTTATAAATCCAGCCATTTCTTCTAAACCCTATTCAGTACTGTATGTTTAAATCTGTAATTAGATCATCTCCCTAGAGATGTGACTCAATCCAAGAGTGGTTGTTAAACTGGATTAGGTGGAGACACCCATTCAGGTGGGTCTTGATTAGTTTACTGGAATCCTATAAAAGAGGAAACATTTTGGAGAAAGGTAGAGATTCTGAAAGAGCAGAGAATGACACAGCCACGAGAAAAAGACAGTCCACCAGCCAGCGACCTTTGGAGATGAAGGAGGAGAACGCCTCCTGGGGAGCTTCATGAAATGGGAAACCAGGAGAGTAAGCTAGCAGATGATGCTGTGTTTGCCATGTGCCCTTCCAGATGAGAGAGAAACCCTAACCATGTTCACCATGTGCCTTTCCACTTGAGAGAGAAATCCTGAACTTCATTGGCCTTCTTGAACCAAGATATCTTTCCCTGGATGCCTTAGATTGGACATTTCTATAGACTTGTTTTAATTGGGACATTTTCTTGGTCTTAGAACTGTAAATTTGCAACTTATTAAATTCCCCTTTCTAAAAGCCATTCCGTTTCTGCTATATTGACTTCCAGCAGCTAACAAACTAGAACACCTTCCTTGTAAGTTACCTTTTTGAAAATGCTGACCTTGTCTTGGTTCAACTTAAAGGAAAAGATGTCAAAAGAAGCCCCCAGGAGAAAACAAGAGGGCCCTGGCAGGAATTGTTCCTACCAGTGCCCACGGCCCAAGGCCAGGGCCCACGTGAAGAGCTGTGAGGGAGGCTGGTGCTTGGTGCATGTAAGGTTAATGCAGCCCCAGACCTTCTCGTTTTATCACCAGGAATTGGAGATCTGGGAACAATTGAGTTAAATTATTTCTGTAATTAAGCCCAAAGTAGAGGGAATATTCTAGGCTCCTTGTCTAGTTCAGAGAAATTGATTCCAGCATTAACATGTTTTAAAATGAAACATTAAATGTAGAGCCTGCTCAATGGACCCCCTGCAGTGCCCATAAAGGCTAAGCTGTCTTAAAACCAGTCCTTACACTCAGAGTCCTGTCTCCCACCTGGGGGCTGGTCCACCAGGCCCCCTCCCCTCCCCGTTCCTCGTCTGCCCACTGGGCAAGAAGCAGAGCAGCCCTCAGCCCTGCACAGGTGAATGGCTGCCTCCAACCACCAAACTTATGACCCAGACTCCTTCCCAGGATGCTTGCACAGACCCTCCCACACAGGCTGGAATGGAGGCCATGGATGCTCACCCTACCAGTGTTCCCCATAGTAGGAAACTGGGGAGAGCTTCCATGGCCCTAGGGCATGCCCGGGGCCAAAGGAGGAGCAAGGGGATTCTGTGCGCAGACAGGTAAAGTTGAGACATGGCAAACCTGTCAAGCGTCGATGCAGGAGTCTGTGTGTGATTCACAGTGTTTGTGAATGGATGACAGTAATGTGTGTGTGAAATGTGGGTATTAATGAGACTGTGTGTGTTAGGTGTGCGATGTGTGTGTGATGGTGTGTGTGTGAATGTGACAGTGTGTGTGTGAATGGGTGTTGTCCATGCAAAAGTAAAAGCCAAGAGACCACAGCTGCAGCTGGAGAAGAAGCTGGGTGATTTCTGGGTGGTGGTATGGAAGAGCTTGAATTGTCCCTCTTATATACTCCTGTATTATTTGAATTTTTGCAATAAGCATGTATAGTTTTTATTACAAGTGAATCAAAGATTTTCTTAAAACATTAGACAACACACAGCTGTCCCTTCCTCCTCCCTCCTGCCAATGTCATCCCAGTCCCTGCATTTCCTGCCTCTCTGGCCAATCCCTTAACTGTATTCCTGCTGGAAGGACTTGAAAGGGGGAGGTTGTGCCCACCTCCTTGGCCTTCCATGGGTGCTGGGCCCCAGGGAGAGTCTATGGCAAGGCTGCTGCCCTGTCGGGATAGTGCAGATCAGGAGCCCCCATGCCAGGCTGGCCCTGCTCACCATGCCCCAGGAAGTCATCAGTGGGCAGGAGGGCTTTTCCAGGAACAGGTTTCCTATCCAGAGACCCTGGCTCCACGCCCAGGTTGATCCACTCATGGGGAGTCCGGCAGTCAAATTCCTCATTGTCAAACACCTGAAGGAGAGCCAGCAGATGTTAGGAGGAAGCAGCTACACCTACTGGGGTCCAGGTGGGACTGGGCATGCCAGAGGATGGGGCTGCACAGGTAGGCTCTTCCCCAGAGGAGAGTCGCAGGCTGGGGATCAGGGAGCTGAGCCCCTCCTCTGCTGCCCACAGGGATATACAGGATCTGGCTCCGTCAACCCTGGGATCCCTGTTCAGTGAAGCATTCCAAAGCTTGAGCAGAAGAGTATCTAGGGACTCAGAGAGCAAGATGTGGGCTGTCTTCAGTCCCTGTCCAGGCTCATCCAGTTCAGGCCCAAGGGAGGAGGTGTCCCCTGAATTTTCCTGAGCACCCTGCCCAGACTCAGAAATAATGGAGATTCAAGATTGTCGGGAGGCAAGAAGTCAGACACACAAGCTTCCCAGCTCCCAGGAAGTAAGCAGACAATCTGTGTCCCCGGGGTCCAGGGGGCCCCTCCTGCCTCAGCCTGAAATACTCAAGATGCCTAAGCTGGGTTCTGATTAGTCAGGTACCCTGATTGAGAGTGAGTGCTTGTCATTAGCATGGGACCCCCTTTCAGGTCTGACTTCTGAGCCTCAGCTGGGGTCCCCCCCCTCCCCGGCCCTGACCATTGGCCATCCGGGAGAGCCAGGCTCACCTTCAGTGGGAGATAGATGGGAAAGAGTGGGTCATGGCCTTGTTCGATGGTCTGGGGGTTTTGAGGGTCCGGGTGTCTAGGCATGAGCTTGTCGGAGTCAATGCCCTTGCTGGTGAGCAACTGCTCAATGTCCAAGCTCAGGTACTGCCGCTTCCTCCTAGTCGCAGGTGGGAAGGGGTCTCATGATGGCTCGGCTCATGTGAGATGGCTCACGGCTGTCAGCAAAGCCCCATGGGGTCGCACCAGTGGGGGTGTGGCTGAGACCTCTCCGGGGCCTTCCTCCCTCTGGGATACATCAGAAAGTGGTGCCCTGGCTGGGGCTGGTGTCCTGGGCCCCACCTGCCCTTCTGTCCTGCCCTGGCAGTCCCACTATATTGACCGAAAAGTCACCCTCCCCCATTCTACTGTAAGGAAAACGATTTGTTCCTGTTAAAGAGACCAAAGGACTGGAAGGTTTTACGTAAACACACGGCAAAGACCCATTTTACTAGCCTCTGCAGTGGGGATTGTCACCTAGTTGCCTATAGTCCGTCATCCCCTAATGTGGATGGATGCCTCCTCCAGGAGGCCAGGCCCTCCCCACAATCCTCCCTCCTGACACCCAGCCAGTACCTCTCGATCTCAATTTTGCGGGGGCACTGGCCCGGCAGCACCTGGAAAGGCACCTGCACCTTGGGCTCATAGGCCTGCAGTGGGAAGTCGGTCTGGGTGAGCAACTGAGTGCTGGCCCCGATGCACTGCTGCTCCACGAGCTGCTGGAAGTCCTCAGGAACCACAAAGGTTCTGACTGCAGGTGGAGGCAGGGGTTGTAGGGGTCAGGCCTTGGATCCCCCAACACCATATAAAATGAAACCCCATATATATAGTGGGGCTGGTAGAACCACTGACTTGACCTGCCCTCTACCACAGGCGGTGGGATTTAACCATTTTCTGGGTCACAGATCTTTGTCAGACTGTTGTAAACAGTGGACCAGATGCTCAGATAACTACACAAATGCATGCACATGTACTGTTTCCTGTGCCCACTCGGAGGTTCACACACCCATAAGCCCCATGGACTCTGAGAGGCCTGAGCTAGGACAGTGCCAGAAAGGAGCCAAGACTTTCCTGATGGTAGAATGGAAGGGCAGACATCGGGACCACGGGTACATCGGGGCCTGACCAAAGGGGGCATCCTATCTGCCAGAGGAGGAAAGGGGTGAACTGGGCCCACTGGGAGGGCCCCCACCCAATTCCTCACCTCCACTTAGGGCCCTATCTTGCTCACTGCATCTCCTGGCCTCACCTTATTCTCCTCTCTGTCCCTGGGGAATGCCACACACCCTGCAGATCTGTCACAGTCCTTACCACCCTAGTTATGCCCCAAGCCTCATCACAGAGCCTGAGAGGAGAGCTCCCTTCTTTTCTTCACCAAAGGTCTCCTGTGTCAGGCCCTGTCCTAGGTGCTGGGCCCCAGTGGGGAATAACTCTGACATAGGCTTGGCTTCCCTTGAGCCAAGTTCCAGGGAAAGCAGAAAACACACCCACAAATGCTCCTACTATGCCCAGCTGGGCAGAGAGAGCTGTGGTTCTAGCCCTCAGCAGCCCGGCCCACAACCATGTCTTGTCATGACTCTGCTGAGAATCATGATAAAGCAATTCACTGTGAACTGGGCCTGTGCAAAGTACCTTATCTTTTTTCTTTCTTTTTTTTAACTTTTTTTTATTGTATAGCATAACATATGTACAAAACAAAGAAATAAAATAGCAATAGTTTTCAAAGAACTCTTCAAAAAGTGGTTACAGGATAGATACCAGGGTTTGTCATGGGCTACCATACGATCCCCTCATATTTTTCCTTCTAGCTGCTCTAGAATATAGGAGGCTAGCTTAAATACTTTATTATCATCACAATCAACTTTTTTTTTCCTTCTTTTTTTGTGAACAATAACATATACACAAAAAAGCTAAAAATTCCCAAGCACAGCACCACAAGTAGTTGTAGAACTTATTTCAGACTTTAACATGGGTTACAATTTCACAATTTTAGGTTTTTACTTCTAGCTGCTCTAAAATACTGGAGACTAAAAGAGATATCAATTTAATGATTCAGCATTCATATTCATTTGTTAAGTCCTATCTTCTATGTATAATTCCCCATCACCTTTGATCTTTCCATACCTCTCACTGGGGTTGTTTGGGCTATGGCAGTTCTAAATTTTTGATATTGGAAGGGCTTGTCACTAATATGGGGTAGGTAGATGGAACTGTCTGATGTTCTGGAGAGGCTGGGCTAGGTTTCAAGACTTATTTGGACCAGGAACCCATCTGGAGGTTGTAGGTTTCTGGAAAGTTACTCTAGTGCCTGGAACCCTTGTGGAATCTTATAAATTGCCCTAGGTGTTCTTTAGGATTGGCTGGAATGGTCCTGGTTGGGGGTTGCAGGTTATGATAGGTAGCAAGGTCTACCTGAAGCTTGTGTAAGAGTAACCTCCAGAGTAGCCTCTTGATTCTATTTGAACTCTCTCTGCCACTGATAGTTTATTAATTATACTTCTTTTCCCCCATTTGGTCAGGATGTAATTGTTGATCCTATGGTGCCAGGTCTGGATTCATCCCTGGGAGTCATCTCCCACGTTGCCAGGGAGACTTTCACCCCTAGATGTCATGTCCCACGTAGGGGGGAGGGCAATGATTTCACTTGCACAGTTGGGCTTAGAGAGAGTGAGCCACATTTGAGCAACAACAGAGGTCCTCCAGAAGTAACTCTTAGGCATGCCTGTAGGTAGTCTAAGCTTCTATGCTACCTACATAAGCTTCACAAGAGTAAGCCTCATGATCAAGGGCAGGGCCTATTGATTTGGGCGTCCCTAAAGTTTGACACAGTATCAGGAGATTCCCTGAGGGTAAAGTTTAATAGTTCCATAGTCTTTCTCCCTTCCCTCAGGGCACTTTGCCAACACTTTTTGATTATCTGGTTAATAAACTCTATGATGTTTCCAGGCAAGCATCTTATCTTTTATCTCCATTTTACACTTAAGGAAACTGGGACCCTCAGCCAAAAAAAAAAGACCATCTCCCTGAGATCAGAGCCCCTGCTTCTAAACACTCACTAGGCCTGCCCATAGGCCATCCTGGGCACTGACCTTTTGGGGTGAACTTGTCGAGGTCAGCCTGCCGCAGTAGGTCCTGGTGCACTTGCGGGCCACAGCACACATCCTAAAACCAAACCCCAGAGGCCTGAGTGGGCGTGAGTATCACAGAGACAGTCAGGACCTGGGAGGGACCCCAAGGACACACGCCTTCCCTGAGGTCCACCAGGGAGCACTCCAGGAGCACAAATCCGGGTGGAGCATAGAACCCATGAGTTCCTGCCAGTGTCAATCAAAGACTACAGTGGGCTATAAGAGGCTGTGGCCACCTGGGACACCCCGGTCCAGCACAGCCGTCCTTCTCACCCTGAGGACACTCCCAGTACACGTCTATGGCCATATAGCCACAAGATGGAGGTGAGGCAAAGCCAGGAGGTATGTCTGTGTATTCCTCCCCTCCCAAGAGCGCCTCTGGCACCCCTGAAATAGTAGGTGTCAGTGGATCCTCATCTTGCCTGCTGTCTCGCTTGGCCTACTCCTCTGCCCCAGACCTTCTGAAGGGTGCTCAGGACCTACAAGGCTCAGAGCATGCTTCCCCAGCCCCCTGCTGCCAGCCTGATTTTTAAAGTCTCCTCTCACATTCCACTTTCCCTCTTCACATGGGCCCCATCGTGTTTCAGGGCCCTACACAAACCTAGGCCTTTGTACCTGATGTTCCCTGCCTGGAACATTCCCCCCAGCCCCAATCTTTCCCAGCAAATGGGCATCCATCTCTTAGATCTCATCCAAGGAGTCCTTCCCAGCCAGAACCAGAGAGGGGCTCCCCTCAAAGCCATTGCCCCAGCCTCACTATGTCCCCAGTGCTCAGTCCAGGGTGTGGCTTGTAGCAGGCACTCAGTAATGAGTTGTTGAATGGAAGAATGGACAGATGGATGGACAGATAGACAAGCTCTCAAAACACAGATGGATCATAGATGGCTAAATGAATGGATGGATGTGTACATGGGTGTATGGAGGGAGGATGGACAGATGGAACCCATAGGGAATTTTTAGACTTGGTAGGAGCAGCTACCACACTTACCCCAAGTTGATCCAAGGTTCCAGGGCTGAGGATGTCAGAATAGAACCCACGCTGCTTCATTACCGGGTACTTCTTATCAGTACCTGCCAGGGGTGACTTCCGGGGCCCCAAGTCTGAGATCAAGGGTGGAGCCATGGGCAAAGATAAAGATGGGGGCTTAGGGTCAGGTTTCCGAGGAGGCTTCTTCAAACCAAAATCTGATCCCAGGAGAATCTGCCCCAGGCTACACTCTAGGCCATGATAAATACTCCCCAGACCGCATTCTTGGCTTGCAGAAGCACTTCCTGGGCTGCACTGTGGATCCTGAGAGGCCCTTTCTGGGCTGCCGTTTGCTTTGTTAGGCTTCTCCATGTTGCTTCTCAGGGTGACGCCCCAGCCAGAGCTCCTAAGAGAAGATACCAGCATCACTTGGCCCTTCCCAGCTTCTACCTCAGCCCCCAGGGGCACCATGATATGCGAATGCCTAGTCTGCCTCTTCCCAACAAGCCCCAACCCCACCACCCACAGATAACAGAAAAGGGATGGTGCCAAGAGAATTCCCACCAAGAGATGGCAGGGCTTTTCCTGGGTGCTGCATGTGAGAAGCAAGTCCCCACAGAGTGCGGGGAGGATGCAGGCCTCCTGTCACAGGCCCACAGTGACAGCAGCCTCTGCCTGGGGATGAGTGTGGCTGCCAGGAGGGATAAGGACATGATTCCCAGCTGGGCCCCTGCCAGCCATGCTGGGCACGTTCTCTCATTCACATGACGGAGCCAAGCAATAATGCCACAGGGGTGGTCTTCGCAGGCAGTGTTGGGAATGGTGACTTATTATTTGGGGCTATTTTTTTTTTACCCATCATCTCATTTAAACTTCTGGGTTGGAACAGAGACTCTCACTTCTGAGAGGCAGGACTCAGATGTTAAGTGAGCTTCCCAAAGTCACACAGCCAGTAAGAGGCACAGTTGGAATATGAACCCAAGTTCTTTCTCCCATCAGACCACCTGAGTGCCCTATTGACGTGAACGAGGGGAGGCTTCAGGTTGGATTTACTACTGTTTAACCTCACACTGACTCAACCACCCTCCAGCCCTGGGCTGAACAGATGAACAGGAATATCTGATCCTCACATGAGGGACTACTATTATTGCCCTTCTGCAAACAAGGAAGCAAAGGCCCAGAAAAATATGTTGCAAGGAACACACAGCTGAGAACAGGCAGAACCAGAATGGAAACCAGGGTCTCCACCTCTGGCTGACCCCAAGGTCCAAGTTCCCAGGACCACAAAACTTGACTTCAAACTGTATATTGAGGAGCCCTCAGATTCTGCAGGGTGGGTGCCTGGAGGAGGTGGAGATGGGGAGGAGAGCAAACAGGAAGGCTTCTAAGCAACCCCAACTTCATCTGCTTCACATACCAGGGTCCTGTATAAGGTAACATTTGACAAATGGGTCCGTGGCTTCAAGGGAGTTTGGAAGTCAACACCTTTGTTGACAAACAATATTGTGGGTAGTAATAAGTCCCACAGGCCGTGGTTCTCTCCACCTTCCCAGAGCAACTCACCTCATGTGACACCCCCACCCCCAGTGTTCCCACAGCTGTCTGAGGCTCCTCTCTACAGTGCACATCTGCTTGTATTATCATATGTCCACATCTGTCTCCCTTGTCAGGATTAGCCTGAGGGCTGCAAATTTAGAAGTTTTCAGGGAACACTGGTTTCTGGACCCTAAGCACTGGACTGGCAGGCACTTGGCACAAGACAGATGCCTAGAAAGTGTTTGCCAAATGGTTTGTGAATGAATGAATGAATGGTGTGAGTAAAGGAAGAAATGAAATTGATCTCTAGCAACTGAGGTATGTGCTACAATACCCTCTCAATTTACAGATGGGAATGCTGCGGACGAAGGAGACATGATGTGGTCGGTATCACAAGAGGGACTGGGTGGCTGGTGACCAGAACCCACACCTTCTCTGCATAAACCTTCCGTAGAGGGGCAGTGGGGCTGGGGCCCTGAAACATGGTCTGGCAGGTTTTCCTGAAGGGTCACATAAAAGTGCATTTCCCTCCCCTACTCCCTCCCACCACCACACCCCCGCTTTCCCCAGCGTGGGTAGTGACCAGTCAGGTTCACCCAGACCCGTGGGTGGGGACAGGGAACCAGGACCGGGACGACGACCTCTTCTCCGACCTCCCGCCTTCTGCGCCTTATTGAGGTCCCCCTGCTCGCTCTCGCACCGCCACCCCTCGGCAGCACTTACCTACCGGCTGGAAGGCGCAAGTGCCTGTGGGATCTGAGCTCAGCGACCGCCGTCTCTAGGGAAGGACGCAAGGCTTGTTGCTAAGGGGAGGGACCATCCGGCACGGCTGGGGCGGAGCTTCCGTCCGAGCACCTCCCCAGGTCTGCCCACCACTTCCAATACGGTTCCTCCCGCTCAGATCTCACTGCTTCTCCCGCACACACAGCCCCCACACCGACCAGGAGAGCGCCCCCTGCCTCCCCTCTTCTCGCTGGCTGAGAGGTTGGACCCGGCGGGAAGGTGTCAGCCCTCCGGGTGCTCAAATCCGTGCTCCAATACCCATCCCCCCTCCAGGACTCTTCTAGCGTAAAAAGAGACAAAACAGCAAATGCTGTGGCGGAACTTTAATTGAATCCTGGATTGCTTTTTTTCTTTTCTTTTCTTTTTTTTTGAGCTGGATAATTAGCCGTTAGGGAAATGCAAATTAAAAGTACAATGAGATACCACTTCACACACACAAGGATGGCTATTATTTTAAAAATGGAAAGGAGTTGAGAGGATGCTGAGAAATTGGAACTCTAGTACACTATTGGTGGGAATGTAAAATGGTGCAGCTACTCTGGAAAGCCACTATGGAAAGCAGTTCCTAAAAAAGCTAAATACAAATTACAATTTGATCTGGCAATCCCACCTCTAGGTCTATACCCAAAGGGAGTGAAAACAGGGTTGTAAACACATATATGTACACCGATATTTAGAGCAGCATTATTCACAATAGCCAAAAAAGGTGGAAACGACCCAAGTGTCCAACAAATGAATGGATAAACAAAATATGGTACATAAACACAATGGAATATTATTCGGCCAGAAAAAAAAAGCAATGAAGTTATGAGACATGCTACAACACGGAAGAACTTGAAAACATTATATTCAGTGAAATAAGCAAAATACTTAAGAACAATTGTATGACATCACATTCAAGAAATGACTAGAAATAGCAGGTTTGCAGAGATAAAAAGCAGAGTAGAGGTTATCTTGTAAGGAGGGTCTAGAGGATGGGGAATCACTTGGTTACTAACCAAAATAAAAAAAAAGATATGTAAAATATTGGAAAGTTTGCATTTAAGCCACCTCTGCAGGACAGATGGTCAGGCCACTGTGAAAAGGGTCCGTTCTCTGGAAGACAGCACATGCGTGCGCGCACACACACACACACACACAGCTGCAACTCTAGCTTATCCCTCCTTAGACCAGGGCAGTGGATGCGACTGCCCCATTCCCTCCCTGGGTCTCAGGGCCCACCCTCTGAAGCCCCCATCTGCTCCAAAGGCTGGGCTTTGGTCCTCCCACCCTTCTCTGGATTTTGCATTGTTAATTTTCTTAGATGTGATGATGGTTTGGGGGTTATTAGGAGATATCCTTGTCATAGTTGATGTAGATTGAAGGAGAAATGTCAGGATGTCTTCAGAGATTTCCCATCAAATGGTTCAGCAGAAATTATAGAGAAATAGAGATTAAAAAGTGAGACAGGAGATAAAAGCAAAAGCACCTGGTTTAACAGGGAATTGGAAGTTTTGCATATTTCTACTTTAACAGTCTTTCAAATTTTCTGTAAGAGAAAGAGGTAGGTTTATAAAGCAAAGGAAAAAATAATACTCTACCTTAAACTGAGAACCCCTGTCCAGAGCCTTCACTGAATCAGCCCCATCTCACAGATGGGACACGATTTGCCCATTGTCTTCAAGACAGGTTAGTGTTGGGGAGCTAATAGGCCCCATCACTTATTACACATGTGTCCAACTTTAGGTGACCTTTTAGTAGAGCTGCTTTGTTTGCTGCCTGGATTGTGCTGGGTGCTACATGTCTGAAATTGAACCAGACACTGTCCTCATCACAAAATGTTGAGTGGAACAGGAAGAGAAGCCAGGGCATGGGGAACCCATAGGCAGGATTTAAGCAGTGTCTGGAGACAGGGATTTGCCTTTTGCACAGGCTTCACCTTCCTTTGCTTAGGATATTTCTCCAGCAACAACCACTCTTGGCCAACTCCTACTCATCCTTCAAGACCCTATGCTTGTACAAACTTTCCTGAGCTTAAACTTTGGCTTTATTTGCTTTTCTTGTCCGCATTTGCACAGGAAGTACTCCGTGACAGTTGCTGAAGGAAGGAAAAGACTGTGAAGAAATTCGGGGCAAGAGTGGCCACATCTCTGTGAGGGGAGAGAGAGCCCCAAAGTCCTGTTTAGGAAAGTCTGACTCTTCCATGGGGTTGGGGGTGGGCTGTTTACCCCACACAGCCTGTTTTGCCTGGCACTTCCCTCACTGGGTACAGTTGTCCGAAAAGCTGGTGTGCCCATTCAGGTTGCCACAGCAACATCAGCCCATGGTGGGACGTCAAGGATGAGAGGGGCAAAGTGCTAATCCTGGATAGTTACTAAGGCAACACCGTCGACTGGTGACATCACAGGGGCCACAGCTGCTGGATAGATGGACAGGTCATTGTAGGGAGGGTCCACTTTTAGGAGGCCCGCTCACACAACCACACACACACACCACACACACACCATCATCCCTCCTTAGAAGTGGGCCATGAATGTGCTTGCCCTTTCCCTCCCTGGTAAAAGACTGAAGGTCAATCCCTGCTCCCTGGTTCTCCTGTACCCACCCTCTGATGCCTCCATCTGCTCCATAGGTCAGGCATGGATTCAGGCTTTAACCCCCTGCCTGCCCAAAGAATCATTCCTACCTGGCTCTCTGGAGTTGAATAAGGGTTGCATGGGGCCCCTTCCCTTCTCTAGTGAGAGGGCAGTTTTGTGTCCTAGGTGAGCTGAATGGGGAGCTGAAAAAACTCCGCAGCAGGTACAGGGCTCCTGCTAGGGTAGGGCTGCCAATCTGGCACAGAGTGAGGAAGGTCTCTTGCTCAGAGGCTCCTTTGCTGAGGGGGACTCTGGCGGCATGGGAACTTGGGGCCTGGGGCAGGCAGGTTGCTCAGGTGCCCTGGGGCAGGCGCATGCCCTTTGGGTAGAGAGGGATCCCAGGGCCTGGCAGGCCAGGGCTCCCCCTTCCCCCGTGCATTCCTGCAGGCAGCGCCAGTGCATAGAAAAATGCTTCACTGGCTGCGGGAGATGAAAGCCCGGAGTGAATGGGCAGCAGTGGGGTGGCGCAGAAGCACCCTTCATGAGGCCAGCCAGCCAGAACAGAAGGCGACAGGCTTCCAGACGGGGTGGCTGGAGCTGCCCCCCACCCACCCCTAGCTGGTCTCTCAGAGCCCCAAAATCATCCTCTTGTTTGCTAGGCCAATCTTCTTTGCTATGCTGAGTGGGTTGGGCGAGGTCCAGGGTTAAGACCCCTCCCCCCAGGCCTACCCTGACCCCTACCCCTTCCTGCCATGGCCAGCTAGCCTCAGCAGCTCTGACCAGAACCTTTTCTGATGAATAAAATTGGAGACAAATTAATGCTTCTTCGATCCACATGCTCAACTTGACATACAAGACCTTGAAAGCCCAGAGCTCAGAGGGGGAGGAGTAGAAGGGATTCCCTGGAAAGCTGGAGGGTTGGGAACCATTAGTGCAGGAACGGACAGTCCTAAAACCCCAGTCCCCATCCAGTCCCCAGCCCAAGCCCATTCTCATCTTTCTGCTTGTGGAGGCTCCCAACTCAAATCTCCTCCTCCTTTCTGTTTTTCTACCAGTTTTCCACTCCCAGCTCAGGTCACACCTCCTCAGGAAGCCCTCCTGATTGCCTAAGCCCACAGAGCCCACTCACACTCACCTCTGGAGTCCCTGAGAATAATAGTCTGTACCAATTTGTGGGCGTCCGTGTGATGCTTACTGCTGTGTCCCCCAACTCAACGTGGGCTTCAGCAGCAGGGATCCGGGGTACTGCTTTTCCTAGCAACACTGCAAATTCAGCAGTGCAGGAGGGACCCTTAGGTACTGACTGGAAGACAGAGCAGTCCACAGTGGGGTGACCACCCTGAAGATGGTGGCCACTGACACCAGTCCAGCTACAGATGACCAGACCCTTACATCTTCTTCCCTAGCTCACTTCCCTCTGACCTGTAAACACCAGACAGGGTCTGGGAGGCTGAGGCTCTGCTCCCCAGGAGAAGGTTACCCCCGGCCTCCCCCTGCTGGGCTGAAGCTCCCAGTGACACCTGAAACGGTGACATCTCTCCCAGGACACTGCCAGTGGGGCACAGTGAGTGCCACAGGAAGCTGGTGATGATAATTAGGCTCTAGGAGCTGGAGCTCTGAGCACCTGCAATTCCCCCTCGGCCCCAAAGCGCCCTCACACACCAGGTGAGCAGCAGCTGAATGGCCTCTTGGGACAGTTGGTGACTCCAGCATCTTGGCCTTGTGATCCACCAAGTGCCCCCACCCCAGCCATCCAGGGAGCCTGGGCCCTTCCACCCACCCCTCCTCTCAGGACGGTTAGTTTTGGGGACCAGGCCCTGATCTTTTACCTACCCCTGGAAAGGACTGGGTGGATGGGGGCAGGAGGCCCACTCACTTACTAAACAAGTCCCTTCCCTTGGTAGGCTCCATCTGTCCAGTGGGCGCATAAACCTCACCTAGCCCCATACCAGAATCACCTGTGCAGAGTGGTTTGAGGGACACCAGGACAGTTTTCCTGCCCCAAGTCCTTCCATCCCTGCCAAAAGCATGCCTTGCCAAACCCCTGGGAGATAGAAGATAAGAAACTTCAAATAACTCTGTAATGATCCGTTTTCTTCATTACCAAAGAGATGGGCCAGCTGTCCTGCCCTTCTGCCTTACAAACAGCCTACATTGGGCTGGAGGGGTGTGATGAGATTACAGGTTCTAGGGGCTTGATGGTCTCTTGGCAAACTGAGGTCCCAGAAAGGGAGGGGCCTCATCCAAGGTCACTGCAGAGGGTGATGGGAAACTGGGGCTCTGTGCAGCCAGCCTGGGAGCGCAGCAGGGTGTCAGAAGCCACTAGAATGTGGGCCCCAAGACAAAGCCCAGTTGCTACGGGAATCCCATTTCCTTTCCCAAGAGGTGAGTGGCCATCTGTCACATGCCTCTCACTCCTTCTCCTCCTTGTCCTCCTTCATTTCCCCAGTGGTGGGTAAGGCTGGGAATAAGGAGGAGAGGGCTGCCTTATGGGCTGCAGACACCAGTAGTTCCCAGGGCCTCAGTTACCACTTCGTAGAAGGAATGGACTGTCAGACGCCAGGGGTTCCCAGGCCATCCTCCAACAGCACCCACTTTTCCTGTCGAGTCCCTGCCCCGGTGTCCTCACCTTCCCCAAAACTTCTGACAGGCCTCTCAAGAGCCTGGCACTGATAATGCATCATCCCCCTGCCCAGTTCCTCTGTTCTATTGAGGGGCCTCAGGAAATGCCATCTCTACCCCCACACAGTGACCCTAACAGTGCAAGAACAGGTTCAGATCTCCATGTGGTCTGACAGGAGATGCTGCAAGAGCATGGGCTCAAGACAACCTTCTCTCTTCCCAGCCTGGCTGACTGCCCCAACCTCAGATCTCCTTCCAAGCAGAGAGAAACTGCCCTGTGGAAGCCCTGAGGGCAGAATGGCCGCTCCCATTTTACAAGTGTGGAGGCTGAGGCCCTGAAGTGGAGGCCTTGTCCTGGGTGCACATGCTACTGGTCAGCAGAGCTGGTTGTAAGCTGGACCCTCTGCCCCTGCCTGGGTCGCCCACCCCCACCGCCCACCTCCCGCCACCGTGCTACTCCTCCTGGCTCCACAACCCATTCTGGATGGCCCTGTGAGCAGGCAGCTGGCTCTGGGGATGGGCAGGAAGTGCCTTCAGGAGGGTACTTGGGCTGGGAGCAGGTGTGGTGGGGGGCAGCAGGTGCAGGATAATGGGGCCACAGGGGGAGGCCCAGAAAGCAGGTGCTGCTGGTGGAGGGGGCGAGGTTGTCATTATGTGCCTGGCTCTGGTGGGCCTGGAGCAGGAGGGGGTTCCCAGTGGGCCCCTGAGCCGTCCTGGCTCATGCTCAGAGGTGGTCCGGATGCCTGGGCTCAGGCACACAGCCAGACCCCTCCCCTGGGTCCCAGCAGCCCCGCCAGGTTGCCATGACAACCATCACTTTCATCCCTGTCCCTTTGTCTGGTCATGGTCTAGCTTTTGTGACCAGCCATAATTGTGGGGGACAGTGGGGGGAAGGGGGAGGGCCCTGCTCCAGCACATACTCAGCTGGGAGGGAGTTATGGACTTGAGGCAAAGGGGGCTGGAGAGCAGGTTCAAGAAAACTGGGCTTTGCCGGCCATTGATCCCCTCTGCTGCCTCCTCTCCTGGCTGCTGGCCACAACCTCAGAGCTGGCCTGTGGGCGTGGGAGCGACCCACACCGCAGGCTCTCCTCCCCCTCTCTGGGCTTCGTTTTCCCATCCGTGAATGGAGCTGTGGATAATCCCACTCCCTTCATGCACTGTGGCTCTGGGAGGCAGAAGGGCATGTGCCAAACCAGAGCTTTAAGTGCCTGTATAACTAGGGGAAACTGAAGCACAGAGCAAAGCTGAGCTTTGGCCTGAATCACACCCACAGTGAATAAGTGGCAGAGCCAGACCTGCTGGGGGCCCAGGACCTCCAGGCATCATCAGGCCTTCCAGCTAAATGGTAAATGAAGCTCCACAATGTTTTCTGTCCTACTGACACCCCCTACAGGGAGAAGCCCACTACCGACTTGTGGCAGAGGTGGTAGGAGGCCAGCGGTTGCCCAGTTCCCACCAGCTGTGTGATTTGGGAGAGTGTCTTCTCTCAAGGTCTAGCAGGGGTCAGAATGAAGTAAGGCCTACTCTGCATAATGCCGGTTCCCTGCAGACCCCCAGAAGCACTCTACCCCCACCCCCCACTCTCCCAGCATCACCCCTGGCCCACTCAATAAGTAGTCATTACCTAAACAGCCACCTGCCTCGTTCCTTCGGGCACCTCTGGGTCCCTCCACCTTGGGTGCTCTCTCCCTCAGAAGGAATCAGGAGGTCCCAGGTCACCAGGAGTTGGAGATAATGCTCATGGCTGTCCCTTCTAAATCTAAAGCATTCCCCTTGAGATAAGCTCTGATTTTCAACAGGGGACCTTCGAGCAGAAGCAGAGAGACATTGGGGAAAGGGCCAGCTCCAGAGGTGACAGGGGGGCACCCCCTGTCCACATCTATCCCCCTTTTGTCATGCCTCCAGTCAGGGGGAAAGGGCTTCTACTCTCCGCGTTGTCTTTCTTAAGTGAGAAATTTCAGGGGGGCAGGGATAGGGCACAGGTGGTGAACCGAAGCCTGGGAATGAGTACTCAAATTTTTTATCCTAGACACTTCACTTGCCTCACCCTAATCCCAGCCCCCTGTGGGGATGTTTCAGAGGCCTACCCTGCTTCCAAAACCCCTCCCTGGGACACTGACAGCTCCTCCTTCCTTACCTCTTACACCCAATCAGCACACTAAGTCCCTACAGTTCTATGAAATGTCCCCCAAATCCATCCGCTCCTTTCCTGTTCCACATGACCCTGGTCTCCTCTTCTCTGACCTGCCAGGCTGCAGCCACCAGTTTGTTTTCTACCTAACAGCCTTGCTTAGACAACCCTCTGTCCTCCCTGATCTGACCCTCATGCTCCCACTCTGTGCCCCCTCCAGGCGGAGGGAGGTCCTTTCAGTCCCAGCACACACCAGGCACTGCTGCCCTCCTTCAGAACCCCTGCACTGGCACTTTTCTCTGCTTTTCTCCTCCCCCAGATTATATTCACTGCAGCTTAGGTGTGTTTCCTCCTAGGGCCAGGTTAAGCATCCTATGCTCTCACAGCCATAGCAAAGCAATGGAACAAGAGCCATTAATATGTTTGTTTCCTAAGAAATATTACATATGCCACAGGACAGGGTCAGACGCGCTCAACCAGCCCTGCTGCCTGGCACGGGGTAGATGCTCAGTGAGCAACAGCTAAATGAATGAATGAATGCATGCACAAGTGAGTGACCAGGGTTGGGAAGGCTGTCATGCACAGGTAGGGGACTCAGGGTCAGCTGGGTCTAGAAGTCATAGCAATTCTTAAAGGAAGTGGTTTCAGGGAGACTGATGGCACCAGCAGGTCCACCACGGAGGCCCCAGACTTATGTGGCCACAACTCTGCCCTGAACCACAAAGTGAGGGTGGCTCTAAGAGTCACATACCTGCCAGGAAGGGACAGGAATTGGGGATTTAAAGCAAACTGATGGAGTGATTTCGGTGAATTCCCAGAGGTCTCACCCACTGCCTCTGGGTCACATGTTCCCCTTAAGCAAAGCCATTTTACCGTCTATCCTGGGGACCATGGTGGAGCATGAGGGACTCAACCTACTCTGCCAGTGGGGAGAATGTCAGTGCGTGGCTCTGAACACCATACCTCCTCACCCCTGCAGAGAGAAAGCAAGTATTACTGTGTAGAAGGTCTCCCTGGGACAGGGAGAACTTGAACCTCCAGCCACCGCTCTCCATGGGTGGTCCCAGAGTGCTAGGCTGCTCCAAACCCTTTTCTCCCCCTCCCAGCGCAGCGGCAGCCTCTTGAATTCCCTGGCAGGCTTCCAGGTCTCAGAGGAAGCTGCTGCCTCTGCCACCACCATTATCGCCACTACTGCTGCTGCAAAAATGCAATTACAGCAAACAACAGCCACCGCCTCACGCCAGCCTCACCATCCACACCTGGAACTAATTAACTTAATTAGGCCTTAATGAGCTACACTGGTCAGAAGGCCTATTTTTACTTAATTATCCAGTAATGTGCTTGGCATCCAGGAGGGGGTAGGGGGCACCTGGGGGATGGCTGCGGCAGTAGTGGTGGGAGAGTGTACATGCAGAGAGGATGCCCAGGAGTGACCTCCTGTCTGCCAGAAGCAGGCCTCAGAGAGCTGGGAGCTCCAGGGTGTGGGTGGAGGCAGGGGCCACAGGGTCACACCTGCAGGAACAGGGGCCCTAGCAGCCCCATCCTTCTGGTTGCCTGCCTGAGCTGGGGCTAAATCTCTGAAGGCATGGCAGGTGTGAACAGGGCTGGCTTCTGCATTGGCAGACAACCCCTAACACTGAAGGTTAGTGGCTCAGAGTGTTACTCCTCCAACTGCCTTGAATGGGGAGGCCAAGGCCTGGGGAGGTATGGGGATTGCCTAAGGATGTACAGCTGACTGGTGGGAATGGAGAGGAGTGGCTTCAGGACCTTCTGAAGGTGCATTTTAACCCACGATGGGGTCTCAACAGGCCGCGCTAGGGTGGACAGAGGATCATGTGGACAGCTAGGCTCTAGGGTTTCCATGGCAACACTTTTCACCCCCAGCTGGGCCATGGCTCTGACTTGGTCTAAGCACCTTATTTCTCTAGCTTTGGGGTGGGCAAAGTGCTCCTGGCTCACTGCACAGATGCCAGGGAGGCATGGAGAGCAGTGTCCCTCCCAACCAGTCCCTGCCTTGTCCTTGCCCGGGCCTGCCAAGTGATCGGCTCACTGAATCTCTGGATTCCTGGGGGTAGAGGAGGACCTTGGCTTCTGTAGAGGCAGCACATCTCTACAATGAAGATAGATTCCATCTTGCTTTCTCTCTTCGGAGCAGCCCTCTGTCTGGAACTCTAGACTTAAATCTGAAAAGTACTTCCTTGAGGCCTCCTGCTCTATCCGGCCCCAGGCGTCCCAATCCTAGGACCCTCAATTTCCCTGGCACCAGTCTGCTCTTCTCAGCCGTCCCGTCTTCTGAAAATGACCACACTTTTCACTCTTGTGGTGAAGCCAAGACCTGAACAACTCCCCCCTTCACACCTCATAGCTAACCCAGACGTGTCAGTCCTACCTCCGAACACCGCCCCAAATGCCCCCTCCCCACCATCTCAGTAAGCACCCCAGCCGTGGCCACCATCATCTCCCACCCAGACCCCTTTAACTGCCCTGGCCTCCTGGCTCTACAATTCAATATTCAATCTCCTCCGCACAGCAGCCACAGTGACTTTGTTTAAATTTCTTTTTATTGTGAAAAATAACATATATACAAAAAAAGCAATAAATTTCCAAGGACATTTTAACAAGTAGTTATACAACATATTTTAAAGTTGGGTATAGGTTACAGTCCCACGATTTTTCATTTTTTATTCTAGCTGCTCTAAGACACTAGAGACCAAAAGAAATATCAATATATTGATTCAGCAGTCATATTCATTTGTTAAATCCTATCTTCTCTATTATACTCTTCCTTCTATTTTTTTCTTTTTTGTGTGTGTGAAAAATAACATATATACAAAAAAACAAATTTCAAAATACATCGCAACAATTAGTTGTAGAACAGATTTCAGAGTTGGTATGGGTTACAATTCTACAATTTTAGGTTTTCATTTCTAGCTGTTTTAAGGTACTAGAGACTAAAAGTAATATCAATGTACTGATTCAGCAGTCATACTCATTTATTAAACCCGACTTTCTCTGTATAACTCCACCATCACCTTTGATCTTTCTCTCACTCTTTAGGGGTATTTGGGCTATGGCCATTCTAACTTTTTCATGTTGGACGGGACTGTCGATAATATGGGATAGGGGGATGGAACTAGTTAATGTTCTGGAGAGGCTGGGCCCTCTGCATTTCAGGACTTATATGGTCTGGGGACCCATCTGGAGGTTGTAGGTTTCTGGAAAGTTACCCTAGTACATGGAACCTTTGTAGAATCTTATATAATGCCCTAGGTATTCTTTGGTTGGGGGTTGGCAAGTTATGGTAGGTAGCAATGTCTAACTGAAGCTTGTGTAGTCTCTTGATTCTGTTTGAACTCTCTCAGCCACTGATACCTTATTTGTTATATTTCTTTTCTCCCTTTTGGTCAGGATGGCATTGTTGATCCCATGGTGCCAGGGTCAGACTCATCCCTAGGGGTCATCTCCTACACCGCCAGGGAGACTTTCATCCCTGGATGTCATGTCCTATGTGGTGGTGTGGGCAATGGTTTCACTTGCAGAGCTGGGCTTAGAAAGACACCACATCTGAGCAACAAAAGAGGTCCTCTGGAGGTGACTCCTAGGCATATGTATAGGTAGGCTAAGCTTCTCCGCTACATGCAATCACAGTGATTTTTAAACAGTCACTCACCAGTTCACAATTCTCTGATGACTTCCCTTCCCATCCTAAATAGAATAAAGTTCATGAATCTTAGCCTGACTTACAGAGCCCTGCCTGCTTCTCTAGTTTCATCTACCTCCTTTCCCTTCTCCTTGTGCCAGTTGTGTGAGCCACCCTTCAGTGCCTCAGAGGCCACAGGGCCTTTGTACTGGATTGTACCTGGAATGCTCTTCCCACCAACATTTGGATCCCTCAGATCTCTGCTTAAATGGCACTGCAGCCTTCCAGATGGAAGACAGGGATTTGCCAGTTCAGAAGCACAAGGGCCCAGCCTAGGGCAGGAAGAAGTGCTGGTTACAAATGTTTCCCTGGGGCTCTGGCCTGTAGGCAGGGCTTAGGTGGGGTGGGCATGGCAAGAGGCTGGCAGACCGCCATAGCTACTATAGATTCCTTAGTCACAACAAAATTAAAACCCCCTTCCCACTGTCTGGTTTCTACTAAGTCTGAGAAATAATCTGTGAAGTAATGAGATGAAGATCCCTGGAAGAGGTTAAGGCTGCCAGGAAAGCAGAGGAGCCTATGCCCACCTCTCAGCACCATAAGTCTGCCCTGGCCCCCTGGTCCATCTTCTTCATTAAAGGGGCTCCTTCAAGCAGAGGAGGTGGGGACCAGCACAGGAGGGGTGGCTGAGGCCAAGGAGTAGATGAAGTGGTCATTTTCAGAGATTGGGAGTTCTGGAAAGAGCAGACCTGTGAGAGGGGGAATTGAGGGACCTGGATTGTCCATGTTAGATTGAGACACCCAGGCCTGGAAAGGGCTGGGAGCAGCCTCTCCTCTCTTGGCCTGGCTGTCCCTGAGAAAGGTCCCCTTAACCCTCCTAATCCACTTCCTTCCTATTGCAAAGACTTGCTAAGCACCAGCGATGAGCCTGGCCTTGGGCTTGGCTGCTGCATCAGGAATGATTAGTGATGGGCAATCATGGATGTGGGTCACTGTCTCCAAAGGGCCAATGGCCTGAGGTCCAGACAGACTCATGCCCAAGGAGCCCCCTCCAAAGCATAGGCAGAGATAAGTGCCAGGAAGAGCCAATGACAAGAGCCAAGCCAAGCTCATAAATTTAAGCAGGTAGAGTCCCAACTCCCACCCTTGCTGATCTGGAGAAGTGGCACCTATAGGGCCTGGGAAACGGTAAGAGCTTCAGCCCTCAGGGATGGGAAGAGGGGCACTTCAGGTGGTAGGGCCAGTGCAGGCAGAGTCTGGAGGCCAGAGTGTAGGATCTGGGGAGGTTTGAGTGGGCACTAGGGAGCTTGAGGAAGGGGCTGAGAACTCGGGCTATTTGTGGGGAACTCAAGGTAGTCCCTCAACGTTCATTCAACAAAAAGTTCCTACTGTATACAAGGAATGTGGTACGTTAGGCACTGGGGACTCAGTAGGGGGCGAGACAGATGGAGTCTGTGTTTTCATAGAGCCTACACTCTAATCAACAGAGACAGGAAAAGAAGAACATTACCAAATTTTAACATGTTCTCTGCAGAAGATTCTAACATACATTAGGACCTTGGGTGATTTTAGACTGTGGGGCTAGGGAAGGCTTAAGCAGAGATCTGAGAGATCCAAATATTGATGGGAAGGTTAGGGTTTAGACTTGGCACTGCTCTTCACCAAATCTCACTGTCTCAAGTTTTCCCACCTCATAGGTGGGGATGTTGGTGCCATCTAGCAGGATGTAGGAGGAGCAGGTGAGATGGAGGCATAAAGTGCCTTGTAAACCCAGCCTTGATGACTTCACCTGAGTTGCTGTTGCACTTGGGGGTGGGGGGTGGAGTTAAAACACCAAACTAGTGTCTAAGAAGGCTGTGTGCAGACCCGTTTCCTCTGCCCAACCTCCAGTGGTTCCCACACTCTAGGCTGAGCAAAGGGGAAAGTCAGAACAAAGGGGAGCCAGGAGATGAGGCCTCTCCCTGCAGCCCGGGCCCCTCATCTGTCTCATCCATGTTATGGGGGTAATCCAGAAAGGGGAAGGGCATAAGGGGGAGGACAACGATGAGTATATAACGTGGAGAGAGGGAAGATGGATGTCAAGCTCTTTGGGTCTCACTTCCCTGGCCCGGGACGGTCCAAGATGTCAAGACTATGGAGTGTAGACTCACTCCTTACACATGCAGAAACTGAGGCCTGGGCGGGGAATGTCAGCCCAGGTCACCCAGCCAGACAGGGGGTAGAATTGCTGGTGCCTGATCATGGTTCTAACAATCTCCTTGGAAGCCATGGAGCCTCAGTTTCTCCATTTGCATAATGGTGGCATTAACTCCCATCTTCCCTCCCATCCCTGCCCCCCTCCCCAAGGTCACTGAAAGGAAGACCCATAGAAGGCCTCAGAAGGGTCAGGGACAACAACACAGGAAAGGCTGAGGGACCCAGGAGCTGGGGCCCCTCAGTATCTCCAAAGGCAGCCCCGCCCCACCCTGGGAGAAGGAACCCATGGGGCAGGAGACCTCCTTGAGGCTGAGGGTGATCTGCCTGGATCTGGGGAGTCTCCAGACACATCGGCTGCCCCTTGGGACAACAGTACATGATTGGCTCTACCACCTTCCTTGCCCTGAGCCTCAGTTTCCCCGTTAGTCCAATGAGGATAATAGTAATCCCAGTCCTTCCAGCTGTGGTCACCATGAGGCGCCAACAGGCCAGTGGGTATGAGACAGCAACTCTTGTAAGCAGCAAAGCCCTGAAGAGAGAAGAGACTGTCTGCTAAGGGTGACATTTCAGACAGAGAGCTTGGGGACAGAGGGCCTCTAGTGATCAGGCCCCACATCTTGGCTTCTTGGAGGAGGGGACTTCACCCCAGGCAAGCCAGGACCCCTGCCCTGAACCACAGCTTGGGAGGGGCAATGCCTGACTGATGGGAATGGACACTACCAGGGACGACATGACGAGTCCTGAGGACAGCCCTTTTACTCCCATCGACTCTCCTGTCCAACCTGTCCAAGGCTATCAGCTGCTAGCTACCACACCCACACCCACACACACACACACACACAGCCTCCTCCACTGCCCCATCTTCCTCTCGAGCGGAGGCAGCTGCTGTAGCTTCTATGCTGGAATCAACGTTGAATGAGATTTTCACAATATCGCCTCCCGCTGACAGCTGCTAATTGCTGAAGCCATGTGATGGAGCCCAAGTTACACTAATTATGTCATTACCCTAATTAAGTAAATGCTGTACATGTTAATTGGCTGAAATCTCTGGGGTGGGGGAGGGGTGGAAGGGAGGAGACTGGTGTCCCTCGCCTCCTGGACTTTCATGTGGACAGGTTGGGGGTAACAGGTGCAGGCAGGGCATCCCTCCCTTGGCCCAACAGGTCACGGAGTCGTCCAAGGTGGGCTGCACAGCCCTGGGCAGGCTTGCCCACACTCAGAGGGGAGGAATAAGGTGCTGAACAGATGGCTAAAGATCCAGGTTGGATTTTTTTTTTTTTAATTTATTAAAAAAAATTAACAGACAAAAAAAAAATCCGGAAGGCAAAACAGTAGAAGAAAGTACTACCCATGCAGTAATAACACTGAATGTTAATGGATTAAACTCTCCAAACAAAAGACATAGTCTGGCAGAATGGATTAAAAAACAGGACCCATCTATATGCTGTCTCTACTCAAAGGACACGAGGCCAAGGACACAAATGGACATTTACACACCAATGTTTATAGCAGCATTATTAACAATTACCAAGAGATGGAAACAGCCAAAATGTCCATCAACAGACAGTTGACTAAACAAACTGTGACATTTACATAAGATGGAATATTATGCAGCTGTAAGACAGAATAAAGTTATGAAGTATGTAACAACATGAATGGACCTTAAGGACATTATGCTGAGTGTGATTAGCCAGAAACAAAAGGACAGATACTGTATGGTCTCACTGATATGAACTGATATTAGTGAATAAACTTGGAATATTTCCTTGGTAACAGAGACCATCAGGAGATAGAAATACCCATCAGGGTGAGATATTGGGTAATTGGAGCTGAAGGGATACAGATTGTGCAACAGGACTGAATATAAAAACTCAGAAATGGACAGCACAATACTACCTAACTGTAATGTAATTATGTTAAAACACTGAATGAAGCTGCATGTGAGAATGATAGAGGGAGGAGGGCTGGGGACATAAAAAAAAAAAGATCCAGGTTGGAGACTGTCTCTGCTCTGACAGGCTGACAGTCTTGAACAAGCCTTTTTCCTCTTTCGTTGTGGGCCTCCTGCCCACTCCCTATCCACAGACTTTCAGACACACTGAGGGCAGGGACATCAGAGGAATGCTTGTGTCCAGGCAAGACCAATATATCTGTAGGAAGTTAGGTACGTACCCTGGGGGGAGGCCAATGACCAGATAAAGCTCCAGGGCTGGAAACAATAGTAAAAGAACAAAGAGGGCTGGTATTCGCAGGAAGGCATGTGCTGTGATATGCTCTGGGAAAGTCTGAAGGGCTTCTTGGAGGAGGGGACTTCACCTATAAAGAAGGGAGGAAATCAGGGCTTTGGAGCTCAAGCCATCTTTCAAAGTGGGATTTCTAGATGCCAAATTTCTCCTTAACCACGACCTCTACATGAGGACTGGGAGGGATAAGAGAGCAGTCATCAGAAGGATGTCATCTTGGTACACCACAGGACACAGAAGGAGAGGCAGCCCTGTGTCAGATACCAGGGTGTGAGTGCCAGTAAGGCTGGGGTCCCTTTAAGGAGATCAGCATGGATCAGCCATTGGGGGTAGGGGTGGCATCCCTGCTCTCCTCTAACGGGGCTATGGGGAGGGTTCCAAAGCCAGGAGTGCAAGGCCTCTGCACTGGGGCTGGGACCTCCAACAGGTGGGTCTCTCATTCCCACTGAGGGCCAGGCAGTGCCCACTCTCCTGAGTGTGGCCAGAGGCCATGTTGTGGGCAGCACTGCTCTCCCAGCACCACCCCGCCTGCCTGCCTACCATCTTCACAGACATGCTGTGGCTCCACACCGGGCAAACACCACATGCTCACGTCTCGGTGGGCAAAAGCTCTCTCCCAGCTCACTCCCAGGACAAACCCAACACCCCTCCAGGCTGGAGGACAGAAAAAGCAAGGGGGATGTGAGGCCCACCCTGGACAGGCCCAAATCTCAGGCAGCCTTGACCAAGGCCCTTGGGCCCCAGGCCTCAGTCTCCTGTCGTGCTGTCCACTCACTTCTGGCCTGCCCCAGACTTTCATTCATTCCATACAGCATGGTCTGGGCTTCCCTGGGCTGACTCCAGGACACACAGACTGATAGGAAAACAGACTTTCAGCTGTAAAATCTGCAATTTATTCTCAAATGGCTCAGGAAAACTATGTATATCCACATATGCATGCACACACACGCACACAGCTAAAACATGCAGAGAAAAAGAGAGCAATGGGGCAATACGTTAGCCATACCTGAATATGGCTGAAGGGTATACAGGTGTCTTTTGCATTATTCTTATTCTGCAACTTTCTGTACATTTGAAATTATTAAAAGTAAATAAGTAAAGGACAGAGGGAGGGAGGGAGGAAGAAGGGAGGAGAAGAAAGAGGAAAGCAGGAAGGCAGAGAAAAAAGGGAGGGAGGAAACGAAGAACTACTAGAGAAGACTGCTGTTCCATGTGGCTGTGCTTGGTGGAACTAGGAGGGCTTCCCTGAGGAGGTGATGGGACTGCCAACAAGGAAGGTGCACCGGGCAGAGTTTAAAGGGCATCTAGTTCTCATCATTTTATGCAGGGTGGGACTGGAGGCTGACTATCTCCCCCATCTCCCTGACACAGCTTTAGGCAAGCCCACAGCTCCACCCCTATTCCTGCCTCCTGCTTTCCAGAGAGTGTAGGTGCTCAGGAATTTCCAAGAGGAGGTATTAGATGGGATAAGAAAGGGAACTTCCCTTGGTTCAGAAGCAGTGGGAACACAGCTGGGACTTCTATGTCTCCAAGCATGAGAGGAGACTGAACCAGCCCAGGTTACTATGCCCAGGACAAGAGAGAGACAGATGTGAGACCAGGATGGCCCTGGTCAAGGCCAATCTGCCCACTCCCCCCAACACTGACTCCTGCCCCAGTGGCCTAAGCTGACATCCCTGCACCTTTGCCTCACAGCAGCACCTGGCAGCAAGATGGTAACAGCAGGGAAGTAGTTCATTATTCCATCCTTCATTAGGCCTACATGAGGTAGCCCAAGAATTATGGGGTACAGAGTAGGAGGACTCTGCTTTAGATGGGTCTCTTAAGGAGCTGTGCCTCCAGGCCCACCCCTTGCAGCACCCTTCCCACCATTTCACCCCCAGTCCTCCCCCTTCCCCACTGCCCCCACCATTCACCCCTCCTCTCTTGGGCCCCCCCCCCAAATGCTCCTCCCTAAAAGAGGGCTTCTCCTACCCAGCTCTCAGACAGTCCCCATCAACCATCCCCTTCCCCAAAGGGACAATGACACCGGAGACCTGGTGTGTGGTCAGTCATGGTATATGGCCCTCCCTGGGTGTGCCAAGACCCTTAGGAATGAATGGGGAGCCCCACATACCTCTCACAACCCATCTGCTCTCTCCTCAGCCCTGGGCAGCTGCCTCAGGGCCTGATCACCCCAGAGTGGCCCCTGATCCCCCTTCAGGACTCTGCCTGGGTTGCTCAGAGCTGGGGCAGCCAGGAGCCAGCAGTGTTTGGTTACGCCCCACTCAGCCAGAGGGGCCACCTTTGTCCTTCTTCTGCCTTTGTCTCTGGCCCCTGTCCTCCTAGCCCCTCATCCCTCTTCTGGCTGGTCACCACTCCTTCTCATTCTCCCTCATGGCCTTTTGCCCATCCAAGCCCTCCTGGCTGCTCCGGGGCCAGAGCCAAGTATGGACAATAGTGGGGTCCCTGTGTCCACCCCAAGCCCAGCCCAGTCGCCAGTCAGGCCACGCGCCCCCTGCCGTCCTGCCCTGTCCTGCCTCTCACACCCCGCCCCCTCGCTTGCCCCTCACCTCCTCGCCTCATCCCTGCTCTCCGGCCCTCTTAGTCTCTCCTCTCGGTCTGGGCCCCCTCCGTCTCCCCCGCCCCTTCCCCACTTCCCCTTCCCTCCCTTTCTTGGCCCTTGGTCTGTGGGTGTCAGGCTTTATCTCTCCTGTGCTTCTCTCCCCCTCCCCTCTTTCCTCCTCTCTCATCCTCTCTCTTCTCTCTTCCCGCTCCAGCCTCCACTCCTTCGTGGCTCACTCACCCTCTCCCTCTCCCGCTGCCCCCCTCTTCCTCCCCCACCTCTTTGTTTCAGCTGAGAACCGGCTCTTCGGGACAGTTCCCACACTGCAGTGCCTCTGGTGAGGAGACAGCGCCACCGAGGTGAGCCTGGGGATCCGGGGATGGTCAGGAACGGCAGCCGGAGCTCTGGGGGCGGGCAGGTGGGGAGAGTGGGCAGTCCGGGACGTGGCCGCTCCTCTGCCCAGGGCAGCAAGAGCAGCAGTCAGAGGGCATGAGCAGAGGGAGGGGCAGCTCTTTGGCCACAAGGGGCAAAGGCTGGTCCAGAACGGGCAAGCTCTGCCCCTGCCCCGGTGCCTGGCTTCTGCAGGTGAACCTGAGCTCAGGAGACCCTAGGGGGCCCAACCGGTGGGCGGGGGCTAGGCTACCAGGAGCAGCCACCCTGGAGGCTCGAGTGTGTCTTGGATTCCAGGGCTCTGACCCCTGCTCTGGCCAGGATGCGGAGGTGGGGCTGCGGGGCAGCAGCAGCAGCACCAGCCACAGGGTTGAGACCCTGATAAGTGCCTGTCCCTGACAAGGTTTTGGTTGCTGGTTGGGGATGTTCTGGGGCTGCTCCATGCCCAGGTGGGAGGTATGGACAGAGAAGAGTCTGTCTCCTGCTAGAGGTTGCTGATTTCACCTCAAGCCACTGATTCTCAGACTCACAGAGTCACTTAGAGACCCCTCATCCCTTAGGGGTTTCTGACCTGCTACCGCCAAATAGGGCCCCCAGCACAGGTTTTCCCAGAGTTGCAAACAGTAGGGATTCAAACCAGAGCCCAGACATTCCTATGATTAGCTCCTGGGTGGACTGGGACGAATGGGGTCAGGGGTAGTGGGCAGGGGGAGACAGCCCCAGCTCCTGAATAAGGTTACAAATGTGATTAGTGGCGACCATCAGGGCCCTGAGGAAATCCTCAGACCCTAAAACTGGGCAGGTGGTACGAGTGCCCAGAGGGGTAGAAGCCAACACCTGAGCCCTCCCCTTTCTCAAAGAGCCAGGGGGGGATGGGGATGGAGAAGTGTGCTGCTTACACCTCCCCAGACAGGTGAGCAGTGTGGCTCCACTCGCTGTCAGAGGAGGGACAAAAAGTCAGTGATGAGGGGAGACTAAGGGGGAACTTCCCAGTGGGGTGCATCTTGAGGCCAGGCCCCTGGCTGGCTGGAGCAGTGCCAGGTCCCACGGCTTTCTGAACCTCAGGGAGTCCATGGGAAACCAGCCACGACGGGTAGTGATCACACGGGGCAGAGGTGCCAAGGGCATCGGCCCCTCCAGGACTGGGCAGGTGTACAGAGAGGTGTGATCAGAGCTGTGGGTACGAGCCAGTGCTGGGCTGGGTGTCAAGGGCAAGGTGGTCCATTCCTTACCCAGCCAATATAGGCCCTATGATATCTGAGCCAGAGAATACTGGGGAGCAAAGCCTCAGGACTGCGCCCACTGGTTCTTTGGGGAGTGGTCTGACCTCAGATATTTCTGTCTCAAGAGAAAGGCCAACTTCTGGGCCTGGGCACGGATTATCATGGTCCAAACTCTCACAAAACAGGAACCATTGTCCCACAAGCCTCACCCATGCACAACTCCTGCTCTCCCCTAGCACACTCTAAATCTTCTCCTTAGCAAGGGATCCCCAGCCTAGGGTCAAGCCAAGCCGTTCTCACCCCATTCCAGACCTCATCATCTCCCTTATATACACTCCAGCTCCAGGACAGAGACAGACCACCCCACCCACTTTTCTGTGTAGCGTGAGGGGGACCTTACTCTGGCTCCAACTGATCCCCTATTGGCTCTGTAGCCTCCTAGGGCACTGGCTACTGCGTGAACCATCAGATACCAGTGCCAGTCTAGTGTCAAGAGGGCAGAAGGTTGCTTGCCTCAGCCTCAGTCAGTGAGCACCAAGGCCCCTCTGCCTCCAACCCTGACCTGGAATAGGGAGGTCTCCAAGAGCTGAGATCCCCTGGGCTTCTCCTTGGAAGCTTTTCTCCTTTCCCTCCGTCCCTGAGCACTGCCCCCTCCTATTTTGCATAGAATTTTCCTATTCAGACTGCTGCCGAGCAGGGCAAGAATTAGACACAAAAAACTGAGGTGTGGAGAAGGAAAGGTAGTGAGACAAGCACAAGCATCTACACCTGACCCCCTGTCCAATGCTCCTTCCACCCTGGTGAGATCCTGCATGAAGGTAGGGTCTCTCTACCCTCCAGTGTGTTCACGAGCTGCCCAGCCTCTATTCCTTCCAAATCTCCAAAGCCCTGATGGCATTCCCAGGGACAGAGGGGTTGTTACTGCCAGGGGTATTTGAACTGGGGCTTCCAGCCTTCGTTCCAAAGGGATGCCTAAGCTGGCTGAAGGCTGGGGGAATAAGGCTGAGGGGAGGCAGAGGGGAGGCGGGACGGGGTTCTCAGAGCTTGTGCTGCACCTCTCTCTCCCACCGTGATCTCCTCCCCCTGTAGAAAGAAAGGCAGTCCATAGGACAAGGTGGGTGGGGAGGCTTGCACGTGTGTCTTCCCTGCCTCCAGATTCTTGGCCTCTGTTATGCTGGCCCCAGCATCAAAGTCCTAAAACACAGCCTCATCGCATCATTCTTCTGCCAAAAAAACTCCCAAGGCTTGTCAATGCCATTGACATAACGTCAATCCCTTTGGCCAGGTACACAAGACCCTTTGCTGACTGGCCTCCACTGGCCTTCACACCCTCCTTGGCTACCTTGCTTCACTGTATCTCCAAACATTCTAACCACACTAAGCCGTGTGTCCCCGGGCAGAGCACAGTTCAGAAGGCCCCGAGTGACTGGGCACAGGGTTGAATTGGGCATACAGATGGCTACACACGCACCCAGGTTCACAGCCACAGATGCATGTACAGATGCAGATAAGTACCTTAATGCATAAAATCCAGAACCCAATTGCACGTAGTTTCCTACCAAAACACAAGCAAAGGCGTTGCCACTCTGAGCCAAGAAGGCACCGACAAATCTGCTTTATGGATCCCTGGAGAGATCAAGAATGGTCATCTACCCATCCCCAAGCCCTTAAGGGGCAACAGGAAGGCAGGAGTAGATCTTCTGGCTCCAGATGAGGAGAATGATCTCATCTCCAGGGCCCAGGGTTTCCGAACCCCAGAGGGTAGGTAAAGGATGGGCAAGCAGGTCCCAATAGGTTCTCATCCGGGTTCTAGGCCCAACTCGCCGTGCAGCCCTAGATAAGCCACCTTCCCTTTGTTTCTCTAGCTGTAAAACAGGGGTTTGGATTAGCTGACACCTAAGGACTGTCCAAGTCTGCCGCCTGGATGCTCTTAGCTCATGCCAAATCGAGAATGGAAGCGCCTGTGAGGCTACAATAAGGAAGCTTATAAGGGGGTTGACTAGGGTTGGAGTCAGAACTCATTCATTCATTTAACATACACTGGGAATCTCCCTGTGCCTGGCACCATGCTAGGTACTGCAGGTGCAGCACTGATAATTAGACCAAGCACTGGCCCTCAGGGAGTGACCTTCCAGCACACAACAGATTGGGGTCAGCTAACCCAGGATGGGGCAGGGTATTTCAGGCCAAGAAGGAATAACTGGAGAATTTTTTGAGTTGTTTGGACAGGGGTTCAGTCCAGTCTGAGCTCCTCCCTGATCCCACTGCTAGTCTGGAGTGCTGGAGGTTGGGTTTTCTCTTTCTGAAGTAGGAGAGGTAAGGATGCAGAACCAGGTGGTGCCTCTGCTCTGCATAGGGGAGGCCAAGACAGCGTTTGGTTCCCTGTCCAGTTACAGTTGACATACCCTCAGTGCCAGCACCAAGGGCCAGGCACCCTCCATGGCTCAAGCCTCCAGTGGGAAAATCTGCTGGTGGTGGCGATGCAGTGAGTGCAGGGGCAACAGAATCCTGAGCCAGAAGAGACAGACGGCAAGAGCAAGAGAGGGAAGCACTTTAATTACCCATAATTGGCATTTATGGAATAAGTAAAGGGTGCTATTGAAGGCTCACTGTGCAGGATTTATCTCATTATTATCTACACTGTGGCCAAATGTACACTTTCTCATATCTGGGGCACTGAGTGAGCAAATCTAATAGGTTAGGTACACAAACGATCTGGCCCCACAAAGACAAGTACAGGGAAGGGGCCAAGGTGGAGCAGGGGGGCCTTTAACAAGACCCCATTCACACCCAACCCCCTCAGGACAACCCAGACCCAGTAAAGAACTTAGAACACACATACATTAGGGACATGGTGGACGGGCCTTAGTCTTGACTCTCCCATTCTGCCCTTGCCTGGGGCTTGGCACCCAGTGCTAACACTAGGCTCCCAGGGCCAGGGCTGAGGCAGGGACAGAGCATATCCAGACGCTGCCAAAGGAGAGGCAGGGCACAGGTGCTGCTGAGACATCACTATCCCCTAAGACTGTGACTCTGGTCAGCAGAACCCTATACCAGCACAAAGGAAAGGGAGCAAGGCCTTGAATCACAGTGGGGTACAAATGCCCCCTTCCCTAACCTCCCTGGTCTTCAGAGCCCAGCTCACCTTGCCCACCTCCCTTCCAACCCTAAACGGCCCTGTGGGATCCAGGTCCCCAGTTACAACCATTGGAAAGGGGGCTGTTTCCAGGAGGAGAGCGTGCCAGCCCTGGCTCAAAGCCCCTCACCACCCTCAGAGAGGTGGGGAAGGCTGGGGTAGAGGAGGGGCCAGTAGCAGCAGCCCCAGGCCCCGCTGTTCTCTATGGCTTTTTATTCCTATGTGATTCTACTGCTCACTCATATAGGGATTGGAGCCTTGGTGCACGGCGGGGATGGCCAACGGAGGACTCTCATACTGAGCAAGGGGGCCTGAGGGGAGCCAAAACAGTATCCCCTTCCTCTCCAAACCCAGGCTGCTCTCCTCTCCACTCCCTTCACTCCTGGCTTGCTCTGGCCTGCTCAGCCAGCTGGAACAGCAGAAAAGGGGCTGGGAGCCCTGTCACTGCTCTGACCTCATCACCCCATCCCTGGAGACCCCATTGCAGAGCTGGCACCAGAGCCTGGACTGTGTCCCCAGGGGAGTTGAAGGAATTGGGAGTGCTGAGCCTGAGAAAATGGAGCAGGCACAAGAAAATAAGCTCCAGCGTCCTATGTGGCTAAGGGTAGACACTGGATAAACGAGCTAAGAGGCAGGGCAGATTTCAGCTCAATCAAAGAAGATGCTACCAGTGGCTAAGAACTGTCCAGACAGAAGGGACATCCCCAGGACAGGTAGTAGGCAGCCACACAGCAAAGTGTTCAAGCAGATGTTGGAGAGACTGTGGCAAGCATGCTACAGGGAAGAATTACAACTGCATGGGTGACCAAGCCCTCACAGACATCAGGGGCTATTGTCCTTAGGCTTATCCTCCCTGGGGTCTCTGCTTTTCCACATTGAGGGTGACTGGAGCCAGGCTCAACACACACAGGTAACAGACAGAAGGGCCCAGACTCATGTTTACATAAACAAGTTCTGAGTATGTCTAGAAGAGAGGGATATAGAAAACGTGTCAGATCCTGGCACAATGGTGCATACTTCACCTGTTCTCTCTTCCTAGCAGTTTCCCTCTGAGTCTTTGCTCTAAAGGAAGATGCACTCAGAACCCAATATGTGATCCCATTTATTTTCGCAGCCTTTCTTGTGTTATTACACAGAATAGATGGGCTTCTGGGCTGAGCAGAGGGACTATTCAGGGGAGAAGAGTGGGGTCAGTGAACTGATGAAAGGGCTCATCCTAGTCTTCAGGTCTACTTGGCTGTCATGGCAGAGGGACAAGGGGCGGGGAATACCAGTGTGGCTGGAGGGGAATGGACATACAGCAAAGAAGGTCTAGGCAGGCGAGGAGGGTGTGAGGCCCATCCAAGCAGCCAAGGTGGAGGTGAAGAAAAGCCTAAAGCCCAGTGAGGTGCTGGGGACTGACTCTGGCCTACCCTGGGCTCCCAAAACATCACCTATGCCATCACTGTGGTCGCAGAAACAAGAAGTGGGCATCCATGACATTGGTGCCAGTCAGGCCTGTGCGGAGCAGATATGCCCCACCCTGGAAGCAGGAGAAGAAGTTATACGAGTCGTTGTGCGCTAGGAAGTTGTCCACATCCAGCCCCTCATCAGCGGCCTGGCTGGCCAGCTCGGGCATGACCCAGGCCCCAGCAGCCTCTGTAGGGCCATCCTGCCCATCAGTACCAGCACTCAAAAACAGCACGTCAATGGGCCCTGGGGGCCTTCGTCCCAGCTCTGCTCCAACGCGCAGGGCCAGCTCTTGGTTCCGGCCACCCTTGCCTGAGCCCCGCAGTTGTACTGTAGGCTCCCCTCCAGCCAGCAGGCAGACAGGGCTCCTAGCCCCTGCCACGGCCTCCAGAACTTCCTCCAGGTGCAAGTCTGAGAGCTGGAGCTCGGTCACCAGCTCCTGGAGTTCTGCCTCCTCTTCCACAGAAGCCCCAGCCCCAGATGGGGTCAGACGGGCTCCTGCCACTCGGGCCAGCAGTCCATAGAACTGTGCTATGCTTTTCACATCACCCTGCATGGCTGTGCTCAGCACTAAGGCCCGGTAGCCCAGCACTTCAGCCTGCCGCTGGGCCTCAGCCAGCGCCAGTGTGTTGGAGCCAATGATGACATTGAGGACATGACCACAGGTGTGGGGTCCACGGGGGTCAGAGTCAGCCTGAGCCAACACAGTCTTCACAGAACGTGGCAGGGCAGCACGAAGTCCATAGCGATTGAGGATGTGCAGGCAATCTTGCACGCTGTGGGTGCTGGCCACAGTTGGGCCACTGGCGATCACCTCCATAGGATCCCCCACCACATCTGACAGAATCAGACTTACCACCTGGGGAACAGTCACAGGGGCCTTAGCTCAGTTCTACCTCCTTCTCAGCCCTGAGTCCATAAGGACAAACTATCCCTTGCACCCACACATCCTCACACTGCCCAGTTTATTTCTTCACCCATTTCTAACCTCTCTCAGGTAGGTTCACAGCACACCTGGCCATTTGAACTTCTCCCCACCCTGTCTGGGATCCCTCCCACGGCTTTACCCACCATCTCTAGGGGCTCCCATACCCTGACCTGTCAATCTGCAGCTGTTCTGGGCTCTCACCTCCCTGGGCTGCCTCGGGGAGGAGTAACTTACCTGGGCAGGGTAGGCAGCCTGAGCCAGCCCCCCACCCTTGAGCTGGGACAGCGCCTTCCGGATGGTGTTCAGCTCCTGGATGGTGGCTCCGCGGGCTGCCAGTAGCTTTGTGAGCATCTGCTTCTCATCCAGTGTAACAGGTGGGATGGGGGCTGGCAGCAGGGCTGAGCCACCCCCTGCAGAAACAGTAAGGGCATCAGGGCTGAGAGGAGAGGTGAAAGGAATGGCAGAGCAGTAAAAGGATGACCCAATCCAGGGGACAAGGCAAGCAGACCAGCAACAAATGAGGTCAGGGATGTAACAGACCCACACTAAGGAAAAGCAGGCTCAGCGTGCCCCCATGTGGACATGCAGTGAATGTGTACAAACCGCTGCTCCCCTGGGCATGTGAGGGTGTCCCTGCCTAGGGATGCCCCAAGTCCAAGCAGGCATGAGGAGAACTATTCCTTAAGAGCTGCAGAGCAGGAGGCAGAGCACATAGAGATAACAGAAGGCAAAGAAGAAGGCTCTGCTGGGGTTGGAGACCTGGGTTCTAGGCCCAGGTGATGCTGGTGCAGGCAGCAGCAACAGCAGTGACATTCTCCAAGAGTTCTGCTGATGTGCCAGGCTCCACACTAGGTACTTCCCATGTACTCTCTCTCCACTACCCAACAAGGCCAGTTTGGCCTGTGGGGAGGACCCACACAACTGGCCCAGGACCACCCAGGAGTCATCCACCCCAGCGCCTCACTGCCTCTCTTGCTCCTAACTCTTCCCTGTGACCCTGGGGGTTCAGACCAACAACCTCTCCCAGATCTAATATCTGGAACCACCCCCACCCCAAATTGTCCTAAGTCAATCTGGTCCCCATACCTGAGATGAGCACCAGCAGCAGGTCATCAGCTGTGAGCCCCTCAGCCAGCTGCTGGATAGCCAGTGCAGCCCGCAGTGCGTCACGGTCCGGCAGGTTGTACTCTGCACCCTCGAACACCTGGACACGGCTATGGGGCTTCAGCAGCATCTCCCTGAAGCATGGGCCAACAGAGAAGTGGTCAAGAGAGACCTAGAGGCTTCTGACTCCTCTCCTCCCACCTCATTTCCAAGCCATACAGGTGAAAGAGCATCAACAAGGATGGATGCCCACTGACACCCATTCTGGACCCAGGCCAGATCCAGGAGAAAAGGGAACCTGGTTGAGGGAGGGAGGCCCCCGGATGATGGGGAGTAGTGCCCACAGTTTCTTACTGCTTGCCAGCATGCTCCAAGGCAGCACAGATTCCCTTGGGAATGCTGATCACACCCTGCACAAGATGCTGGCCCAGCAGCTCCTCAGCTGCAGCTGCCATGCCCAGCACAGCCTTGCCAAAGCCAACCAGGTAGAGGTTTTGTCGCAGTTGGAAGCTCCGGTCCCGCACCTTCAGATGTCCGCTGCTAGGGTCCAAGGCAAGGACCCGATGCAGCATGGGGCCCGGCAGCACAGCACTCACAGCACTCTCAAACAGTTTCCGTGCATGCTCTGCCAGGGCCATGCGACTGGCCAGCCGGACCACAGAGCCTCCCCAGGGTAGCGGGCACAAGGGGGGTCTGGCCAGGCGGGACACAACCTGTAGGGCTGCCGCCATGCCTTGCTGTTCTCAGCACTGCCTGGCACCCATGGCTGCCTAGGGAGAAGAAAGCACCAGTAAGGGCCACTGCAAGGCCAAAAACAGGAAACCCCCACCCCTACCTTACAATTACCCGTCTGAAGTTTCAGGGCTGGGAGACCCCACAGCTGCTGTTGAAGGCATGGGCCATTCGCTAGCCCAAGGAGACTTCCTAAGGCCAGCAGCTGCCTGGTCTTACTCCAGTCAGAGCCCAGCCCTGCCACCCAACCTTGTCTTCCTCTTCTGCAGACCACATGCCAGGCCTCTGGACACTTTGCACTGAGTCCAAAGTTTCTGTTAGCTGAGCCCTCTCCTACGTCACCCCCTCTGGCTGGGAGTTAATAATCCACAGAGGGAGCAATCCCTATCAGTAGGCTCCTCCCTACCCCTTTTCCACCTCCTGCACTTCTGAGCCCTCACCCAGAGGCAACGCCTCTTCCTGGCACTCCTTCCTTGCCTCTTTACCACCTCTTCCGCCAGGAGATTGTTGGTTGTCCCACCGACTAACCCTGAGTCCAGTGACTTCCAGCCTTCTCTATTTCATTACCTCAAGAAATGGGATGGAGAGCCTGGGAAAGCTGTGTCTGTGTGGAGAGGCTTCAGGCTCACCAGGGTACTACCAGAACAGGCCCAGAGCAAATCCTCAGGACATGCAGCCTTAAAAATCCCAAAGCTCTGGCCAGTCTAGCTAGAATTCAGGTTCAAACCATAAATGGCAGCCAAATCTGGTTCAGGGTGGAACCTTATGGAAGTTCCCAGGCACGACATGAAGCCATGTATTGGGGAGCTAAGACAGGAAAGGATGCTCTTCCACCCACATAACTAGCCAGACCCACTTCTGCCAAGAACCCCCGCGTTGGCTGCAAGATTATAAAACAAGTCCTGGGTCACATCTTCCATAGTGATGAGAGTCCAGCAGCTGGAGCAGGCAAGCCAGGATTTCACAGCTGGGCCCAAACAGTCATCTTCCCCATTAGACAACACAAAAGCTAGAAATGCCCTGGGGTGACAGTCAGGAGATGGTGAGGGGTTTCCAGACAACAAAGCCCCAAAGGCATATACTTTAGTAAAAGCCTATGGTAAATGCTGCAAGCTAATTTTATCAGCAAGCATGGATTGAGCAGGGGAAGGAAGCTGGGAATTGGGGTTCTAGCTTTACTATAGGTTTTCTGAATGGCTAGGAAAGCTCCATATCTCTTATTAGGTCTTATCTGCAAAATAAGTTAGGTTGAAACTAAAACTAATGCTCTTCCCCTGACACCCTAGAGCTTCTAACAGTGTTCACTGTAACACTGGAAACCTGGACCCCAAAGGCCAGTTTACCTCACACACAAATAGCCTGGCAACTTCTAGCCCTGTGCAATTTAGCCTGCATAGTTCTTAGCTTTCCCATCAGCAAAAGAAGACCAGCCCTACTGGATTTCTATTCCAAAAGGGAATACAGAGAGTCCTGGCACGGGGGACTCTTAAAATGGTGTCCAGCTTTTGCTAGAGGAACACCTAGCCTCACCCAATTGGAAAGGGGCTAAAGCATCTTAGCATCTAGCAATACTTGGTTTTGAGCATGTAGGCAAATTCTGTAATTTGTTCCCAAAGATCTAGAGGACCCCAGCCTTGCTACTGGATGCCAGAGCCTAGAGCAGGGAGGCATTCAAGGCTAGAGTTGCCAGACAGAATACAGGACGTCCAGTTAAATTTGAATTTCAAATGAACAACGAATCGTTGTAGGATAGGTATGAGATATACTTATACTGAAAAATTCCTCGATTTTTTTAAATTCAAATTTAACTGGACATCGTGTATTTATATTTGCTAAATTTAAGAACCCTACAAGACGTCCTTAAACTTCGGGCCCATACAGTGCGAGGGCCGGAAATCATAAGAAAGCCTCGACTTCGCCACCAAGTAGGATGGAGCCATTTCCGGCTTTCACCTGCCTGTCTCGGGCCCCAGAGGTGACGTCACCCTCCAGCTCGGGCTTCTGGCCTGCCAAGAAAATGGCTCCCGCGGGACGTCGGGTGGTGACAGGAGGTAAGAGACCTCTGCCATTCAGAGCCCCGTCACCCAACCCCAGGACTCACTTCCGGGGACCACGAGAACCCTCACTGCGCAGACTCACAGCCCAGCAGCTTCCCGCGCTGGAGGCCGGAAGTACTTGCGGGTAGCGGAATCCGGAAGTGAGGGGGAGGTGCCGGGTGCCAGCTAGGCTGTGCTCGGGAAGCTGTTGGAACTCTTGGGTCTCGGTCAGGGTAGTCGTGACTACGTGGGGTGCTGCCTAGAGGCCTAGAAGCCTCACTTTCTTCATCTCTACAATGGGACTAACAATCCCCGCCTGACCGGATTGGTGTGGTCCGTCCGTCCTTTATCCTATAGGATCCAATCAGAAGGTAAAGACATGCCGAGCCCTGTTAGATGCAAGGCACTGGGCTGAGCAAGCGGGTTGACGATCACTCCCTCTCTGGAACCAACCCCTTCCGGGGCTGGATTAAGTCGTGGCCCTACCCCTATTGGCCCTTCCTCACCGTGACAATCCCACAACTCGCTGGTTCCCCCTAAAGTGCCACCAAATACAGTTCTGGCTCAACAAGAGTTCTGTTCCGTGATCCTCAAATTACTACATGTTTCGTGACTGCGAATGTCCCTGGTCTCGCCATCTGTGCTCTCAGTCTACGCACTGAGCCGGGCTTGATGTCTTCCCATATTCAAAAGGCAAGTCCCGACCAGACTCCAAGGCACAGAAGAGTACTGTCTCTATTTAACTGACGTGTTATCGGGAAGATGGAATTTGGGGTTACGTCACACATGATACTGCAGATTTCTGAAACTCTTATTGAAATGTTTCTCTCCACCCTGCTCCATCTGGCAGCTGCAGCATTTTTCCGTTGTTCTCCAGACCATGTCTTGTCATGAACTACTCTCCCCCCTCACCCAGCCTCCTGCCCTTCCCAGCTCTCCCAGTTGCGTTTTTCTTTGCCTTTATAATAAAGGATATTTTATTTTCTACCAGTCTCTCCTCATTGCTTGCCCACCCATCAGCAGAACAAGGTGCCTTCAGAAGGACCTGGTCTCTTTAGAAATGGGGGAGATTATAAATACTTAAAAATTCATAGCTTTTTCTTACTTATAGTAAGCTGTCTTCATCCATTTATTCATTCCTCCCATCATTCAACAGACATTTCCTGAGTGCCTCTGTGTAGGTTAAATGCCAAATACTGGGATATTATTACTTGGGAAATTCACTCTGCTTTTGTGATTACTTTCCCCCATTGGGAGTGTAAATTTGAACACCTCTTTCATTTAGTGCCAGAAGCACTCATAAAACAAACACCATTTACTTTGCCAGTGCTATTCCATCAAAGTGTAAGTAGGAAACTAATTGTACCTATTTTTTTAAAGCCCCTACCCCTGCAGCTACTCACAAGATGGCTTTAACAACAGCAAGGGTTAAGATACCCGCTAGACTTGTGAGCTCCTGGAAAGTGGTGACATGGTTTAATTTGTATTTACATTTCTGTTCGTCTGCATAGGACCAGGCACAAATAGAAGTTGGCTTTTTTTTTTTTTAAATGAATGAATAGGGGAATAGTGAAGTGCTTGGCTGCAAAGTGCTGCAGACCCTGGGTAGGAACAATTCTACAAAATGAAGAGAAATGGTGCTGGGTAGAATCAGAAAGCTTCATGAAGGAGTGGAATTTAGGTCTGAGAAAACTATTAGACTTATCAGAATGCTTACACATATCTTGATAGTGGATATGAATAGTCTACAGTCTTTTATAAAAAGTGTAATTTAGCAGTAAGTGTCAATATCAGGCAATTTCACTCCAAAGAAATAATAAGGCACGTACACAAAGATAGAAATGAAGAGCTAATATTCAGCCCAGAAATTTGACGACTATAAAACAATCTAAATATCCATTGATAAGATAATTTATACAAATAAATTATAGTACTTCTAAACATATTAAAATAATGTCATCCCTAATATATTAAGACTGCATATAAATTATTTTAGTTTTTGAGATGCTATTTTATGACTCAAAGTTTATGTAGAATATAAGCTTTCCCCATTATAAAAGCAAGCAGATGGAAAGAAGGCAATGGAGGTGGGGTATGCTATTCATATAGCCTACAAAGGAGGGTTACTGAATGTGTCTGTTTAGATTATGTTTTCATTTAAATGGTCCATTTTAAAGCATAGGGAGAGGTTGTTCTTGGATGATGCTGAGCAGTCAGTGACCTGGGGAAGGTGGGAATAGTGGTACCCAACTCAACTAACAATGCTGAATCTCTGAAACTCACCATGGGTCAAATACTTGGCCTCTGAAACTCTCAAATCTGCCCTGTCCAAGCTCAAGGGGTGGACATCAGAAGTAGTGATGAATGCAAATTTGGGAGAATAGTACTTAATTTTGGACTTCCCAGCCTGGAACTTCCCTGTAAACAAATACTGCTTATTACGGAAGCAGATTGCGGGTGATAGCCATTTGAGGTTTTAGGTGCCTGGAGAGGTACAAGGTGTTAGTTCGCTTCATCACCATAGCAGAGCTGACATAGTTATATCCATCCTGATGTCCTTGAACACCAAACCAGGGAATTTCATTCAGTGTGGTGATCAACAGTGCTGTTCATCAAGTAAGTTCAGTTCACCCCCTTTCCAGGCGTGTAGTAGGGTAACCGAGAAATTGGGATTTGAGGGATGCTTTTGATTACTGAATTATTGTATAGATGCTTCTTTTACTTTCCAGTATATTAGAGTAGAAAGAGGGAAATACCTGAAATCTTTGAATTGTAATCCAGCTGCCTTGACCTTTAATAATGATTGTAAAGCCTTTATCTTGTGCCCTTGTGATTGTAAAAACCTTGTGACTAACCTTCACTTGTACCCATTTATCCAGTTTTTCGACTTTGGAGTGTGTGATCACTAAAGACAGCCCCTAATGTTTATGAAGGGTCCTGGGTCAGCCCAGAACTAACCCATCCCAAGTCCAAAATTATCTTGATAACCAAAACTAGATCTAACCAAAATGGGCCTACCTGACGTGTGTAGCAGTTAGACTTTAACCTACAAGTCACCTATACCTCATTATAATACTAAAAATCACATCCGTCATATTGACTGCCATTTTCTCACATATGTCTTGTGAATAAGCATGTAATCAATCTGCACATGCTCAATAATCAGATCACCTCTAGTTAAATCATCTGGGGCCATCAAGCTCATTATCCTAAAACCTGTCAATCTTTTAATACTATAGAACTATCAGGATTACTGCAGTTGGGAGAGACAGATTTTTGGGCTGACGGGCCATCTGATTTCCTGCTACGTGCCTAGCAATAAACTTTTTCACTCTTTGAAACCCTGGTGTCTCTGGAACTGGTCATTTGAGCGCACAGGCAAGAATCTACCGTGTGCTCTGGTAACAGCAGGATTGTACTTCTTGACCCTCTTGTGGTTGAGGGGGATGATGTGACTAGTCCTGACCAATGAGTTGTGAGTGGAAGTGGTGTGAGTCATTTCTGGGTATTTAATTGCCCATTTGAGACCATCCTGAGCATTTTTCCCCTTGAACCTGGCAATTATCAACATTCAAGTTGGTGGCATCTCCCTCAACCTGAGACCCTGAGTGACGTGATGATAACACCCACCCTTCCAACCTATTATGTGAATATAGCAAAAGTGGGAAATAAGCCTTTGATGTTTTAAGTCCCTAAAATATGCGAGTTTGTGTTATTGCACCATAACCTGGCCTATCCCGGTTGATAAACTCACTTTATCCTCTTGACACATAGTTTCAAAAATTCCTTCTATAGCTTAGAAGCTTGATCTACTTTTGTTGCTATGAGGTCATCCATGAAGTATTTGTTCTCATCGGCATTCATCTTTCCAGACGTATCAACAGGTCTTGGAATACACACAGCATTGATCCCAGCATACTGTTTAATGAAGTACAGAACAACGTGGCAGAGATAAAGAACACTTTGCTCTTTATCTACAAACTGTCAACTGAGAAATAACAAACTAAGCTGCAAGGCAACAAAGGCATTTATTTGGGAATTTTAGAATAGCAATTTGGGGGAGCACAGATTTAGGTAGCAACCAGGATCCTGTCCCTCTTGGAATTTCCAGGCAAGGGTGTTTAAAGAAAAAGTTTAAATTGTTTGTGGTTGGTGGCTATTTGGGGGTATTCCAGTAATCCATCAGGTTCGATAGTTAACTGAGTTACTTATTTTGTGGTTTGTTTTATAGATGGACCTCTTTGGGGCTTGAGGAACGTTGTTGCTTGAGGCTTTGAATACTTTGGCAGTGTATGTTATTTGGTTGGTATTTGCCTTAGAGTAATCTCCAGAATGAACTCTGACTCCATTTTCTTTTTAAACATTCTTTATTGTGAAATACAACATATATACAAAAAAGCAATAAATTTCAAAGTACATTGTAACAAGTAGTTATAGAACAGATTTCAGAGTTTGGTATGGGTTATGGTTCCATAGTTTTAGGTTTTTCCTTCTAGCTGCTCCCAGACACTAGAGACTAAAAGAAATATCAATATGATTCAGCAGTCATACTCACTGGTTAAATACTATCTTCTCTTTTATAACTCCTCCTTCTCCTTTGATCCTTCTCCCAATCTTTAGGGGTATTTGGGCTCTGCCCATTCTAACTTTTTCATGTTGAAAAGGGGTGTAGATAATATGGGATGGGGGATAGAATTAGTTGATGTTCTTGGAGAGGCTGGCCCCTCTGGGTTTCAGGACTTATCTGGCCTAGGAACCCATCTGGAGGTTGTAGGTTTCTGGAAAGTCAACTTAGTATGTGAAACATTTGTAAACTCTCAGATAGAGCCCTAAGTGTTCTTTAGGGTTAACAGGAATGATGTTGGTTGGGGTTTAGCAAACTGTGGTAATTAGCAGTATCTAGGTGAAGGTTGAGTAAGAGTAGCCTCCAGAATAGCCTCTGGACTCTATTTGAACTCTCTTAGCTATTGATACTTATTGTGTTACATTTCTTTTCCTCCTTTGGGTCAGGAAGGCATTGTCAATCCCATGGTACCAGGGCCAGGCTCATCCCTGGGAGTCACGTCCCACATTGTCAGGGAGACCTCCACTCCTGGATGTCTAACTCCATTTTAAATCTCTTAGCCATAATAACTCTATTTTTTTTTTTTTTTTTTTTTTTTTTACTTTTTACAAAACCAAGGAGAGTCCGGTGCACTGATTAATGCCACAAAGCAAGAGAATGAAGAGCAAAGCAGCCTCCACAAAGAGAAATACTTTGCATTAGTGTTGGTTTCTTAGGCTGGGTGGATTTTTATTCCATCAGTTTGTGTAGTTTCTGGTTCCGCTCACCCCTTTAGTCATTTTACTTGTGACTTGGCAGAGATAAATGAAGCAAGAATTCAAATCCAAAAGAAAATGTAAGATTGATTTGGAACCAAAAATAAAAATGATGACGATGGATGTGGCCAGTCTCTTCTACAATAAGGTGAACTCAGCATGGTTACTTCATGCTGAAGTGAATGATTGTAGTGCATTCATTAGAGAACATGTGAAATATTCTGCCACCTTAAAATCCACAGAGCAAATGAAGCAGTGATATTTTTTATTTATGAGATAAATCAGAAGATGTCAGTCAACTCCAAAATGGAGGTAGGTGACCTCTTAGAGAGGTGCCATTGTGGCCTCCTTCCACTTGACCTTGATATCCTGGACCTTAGAGGCCCAGTATCCATCATCTGCTCTACCTCCTCTTCCTTAGCATTTAGCGCCTTAATACCTCACAAAGGAGTTTGCACCAGCTTGTCCTGCTCCCTTGGGGGGCTTCCAGAGTCAGCTCTGGAAATTCCAGGGAGCCCCTCCTCCCATCTACCTTTGGCTCTGCAGTAGCAGATACTTCTCCAGGGTAGGATGACATGGGTGGTGCAGGGTTGCTTTGTGGAAAGGAGAGGGGCAGGTGGTGCTGGGGAGTAGGTATTAAGGGCTATAAAACACCATAAAGCTATTCTTCTTGGAAGGAAGAGTTGGAAAGAGTACAAACAACTAGCCAGGAAGCAATTCAGCTCTGATTAGTTGAGTAACTGATGAGGACAGGGCACTAAAGCAGTGTATACGGAATTGAAGGGGAGGGTTCTTAAGCCTTTCAGTAAACTGTAGTTCTGTAGTTTTCTACAGATAAGGGTCCTAGGGCTCTAGGCAGTTTCTTCTACCTCTGGGCAGTCAAGGCTTATCTGGAAAAACCTCATCCCTTCTTTCTAGAACAAGAAGGCATTGTTTACTAATAATGGCCTTTGTTATATGGGAATGGTTATCTCCCCTTTGCCCTGGAACAGCTGAAGCTTTCCAGTTCAGGGGCTGGGTATAAATCCAGACTTTGGCACTTATTGGCTGTGTGACCTTGGGCAAGTTACTTAACCTCTTAGAACCTCCCAGCCTTTAAAATAGGGTTGTTAAGAGCATTAAATAAAGTGCCCCACATATTGTGGATCAAGTTTGTGGCTCTACTACTCCTGGTTGGGGCCAGCTTCATGGGCAAGTAACCTGTGTAGTCAGAAGGGCCCCACACTCGGTTTAATATTTTGCGGTTACTGTCTAGGAATCCTAAATTTGTTAATAATTTTTAAAATATTTTTATTTTGCACATACCCAGCAAATTATGTAGCCTATCCTACAACTGGGGAAAGATACCCACCTTTCATTCAGGCCTCCTGATCCTAGAATCTCAGGATCTCTCCATGTGATTCCAGTAAGTGCCATAGATTCTGGGAATTGGAGGCAGCCCTATAGCTCTGAGCCAGTACTGAGCCTATGATGAGAAAGACTGAGTTCCTCTGCTCTGACAGGCATCTGGACCTTTAAGTAAGAGGCCCAGAAACTCAGGTCTCAGCTTACTTAGTAGTATCCCTAGGAGACCACCTTGAGTCTTCCATGGGCCAATCACTTGGGACAACTGAGGCAATACAACATTTAATTCAGGAGTGGAAAGAGTTACATAAATTGATATGAAATAATTGGTTTCTTTGCAAAAAATTATCAAACATTGTAATGTTCCTGGACTGGATCTAATAATGGAGGGGAAAATGTCCAAAAGGAGATTATTGGGACAACTGAAAAAAATGGAATACTTAATATGAATTGAATATTAAAGTTCGTGAACTTGATGCTGTACTCAATATAGTTACTTAACTGAATATCTTTGTTCATAGGAAATAAGCATGGGAATATTAAAGTGGTAAAGGAGCATGATATATGCAACCTGCTGCCGAATTTCAGCTTCCAGTTTCTTGGCCATGCCAAGAGAAAATAATTCAAGGGCACAACACAGATAGAGCAAGAAGGCAGAAAACGTATTGAGTACACATGCAGAAAGCTCATGTGGGCACTCTCACAAGATAAAGGGAAAAGACAACAGGTAATGTGGGGCCATTTGTAGATTAGCTTTACTTATTCCTCCTACCCCTTCCTAATTCAGGGCTTTTTCTTCTACCCTCCCTTCTCTCCAGGGTGGTGCCTGGTGGTAGTGTATTTGGTGGGTCTGTTACTGGACAAAAGCGGTGGATTTTTTGCCCAATCTGCTCAATGATCAATTCCTGAGACACCAAGGTTTCAAAGAGAGAATGCGTTTAGTAATAGGCAGGTAGTAGGAGAGCATATGGTCTATTAGCCCAAAATCTGTCTCCCAGAACTGCAGTAATTCTCATAGTTTTAGTAGAGAAAAGGATGGGCAGAGTTTAGGATAATGAGCACAGTGTCCCCAGATGATGTAATTACAGGTGATCTAATTATTGAGTATGTGCAGATTGATTACATGCTTAGAAGAATGTATATAAGAAAATGGTGGCCTTAATATGATGAAGGGTGTGATTTTTATAATGAGGTACAGGTGACTTGTAGGTTAACGTCTAAGCTACTGCACATGTCAGGTGGGCCCACTTTGGTTAGACCCAGTCTCGGTCATCAAGATAACTTCGGACTTGGGTGGGTTAGTTCTGGGCTGACCCAAGACCCTTCATTAATAAACAGTTGGGGCTGTCTTTAGTGATTGCAAGACTCTAAAGTTAAAAAACTGGATAAATGTGTACAAATGAAGGTTAGTCGCAAGGTTTTTACAATCACAGGGACAGAAGATAAAGGCTATAAAATCATTATCAGGTATCAAGGCAGCTGGATTATAATTTAGAGATTTCAGGTATTTCCCTACGTCTGTTCCAATATACCACAAGGCAAAAAAGGAATATTTATATAACGATTCAGTAATCGAAATCATCCCTTCAATCCTAATTTCTCAGTTACAAATCGGTGGGCTCTAGCCCTCTCCATAGATGGCAGGTTGGGGTCCTTTGGCTTCAGATGGGTCAGCTGCTGCTGTGTCTCCCATAAGTGGTAGCCCCAGGCAGACTGTCTGTGCAGGACATAGGCCCTCCTGACCTTGATTAAGGGCTCCTTCATGTTTTTTTTTCTCTCCCCTCTCTTACTGTTTTAGCCTGCCTCACAACCTACTCTCAAACATTTAGAAAATAGATAGACACATAGATAGAATAGTATAACAAATGTGGCAAAATGTTAAAAGTTGGTAAATCTGGGCAACTGGGTGGGGGATATATTAGAATTTTCCGTTATTTTTGCAACTTCCCTGTGTGTTATTTAAAAGTAAATTTTTTTTTAAATCTTTTAAAATGCTTTAAAACATATATTAATTTGATCATGGGGTTGAGGGGTGTGGGGATCCAGGGCCTGGGATTCCCCTTAATATTAAGAGGTACGTAGCAGCCTACATGACTGGTATAGATATTAAAGGCCATCAAACCTCCTGGCGGTGGGGAGAGGGGGGGAGAATGTACAGATGGTATCATAAACAAAGCATTTAAACTCCCCTCCTTTGATCACTGTTGATAACAAACCTCCAGACCCCTGTGTCACTAGGCCTTGCTGAAACTCTATTCTCATACCCTTGTCCTAAACTCTTAGAAGCCCTTGCACTCCCCTCGCCCACTTTGCGGAGTGCTAACCTTCAATTTTCCATGGCCAGCTGCCACCATGGAAGATCTTCTCCTGCCCGTAAATCCTAACAAACTCATGCCTAATTCCATGTCAGAAGTGTCCTTTAATCTTTGGGCTGCCCTGATCCAAGCCCTCCAAGAGCTGGGTTGGAACTGGGAGCAAGAAGCCAACAGAAAATATGTTTAAGTTAATTAAGCCATTGCTGGGTTGACTTTAACGCCAAAGAAGAAGTTTGTAATTTCCATTTGATGTAAAATATTATCTCCATTCATGGCCATCACAGTACATTTATTTCCTCTTGGTGGAGAGTGAAATGAAGCATTCATTTAGCAAATCGAGCAATTTTTCAGGTAAGGAGTATTTATGTGTAAGCTATGTGTGACAACTGAAACATGCTATACAAAATTACTGTGGGCTGCAACTGTATTCCAACATACCCCTTTCCTTTTTGGCAATTTAATTTCAAGTGGATGCTCCTAAAGAAGCTTTCCTAATGAAGATGGTCACCTGAGAGACCTGACTGGTAGGTCTGAGGGCTTTTATAAGAGGTTAATCAAGCTCCAGGGGTACCCCACGGGGCATTCCAAGTCAGAAATCTATCTCCAAGAATTGGTATTCATAAGGAACTCTCTGTTCTGGAGAGAAGATAAATTTCTTAGGACTGGCTCCAATTAAACTCGGTAATATGAAAAGCAGAAATGTAATAAATGGGCCAATAATATATCTGGAATCCTAAATTCACTTATTCAATTAACAATATATATTGAACCAGACCCTGGCTGGGCTCTAAATAAAATGGGAAGCAAAATTACTTTACAACCACATGCTGGAATACTATATAGCCATATATAGTGTAACTCTATATTTACTGTCCTGGAAGATGTTCCTATGAAAGAGTAGATTATAACTAATATCATATTAAGAACCCATTAAGAATAGATTTCAGGAGAAAAAGTTCTACATCAAAATGTTACAGTGGCCATCTCTAGATGTTTTTATTATTATTATTACTTACTTGCATTTTTAAGTTTTTCTTCAATTCATATGCATTTACTTGCATGAAAACAGTAAATGAATGAAACAATGCTTTAAAAAAAAAAGGAAAAGTAAAAATTAAGTCTGATACTCTTTGAGACATTCTGATTTACTTCTGGCTGCAGCTTCCCCCTCTGAACATCCTCCACTGGAGCCAGCTTTTCTGGGTCACTTTTTAAAGTCCAGCCTTTCAGGCAGCAATGTTGGTGGACTGGAAGTCTGGAACAGCTGGGCTATAGTAGGCAGGGAGCTGGGCTACGAATATGAAATAGTATCTGAATTAGTCTCCAGGCTGTGACCCATAGCAGAACACTCATAAAATATGAAAAAATGACTTTTTGCATTCCAAAAATAATGCAGGATGCCAAATCTTAGGAGACAGCTTTGGTCTTAACAGTGAAATCTGGAAAAGGTACAGTGAATACAAACTTGAAAGATATGCTGCAAAGATTTATTTTGGCTGAGAACATTGAGTAGGTTTCGGCTGTTTTTGTGGCTATATTCTTTGTAGGTTAACATGAGCCAAAATATGGCATCTTACTGAGTATATTACTTACCAACAGTTCCTGGACGTGGCACCAAATCTGTCTTATTGCTATCTAAGGATTCAAAGAAGGCTCTATATCAGCCTTTCTAGCCTGTAGATAAAGATGCAGGATTTTGCAGTGAAGTGAGTGAGCGAGTGCTCTGGGGCACCGAGAGCTTTTCTCCCATTGCTTTGCAGTTTGGAAAGTTGCCATCCATTCAGGTTTCCTTCAAACAGGCTTTTTCCTGACCCCAGAGCAAATTGTAACCAGAAGCTCTCTGCTCTTTGTCAGGAGGCAATTGCAGCCCAGACCTAGGCAGGATCTTACCCTCTCCCCTCAAAAAAAGATTTCTCCTAAGTAAAAATCCTGGCTCCTCTTTTACCCAGGAGATGAGACCCTAGTTCTTTCCAGAAAGGGCCCAACTGTCTCAGGCTTTCTGTTGTTTTTACTGTTGTCCGGGTTACATCTGGGTCTCTGGATATCAAATCTTCCTGATGTCAGCGACTAAAAGGACTCAACAGTCTTCCTTCTTTGTTTCTCTTCCTGTTTAATCACTGCAAGTTTACTAAAGCAAAATAAATAGGATCCACTACCATTGTCCAATTAACTATTTGTGAAGCAACAAGAGTTAGAGATCCTAGAATCTGTAATCGAGAAATTAGGATTTAAGGGATGATTTTTTTCAGTTTTTTAAAATTAATTTTTAAATTAAAAAAATACAAAAAAACACATTCTTAATTTATGATCATTCCGTTCTACATATATAATCAGTGATTCACAATATCAGCACATAGTTGCATATTCATCATCATGATCATTTCTTAGAACATTTACATCAATTCAGAAAAAGAAATAAAAAGACAACAGAAAAAATTCATACATACCATACCCCTTACCACTCCCTTTCATTGATCACAAACATTTCAATCTAAATTTATTTTAACATTTGTTCCCTCTATTATTTATTTTTATTCCATATGTTTTACTCATCTGTTGATAAGGTAGATAAAAGGAGCATCAGACACAAGGTTTTCACATCACAGTCACATTGTGAAAGCTATATCATTATACAATCATCTTCAAGAAACATGGCTACTGGAACACAGCTCTACATTTTCAGGCACTTCCCTCCAGCCTCTCCATTACATCTCGACTAACAAGGTGTTATCTATTTAATGCGTAAGAATAACCTCCAGGATAAAGTTGGGGAAGTTGAATTTTCCTTAAGGGATGATTTTGATTATTGAGTCATTATATAGATATTCCTTTTTGCTTTCTGGAATATTGGAGTAGAGAGGAATGCTTGAAATCCCTATACTATAATTCGGCTGCCCTGATACCTGAAATGATTGCAAAGGCCCTTATTTTGTGCCTTTGTGACTGTAAGAGCTGTTATCCCCTTATCTGCTCATTTTCTTGTAAGGAAAAAGCCCTAAGACTAATGAAAAATTTGAAGTCAGCCATTAACTACTTTCAGCGTCTGACATCTGTAAATAGTATCAGTTAGACTCTGCTATTGAAAGATAACTTGTCTCCCTTCCCTTTGGCTTACACCTTTAGTAGTGACATGATAGTTCAGCCTTCCTTCCTTTCAGCTGTTTTTTTTGAAATTGTAATGACCTCAGCTCCCCTTACTAAAATTCTTAAAAATTTTGAACCCCCTAAAATTGGGGAGACAGATTTCGGGCCGCTAGACCATCTGTTCTCCTACTACACACCTAGTTATAAACTCTCTCTCTTGAAACCTGGTGTGTCAAGAATTGATTATTGAGTGCGTAAGGCAACAGAATCCACAGCCTTTATCCAGTAACAAACTTGTAGTGATTGCACAGAGTTTAATCCCTTGAAGAAAATTAAAGCCAGAAAGCATGGTTCCTATTTTGTGATCCTTTACTAGAGATCAACTTTCCTTCCTTTTACAGCAAAAAATACCTTTTACAATATTGCCCTTAAAACAATCCCATTGACTACAAAGCTGGTAATGGAACTGTTGTATATCTTTAATATGGTGGTGGTTGGGAGACTTTTTGTGGGTGTCGAAATTCATAAAACTATCCAGTGTAAAGGAGAAATTTTTACTGAATCTAAATTACACTTCAATAAAAAACACCAAAACAATCCGATTTAGTAACGCAGGTAAATGAGTAAGATACACTACTATAGCAGGACAAAAATGGTTACTTCTATGTTTACGTGTATATATGCATAAGGCGAGCAAGGAGTCAGGAGAATTTAAAACTGCATTTTGTTGATTCAGGAGATAATTGTTCCTTTAAAATTTTTATTTGTAACTGACGCTATGCATTTTAGAATGTACGTTTTAAAGCTTAAATATAGGAGCTTTTACATTTATAAAACTGTATGGAGCTACACTTAAGATTAGTTCATTTCTTCTTGTTAAACTGTACTTGAAATTTATTACTTTTCTGTATATATGTTATATTTCACAATAAAAATGTAAAAAAAAAGATTAGCTCACTTCAACTCTTTTCATTATAACTCAATAAAAAGTTTTTTTAAAAAGCTTTGAAAAAGTTCTAGGTGGTGGTCAGAGAGTATAATCAAATGAAAAAAATCATCCACTTAAAATGTGGGCAGTTCACCTTACCTTATATCTCAATTAATAAAAAAGAAATTGAAATTCTTCGCTGGCGGCGGCGTCTTGGGCGAGCAGTCAGGCCCGCCCGCTATCTGCTCATCTGAAAACACCCCCAAAACTGATCTCCAGGGCAGCACCTGACACTAGCAGTGCTCAGCTTCCTCGTGGTCGGCGGTCAAGATGCCAGCAGGGGGCCCCCGAGTTTCTCGGGATATCTCAAAGCCCGGCACAAAATCCCTCGGCTGTCCCTTTGGTCCAGCAACTCACCGGGACACAGCAGCCACAGGCCGCCCAGTAGCTCCACTCCCAGGAGGCCACCCTGACGTCATCGCCCCGCCTCCCGGCCTTTCCCGCCCCACCCTCTTTCCCGGCGTGCACCACGGCAGAGGCTCCTCGCCTTCGGCTTCTGCCTGTCGTCCCAAGATGGTGGACACAATGAGCAGGACTCGCGCCGGTTGGCCCTAAGGCGACCGGGAGAAGAAACCGTCTGCACGTCCCCGCAGTCCGGGCAGGAGAGTACTGCACGAGTAGAAAGAGAAGGCGGCTTGACTGTCGCCTGTCCTCTCGTTCGTCGCAGGCGCGGCGCCCGCTCCGCCCAGGTTGGCCCCTCGGCAGCCCGCCCGCCAGCTCGCCGCTGGGCCCCGCCCCAGCCCTGCGCCGCCGCCTCCAGCAGCCGCCGCCATGAAACTGACCGACAGCGTGCTGCGGAGCTTCCGCGTCGCCAAGGTGTTCCGCGAGAACTCGGACAAGATTAACTGCTTCGACTTCAGCCCTAACGGCGAGACGGTCATTTCGAGCAGCGACGACGACTCCATCGTGCTCTATGACTGCCAGGAGGGCAAGTGAGTGCGGCGCTGGCCCTGGGCCCAGGTTTGAGTCCCTCCAGTGGCCCGGCTCTCGCCCTGCGGCCTTCCCTCCTCCTCGACTTCGGCTCTTGGCCTATTTTGCACTCGCTGCTTACAGGGGCGCCTGCAACGTGCAGCCGTCCGGGAGACCTTTCCTTTTCCTTCGTCTTTATTATTATTGTTGTTGTCAGTGTTATTTTGTCTGTTTTCGGTCTCCTTTTAGAGCACTTCTGCATCTTTTACCGAACCCCACCTTGACCTTGACCTTTAAAACGCCCCATCCCGCCCCCAGCAGGTAGAGTTTTCCGCTACCCTGGTACTGTCGATGGTGCCCATTGGCTCTGGCCCAGACACTGAACCTCAAAGAACTACTCCAGCTTTATTCTAGAGCATCACCTCTCTCTGCCCTCTTCTCGGTGACCTCGATCCAGCCCCGGTAGTCCACCCATTCTCTGCCTCTCAGCTTCCATCGGCCTTTCTACCATAAGGCCGCGTGGGTGCAGTTTCTTAGCTGTCAGGATTTCATTTTGTAGTGCCTCTTTGGGCCCCGGTCCTTCCCTTCCACTTCCAAGCCATTCTGTTACTCCCTCGGACCCGGTGTCCACGCTTATACTGAACTTTTTAACATCTGAAACTTTTTCTTCCTTTCCTGTTATTTCTTTTTGCCATAACACCAGCGAACTTGGCCGTCCCATCCCAATCTGAATGTGAGCCTCCCGTTAGAACAAAGAAAGCATCGTATAACAGTTTCGTGTTTCCTCTCCCACTTTTTTTCGATTACACTTCGTGGTCCACATAGAATGATCAAAATTACTAGTCTGATCTTGCAACTTTTATGCTGCCCCAGATCCTCGGGCGACCCACCACACCTGCATCTCTTGCAAAATCTTAATAAGCACAGCACTTTGCATTCTTCCCTGGGGCACCTTTTCAGCCTGGCTTCATTCCTGTATCCTTGGCTTTCTCCAGATCTTACTGACTTGTGAGCTCCTTTGGAGCCTTAAGCTAAATTTTTGAGTTTCCCTCAGCCATCTTCCCCAAGCAGACTTACTTTTAAGTCGGTGGTTACTGGTTTTGTCAGACCTTGTTTTGTTATCTGGATCCAGATATTTCTTGAATCTTTGGATTTTTCTCTTTTCCAGGTGTTCCTTTTGCCTCTTTCTTTTTTAAACAGATATCCCTAAACTTTTCTTTTGGAACTTGTTTCTTCATTTCTCAATTTGATTATTTAAAGTAGTGCGGTTTTGGTCTACCTAATTTTTTTCCCACTGGTCCTTGTGAGAAAGTATTTTGTAATTGGTTCTGGATCTGCCTGCAGTGTATGGAAGAGTGCCTGCGGTGGTGATCCTGAGGGAGAGGGAATTGTTACCTGGACCATACTAAGTTATTTGAGTCAGTGTTACTCATTTAGTAGATGGATTTCTGTGCAGGCCTGACCATTAGAAGTCAGCTTGAAAGAGGGAGTTTCAAGCTGGGGTTGGGGTTGGGATTCTAGAGTCTGGAACTAGAAGTAATTTGAAGCTGGCTTGCCTGAAATGTTAATTGCTTGTACACAGATTAGAACCTCTCCCTGGTACCTGAGGATGGAGGTGTATTCTGATTCAAAGGTAATGAAGGCTGTAGTAGAATTTAGTTGGTCTCCGAATGTGGTAAAATTTCGAATTGTTGGGAGGGATGACAATGGCATGAAGTTCTGTCTTGTTAAAAGTAAAATGCCAACTTTATGACAATGCAATATATTCCCTCCTAGCATTTTTACATAATTACAAACTTAAAGAAAAGTTACAACATTGATCAGAGACCTCCCATTTGATCTACCAGTTGGTTACATTTGTTCCATTTGCTTTATCACTCTATGTAAATATTTGTTTGTATGCATATTTTTTCCTGGGCTATTAGAGAGTAAATTGAAGTTATCAGGCCCTTTTATCCTTAAACACTTCACCATGGATGGCCTCAGCACCAGGACCTTGTCTTACAGAGCTGGAGCACAGTTACCTAAATTAAGAAATGTAGTGTTGATACAGTACTATAGGCATGCTTTTGAAAATTTTCTCCCATCAAGCAATTGTGGCCTTGTTTCATTATACTCTGTGGCATCAGAAACCTGGTAGTTAGGAAACTTGGGTTCTAGTTTGGCCTTATGACCAGCCATGTAATGTTGGTGAAGTCAATATCAGACAACCATTGCTTCCAAGGTCTCTTTAGTCTCTAGGAATTCATGATCCTAAGAGGTAATGTGAAGAAAATTTTTGCCACTAGTGTAGGTTAAATCAACATTGGATGAAAAGTAATGTTTCTTGGGAAGGCATAGTATCTTTATTAGGTAGTACTAGTGTTAGAATTTGGGAGTTTGAAAATGGCTAAAATCAGATTCTTTGTGCTTAATATTTTCCAGTTTAATGTTCATTTAATCTTTGTTTACAGTGGAGTTCATCCATTGAGTAATTTTTCCAACTTCAAAGAATATAAAGGATATTGTTTGTGGTAGGTAGTACAAATTATTTAAAGAGAAGGCTTTTATATTATTGCCTTATACCTGATTACCAGAATCATAGTTTGAGGTTAGGAGTTTACCCTTAAAAATTGTGAAAAAATGTGCATGGGCTTTGTAAAGGCCCCCTGAAATGGCTGCATTTAGGATCTTACTTTCAAATTAGGAAACGGGTTATATTAGGGAATTAACAGAATTCTGTTATTAGGAACAAATCTCAGATTAGCATTATTGATAAATTTGTGACAAATAGGCCACATCTAAATGGAAATGAAAACTTATGCCACACCCTTTAGGCTCTGTCCTCATTATTGTAGACAGGCTGAAATACTCTGGGGTAGGCTTCTCTTTCCTCTGACTCAAAGTCAGCTTTGAGTTGCACACACATACACACAGACACACACACACACACACACACACACCTCACTCACCTACAGCAGAACCCCAGATGGTAGACTCAGCGGTAGGCTTTGAGCTCATCTGCTTTTTTTTTTTTTTGAGTGCATGGTCTGGGAATAGAACCTGGTTCTTCCACATAGAAGGGGGGCATTCTAACCGCTAAGCTACTGTGCACCCCTGAGCTCATCTTTTTTTAGGGATGATGTAAGAATATGGAAAATCTGGCATATTTGGAATCAAGATTCTTTAGAAATAGATTTTATGTCGGGAAGCTTTGGCCTCATTAATATTAACAAAAACTGAAAGTGCAAAGAATTATTTACAAAATTGTTCAGTATTAACAAAAACTGAAAGTGCAGCCTGACTTCTTAAGGCTGCCTCAGTCCTCTGATTGTTTAGCTTCTAAATTCCAAGAGGATTTTACCTTGAAAAGGTGAACTTTTTCATAAATTGGAATTCTTGGTAAACATTGGTATGGGATTTATGAAATCCTTCTAGGACCTAAATGAAGAACATTATGTTAAATTCTTTCTTGTTTTCTGGCTTGGTAAATTATAGAGAGTCCTATTACTGAAATCTAGCTTTACAAAGTCGTTTGAGTGTGGGGTGGGGTTGCCTAACTTAAGCAGTGTGTGTGAAAGTTTTTGGTTAAAGATTTTGCTAAGATTAGTTTCATCCTGATCTTCAAGGTTCTATAGAGGAAGACACTAGAAGTGCTTCAAATAGATTGATAACCCCTAAGCTTGGTATTGTGCCCTTTTACTTTTAAGTAAAAAGAAAAGAACCCTTGATTAGTTTGCTAGGAAAGGTTAGGCTTACCTGCTAAAAGGCTTGGCAGGTGCTTTGGACCTGTAGGATAGGGAGGATGCATATGTTCTGCAAAAGTAGTTAGATTAGGAAAGGGGAAGCAGTTTTGCATCTGGTTTCAGTTTTGCTAAATCAGTGCCTTTTTTGAGGAAAGTGCATCTTTCCAAGTGAATAGCTTAAGAAAAAGTTCTTGTCTCTTTGATTTGACATATCTCTGCATATGTCTTTGTTATAAATTATGACTTATGTTGTTTGGGGTATCTTTCTTCCCAAATAGTTATATTTGTCTTGTTCTCAAAGCTTACTTTTGAACATTGCAGTAAAAAGTGAATTGAGCCACCCAGATTTACTGCTGTTTCGTAACCTCAGCATTAGGTGTTCAAAGGCAAAAACCTTCTTAGACAGCTGTTGCACTTGATTGATTCAGTGTGTTTTCCCCCTTTGGAAGAAATTCTGTTTCTTTCCAGTGTTCCAGCTTTCTTAAAATCCTTACCCTTGCCATATCATTCAAGTGCTTCTCTTTATATGGAGGTTCCATATTTTGGTGACGAGGATTTTGATGGTTTTCTTTTTCTGTCCATTTCCTCTTCAGACCAAAGAGAACCCTGTACAGTAAGAAATATGGCGTGGACCTCATCAGATACACACATGCAGCAAACACAGTGGTTTACAGCTCTAACAAAATAGACGGTAAGCAAGCCTTATTTTTAGGAAGTTAAGGTCGTGGTTTCCTTTGTTAAATAGTTAATGGAATTTTTGTGAGTACTTCTGCTTTGATTATGGTTACTTTAGGTTAAATATTTTCCTATGATGTTGGAAATGCTAATTACATTGTTAAGACTGGAGGCATGCTAGAACCAAGCCACCATCACTGGCACTTTTGAAGGACCTGGAAGTGAGTGTGAAAGGCCCCCTTACAGTGGGGAGTGGGAAAAAGAAACAACAAATTGCATTTATGGTTTGTACCTCTTGAAACTTGGAAGAATACATTTAGAACAAATAAGAGGAAAGAATACTTGATTGTAGCAGGTGGCAAACAACAGTACCTTCACATTGATAATATATTGATTTGAGAAAAGTTCTCACAAATGCTTGAGCTACGGTGGTTTAAGGGGACTTAGAGATTTTGATGTATGCCCAACCTTTTATGGTCTGTACCATAAAAGATAGTATATTGATTTAGTCATATTTGGTTACAGGGACAGTTTTTGGTCTGAGTTTTAACCCTTTTTTATACTGTTAAATAAAGCTCATATCGTAGAAGAGTAAAGAGTCATTTTTAGAAATTAAACTGAAGAATTCTTTCTGTCATAAAATGTCTCTATTTTTACCTACATTTCCACTGGTATGTCACTTTCAGATAACAGATTTTCTTGACAATTGAGTTGTAACACTTATTTGCATGTTAGGACTCTGTAGGTGAATGGTTTGGTTTTTTGTTTTTTAACTTATCTTGCTGGTTCATTGACTTTCACTTTTTCCTTATGTTATTAGGCTACTATTTTGGCTGTGCCTATCTCATAACAGATAGGCAGTCTTTTTTTTTTTTTTTAAATGAGACCTTTCTGCCTGTAGTTGATTTTTAGTATGTATATCATTTCTACTTTTCATGCCTCTATTTCAGAAGTGGTTTTCTAAGTAACCAGTACAGTTAATGCTTTTGGACAAAGAATATAAAGCATTAAGATCCTGACTGAACATGTCTATGTGATCATTCCAATGTTGGGCTGTCTTTCGATTAAATGAGGATTTTCAAAATGTAGTGTAAGATAAGGCAAATGTGTAGTACTTGGAGATTTGCTGCCAGCCCTCTGCTCTGAGGATATTGCCTTTCCTGTATCAAGTGCCTCCTGAAGAGTTCCTCCAATGCTCCATTTCCTTTTGCCTGATTCCAGGCTGAGGTAGTAGTTTGTACAGTTTGAGGGTCTATGATACCACCCGGTACAGGAGATAACTGTACAGGCCACTGCCTTGCCAGGAACAGTGCACCAGCTACTGAGTGGGGCAGAAAGGATGGCTACGTCCTGCTCATCTCTGGGAAATCAGGTAATGGGGAGAGAGTCCTTTTCTTTTTAGGGCAGGTGAGTAATTCCTAGCAATAAAAGAACCAGGAGTACTTGATAGTTGACATTTGAGAAATATGAAGATTTTTGAAGGAAAATACTATAGGGCTCAGTATTGAGTGTGTCCTTTTGCCTCTCCCAGGTTAAATGCTCTTTTATCAGGAAACACTCCTGTGAACCCCTTGGTGCTTTCAGCCTCTTTATTCCTGTGTTCTGTTTGCCTCAAGAATGTGCTTTCTGTGCTTTCCCTTCTGCATTTGGTACCATTTCCTATTACCTCTTTCTGAACAATTGTTCCTTATACCTAGTCTTTTTAGGGCAAAAATACCTTCCTACTTTCTATTCTATTCTTTATGGCACTTCTTTCCCCTCCCACCAACATTTTTAATTTTTCCTTTCAAGAATTATTTGTTTTTTTGTTTTTTTTTTGCATGGGTCTCTGGTATGGCAGGCAAAAATTCTGCCACTGAGCCACCATTGCACCACCCCAGTTAGAATCATTTGGTTTTTAAGGGTGTTTGTCTTGTATTTTCCCCAAGAACATATCTCTGTGATTATTCCTTTCTGGAATGGATTATTCCATTCTGAGATATCAGCATCTCACTACTATGACTTATTATATTTTGCATATTTGATTTTTAAATGTCTTAAGATCTTTTTAACCCCAATCTCTTTGCTGCTTCTTTTGTCTACCTGTTCTGTTTGTTGTGTTTTGTTTTTTTTTTTTAACTCAGAAGTATTCTTATCTGATGCCCATGGGACCACTGGTTAGTTGATTAATTGGAACAGAAGTAGTAGGACATTGCATCTCTCTCCATTTTGTTTGGTTTCAGTGTAAATTATTTATCCAGTCAAACATTCTGATGAGGTCAGGGTTGGGTTGACAGAATGTTGGAGAACCCTGGACTAAAATTTGTTGCCTGACCTTCAGTTTTCATGTTTGCTCACCTCCTTGAGTGTTTCCTCAGCAGCCAAAAAGTTTCTTTTAAGTTTTGCTATTCTCTGGGCACTAGACCCATGTCTAAAACAATCTGAGTTTGTGTATGTGTGTGTGTGTGTTTGGTTTACTGTTTTCTTGTGTGGTGTTTTTTCTGTTTGTTTGTTTTTTTTTTGCCAGGGTATATTTACAGGGCTTGCAGGGCTTGTTGCATTGTAAATATGCAAGCTATGATTGCCTTACAGAAACCAAAGATTGATAGTAAAACAATGATTTTAAACATTGCTGTCTGTTATTAACAACTCCACTTTTGAGCTATATGGAATCTATGTGACTTTTTTTTCCTCCAGCTGCAGAGAGGAATCATTTGCCATTGTTCAGTCACACCTGGCTTGGGTTGTGGAAAACTGGATTCTTTGACCTTGTCTTTCAAGAGGAAAATGCAAAACAGATTCCTTTTAGAATAGTAAAATATTATCATGCCTTATATGTCTTCTTACAGATACTATTCGTTACCTGTCTTTGCATGACAACAAGTACATCAGATACTTTCCTGGACATAGCAAAAGGTAAGACCAAGTGTTAGAGAAGCAATTAGTTCTTCTATTCCTGAAGTTACCCAGAGAATGAAAGAGTGCAGATATTTTATTAGTAAACTGATGCTAATGTCTCACTACTATTTGTCGTTGCCAGTCTTCTCTTGTTAACCTATGTAGTAAAAATTACATTCAGTATTTAGGAACCCCAGTTCTCAGATGCCCCTTCCAGTATAGGTGGCCCCCATTTCACCAGGCCCCTGCCCTACATAAAAAAGTCCCACTTAAAGACATTAATGAGGATGCAAAAGAAAAAAAAATTGTCCTTTGTTACTTTTAAAAGTTAAGAAGCTTGTTTTCCTATTCCACACACAGGTTGCTTCTCTCTATCCCACAACCATTTCCACAATTTTTTTTCCTATTTTTCAATATTTGGTTGAATTTTTAAACACATATTTTCCCTCGGATGGTATTTTCATCACTTAGGATGTTGTCTCCTGCATTCACTTACTGTAATGAGCAGTGACCCAATATAGCTCAGAATGGTATGGAAGCCTGACAGGCAAAGAATAGAGATCTTCATCTTGTAGGCCACCATACTTGTTAGGCAGGGTGTTTCTACACTGCTGAAGGCATGAGGTAGCATCTCTTGGTTACTGGCTAGGACCAGACAAAAGATGACTTGTGATATGTTTCCTGGTTTGTAGTCAAATGTTCACTTATGTCCTGTTTGTAATTAGGAGTTAACTGCAGTTGTTTGAAATCTCCAGTTTTTTCAATTATCCAAACTCTTGACCTCCTGATTCTTAGCAGATGACTTTGTTTTTTTTTTTTTTTTTTGAAAAAATCAAGGGCCATCCAGAATGGATCGTTTTAATCTTCTATCCCTTCGACCCGCATTCCTGTCTTGCTTGGTGCCTTCCTCAAGAAAGAAGTACTTTCTTCCTTGACAAAATCCACCTCCTTTCTGTTTGTTTCCATCTCTTTGACTGGTCTTCTCCCTGCTCCTATAAACTTACTTGGTCTTGCTTATTTTAAATCTGTTTCTTCACCCTGTCACCCATTCCTTCTCACCGTCAAATTGAACAAATAATCTACAGACCTCTGTCTTTCCTCCCCATATTCATTCACTGTTGACATCACTTCCGTTCCACTCTTAGAATCATTTATGTAGCATTTTTTCCAATTCCTTTCCCTGCCTCCAGTTAAACCCTCTGCCCTGGGTATATTCTTGTACTCAATTTCTCTGTAAAACTTCTTTTCCTTTGGCAGCTGACTTTTCCCAGCTTGGTTCTGTTCTTGCTGTTTTGGGCCCCTCTTTTTCCTTTGTCTTCTTTTGACTCTAAAATCAGCAAAGGTTCTGCCTTGGCTTTTCTTTCCTTTTATTTTTTCAAATAGCTCTAATCTCAGTTTTCATTTACCTTTATGTAATTGGTTTCCCAAGTCAGTTTTTTTAAACCTGTGTCTGTCCTGAATTCCAGATTTATCTTCTACCCATAGGTTTTATACGCATCTACCCAGATGTCTCTTCCATGCTCCTCCCTGATAGGTCTAACATTCCGCCCATCGGTCACTGTTACACTCCTGAGCCAGCTTCTCTGTCTTCTAATGTCTCTTTATCTTCATCCCTTTTAGTTCCCCTGACCCAGAGTCTCTGTTCACTGGTCACTCTTTTCTCTGTGCCCTCACATCCAGTGAGTTGCCAAACTCATGTTCTAGATACAGCCTCACATGATGTCACTTTCTTCCTTACTCACCCCTTTGGTTCTTCTTTTGTATCTCATGGCATGTCAGGTGTATTATTGTCAGATCCTAATTGATTTCCCCATCCTTTACCATCATCCTGCTTTAGCAGCACCCTGTATCCTAACCCTGACTACATCCTCTCTGAAATTCTTAGTATTTCTCCATAGCTGCCTTCTCCTTCCCCTTGGAGTCAGGTTCGCCCATTCTGGTTCTGACCTATTTTTTCCAGGATTATCTCCTACCACTCCAGTTGATGTGAACTCTGGGGTCCTTCCTGAATGTGGGTCTCATGCCTTCCTGTCGGGCATGCCTCAGAAAGGTGTCTCCTATTGAAACCCTCTCCACTGCAAATATTGCTTCTTCCAGAAAACCTTCTATTACCTTCACTTGGAGTTATCTTGATTTAGAGTTGAGATCTTGCTCTCTTGTGGATTCCCTGCACTTTTCATGATAGAGCCTTATTTATACCAAGGTAGAGCTTCTCTGAGCTAAATGCCATGGCTTAAAAGTACTTGTCCTGGGCCCACAGTGGCTCAGCAGGCGGAGTTCTCGCCTGCCATACTGGAGACCCAGGTTCTATTCCTGGTACCTGCCCATGCAAAAAAAAAGTACATATCCATAAGTATTCCACTGTCTCTGTTTTATTACCTCCTCAGCATCCCGGGAAATTTTGGTTTTTAACATTATCTTTTAAAATTTCAAGTTGAGCAACTAGTGTAAAAATTAGCTGGGTTATGTTGGAAGAAGTGTTTTTAAGTGTCTGACTCTTGATAGAATAACCATAAAAGGGGTCCTGTTTCAGTAGTATTGTTGCTGTTAGCACAGGCCTGTGGTTTTCTAAGTGTGGTGCCTGAACCAGCAGTATCACAGTCACTTGGAAGCTTGTTAGAATCTCAGATTCTTAGACCCCACCACAGACTTACTGGATTAAAAGCTGTGGGAGTGGGTCCTGGCAATCTTTTTTTTTTTTTTTGTATGCTGCATGGCAGGGTCACATTTCATTCTTTTTCTATGTGAGTATCCCATTATTGCAGTACCATTTGTTTAGTTTTTTGTTTGTTCATTTGTTTTTTATTGGTTTCTTTGTTTGGGAAGTGCATGGGCCAGGAATCGAACCCAGGTCTCTGGCATGGCAGGAGAATTCTACCACTGAACTACCCTCACATCCCTGCAGGCTGCTCATATTTGAGATCATTGGTATAGTCCACAAACCTCTAGTTGAAGAGTAATACTTTTTTTTTAATTGAGATATAATTCACATCCATAAAATTCACTCTGTTAATACTATTCAGTTTTTAATATATTCGCAATGTTGTACAGTCATCACCACTATGTAATTCAAAAAAATGTTCATAACCCCAGAAAGAAACCTGTACTTACTTGCTGTCACTCCCCATTCTCCCCTTCCCCCCAGCTTTGGGAACACTAATATTCTGTTTCTAGATTTGCCTATTCTAAACGTTTCACATGAACCAGATAATATGTGGCTTTTTCTATCTGGCTTCTTTCATTTATCATATTTTCAAGATTCATCCATATTGTAGCATGAATCCATATTTCATTCCCTTTTTTTGCGAATGGTATTCTGTTGTATGGATAGATTCACAACTTTGTTTATCCATTCATTAGTTGATGGGCATAGGTTTTTTACTTTTGAACTATTAGAAATTTACGAACATTTTAGTACACATTTTTGTTTGGGCATATGTTTCAACACTCTTGGGTATAAAACTAGGAGTGGACTTCCTGGTGCATATGGTGACTTTAACTTTTTGAGAACTTGCAAGCTGTTTTCCAAAACGCTGCACTGTTTCACATTCCCACCAGCAATATGTAAGTGGTATAATTTGTTTACTTTGTCTTTTTGATTATAACTATCCTAGTGGATGTGAAGTGGCATCTCATTGTGGTTTGGATTTGGAATCATAAGTTTTTATTTTGTGACTTTAAGTTGTTTTTTCATTATATTAGTTGTCATTTGATTATTCCAGATAGATTGTATAAGTGTGTTTCAGTGTGTATCTTAAAATGGCAGTTTTAAGAGAACAGGTATATATATAGATAAGCAGACGAGTTTGGAGTTCACATTCATTTTTGCTAATATTTTGCTTCATCTCCTATTTATCTTGATGCATTGCAGGGTGGTGGCCTTGTCCATGTCACCTGTGGATGACACATTCATTTCTGGGTCTCTTGATAAGACCATTCGACTATGGGATCTCCGGTCTCCTAACTGCCAGGTAATGGTACCTCACAGATAACACTTTTTGAGTATTTTCTGTGGCGGACACTATCATCAACTCCCTCTCAGGGAAAGAGGAAAGCAGTGGTTCCTTTTTGGAATCCTGCAGTCTTTTGAAACTTTGGAGGCAGCCTGTTTTCCTCATATGTAATCAATAAGCAAATATATTTACCCTCACTAGTGCAGTTTACATTATGCTGTTTAGCTCAATTCTTTGTTTAAATAAGGACAGTTCTTTTAATCGTCTTTATTTTTAAAAGGTACCCAATTAAATTATTTACCATTAAAAACAAGTAAATTTGTACAGTTAACTATAAACTCAGTTGAAACAAAATTTCAGTTTGGATTAAATATACCTTGTGAATTACAATGATGTTTCACTTAAATGTAAAACTGACACATTCATACAGCATTGTTTTTTGTAATCCTGACCACTTACCCAAGAAAATACACCTTTTTGAGTAACATATATGTAAACATTGATGTCTTGTATTAAACAATTTTTAATACCAGTTTCTATAGTCATTAATGTAAAAAATTAATAAATGTGAACAACAAAGTTTAAAACCTGGTTCAGGCCCCCTTATGGGGCAGTACCCGTCCCTGCTGGACCTTCACAGCTCACCCTCAGCAGTAGATACGTCAGGGGGACCCAATCACTTGAATGCATTAATTTACCTATTTATCAAAATACGAGAAATTATAAATGGTTTTACAGATCCGCCTATAATCACCAGTTTCAAATGAAGTCTGGTATAACATAAACTCCATAAAATGTGTACTAATGCAAAGAAATAAGCAAACTTAAATAAAAAATATCTCCAAAAACAATTGAAACGAAGGACTTATCTTTTTAGAAAACATAAAGTTTAAAAGAGGCATACACAATACAGAATGAGCCTCTGACAGCTGCAAATGTCCCTTTTGGTTTATGCACATTAAAATTGTAATTACTGTAGAATGCTCGCCTTCCATGCAGGAGACCCAGGTTCAACTTCCGGGACCATGCAACCCCCCAAAAAATGTTATTACTGTAAGAATGTCACAATGATTATAGTGATGAACAATATCCAAGCTGGTTAATTTTTTGATATTTGATTTTTTTATCAATGGTTCAAAAACCACAACTTGACCAAGGCAAGTGCTTCAGGAATCATTTGACTTTCAAGATGGAGATGACTATGAGAGTTCTCTATTCATAACTGCTTAATACTAGAAAACTCCAAGAAATGTCAAATGGCAGCATTTGACAAAGATTCTGATAGTTCAGTATAGAAGTTCTATCCAGGAAACCAATACTTTAGAAAAGAAAGCTGTGCTACCAAATCAGGGTCCAGCAGTCACCATTGATAGTATTTAGCTCAGTACTTTAAAAAGAATTTTCCTGGTGCCTTTGAACTATAGCTTGTAGCCTGAAATAATTTGTTTTTATTTGAACTCAATGTCTGTAATAATGTATAGTTTGGTTTGATCTGAAATCAGTTGTACAGGATAGGAACCCTGTCTTTAAAAGGTCTTATTACATTAGCTTTATGTCTGCTTTTACTCTTTTATAGATAGACTGGTATCTGTTATTATTCCTTTTTTAGTTTTCATTGGGAAAATAAATTTTTGGTGGTAGGGTACTAAATTCATTAATTTTTGTCTTATTTCTTTTCTCTTAGGGCCTCATGCATCTACAAGGCAAGCCAGTTTGTTCTTTTGATCCAGAAGGGTTAATTTTTGCTGCAGGAGTCAATTCTGAAATGGTCAAACTTTATGATCTTCGTTCTTTTGATAAGGTAAATCTTTGAATTTGGGGGCGGTCCTGACATTATGATTGGACACTTAAGAGCCTTTTCTACAGTAGAGAAGGTGGATGGTGGATATTGGCAGGGGCAGAGCAGTAGTTTATCCTCTGCTTTCCTACTCTAAAAGGAATCTAAAAGAATAGAATGGGAGCTGGCTCTGGCAGAAGGAATTATTAATGTGCCTTGGACTTGGAGCTTCTATTTTTACTTTTCACAGGGGCCATTTGCCACCTTTAAGATGCAGTATGATCGGACTTGTGAGTGGACCGGACTAAAGTTCAGCAATGATGGCAAGCTCATCCTCATCTCCACAAATGGCAGCTTCATCCGCCTCATTGATGCCTTCAAGGGAGTGGTGATGCATACATTTGGGGTAAGTTGACAGCCTTTGAGCTTCAGCCTTTCTCCTGTACTGAGAATTGTGTTAAGACTGTTGGTGGAGGCCACCAGTAATGATCTTTGACTCAGTAATTAAGGCATGGGCCTGCATTTTCTTCTTCCACATGAACTTATTTCCCTTGAATTCTGAGGTGATGAAACATTCAGTTCTCATCCAGCGACCCAGGTTTGATGTTTAGATAAAATAATTCCTGACCATAACTATTTTAGCCCCCTCCTTATATGGGGTTGGAGGGTCGGGGTGGATTGAAAAAGGCAATGGCTGCGTTTGAACTTTGGTGTTAACGACACAAGGAGAGATTGTTTCTTTGAAAGAAAGACAGTGCATGTGCTGGATCTGTGTATTTAGGTAGTTATTTGTTAATGGTCCTGTAACAAGAAAACTGTTCTACTTTATTTTAGGGTTATGCCAACAGCAAAGCTGTCACACTGGAGGCCTCATTTACTCCAGACTCACAATTTATCATGATTGGTGAGGTTCCTTTATCCCCCTTGGGCTTGGTATTTCTCTGATACTATGCATTTGTTTATTTAAATTATTTTTGTTAATATTAACTATTAAGTTACTATTTGTTAAATTATCTATTTGATGTTCTCAAACTTCTGTGTAGCACATTATACCAAAGCATAGTGTCTTTAAATTGTCCTGACTTCAGGATTCTGTACTGGGAACTGGCATTAATGCTCTTCCTGAACTAATTAGAGTTAAAACTATAAGCACTGCCTTCTTAGTAATACTAACTTCCTGGTATAACCCTGCATTCAGTTATCTTGGTGGCTCATGTTCATTGGGTAAATGGTATTCAGCCCCTTTTTTAAGATGAGAAAACTGAAACTAGAGGAGACTTTCCCAAGAGCAAATAGCTGGGAACAGTTATTTGGGGCTTGCCAGGAAGTTCCCTTTCTTTACTGCTTCTCCCTCTTAATTTCTTCTGAGTGCTAGGTCCTGAAGCTCAGCCTCTCTCCAGACCTCAATCCATGTCTCTTTCCCAGTTGACTTTGTGTTAGGCCTTGAGCAGTTCTATTTTCCTTCTCTTTAGGTTCAGAGGATGGCAAGATCCATGTTTGGAATGGTGAGAGTGGCATAAAAGTAGCAGTGTTGGATGGCAAACACACAGGTCCAATCACCTGTTTGCAGTTCAACCCAAAGTTCATGACCTTTGCCAGTGCATGTTCCAACATGGTATGTGAACAAGAAGACGCTTCCACCTGGGGGTGATTTGTAGTTGGAGTGGTGGGTGCCTTAATGAGCACAACAAGCTGTGCTCCACATAGGTACATTTCAGGCACCCAAATCCATGTTTCTCACCTCCTGTTACCTGATCTATGGTTGGGCTGTTCTTTCACTTTTACTCTTCTTCCCATGATATGCTCCCACTGCTGAGCTCCCAGGATATAGGTGAGTTTTTATTCTCATCTCCTGATGTTAGGCCCAGACAACCTGGGGTCACACGTGACAGCTCTTTTGCTCATTACAATAGTCTGAACTAGCCTTTTATGGCTGCAGCCTCTCACTTTTCATTCCATTCAGTATACATTGAATTCCAAAAAAATTTTTAGACATGATCATAACTCATCCAGGGCCCTGGATGTCTGTCTCTTCCTACACAATACCAGCAGAACACTAGAGTTTCAGCCTCTTGTTTACTCTAGAATATCCTAAACCTACCTGGGAATTTGGGGATGAGGTGTTTTTCTACTGTCCTACCCAAGCAGAATATCCTCTATTTTTTTCTAAGCAAGAAAACAATGTCAGTTTCAAGAAACCTGAGACAACTATCCCATTGAATACAATTCCTCTCATTTTGTGGGTCAGGAAACTGCTACCACTCAGGAAGGGGAGGGCCTGTCTGAGGTCACCTGGTAGATTACCAGTGAGGCCAGGTTATTCAGGTCACCACCTCCTAGGGAGCATTCCTTTTTTTCCTTACCACTGGGACTACTGTGGTGAAAGGGAGATAGTGAGTGTTGGAGGGAAACAGAACCAACTTATCTTCTATGTAAAGGGAGGAATGTTCTGTCTCTGTAGAGTGCCAGAGTTGTTTGGTTAGGAGGGTTGGCTGCCAGCCATAACTCCTCTACTTTTGGGGTTGAGCACCTTGATGCTTGAAGGTGTGACGACCCTTCAGCAGTGAGGAGAGACCTGCAGCTTTTTTTTTTTTTTCCATCATATAGCGACGTGCAGCTTTTTAAATTTGATTTGTGTTCTTCCAGGCCTTCTGGCTTCCTACCATTGATGACTGACCCCAGTGCTGCTCAGCTGTGTCTGTACACTGCGGGTGGCCAGCTGGACAAACTCAGAGGGGCTGAGATAACAGTGGGATTGGATCATTTGACTGAGCTAGAGAGCATCCTTTCACATGGCCTTCCCAAGGATAATGTTGTACATCTGCTCAAAAGAAAAAAATTCCTTTGCCGTGCTTCTTCAAAAGGACTCTTGGTGCGGCAGACTCATCTGGGACTCAGATTTTTCACTGTTTCTGCACTGTGTTTTTCCAGAGGAGTGACCAGGCTTGTGATTAGAGTATAGTGGGGCCTTCAAAACGCCTTCAATTCTGAATGTATGTGCTGCTGAGGAGCTGGTGAAGTTAATTCTGCACATCCCTTCTCCCCCACCCCGATAAATGCATGGGAATTGCAGTTCCGGTTTTGAGATGCTAGAGCAGCTCAGTGCCCCTTGCACTCACCCTGCATGTTACTGGGTCTCCCTGTGTCACTGGCATTATTCCACAACCATCATGTTTCTTAGGTGCCAAACATTAACAGAAATAAGTCTATATATCTTGTAGTTAGAGAAAGTAACAGATACAGAAGGACCTTGTTTAGTCATGGGAGGTGGGGTGGGCGTCCTTGGTATGCCTCGTGACCCTGAGCATTGGGTGGAAGAAGGCCCAAGAGCCTAAAGGAATCCAGGTGAGTTCCCAGGGCAGGGAGGTGTAGAAGCAGCTTAGTGCAGTCCTCTGTTATCAAGAAAAGCCCCCGGTCCTCCTGGATGCCTGTCAAGCTTTTGGTTGTATACAAAAGCGAGATGGGAGCCTATTTTTGTACATTAGCTATATCACGCTTTCCTGTGGGCCAGTATTGTGGAGTGAGTCTGAGTTGTTTACACTGATGCCTTCCCTGCCCACCACAAATTGTGTACATAGTCTCCAGATAATACCATGTTTTTCCCCAGCTCCCAACAAAGAGCTGGATATAGGCCTGTGTTATATGTTATATTTAGCCTTTTATATATGATCTTTGATTTATGTTTGTATTTTAGCACAGTGTGCACCTCCATTTAAATGCGTTATGTGTGTATATATACATGTGTATATATATATATATATACATACATATATATATACACACATATATATAGTTTAAGGATGTAATGAAACCTGGTTTCCTTATAATCATCTGCAGTTTCTCAAGTTCAAGCCAAAGGAGTCCAGCAGCCTGGGAGAAAGACTGCATACTTGCTAATACAGTGTTTGCCACAAGTGTTAGTGGGTCTTTACCATTTCCTTTTTCTCTTTGGGATACTGAATGAAGCAAAGCTTCAAGTGTTTGTTGTTTCCATGGCAGCTTAATAAGGGTCTTGGGATAACTCCCTTGTGTTGCTCAAGCTGCACTTTGAGGTCCTCTCTGCAGTGTTAGCCCCTTTTCTGCCTGGTAGTGTTCTGTCTGCGCTTGTATGTGCATGACGGTCACTCTTGCATGCCTTTTGTTTCTGGCTTGTGGCATTTGGGGGCAGGATACTAGAACCCAGGGCATTTTCAGTTTGAGGCTTCTTTGCCAATTACAGGTTATCCCTTTTATGTGGTATGTCTGCTGGCTTCTTTCCTTGCCTTCTCTTGGGAGAGGGAGGGGCTCTAGCCAGGCCTGAGTTGAGGTGAACTGAGACTGGTTCATGGCCTTTTCTTCCCCTGCATGGCCTTCTTAGAGCAGGGTGTGTGGCATGTTATTTCACTCAGTTACCAAACATTTAAGCAGGCAGCACACATACTTGCCACAGATCTCAAAGCTGATGTTCAACAAGGTTATGACTTCAAAAGTACGTAGCTGCTTGGGGTAAAGCAAGCCTTCACTACTTCTGTTCAGCTGCAGGAATAGAATGTGAATTGCTAGCAATACTGACTTGTTACTCAGACTTAAAGAGCAAAGGGTATACGTCTTTCCCAAATGTAATGGAGTTTGTACTGCTGAGGTGTCTGCCACCTACTGTGTAGTGCTGCTTTCCCAAAACACAGGGACTTACTGAAACCAAGCCATCTGTTCTGTTACTGCCCAACCCTGGCCTATTGAGATGCGGGGAGGTAAAAAAATCCCTGGTAGGAGTAATTTTAAGAGACTTAGAACTGGATTAACAAGAAAGACTGCATAATTAACATCTGTAAACTGCACAGCCACTAAGCATCACTCACCTAGCAGTAGCAGGAAAATGTTTTGTATTTGAAATAACCTGTATGTCCAGAGCTGAGGTACCATGTCCTTCAAAAACATGCCACTGCATGGCCCGTTTTGTGGGCCCTGCCTGTGGCTACAGAGCTGGCTCCTGAATTGCGGAGGAAAGGGGAAAGATGGGGCTGGAAGCAGCCAGAGATGTGGTATGGATAATAAAGGAGGCTATGGGCTAAGGGCTGGGGCCTGGGAGAATGGTCTGAGTGGGGGCCAGGCGTGGTCAAGCTCTCTTCAGAGGGCAGGGGCCCACTTGCCACCCTCTTTAAAAAGAGGCCAGGCCAAAGCCAACTATTTGTATGTGATGGCAGCATTACACTGCTCACCCACCAGCCAGTGGTTTTTTGTTTTTTAACTTTTCCCTATTGCAATCATAATTATTGTTTATTAAGGAAAATTTAGGAATTTTTAAAAAGAATCATTTTGCCACCCAAATGCTACCATTGTTGATCTTTTAGTGTTAAATGTTCCTGTAGACGTTTCTGTGCATAGGTTTTTGGTGTGTTTACATAGCTGATATTCTGTATATACAATTTTATGTCTCTTTTTGTACTTAACATATAAACATTTTTTCCATGGTATCAGTCTTAAACAGAATTTTATGGCTACAGCCTCTTCCATTGGGTTTCTATAGCAGTTTGCCCACTCCCCAGAGTTGGAGGGTGGGATGGGTTGTCTCCAGACACACAGGGACTCTGGGATCTGAGGCCTGGGGACTCTCGGAGCACTGTAGCCTGGGTCTCCCCAACCCCATGCCCTTAATAGGGCCAGAAGTGACTGGGAAGGGCCCAGCCCTTGAGCCAACCTTGATCTTCAAAGACTTCATCTGACACACACCTCAGGCTACCTTACACCCCCCCAGTTGTCTTTCTCTACCTCCATCTTTATTCAACTTGGCAGCCTTCAGCTGAAATAAGGTTCAGCCTGCTAGGCCCTGGCTTCTAAAGAGCAAGAATAGTAGGTCTTCTTTCAGGCTCCTGCACCAGTTCTGGTAGAAGGCTTGGTCCACTGCTTGGCAACTCAGTGCCTAGCTGGTGAGTTGGTAGTTCCTGGAGCCTGCTGCAGTAGTTGCTTCCTGTCTCTTGTCTTGCCCTTTCTGAACCAGAGTTAAAAAAAAACTTGCCACTTAACCCATGGTCACTGGAGGTTGGCCAAGGACTTAGAAGGGTGGGTGGGAATGTGTCCTGACACTCAAGATGGAAAAGTACCCCCCACCACCGCCCCCTCACATGTGGGAGGAGCTTTGTAGTGTTTGGTTCTGCTGGAAGACAGGAACAAGGTCAGCCTGACTCCCCCTCAAAGCAGCCACTCCTGCCTCTAGAGTTGCAAAAACAGGCAGCAGACTGGGTCTGAAGCAAGCCAGTAAGGCTGTGGGGGTGAGCTGGCCCCGTAGTTGATGTGGGGTAAAGAAGCAGGCACAGGATGTGGCCCACGCTTTGCTGGGAGAGCAGAGGGAGGGGCAAGTTGTGCTGAGGAAAGAGGAAGTAAAATTCTTGCAGGCTGGTAGGCAACATTCCTGCATTTGACTGGTGGAGTCCTGGAGAGTATTTGAGATCTGCCTTCACATAACTGTAGCTCCTACTAGGAGCTTCCCAGGCCAACCATAGCTTGTCAAGACAAGGTCAGGCCCAGAATTCATGGGCTATGCAATATGGGTATGTGAAAAATGGGTAAACTCCACACAAATGAATTGGCTCATTGGGCACAAAGGCCTCTTGCCTTTTTTTTTTTTTTTAATAAAAAATTTGTTCCACATTTGGCCCTCTCACACAGTATTGTTGGTGTGATGCCTGGGGGATATTCTAAACTACTGGTCCAAACTGAATCAGCTGGATTTTACTAAGCTCTTTGCACTGGTGGGCAAAGCCTTCCATACTCTTCCAACTCTGCCTGGTATAAATGCTGCCCTTGAAATGGGTGTGAGTTGGGGTGGGGAGGCAAGAGTGCTAGGCAGTGTCTGGGAACAAGGCAGACAGGGCCTGCTCTTGGCCTCAGTGGAGGGATGCCCAGAATGCACCCAGCCCTGGAGTGGTTCTGAAATGTGGTGTCTTGTCCAAATCCTCAATGGCCACTGTGCCTTTGGCCCTGGGCGTGTAAGGGAATCACGAACACAGAGATGTCGTCGTAGGACATCTGCCCTTCTCCTGTGTGGCCGCTCTCCATACCCTGTGTACTGTGTATCAGCATTTTGGCCAGCTCCAAGAACCTGTGGGGACCAGAAAGCAGATGTACTCTGGGCATGGCAACGGGTTAAGGCCAGCCCTCAAAGAAAACCATTCCATAGGGCTGGACACTTGGGGACCCAAGTGATGCAGACCAGTTGTGAGGTGGGGCAAGCAACAAGTACGGGAGAGCTACTCGCTGAACCACAAGAATCTGGACCCAAGAACTTCTGGTGGGAAACAAAGAGTAGCCACAGTTGCCTTCAGGAAGCTAGAGACAGCCCTGGTCCTGGCCACCTATTCTGTGCCAGGCTCACTGTAAAGCTGTCTTCTCAGCCATAACTTTTTTTTTGCCTCCGGCACCAACCCAGGCCCAGGTATATCCCCAGCAGTTAAAGTACCTGTGTGGGTCCTCTCGATTCCTAAGGAGAAAGCTCTGTACCAGTCGTGCCACCTGTTCATTTGACAGGACATCCCAGAGTCCATCAGTCGCCATGACAACCACATCCTCCTCTTGTAGCTCCAGTTGGTCCATCTCCAGCACGGTTACCTGCAGGTAAGGCCCAACTACAAAGCCCTCAGCTCCCCTTCCTGGCTCTCAGCAGCCTTATCATTTGCCTTTCTGGGCAAAGGGAAGCTATGGTGGGCCACATGGCCCCCTCACCTGTGGGACAGTGAGCAAGAAGGGCTTGAGCTGAATGTTCGTGTCCAGGACTCTGAGCTGATGGTCTCCCAGGCCCCGGGAGACAGCCAATGTTCCCAGCAACCGAGCCTGGGGGCAGTGTAATGTAGGTGATGGCAAAGAGCCCTCAGGAAACACAAGTACTAGGTTCTGCACTGCAGGGCACATGGGGAGAGGTGGACCCAAACCCTTGGGAGCCCTGGGTTGAAGGAGAAACATGCCAATCTCAGAGCAGAGCCCAGGACATAAGCAAGAGACAAAGGAGCTTCCTTTGTGGCGGGGGTCAGGCACTGACCTGCCTCCCCTGTCCGTGGATCAGTGGGTACTTGAGATCTGACTTCTCCACGCACTTGTAGCTCCTACCAGGAGCAGATCCAACATCAGTCAAGCCCCTACTTCCCACCTCGTTTCCCCCCAACACAAGACCCAACTACCACGCCCTCATAGTGCCTCCACTGCCCAGATGGAAGATAACTGCTCTAGGCCACACAGCTGGGCCTGGGTCACAGTGCTCTCCCTTCCCATCCAGTTGCCAACCTTAGTCCACTCACCAGCCACTCATGTGGTGATCCCTAAACAAAACTTTCTGTCCCAAGTCATCCCCTTTGAGCCGCCGAGGAAACTCCAGTCGGGTGAACTCACCAGCTAAAAGCTCGGGGTAGACAAAGGCCTGGGTGGGAAGCCATATTCGGGTCAGGTTCCCTCCTGTGGCTTCCTCTGGGCCTGGTCCCAGGAGTAAGGACTCCACGGCCTCCCTCTGCCAAGGACACCTACCAACTGCTGGATCCGCTGCCGCTCGGTCTCTGGAGTGAACTCAAAACTCAGAGGCCGTACCTCATCTCGTCGTACCAAGATGGCCCTGGGTGTAGGGGCGGGGGTGGTGGTGGGGTGGTCTGTGGGACCTCCGTCCTGTAGGCCCCTCCTCCAACTATCAGGAGCTGGCTTTGCCCAAGACAATCCTTTGCTCAAAGCCCTCCGTGGCTACCTAGGGCCTGCACGGTAGAAGCCCAGCCCTTTGGGGGAGCTCTCTGCTCTCCCTGGGCAGCCTAGCATCCACTGTCTACCACCACACTCCACATCCAACAGGTACACACACCCAAAACTCACCCATTTACCTCCCCTGACATCCAGCCCCACTTCACTGTGTCTGTTACTTCTGGTGACCACCTGCCTGCCCCACCCTTGCCCACCCTCCAGGGCTCACTCACCTGCTATCCCCTGCATTGGCCACATATAGCTTTCCCTGCAGGGACACAGCCACCAGGGCAGTGCAGCCGCCCGCTTGGCCTGAGGCCTCCAGCTCTCGCCCAATCACCTCATCCTGGGGCAAACCAAAGCCACCTCAGCTGCTGCCTGTACTGCCACCATATGATTCTGCCCCCCAATCCCCACCAAGTTCACTTCCCCACCCACAGGTCTGACAGTCCCAGTCCCAGCCCAAGGTCCACCATAACCCCAGGCATCCCTGTGGTAGGGCCTCTAGACGTGTGCCTGGGGAGGAAGGGAGGAATCCCTGCTCAAAACAGTGAGGGAAACCAGCCCCTGCACCAAAGACCAACAAGGTGTTGGGAGCCCCAGTAAGGGACCAACCTGGAACGAGATGATGCAGGTAAAACACCAAGCACATAATGGGTGCTGGATAAATGGGAGAGGTGGTTATGATGATAACGATGGCCATTAGGAATGATGAACAAACCAACCCAATCTTGCCCCCCCAATTCAAAGATCCAGAGTGACCACCATTACAATGCAGATTACCCACAACCAGGGACACCTTTGGAGACCCACGAGCAGACCCTTCCCTCCTTTCCCTGCCAAAGGCCACACTCACACATTCTTGGAAGGCACTCTCCAGAGCCCCAATCACCACATCTTCTGCCCTGATGCCCTTTTCCTCCACAAACTGGGGGTCGCTGGGGCAGACGCAGTGGCCACTGAGGTGCATGGGGGGCTGAGCAGCTACTACAGCCTCTACCACGGCCTCCAGCTGTCGGCGCAGGCAGGAGTGCAGGGTGTTGGCGGCCAGGATGGCTGCCGCGGGACCGCCGTGCCCATCAAACAGTGCCCAGTAATGACCCGTGAGGAACTGTGCAGGAAAAGCGTGGCGTCAGGACCCACCTCACTTTTTGGGTTCCCAGGCCCAGACTGAACCAAGATAAGGGGTAGCCAGGAAAGAACCTCAGCCAGCAAGTCCTGGCCCTGCCTCTAAGAGGGGTGCACAGCTGGCTGTGCTCACCTCCTCTGGGCACAGGTTCAGCCATTCCTGGTCCTCTTCAGCCCCCAACTCACTTCGCCGGATGCACAGCTTTCCACAGGCAGCCTGATCCTCATTGAATTCAGATTTCTCTGCATTGATGATCCTGTGGCCCGGAAGAGGTCAGTGACCCTTCAGAGACACCTGTGCCTCCGTGGACACAGAGGCCCGAGCTGGCACAGAGAGAAGAGCCCTTCTTCTGAGGCAACAGCTCCCATGCTGTCCCTGACACACACTCAGACAACCACAATTTAGGTTTCCTAACTGTCCAGTGACTGCCAGTAAAGGTAAAAAAAAAAAAAAAGATAAAAATAAAACCCAGAAAAAAAAAAAAATAAAACCCAGGGTCGAGCCCCTGCGACGCCTACCTGCTGACTCTGGCTTGGAGGTAGAGGAGCTCTGAGGCTCCCGTCCCTACCCCAGGGCAGCTCAGCCAGGACTCCTGTCACCAGCCGCACAGTGGAGGCCACAGCCCAGGGTGAGAGGTAGAGGGTAGGTAGGAGGTACCTCCACAGCCCAGAAAGCTGGAACTACCCAGCCTCACTGCGGCACATTTAAAGCCCCTGGGGCAGGGCTGAGGTGGGATAAAGGGAAGAGTTGTGAAAGGTCCTAAGGTGAGGCCCAAACGGAGTCATCCACTGGGTGTGTGGGGGTGTTACTCAGCCTGCGTTCTGGGTCAGCACAAGGCCCCAGACTGGATCAGGCAGGAGTCGGGGGGTTGGGGAGCCCGGGTGGGGGTCGTCCCGGGTTAGAACTCGCCCCGGGGTGCGGGTGTCAGGGTGGGGTTCGCCCTGCGGTGGGGGCACTTACTCGGCGTAGCCGGCGTTCCAGGGCAGCGTGCGGCCCCGCGCGGGGCTGTGCACCGGCCGGGAACGCGGGCGGCGCGAAGTGTCGGCGGTGCCTGGGCCCGAGCCCGAGCCGCGCAGGAAGCGGGGCCGCCGGTAGGGCACCGGGCTGGAGCGGGGCCCGGGGGGCCGCGGCGTGGGGAGCGGACCTCCCGGCAGGAAGCGGCGCCGGAACCAGCCGGCGGACATGGCGCTGCGGCAGGGGACTGCCGGCTGAGGGCCGCGGCGGGAGGGCTGAGCCGGATATCAGCAGCCCGCGCCTGGGAGGAGGAAGCGGACCCGGAGGCGGGGCCGGGCGCGGCGGTGACTCCCCCGGAGCCCCAACCTCACGCCGCGGCCCCCCATGCCCGGTGCTATCCGGCTCAAAGCAATCATAAGAAGTGAACCCTATTGTCAACCCCACTTTACGGGCAAGCGAACGGGCCTAGAGAGGCGAAGTAGCCGGCCCTGTGTCCCACAGTGGTCCCGACCCAGCAGGTTTCAAAGCCTGGCCACAGACTCCCCCTCCCCCCCGGCACCAGTGAGCTGCTGCATCCCAGTGGGCGTCCACGCGAGCTGTGAGACTGACCAGCCACACGTAGGGGCACTAGGGTTTGAAAGGAAGAAGTCCCTCCTTCCCACCCAAAGGGGCCATGGAGGGTTGTGTGAGCCCAGCCTGGAGGCTGTCCAGTGCCCATGGCAGAGCCTCAAGCTTCCTCCTCCTCAGTCCAGACCTTTACGCAAGGGGAAGATGAGGACAGGGTGTCCCTGGAGGACTGACATATTGAGTAAGAGTTTCTCAGAGCACAGTGTTCCCTCAGGTGGGCCTCTTTCTCACACTTAGCAGTCACCCTGGCCTTCCCTGTCCTGAGTAACTGCTCCCACCCCATGGCCAGTCGCCCAAAAGGGGGCTCCAATCGAGAGGACTTCTCTGGACAACAGGAGCCTCACCAGAGTGTGAGTGACTGATGGAATCCAGAGTTCCAAAAAGGCCAGACAGGTCAGAGTTGAGGCCGAGGGCTAATGGAAGTGAAAGACTTTCATCTGGGCCCTGGGGGGGCGGTGAGATATTCCAAGTCTCTTCACCCCTGGCTAGCTGTCCCCCTTCACATCTCCTTGTTAACAGAGTACTTTGTCACCCTTCTGTCCCTTGAGCCCAACTCCCAGGGCAGGTCTATTTCCATTTCATAACTAAAGAGTCCTAGGCCCTGAGGCCCGCAGAGGGGAAGTCTCCTGATACACAGGGCTGTGGTATTTCCATTATGACGTGCAGCTGACTCAAACCCCTGCTGAGGGGGATTTCTCTTCCCCTTTCCTCCTGGAAGGCAGGGCTTGCAGATACAGCCCAGGGCCCGCAGGGAGGGTGATAGCAGGGGGCCCACCTTCCCCTCTCTCCCGAACCCGGGCATTTGATCAGTGGGCCCACTTCCTCTTCCTACGACCCTAACCCATCAGAAGTTCCCCTGGCCCAGCGAGGAGGGTTCTTGGGGTGGAGAGCTGTGCCCAATACCCTCTCCCCAAGGCAGCACTGCTCCAGAGCAGTCTCAAGGCTCATTTACTGAACCCACTGTGGGTTCCCAGCTCCATGCTGGGCACTAGTGGCCTAGTGCTAATGGAGGTGAGCATGACGGCCACCCGCCTAGTGCTCATGGTAGAAGTGATGGTAGAAGTCCTGCTCTGCCAGGGGATGCTTGATCCTGTTGGTGAGCTTGAAGGGGCAAAGTCAGGAAAAGCTTCCCAAGGTGTCCCAAAGGACACCTGAGCTGAGACCTGTCACTGGGACAGAAATGAACCAGACACCCAGGGTGGGACAGACCCAATTCAGTTTGTGGGGTCACCTCTGGAACCCCTCAGCCAATGGTGCCGAAGTTTAAGCCTAAAAGTAGCTTAGAAAAGCTCTTCTCTAAGCTACTTTTTTGGTCTCACCTGAATAGGGTGAAGGTCCTGTCGTCTAGGTGTAGTCACAGAACTCCGGGCAGCGAGATGTCAAGGGCACTCAGTGCCTGGCTGGCAATGGTACCAGCTGAGCTCCGATCCAGGTTTGTTAGCCTCGACACTAAAAAAATTTAGCAACAAGACAGCCAGTAGGAATATGTAGTAAAGTTTATTAAAAAGAGAAGTTTTTATTAAAAAGATAGAGTACACGTTAAGGAGGTTAACACGGATGTGCCCAAGGAGGGACATGCACTGAATGGAGTGGGTTAGCTTGTTTTATAGGAAAGTTTTGTTAGTAGCAGGTTTCCATAGTAACTTTTGAACACTGGGTGTCTTCTAGGAGATAGCTAGCTAGGGAATTCATGGTTTGTTGTCACATACCTAAAATTGGCCTTTGGGCAAATGGTTGACAATCTTTATGACCCTGTGCTTCCTATCATTAACTAAGAATTTGTTTTGGGCCCAGAATGTTACAAACTTTTATAGTTTGGGAAGGTTTGGAGGATTTAGTGAAATTTTTGTCCCAGGAAGTGTGCGGCTCTGCATTAATTCCTCTGTGTCAGTACCTTTGGAGCTAGATAGGAAACAAGTTGTCTGTTAACTCTTTCAGAGCTGAATAGGAAACCAGAGACTTACAGTTGTCCTATTTTATCCTGTTTCACTGTCCTCTAGGTATATTCACAGAATTCCTGGAAGCCAGATGTCACAGGCACTCGGTTGCCCAGTTAAGCCATTTCTAATTTTCAGAGCCATGTGGAAGGTTTGGCCTGTTGGCCATTTTCCTGTTGACTTTTAAGAGTTCTTTATATATAAGGGAAATCAGCTCTTCATTTTGAAATGTGTTACATGTAAACTGAACCAGTTTGGTGTTTGTGTTTGGACTTTGATGGTGGGTTTTTTAGTGATATATTCCAAAAGTCTCTTCCAGTCCAAGATTCTAAAAATTTCTCCCTTTGTTTCTTCTAGTGTCTTAATAGTTTACCTTTTTTTTTTTTTACATTTAAATCTTTGATCTGCCTGGAAAAAAAGTTTGTTCTAAAAATCTCAATGGCCAACTTCTTTGTGTTGAGAAACACCAGGAGCAAAGGGGCAACCAGCCTGCTCCTGGATGCACCATTCAACCCTAACTTCGTTTGAGAGGGAACCATGTGCAAGTAGCTTTCTCATCACCTTTCTGACCAAAACCAGATCTCAGAGGGAGGTGGCGTGTTTTGACATTCTGCTGGCCCTTGGGCTCCTCACCTGTGTTCCAGGTCCTGAAGTTGGACCGGACTGGGCTCAGTTCAAACTCTCCTAGAGTGTTTCCTTCCTTGGGATGCTTGTCCCAGAGGGAAGCCATCTAGAGAAACCCTCATCACTGAGTTGTGAGTGACTCGTGGAGGGGATGAGGGCCACTGCCCAACAGGACTTCTCATCCTTTGACGGCTCCACCTTCTTCGTAAAGGAAACAAACATTCTTGGGCACACTGAGTGTATGTGACCTGGATCAAGACACCCCACCCCCCAAACTTCAGTTTCTTCATCTTTAAGATGGAAATAATCACAGCTACTTTGGAGGGCTGTCATGAGAAATAAATGTGCCCAGCATGTACAAAGTGTGCAACACACAAAGATTCTATTGGTTCGTATTCATACATTTATTTATTTGGCAAATATTACTGACTTCGTAGGAATCTGAGCACTGTTCTTTCTAGGTGCTGAGGATATAGTGGGACAAAAACTTACCCACTGGTGAGGGAGAAACAAGAAATGACTAGGCAAGTAAATACAGGTGTCATGTGGTAAGGAGAACAAAGAGAATAAAGCAGGAAGAAGGCCTGTTAGGGGGCATGGTGGGAGGGCACACACTGTCAGGAGAGGCCTTGCAGCTATGACAGTACCATCAATGACCCTGCATTGTCACAGCTGCTCTAGTGACGGACGTTTTGACAGTGGACACCATCTTACTGTTTTCCATTAATCTATCATCTTGGCTAGTACCTCTTCCCAAGAAACCAAGGCTCTTAATGGTTCCCGCAGAATTCCCAACTGCTCCAGTGGAGGGGCCATGACCGAGAGCTCTGTGTTGCTGGTCCATCTGGGCCGTGGCAGGGGTCAGAAGGAGAGCGGGTTGCTGTTCTCCTAAGGGCCACACAGGGCTTATATTTTCTACTGAGTGCTGGGTTGACATTGTGAGTAGGTTAAGTGGACCCCAACTCAGGAAGATGGACAAAAACCACCTTATGTTCTCTGGATTCTCCTCAAGAGAGGAGACACTCAGGACCTGGGGGGTACAGAGGAGGCCTGGCTTCCCAGCTAGACAGCGAGCAGGGAGCTCAAGGAGGGGCCAGCTATGGGTAGGCATCATCTACCTTCATCATCTCTCAGCAACCTCACCCCAAAAAGGCAGCCTCCTCACAATCTTCCCAATCAGGACAAACTCTGATTTTACCTCCTGGGGACGTGTTCTCAGCCCCAAACTAAGAGGAAACAATGCGTTGACTGGCTGGTCGCAGCAAGCAAGGGATGATGCCTGAGAAGGCAAGGCTGTTTCTGGGCTTCAGACAGCAGTTCTAGGACATGGAAGTTCCTCAGACTCACCAAGCTTTCGCCCTCCTTCCCCTACTGGGCCTTTGCACATGTGGTTCCCTCTTCTCAGAGAACTCTTCCCTCCACTCGGGACTGCCCATTCTCCTCTCCAGGTCCCTGCTCAGATTTCGCCTCCTAGCGGTCCTGCCGACACCGTTAGTGTGCTCGCCTGCTGACAGAAGGCTGTCACTGCGAGGACCGAGCCCACCGGCCATGACCTCCCTAAGGTGTCCAGTGCCCCGCGGGAGGGGCCGTATGCCACCCAAACCCGCGCCCTCCGCACAGACCTCTTCCTGGCCGCAGCGGGCACGCGCGGATCCGTTCCCAACAGCAAACCCACCTGGACCCCGGCGCACAGATCCGTGCGCGCGTACCCACCGACCCACCAGCCGGATCGGGGCGCACACACAGATACGCACGCTCCGCCACACACAGATACCCCCGCCCCGCACAAACAGAAGCACGCGCAAGCGCGCGTATACACCGACCATCTCCCTATAAGAAGCCCAACCGGACCGAGGCGCACACTCGCACGCACGCGCAGCCCAGAGCCTTCGCCACCCGCCCCTCCCGGACTCCCCCGTCGGGGGCGGGGCGCCGCTGGGGGCGGGCCCTGCAGCACCGCCCGGGAAGCTGCGCGAGGCTAGGCGGCCGCCGCCACATCCTCCTCCTCCTCCTCCTCCTCTTCCCCTGCCAAGCGAGTCGAGCGGGTTCGGGCCGAGGCGAGGGCCCCGAGGGCACGCGCGGAGCGGGGCGCGGAGCCATGGCGCACCAGACCGGCATCCACGGTGAGGGCGGAAGGCGGGTGGGCGGGGGGCCTGAGGTCTTCGCTCGCGGCTGCGCCCCCTCCCCGGCCCTCGGCCCCTCCCTCCTTCCCTGCCGGGGCCGGGAGAAGCTTCCTGTTCTCTTCTACAGCCCCGGGTTGCCTGAGCCATCTGGGGGCGGGGGCAGTTGGGGTGGGGGCGAGAAGTGCAGACCTGCTGCGCATAGCAGGGAGTGGGTGGACATGTTTCGTGCACAGCTGGGGTGGCAATATCTCTGTGCCCACCTGGGTGTGGTGTGAACCCATCTCGGTCCAGGTGTGCATTTATGTTCTTTTCTGGTTGTGAGCGTACCCGGATGTGCACTTCTGCTGGGTGGGTGGGGGGGTCCTACACATATGTGAACATGTCTGTGTGTACAGCCCTGTTTGTGCTTATCTGGCTTTGGCTGTACTTATGCACATCAAGGGACTGTCATCCACATTTGAGCAGATACTGTGTAGGCAGCACAGTATCTTTAGACAGCAGTGGTTCCTGTTGGTCTGCACGGCTGTGGGTGTACGTGTGTGCATAATTTGGGCGCACCTCAGTATGCATTTGTTGCCATAGATGCATGTACTGGTTATGTCTATGTGTATGTGTGAGAGGAAGGGGCACTGACCTTTACCCTTCTCAGGACCCTCCTGCTTTTCCTGCCAGCTAAGCTGGGGAAGCCCTAGGAAAACAGAATGGGGAGGGTTTCTGATCTGACCTTGACCTCTGACCTCTCTCAGAGTCTGCCCCAGCGAGGGGGGAGGGTCCTGTTACAGAGTTTGTGGGGTAGGGTCCTGGCCCTAGAAAATCCAGGCCTCCCCCCAGGAAGCCTCTAACCCAGAGCGTGTCCCCCTAAAACCCTTCTCCCCACCCACCCTCCAGGACCAGGTTTCCTCCTCAGGCTGGAAGAGAAGCAGTGTCTGGGATCCAAATGCTCTGACCTTACCTGGACCTTAGTGTCCCCATTTGTCACTGGCCTAGGAGGGCTGCCTGACCTGGGGAAGGCCCAGGCTGCTTGCCCAGACAGGCGTGGTGGTTTGGCCATGGGCCATTCCTCCCACCACACCAGGATCCCCTGCCTGAGGCACTCTCATCACCCTGCCTGGATCCTGGTTTGTGGTTGTGGCCACTTGGTGGCTGGACCGCCCCCAGAGGGCTTCCCTGGCCCGGCCCTGCCCCACCCTGGCAGGACCAGAGAAGGCCTCCCACCAGGTGGGCCTCTCTCCAGGAGGTGCTGGCTTGAGCCCCTCAGGAGGAGAGTGACCATCTGCCCCTTCTTCCCCCTTTGTCTGGTCACTGCCACCGCCACAGAAGGGAGGACTCCTCCCTTTCCCCCTCTCCGGTCCCTTCCCATCCTCTCCCCCACCCTCCACAAGCTGGCAAGCTGGCAGATCTGTGGCCAGGGCCCTGCCGAGCTCCCTCATTTCTTATTCCTTCATTCCTTATATGGTGAGACAGGCTGACCGAGGGGGCCACCGGGGGTGGGGCTCTCCCCCAGTCCTCCTGCCTGCACACAGCCCACTCCTTCCCATTTCTGGCCTGGGGAGGTGGCAGGAGAGATCACCGTGAACACACAGATGCCAGTCCTGTCCCGGCCATAGGTGTCAGGCAGCTGCCCTCCGAGCGGCCTGTAAGCCGAGGTGCACGGGGTGGGGGTGGGGGCATGAATCTTTGATGATAGAGGCTCAGGTGTCCCAGGCCTCTGGATTATTGATGGTGGCTAGGGAGCAGGGGAGAGATGTCACTCTCTGCTCCTCCCTTGCTGGGGTGTCAGTTTACCCTAGTAATGCTAGGAAGGGTGTGTCAGCATCTCCAGTGGGGGAGCTTCTTGGCCTCTCCTCCGGGGAGGTCTGAGTAGGTAGACCAGCATTGTGTCACTTTTACTCACAGTGGCCCCTGTTACTAAGCACTTTCTCCCATGTACTCCTCACCAGAGCCTTCTGGAATTTGTGGGTAATGTCTCCATTTCACAGATGAGACTGGGGCTCAGAGAAGGCAGGAGTCCCACAGTTAGGGAAAAGATTGAGCCTCGGAGGCCAGTCTCTTCATCAGGGGCGTGCTTGGTGTCTATAACTGGGTGGGCTGTACAGACCTTGTGGGGCTGTGCCCGCCTGTCTGCAGCTGCATGCCATGCTGTTCGGAGCCCCCAGGCCCTTTGCGGTCAGCTGGGCCCCTACCCGCCCAGCAGCCTTGGAGGGTGCTGCGCAGCCCCGGGCTCAGGGTCAACCTGCATGGGGAGCACCTAAGGACATGACCAGTTTGTTTTCCTTAAAGGCCCTCCCTTCCCCACCCCTGAGCTGTCCAGACTGGGCCCTATAAATATTCTCTGACCTCAGCCTTCCAGCTGTGCTATTGCCTGAATTGTGACCCTTGGGCAGCCTCAAGGTCACACCAGCCCGACCCTGCTCACTGGGGTGACACAAGCCAGGGTCCTTCCCCACTTGGACCTTGGTTTCCCCGTCTGAACTGCTGGTGAGTCTGTGTCTTCCCCTTGTTCCCTGGCTCTGACCATGATCCTCACCTCTGCACAGGGGGCTTTAGTCACTGGCTGTCACCTCCCAGCTCTGCAGCCCAAGGCCCCAGGCAAGGTCTATTTGGGGCAGTTCCTGGGAGCCAGTGCTCTTGAAGCCTTCTGTGCTGCCTGGTGGTGAGAGGCGTTGGGGTTCTTGCTGCCCCCTCACAGGCTTGTGCCAGGGCTGGGGGGGCGGGGCACGCGGTTGGGCTGCCCGGCTGGTAGGCTGGGCCGGATGTGCGTGCTCGTGTGTCTGTGCACGTGTATGTGTTCGTGTGTGTATTTCATACAGCCGTCTAGTCATGTCTGTGCATCTGTCAGCAGCCTGGGGACTGTATCTGTGTGCGTGCTCACGTGGCTAAACTTGTGTCCATTTATGTTTGACCAGATGAGTGTGTGTTCATGTATGAGTGCTTGTATTTATATCCCTCTGTGTCACATACATGTGTTTGTGTGTACGTGGGTATTCCCACATGCTGGATTAAGTATGTACACATACTTAAAGAACATATTTGTGTCAGTGCACAGCTGGAGTGTTTGTCCGTGCCTCCTGTGGATATGGATCTGCAGTGCTGGGGGTATCCCAGGGCGGCCCAGTGCTGGGCCTTACTGAGGGGCGGGGACAGGCGGGGGCATTCACTCTGTGGCTGGCCTGGCCTAGCCCAGAGCCTGCCCCATCCTTGGGTGGGCCAGCCTGCCCCTGCCTGCTCCGTCATCAGAGCCATCCCAGCCAGAGGGCCACTCGCCTGCCACCTCTGCTGGCTAAATTTGGGAGCTTGTGTTCAGCAGCCGTCTCGGGTTCCCAGTCACATGGGGGGCTGTATTTAACCCGCACTCCCAGCTCGGCCACCAGACCCCATAGGAGAGAGCAGGCCCCACACGCACGTCGGCCCACCCTGCCTGCTCCGCGTGCCTCTCCCCCACCATGTTTCTCGTTCTTGTAGCCACTGAGGAGCTGAAAGAATTCTTTGCGAAGGCGCGGGCTGGCTCTGTCCGTCTTATCAAAGTCGTTATTGAGGACGGTGAGTGCTCCCCTCGGGCCGGGGTGCAGGCTGGACGCTGGCTCCGGGACGGGGCGGTGTGGGGGGTAGGTCAGCCTCCAGCCCCCTCAGCACCTCAGTTTCCCCATCTGGCTCCCACCTGCCTCCCTCTGCTCATGGTCAACAGGCTTGACCTGGCTCAGTTGCCAGCCAGGGGCTGGGTGTGTGTGGAGGGGAAAACTCAAGAAGCTGCCAGGGGCCCTGTCCTTGGGGAGTGCCCTGCCAACAGAGAGAAGAGGCTTGTGACTGGCTGTCTTTGAGAGCAGGATAGGGGGATTCTGGGCTTGGTTGGGGATTAGGCTTTAGAGCCAAAGCTTTGCTGGACTTGGTCCAGGGTTCCCAAATTCAGCTGTCCTCAGAGGCCAGGTAGGAGTCATTATGGTGGGTCATGAGTGAAGACCTCTTGGGGCAGTGGGCCGCAGATCCCACCTTCACCAGGCAACTGCATGCTACTGACCCAGTTCTCACCCCGCCCTGTCACCTCCCAGACAGGACATCCTTGCAGATGTTAACACTCTAGGTGGGCCCTTATTTCTGTTCTGCATTCCATTGTTGGGGTACCTGGGATTGATGAGCAGGTGGGGCCCAGCTCCCGCTGGTGGTGGTCCCTGCCCAGCTCCTACTGACCGTGCCCACAGGATTGTGGGCCCCGGGCAGCCAGAGGATGATTTTTCTAAAGAAGCAGTGAATTCCACTTTTTATGGAAAGTTTCCTGGTTTAAAAATGTTGGCACCAAATTAAGCAATGTAGGTGCCTTTGGGGCCAATCATACCATGACTGCTGGTTTTCAACCCTGACTCAGTCTGAGTGCTGGGGACAGCGGGTGAAGGCCGAGGCCCTCCATGTTGGGGCCTGGTGGGTCAGGTGCCCCGGTTCTTCCTCTACCTGGGCCTGTGCACCCCTGGGCTGGTGCCAGGTGTCAGCCCTGCAGGTGCCGGCTGCTGGGCCCCAGGCATTGGAGGGGGGCTGCTTTGAGGTTAGTCACGATTTGCAGAAGGACTACAGCTGGTGGGGCAGGGGGAGTGCGGCTACCTGCTAACAGTGTCCGGTGGGAACCCCAGACCTTTCCCTGAAGCTCCTACAGGTCCCTGTGGCCAGAGCCTGTGACACACAGTTGTTCTGAGAGGGTGTGCAGGGGGCTCTGCTGCACCCCAGGCTGAGGGAGGAGGAGAGCAGGGGGCAGCCCTGTGTGTGCAGTGGGCCCAGCAGCTATGTTGGGGGTGGGGGTCTGAGCGAGCGCCTAAGTATGTGGGTGTCTGGAGGAGCTGCAGGCTGGGTGACGGGCATGCCGTGGAAAGCCTGCAAGCAGTTGTGTTGGGTGCTCCATGGGCAGAGCCTCATGGCCATTTTTCCTTGCACACGTGTGTGTGTGTGTGCTGGGGATGAGGAGAGAGGGCAACCTCTGGCTGGCAGCTTTGCGCCCTCATTCATTCATTCGCTCGCTCACTCACTGGTTCACTCACCCAGCCGTAAGTGTTTCAGGGACATGGGCCTCCAGGGGCAGGTGGGTGGGGTGGGGTGGCCGGCAGGTCTGAGCCAGTTTGGGGGGCTGCAGCTAGAGGGTGGAGGGCCACAGTCAAAAGTTGGAGGAGGGAGGCCACCCACGCCTCGGCTCACCCAGCCTCTGCCCCCAGAGCAGCTCGTGCTGGGCGCCTCGCGGGAGCCAGTGGGCTGCTGGGACCGCGACTATGACAGGGCCGTGCTGCCGCTGCTGGACGTCCAGCAGCCCTGCTATCTGCTCTACCGTCTTGACTCGAAGAACACCCAGGGGTTTGAGTGGCTCTTCCTTGCCTGGTCACCAGACAGTTCTCCTGTGAGTCCCAGCCCCAAGCTTGGGGCTAATAGGGGGGCTGAGTCTGAGTGGCCTCCCACATGAGGAGTCTAAGGTGGGACACAGGCTTGCCCTGGGGAGTCTGAGGGGTGCACAGGCCCATCCTGGGGGGCCTGAGGGGGTCACAGGCCCATCGTGGGGGGCCTGAGGAGGATCACAGGCCCATCGTGGGGGGCCTGAGGGGAGCATAGGCCTACCTTGGGGAGTCTGAGGAAGAGATGAGGTGCTGCCCCAGAGTCTGAGAGAGGGTCAGACCCTGTGCTTGGAGTCTTGTCTCCGTTCTGCCTCCGAGAGGAGGGAGGTGTGGCTGGGTAGAAGCTCCCCTGTTGACTGGCCCCTGCCCCGCGGCCTCCTCGCCTTTGCGCTGCGCCCTCTGCTGGGTGCATGGGCACAGTGAGGTCCTGGCGTGCCCAGAGGTTCCTGCGTGCTCCCAGCAGAGGCAGCCCCACCTGGGGCGGGAGGTGGCTCCCAGCTTGGTCCCTGTCCTCCAGGTGCGGCTGAAGATGCTGTATGCAGCCACACGCGCCACAGTGAAGAAGGAGTTTGGTGGCGGCCACATCAAGGATGAGCTCTTCGGGACTGTGAAGGTAGCCACTGGGTTGAGGTTACAGGCCCCAGAGGGTGGGCGTGGGGCAGGATCACGGAGCGCGTCAGTGACTACAAGTGGGGCACCCAGTGGGCTTCTACAAGCCCATCCTGAAGGCCCCCATTTATGCCTCTGCATCTATCCGGCCAGGATGACCTCTCTTTTGCTGGGTACCAGAAGCACCTATCGTCCTGTGCTGCGCCTGCCCCACTGACCTCGGCTGAGAGAGAACTTCAGCAGATCCGTATCAATGAAGTGAGCATGTCGAGCAGGGGGCAGAAGTTCCAGCCAGAGGCCCTGGGGTAGCAGGCCCCCGCCAGCTGAGCCTGTGCGTTCAGTGGGCTGCACCCTGGTTTGGGCAGACAAGGGTCCTACTCACTGCTTTCCCTTCCTGCCACCAGGTGAAGACCGAGATCAGTGTGGAGAGTAAGCACCAGACCCTGCAGGGCCTCGCCTTCCCCCTGCAGCCCGGGGCCCAGCGGGCTCTGCAGCAGCTCAAGCAGAAGACAATCAACTACATCCAGCTGGTGGGTGCCGTTCCCTGCCTGGACACACACGTGGGACAGGCTGTGTCCCCCCTCACCAGTCCTCCATCTCTCCCTATTTCTGTTTGGCGTACACCCAAAACCATATAAAGATGAATGCTTGCAGCCAGGGAACCTGTGGGCACACTGCCCCATGCCACCCGTCCACACGTCACACACACTCACCCTGGGGCCTGAGCCCCTTTCTGCCCAACTCTCACCCCCTTTCCCTCTGACCCGGTGACCCATCAGTGACCTCCTAATTGCGCTGACCCCTTCAAGCAGAACGGTTCCTGCCTTTCAAAGCATGTCCCCCAGAGGTACCACCCCTGAGGATGGGCTGGCCTGATGGCAGTGGCTCCCGGGGAGCATGGCCCTCCTGCTCTGTCCTGTCTGCCCCCTTTGGCAGGAACTCCCACTCAGGCAGAGCCTCAAAGGGGCAGGGTCAGTGGTCTCTTCAGAGGGATCCCCACAGAGGGGCTCCTGCTGGGGAGGGAGTCCTGGGAGTGGGAGATTGTACACAGGTCCTCTCTGGCCCCTGCCCTCCAGGCAGGCCTACCCCTGGGGATGGTTCCTGTGTGGCGGGGGGGCCTGGGCCCTCCCCAACCTGGCGTCCCCCTGTCTTGGCAGAAGCTGGACCTGGAGCGGGAGACGATCGAGCTTGTGCACACAGAGCCCACAGATGTGGCCCAGCTACCCCTGCGGGTACCCCGCGATGCCGCCCGCTACCACTTCTTCCTCTACAAACACACCCATGAGGGGGACCCCCTCGAGTCTGTGGGTGAGTGGCTGCGGCCGGGCCCCAAGGTCTGTGGCTGGGCAGGAGCAGTGCCAGCTTCCAGCTAGGGCGGGGGCAGTGGGGATATGAGCAGATTTCCCAGACTTGCCCAGCCTCATCCCCTCTGCCTGCTCACCCAGTGTTCATCTACTCGATGCCGGGATACAAGTGCAGCATCAAGGAGCGCATGCTCTACTCCAGCTGCAAGAGCCGCCTCCTTGACTCTGTGGAGCAGGACTTCCAGCTGGAGATCTCCAAGAAGGTGGGCACCCGTCCCGAGGCCCTTGCCCCCCAGAGCCCTGACACCCACCTCCACATGGGGATTACTGTTCTAAGACAAATGGCAGGGCATGGATCACATTTACTCCGTTGGATGGAAGGGGAAACTGAGGCCCATAGGGTGACATGTGGCCCAAGGCTTCCCAGCAGCGCAGGCTGCCTGTGCCTCCTCCTTCCCCTGGGTCTGGGAGACAGGGAGGGGGCACCCCCAGGTGAACAGCATGGCAGTGGGCCCTGGGCCCAGTATTCCTGGGGGGGGCATTTTTGGTAGGGGTCTAGGAGGAGACCCCCAGGACTGGGATGTGAGGCAGCAAGGAGGTGTGTCCGAGGCATGGGCTCCCTAGGGTGGTGTGGGTCAGGGCTCCTCACCTACGAGGTGACCACCCCACGCCCCCGCAGATGGAGATCGACGACGGGGCCGAGCTGACGGCCGAGTTCCTGTACAGCGAGGTGCACCCCAAGCAGCAGGCCTTCCGACAGGCCTTCGCCAAGCCCAGGGGCCCAGGCGGCACACGCGGCCACAAGCGCCTCATCCGCGGCCCTGGTGAAAATGGAGACGACAGCTAGGTGACCGGACTGGGCCTGGCGGGCGTGTGGACTGTGGGGCCACCCCCCCACACCCCCTGCCCCGCCACCTCCCTCCTTCCCTCCTCCCCTGGGGCAGGGCGGCTTCCTGGGGCTCAGGAGCTGGTGGCTGAATGTGCTCACAGCTCCTGCAGGCTGGCGTTTTGTCACTCTTCTCCAGTATTGTCCCTGCCTCTCCTGCTTGTGTCCAGGAGCCTGAGGGCCCTGCCTGGCTGGCTCAAGGGGGCTGGGTGTGGGCCCTGGCCTGAACTCTTGGCCCTCAGAGGAACGGAGTGCAGGGTCCTAGGGCAGCCTGGAAGCCTTTGGCCATATGGGGTGGGGCAGGGGCAGGGGGTCACTGCAGGACGGGATGGCTGAATGCTGTATTTTCTAAAGAATAAAATATTTTTAAATCAACACCTGAGCCTGTCCCTGGGGGCCCATCTCTGGGCGTGGGGAATTGGGAGGCCCTGTTCATATACGTGTCCCTCTCCCCACTCAGAAGGGGACTGTCGGCCTGATGGGTGGAGCCCCAGCCCCCCTAGCTATGGGCATGTGGGAGAGTCTGTCCATGAGTATGTGAGGCCACACGCCTCCCTTGGGTGCCCTTGGCTGAGCCAAGAGGCAGGCACATTTGCACTGTGCTATGGGGCACCCGGGTGTATTTGTCTCCTAGAGCTGCTGGAACAAGTCATTACAAATCTGGTGACTTATCCTCTCACAGTTCTGGAGACCAGAAGGCTGAAATGGGCCTCACTGGGCTAAAACTAAGTTGTCGACAAGGGCCTTTTCCTTCTGGAGTCCCCAAGGGAGAATCCCTGCCTTTCCTAATTCCTAGAGGCTGCTGGTATTCCTTGGGCTTGTGACCCCTTCCTCCATTCTCTAGCGGCCTAGTATCTTCTCTCTCTGACTCCACTTCTGTCGTGGCATGGATTTCTTCTGTACTCAAATCTCCCTCGCCCTCCTTCTAAGGACACTTGCCATTGTATTTAAATCCCACTGGGATAATCCAGGATAATGTCCTCATCTCAAAATCTTTAACTTAATCACACTTGCAGAATCCCTTTTCCCATGTAGGGTGACGTAGTCACAGGTTCCATCCAGGGGTAGGGCTGTGGCGATTCCTGGGAAGTCTTGTTCGGCCTCCCTTACTGGACAAGGTAGCCGCCCTCTAGGCTTCTTGGCCTTTATGGGGCTGAGGTGGTGTTGGGGTTTCTGTGGATATTTGTGTCTTGGTATCTTAACCGTGTGCATGTCCACGAGTTTGTTTGTGCACCTATGTGTGCAGGCCTGTCCCTGCACCGGCCCTGTCTCCTTGGGTTCCTGCTTTCCTGCCCATAAGGGAAGGAGCAGGGGAAGGGACTGAGCTTCAGAAGGAGCCAGCGTTTGTCTGTACCTCTGGGAAGTGGGTGAAAATCTCTTGTCATGACCCAGGAGTGGGCCAGGGTGATACGTGTGGGGTCAGTGATGGGATCAGCTGTTGGTTAGGTGTTGTCCTTCCTCCTGGGAAGGTGGCCTGGGCTGGGCACAGAGCAGTGTCCTGGACCCCTGTTATAGCCCTTAGGACTGTAGGGAGGAAAGTGGGGTTACCAGCCAGGACCTGGAGAAAGAGGCCAGTCCTTGCCCATCTCAAATACTGGTTGCCATGTGGGCAGGAAGACACAGTCATCACCCCCATGCCACTGAGCCACCCAGGACTGTGAACCAGCCGGGTGCGGCACCTTGGAGGTGGACTTGGAGGGAACGGAGGTGGCAGATACCCAGCCCTGCCTTCCCCCAGCAGAGACCCTGTGACGGGTTTGTTGATTTGTTCGTTCATCTGTTCATTCATTCAACCATTCACAAGGGACACTTTCTCTGTGCCTGCCCAGAGCTAAGTGCTTGGGGTCCATTGATTCAGCAAATCTTGAACATCTGTTATGTACCAGGCACTGTGCTGGGCCCTGGGGAGACAGACGAAAGATCCCTGCCCTCTAGAAGCTGACGATCCCACAGGGGAATACAATGATACACAAGAACCCCTGGAAAATAGATTGTGTGGCATGTTAGCATGTGGAAGGTGTTAAGAAAAAGGTAAAGGATAGAGTAGGAGGAGGGTGCTCAGGATATTGAGTCCAGGGAGGGGGGGTTTATAAGAGGGTCAGGAAAGGCCTCGCTGAGAGGAGGGCAGCAAGGAGGGGGCTGGGTGAGCATCCAAGAGCAGAGCTTCCGGGCAGAGGGAATAGCGTGTTCCAAGGCCCTTTGGTGGGAACTATGATGTGTTCAAGCCGCAGGGAGGGGGTCAGCGGAGTAGGTCTCATGGGGCTTTGTTGGTTATTACATGGACCGAGACTTAGGCTCTGGAGAGACCCATGGAAGGGTCTGAGCAGAGGAGGGAAAGGATCTACTTAGGCTTGAAGGGGGCCCTCCAGGGCCTGAGTGTGATCGGGCCATGCGGAGAGAGAAGCAGGGTGCCCAGGCGCCGGCGACCACGCTGGTCTAGGTGGGAGGGGATGGCCGCTCGGACCAGGCTGCTGGTTTTCCTTTCCAGGCTGCTAAAACAAACACCTTGCAGTGGGTTGGCTTGAACAAGAGGAAATTAACTGACACCTGGTTTTGAGGCTAGGGGAAGTCCCAAATCAAGGCACAGGCCAGGTGATGATTTCCCCTCAAAGGGCTCTGGGCTGGCCGCCAGCGGTCCCTGATCCTTAGCCGTTTCATCACATGGCAACGCGCATGGCGACCACTACCCCTTTCTCTTCCAGGGCTTGTTGACGTCCAGCTTCTTGCTCCCTGTGGCGTCTCTCTCTGTGTCCTATTTCCTTTCTTATAAGGGCTTCAGCCATATTGGATTAAGGCCCACCTTCATTTAGCTTGGGCACCTCAACTCATAACATCCTCAAAGGTCCTACTTACAAATGGGTTCACACTCACAAGACCAGGGGTTGGGACATGATCCAATCTCCAACACCCTTGGACGTGGAGGTGGGGTTGTGGGCGGACATTCTGGTGAGACTGTGATGGTGGGGCCAGTCAGACTTGCCGTGGGTTCCTGCCTCATCCTGAAACTTCCGCGCCGGAGTTACAAGGCAGCGTTGGCAGGCTTGTGGGGAGCAGGCAGGAATGATGGGGGTGGGTGGGAGGGGCTCGAGGGGAGTCCAGCTGGACTGGCTGGGGGCCTGGCCTCAAGGAGCCCTCTGCCTGGTGAAGGGGTTTGTGCTTTGATGGGGCCATAACGGAGATTTGGAACCCAGAAGAGGAGGTCTTGTTCCCAGAGAAGGTGCCATGGGGCCAAGCCGCGGCCAAGGCAGCCACAGCCTGGCATCAGTTCAGGGCGCCCCGGCCTTTCACGAATGCTGTGCGCAAGAGCAGGCTGTCTGAGGGGGTAGTGGAAAGAGGAAGGGGTGAAGGGGATGGCTGCCATTTGACTATGCAAATGGCTTCTGACTCATCGCACCCCCACACCCCAAAGGCAAGGAGGGGTGCGAGGAGCCTATCTCTCCCCCAGAAAAAGGGCTTCTTGGGGAGCTCTCCTCTTCCAGGATCATATCCCATCCCCACTTTATGGGAAAATAGAACTGTAGTTGTCCTAGACCAACAGCCGGGGCTCTGGGCCTGGGGCGGGGGCTGTGGAGGGGGCTACTAGGTTGTAATGAAATTCTCAGTTCCTTTTGTTTTCTAAGCCACTACCGTAGGAAGGGACTTTGAGCGTGAAGCATCCTTCCTGGCAGCTGCTGCACTGTCTGCCCACCAGGCCCTTCAGAGAAGCCCCAAACTCCCCGCCATGGTAGGACAGCAGCTCTAAGCACCCTGAGGAAGGCGTTGGGGATGGGGGTGAGTGGGAAGTGGGCTTGGGGGTCACAGGCAGTAATGAAAGGGGCTGCCGCCCACTGGCCTTGGGGACATTCACCGAACCCTGAAGGCATCAGAGCAGAGGCCCTTGTGCGGTAAGACCCAAACCCGTCATGTGGATGGGGAGGCTGAGGCCCAGAGCTGCACATAGCCGGGAAGCTGAGGCTGCAAGCCAAGGGCCTGCTGCCTTTCCTGCAGCCCACCACTCCCTTGATTGTTCTGACCCAGAGCAGGTTGAGAACTCACTGGCTGGGAAGGGTGAGATGGGCAGAGGGTAAGAGAGATGAGCCCTGCCTGCCCCAGCCAGGGTCCATGAAGCAGTGCCAGCCTTGGGCCACAGCAGGAGGGCCTCACTCCTACCTGGATCTTGACCAAAGGGAGAGGGAGGGGTGGGGGATCAGTGGAAGGCAGTGGGGGTTTTCAGGGAGGCTGGAGGGGACAGAGCCAGATGCTGCCTTACTCAGGAGGGAGAAATGGCTTCGGTGGGGTGAAAGGGGCAAGTGGGGGAGAGGCCCAATGGGCCTGCTGACCTCACCTGGCCCACCTGCCTAGCTGGGGTTGGGTTATGAGTCAAAGCTATACCTTGTGAATCTGGGTTTCATGTCTCATTCTGATTCTGAGCCAGAATTCTGAGTCAAAGGCTGAGTTTGAGACACGAGTCCAGGTTCTGAGAAATTCCACAGCCAAGTTCCCCACGAACCTCAGGGAATAGGACGGGGGCTTGGCAAACACAGAGATATTGGAGGGATGGGGGGCCCCTGCTGGAAGACACCCTCCCCCCAGGGAGTGGGTTGGGAGTGGGGCTGGGGGCTGGACACTCATGCAGCACCCCCGCCACCCCCAGGGCCCCCGCCATGGCGGCCCGCACCCCCTGTCTCTCCTGGTGCAGGCCTCAGCAGTGGCCACGACGCTGGCCCTGAGCATCCTGCCTGCCTTCCTGCCCTGTGAGTTCCGGCCCCACGGCCTGGTGAACTGCAGCTGGCTATCCCTGAGGGCGGTGCCCCGCTTCCCTGCTGCGGCTCCACGGGCCAACGTCACCAGCCTTTCCCTGCGCTCCAACCGCATCCACCAGCTCCACGCCTCTGACTTCGCCCCCCTGCCCAGCCTGCGGCGGCTCGACCTCAGGTGGAACTGCCCGCCGACCAGCCTCAGCCCCATGCGGTTCTCCTGCCACATGACCATCGAGCCGGCCACCTTCACCGTCGTGTCCACTCTGGAGGAGCTGAACCTGAGCTACAACAACATCATGGCCGTGCCCCCCATGCCTCGGTCCCTCGTGTCGCTGTCTCTGAGCCGCACCAACATCCTGGTGCTCGAGCCCGCCACCCTCGCCGGCCTACACGCCCTGCGCTTCCTCTCCATGGATGGCAACTGCTACTATAAGAACCCCTGCCCACGGGCCGTGGAGGTGGCCCCAGGCGCCCTCCTTGGCCTAGGCAACCTCACCCACCTGTCGCTCAAGTACAACAACCTGACGGCAGTGCCCCGCGGCCTACCCCCCGGCCTGGAGTACCTGCTGTTGTCCTACAACCGCATTGGCCACCTGGAGCCCGGGGACCTGGCCCACCTGACCACCCTGCGCGTGCTGGACGTGGGCGGGAACTGCCGCCGCTGTGACCACGCCCGCAACCCCTGTGTGGAGTGCCAGCAGAGCCTCCAGCTGCACCCCCACGCCTTCAGCCACCTAAGCCACCTCAAGGGCCTGGTGCTGAAGGATAGCTCTCTCTTCAGTCTGAAAGCCAGTTGGTTTCGTGGTCTGGGCAACCTCACCATGCTGGACCTGAGTGAGAACTACCTGTATGACTGCATCACCAAAACCGACGCCTTCCGGGGCCTGGCCCAGCTGCGCAGGCTCAACCTGTCCTTCAATTACCACAAGAAGGTGTCCTTTGCCCACCTGCACCTGGCGCCCTCCTTCGGGAGCCTGGTCTCGCTGCAGGAGCTGGACATGCGCGGCATCTTCTTCCGTGCACTCAGCGAGCGCACGCTCCACCCACTGCTCCACCTGCCTGTGCTCCGGAAGCTGCATCTGCAGGCCAACTTCATCACCAAGGCCCAGCTGGGCATCTTCGGGGCTTTCCCTGCCCTGCAGTATGTGGACCTGTCCGACAACCGTATCAGTGGAGCCGCGGAGCCCGTGGCCACCACAGGGGAGGTAGATGGTGGGGAGAAGGCCTGGTTGTGGGCTGGGGATCTCGCTGCACCCCTGCCGGACACTCTCAGCTCTGAGGTCTTCATGCCAAGCTGCCACACCTTCAACTTCACCTTGGACCTCTCACGCAACAACCTGATGACGGTCCAGCCAGAGATGTTCACCCAGCTCTCGCGCCTCCAGTGCCTGAGCCTGAGCCACAACTGCATCGCGCAGGCGGTCAATGGCTCGCAGTTTGTGCCGCTGACCAGCCTGCGGGTGCTGGACCTGTCCCATAACAAGCTGGACCTGTACCACGGGCGCTCGTTCACAGAGCTGCCGCGCCTGGAGGCCCTGGACCTCAGTTTCAACAGCCAGGCCTTCGGCATGCAGGGTGTGGGCCACAGCCTCAGCTTCGTGTCCCAGCTGCCCACCCTGCGCTACCTCAGCCTGGCCCGCAATGGCATCCGCAGCCGAGTGTCCCGGCAGCTCTGCAGCAACTCGCTGCAGGCCCTGGACTTCAGCGGCAATGCCCTGGGCCGTATGTGGGCCGAGGGAGACCTCTATCTCCACTTCTTCCAAGGCCTGAGACACTTGCTCCGGCTGGACCTGTCCCAGAACCACCTGCACACCCTCCGGCCCCGCGCCCTGGGCAACCTCCCCAAGAGCCTGCGGCTGCTGCGTCTCCGTGGCAATCATTTGGCCTTCTTCAACTGGAGCAGCCTGGCCCTCCTGCCCAATCTTGAGACGCTGGACCTGGCGGGAAACCGGCTGAAAGCCCTGACCAACGGCAGCCTGCCCGCTGGCACGCGGCTTCGGCGGCTGGACCTCAGCGGCAACAGCATCGGCCTCGTGGAGCCTGGCTTCTTCGCTCTGGCCTTGGAGTTACGTGAGCTCAACCTGAGCGCCAACGCACTCAGGACGGTGGCACCCTCCTGGTTTGGACCCCTGGCGGGTGCCCTGAAAGTTCTAGATGTGAGCGCCAATCCTCTGCACTGCGCCTGTGGGGCCGTCTTTCTGGACTTCTTGCTGGAGGTGCAGGCTGCCGTGCCCGGTCTCTCCAGGCGCGTGATGTGTGGCAGCCCGGGCCAGCTGCAGGGCCGCAGCATCTTTGCACAGGACCTGCGCCTCTGCCTGGATGAGTCACTCTCCTGGGACTGTTTTGGCCTCTCGCTACTGATGGTGGCTCTGGGCCTGGCAGTGCCCATGCTGCATCACCTCTGCGGCTGGGACCTCTGGTATTGTTTCCACTTGTGCCAGGCCTGGCTTCCCCGGCAGGGCCAGCAGGGCACGGACGCCCTGCCCTACGATGCCTTCGTGGTCTTCGACAAGGCGCAGGGGGCAGTGGCCGACTGGGTGTACAACGAGCTGCGGGTGCGGCTCGAGGAGACCCGAGGGCGCCGGGCACTCCGCCTGTGCCTGGAGGAGCGCGACTGGCTGCCTGGCAAGACGCTCTTTGAGAACCTGTGGGCCTCAGTCTACAGCAGCCGCAAGACGCTGTTCGTGCTGGCCCACACCGACCGGGTCAGCGGCCTCTTGCGGGCCAGCTTCCTGCTGGCTCAACAGCGCCTGCTGGAGGACCGCAAGGACGTGGTGGTGCTGGTCATCCTGCGCCCGGACGCCCGCCGCTCCCGCTACGTGCGGCTGCGCCAGCGCCTCTGCCGCCAGAGCGTCCTTCTGTGGCCCCACCAGCCCAACGGCCAGGGCAGCTTCTGGGCCCAGCTGGGCACAGCCCTGACCAGAGACAACCGCGACTTCTATAACCGGAACTTCTGCCGGGGACCCATGGCCGAATAGCCCCGTGCATGCCGGGCTGACGGCTCCTGGCCCACTCCCGCCTCACACTCAACCTTGGGTACCTCGATCTCCTTGCTCTGAAACTCCATTGCTCTATGCAGCTCCTACTTCCCCCGAAACGCCCTCCCGTTCCCGCATGTCAGCACCTGGCATATCACGCACTCAAGAAATGTGAATGGATGGTCAACGGCTAACCCTGAGCTCACTGTGGGGCTGTGGGCAGGAGGAAAGGAGAGAGAATTCTCTGGGTCTTCCTAAAGTGGTGGTTTGAGGAAATCCTCCACGGAGAAAAACAAAATGGGGGGGGGGGCAGTGGGGGAGGGTGCTGCTTAAGATGTGGGTCTGCAGGGGAGGGAGGGAGCTGAGGAAGTTTTGCCCTGAAGTATTTTATCAGGGCAGTTTTCTGATGGTCACTGGAATGTGGTCCTGAATCTTCTCAGACAGCAGGGACAGCTCTCCTGCAGGGCCCTCCACTGTGCCCTGCCCTCTTCCTCCCTGTCAGCAGCAGACCCTGCCCAGCCTGGTCACTGCCCCTCTGTTGTGTTCTAATCACAGGTATCTGCCTTTCTCTAACCCTCTGGACTGCAAATGCCTTTAGGTAAACAATGTACAGGGCTGGTTCATTTCTGGCTCCCAGCGGAGCCCTGAGAGCAGCTCTAGAAAATGAATATTCCCAAGTGGGTGAGAAAAGCAGATTTGTGGTGAGTTCGTGTGGGGTGACTGCACCCTGTGGTGCTCTTACCTGTGCTGGGCAGAAAAGGTGAGGTGGTCCCAGATTGGGAGAGCAAGGGGTGTGGGGCATCCCTGCAGTAGGGAGCTGGGTGCCACAGAAGATTCGAGGGTGAGCAGGCTGGCTTACCCAGACTACTCCTTTAGGTAGAGCTCCATGTGTGGTGCATGCTCGACCAGGCAAAGCATTCTCTGAAACAAGGTAGCACTTGGTTTGGATGGCAACAGTTTTGAGGTGGGGGGAGGGGAGGGAGGTGGGAGAAAGGGCCTTTGCCTGGTGGTGTCTCCTCTTTTGGTCACTCCTGGAATGAGCAGGTCCCCCTCCCTGGGTGCTGAGACAAGAATCAGAGTGGGGTAGTTCCATCTCAGTAGTCTTCCTGGGCCTCTTTCCAATGCTCTTGGCCAAGCCTACTCCCTGGGGGTCCATGCAGGCCTGTGGGAGGGGTACTGGAGGTCAGCCTCTGGCAGGTACCATACTCTCTGGAAGGGCCACAGACAGATGCAGGCTCTTTAGGACAAAGCTCTGTCCCCACTCCCATCATTTGCTTTCACAAATCTACTTCTCCAACTTGTTTCCTTTCTTCCAGACCAAAATGTGCTGCTGATTCCCTGCCCCCTTGGTCTTTGCCCACCTGGCACTTGCCCACCAGCATGATGGGGGGGTAGCTAGTGGCAGGGAACTGGTGGTCCATGAGGAGATGGTCTCTGGGAACCTGTGCCTGGTGGCTCCATACCCCCCACCCAGAATGCATAACTGACTTTGTAATTTTTTTTTTTATTTCCCAGATAGAGTAGCTCTTTGTACATTAAAAAAAAAAATACTTGAAAAATTAACTGTATGATATATGGGAAGACAGAGTCTCTAGTTTTGTGTCTTGTGTACGAACACCATGAATTCCACCAGAAAGTCGTTCTATTTTGGTCTCTGAGAAGTGAGCAAATAAAATGAGAAAAATATATTTTTGAGAGAACAGAGATTGTATTGAAGTCTCAAAAAAAAAAAAAAGATTCTAGGGTGCGTTCACAACCCACTCCTTTCTGTTTTCCTCTTGAGGTGCATGCTGGGTCTCTCTGTTCTGATATCAAAGGGACACCTAGGTGAGCTGCCACTTGGCTACAAAGGCTGGGGGCCCCCTTTCCTGCCCCGCCTGTCAGAGCTGATCGTGCTCAGGTGAGAGAAGTAGCTGCTTCTGACCAAAATGGAGAGTGCATGTTTCTATTTTTGGTATCCAGTGTAAATTTGCGGACACTGCTGGGAGCCTCCAGCCCTATGTTTGGTGACAGCTTGTCCAGGTCTGCTCTCAACAACCGTTTGTGGAGCTACGGGTATTGCCAAGCCTGGAGCCTTTGAGGAGCCTTGTCCTGGGCTGGCTGCCCTCAGGAGGACAGGTCTACATGATCACCAGCACAGCTGCCCTTTAAGGAGCAGGGAAGACACGTGCAGCCGGCTGACAGCTGGAGCTGGGGCCTGGGGCTCAGGGGAGCTGAACCTAGGTTGGCTGGTCCAGGCTAGTTAGCTGCCAGCTCAGGGCCTCTGGAATGGGGGATTGGAGCTAGCCACAGATTTGGCTAATTTTGCAGCCTGATTGTGGGCGGCTCTAGGGGTAGAGGGTATGTTTTTGTCTGTCTTCCAAGGTATAGCCAGGAGTGAAGGACAGGCAGCCAGAATTCCTTTCTGACTTGGGCACTGCAGCTCCTGCTGCAGGCTGTCACCTCCAGCTATCTGGTGCCTAAAGTAAAGACAGAAGGGAGGTCTCTCTGGAGAAGATGGGAAGTCCTGTGTGGGCTCTGGCCTGCCCCAAGGGGGCACATCTGGCTTCTGAAGAGCAAAACATAGCCTCCCTTATTTCTTTGATAAGAAAACTGTAGAGGCTTAAGAAACAAAACAAGAGACTTCTCCCAGGCTGGAGTCTCTGGGCAGGCCCCTGTTGCGTGACTTTGAGACTGTAGTGGCCACACCCAGGAAAAGGAGCAGAAAGCAAGAAGGAAAGCCTGGTCCAAGGGACCATGTTTTTGCTTGTGGGAAGCAAACTGCCCTCTGGCAGTTCCCAGGCAGAACTTCCACTCACCCACCCACTCATGCTCACCATTCTGGTTCTCTGGGGACTGGGGATTCAGAGCCAGAGCCTTTGGAGATGAAGGGTAGGGGCTGAGGTAGGAAGTCTGCAGGCCCAGTCTGAGTAAGTCTAGGGATCTGTCACACTTGATTCAACCCACAGGGAAAAATGCTGTTGCAGTCTCCATGGTCAGAAGGGGCAGGGATCTGCTCACCAGGGCTTGAAGGAGGCTTTAGGAGCTTGGCCCAGCTAGGGCAGGGTGGGAGCTGGCTCAGGCTACACCGCAACCAGGAAGGGAGGTCATGGTTGGCTCCAGGCCATCTCCTCCTCACAGCCAGTTATCCTTGACCATTAACACTGCCATCTGCTTTGCAAGGCCAAGGAAAATATGGGACTGGGTCGGATTACCTGGGTCTGTGTCCCAGTTCTGCCATTTGGGTCATCTTGGGCAGGTCTTCCCCTTTGGCAGCCTCAGTTTACTTATCTGTAAGTGGGGGTGGCCACAGCTACTCTGTAGGCTGTGGTCAAGATTAGAGGTTATGTATGCAAAGGTCTGAAAACTCTAGCAGGGCCTCAGTCATCATTAGATAAGAGGACTTGTGTTCAGGACTACCCGCTTATGTGGCTTTAATTTTTCTCTCTCAACCCAGAGAATGATCCTCCCAGGCCAAGGATGTGGGTTCATCCCTAGGTGGGGCCCAGAGCACTGAACAGGGTTTCAGACGCAAAAGTGGTCAGATCAGAGGTACGTGAAACTAGGAACAGCAGCTCTCCCACGGAGCAGGACTGGGGCACCTGGGAAAGTCTACAGACTCTGGCATTGCCTTCTTGTGCTTGTTGCTGTTGGAGAGTAGTGAGAACCAGACAAGCAGAAGCATAGGCACAAAATTTAGGAAAACCTAATGGCAGGGAAACTTAAATACAAGGAAATTCTATAAGCTTTAAAATAAAACTCATCCTATCCCTCTTGGACGTTTTACTTAATGTCCCAGGTCTCAAAATATTCTTGGAAAACTTCCATCTTACATTTCCACAGTAGAGTATTCAAGTCAAGCTCATTTATAAGCAGTTCACAAATCTGATCTATTTCTTGCATTCCATTCTCTGTACTCAAACCCCAAGAAGCAGCTAGGGGAAAAGTGCACTTAAGGACCACGTTGCCCCTGCTGGCACTGAGTCTTAAGAAGAGGAAGAGTGGGTCTTCCTAAGCACTTAGAACGTTACCCAAGCTAGAAGGGAAAAAGTCACACTTGAAGGAAAAGGGGTGGAGTGAGTTTCAGGCGTGGGAATGTAAGCTATAATGGAAAAGCCCTAAAAGCTTGTGTGAGATAACAGAGCTGGGAAAGCTGAGGAAGTTTGTTTCCCGAGCAGAAACGAACCATATGGTGCTTCAGAGGTGACGCGACTTCCATCATGCCCAATGGCCTGCCTAGAAGTGTGGTGTTATCTGATGGGACCATGACTCAGCTGCGCTCTCCCCAGTGCTGGGTGTATATGCCCCAGGAAACCCAGGCCCGCTCCTGGTCTCCCAGGAAGGGATGCCAGCCCAATTCTCCACCAAGAGAAAAAAAGTACACCTGCCTTTTCTAGAGCTCAAAGAAGGGCAGTGAGTGCCCTTTATCCTCCAGCTGCTTGGCTTTTCTTCAGCTCGCCTATTTTTTTCTAGTAAAGCAGACTTGGAAGCTGTCATTGACCCCTTTCATTTATTCAACATGTATCTATCGAGTGTCTGTCATGTGTCAGATGCTGGGCACAGAGGCTACAGAAGTGAGAATTACAGAAGCAATGGAGAGTACATGAAACAATGCAAATGACCAACGAGGGAAACTGTGGGTGCTGACCCGTGCCGTGAAGGGCTGCACAGTAGATTAGAGTGGTGAGAACGTGGCAGGGGCTGCCTTAGCCAGGGTGCTCAGGGAAGGTCAGCCACATGATGATTCCTGCAGAAAAATCTAGGCAAAGAAACTGGCTGTTCTAGTTAGCTAGCTGCCAGAATGCAACACACTAGAGGTGGATTGGTTTTTAATAAAAGGGGATTTATTTAGTTAAAACTGTATAGCTCTCCAGAGGAAAGGCAGCTAACTTTCAACTGAGGTTCTTCCCCTATACGGGAAGGCACAGGGCGATCTCTGCTGGCCTTCTTTCCAGGCCTCTGAGTTCCTAAAACTTTCCCTGGGGTGATTCTTTTCTGCATCTCCAAAGACCTGGGCTGAGCTGCAAGTGCTGAGATGAGGTATGCTGAGCTGCTTGGGCTGTGCTACGTTGAGCTCTCTCATTTAAGCATCCAGCCAATTAAATCAAACATCATTCATTACAGCAGGCACACCTCCTAGCTGACTGCAGATGTAATCAGCAACAGATGAGGTTCACATGCCATTGACTCCTGGTCACAGCAACAGAATTAGGCAACTTCACCTGGCCAAGGTGACACCTGAACCTAACCATCACACTGGCCAACACCAGTCAGAACGTCTGAAGGTTGAAGAGAGCCTAGGATAGTAAGGCCCAGCAGTGAGGCCCAACATAAAGGAGCAAAGAAGACAAACAAGGGGCGGGGGGGATGGGAGATGAGATGAGAGAGCTGGATTGGAGTCTGATCCCAGAGGAATCTGGAATTTAATCTGAGTGCAATGGAAAGACCTAGGGAAGTTTTCGGCCAGAGAAGGATAAGATCTGATTTATATTTTAATAAGGTACCTCATGCTGTGGGGTGGGGTGTGGGCTGGAGGCTGGAACAGATGCCACAGATGAGTGGCGAGACCAGAAGGGATGAGAAGTGGCCTGACCTGAGATCTTTTAGAGGCAGAACTGACAGGACTTGTTAATTTTTCCTGCATGTGAAGGAAAAGACAAACAGAGCTGACTTCTAAATGGGAGGCCTGAGAGACAGAGTAGGAGATGGTAAGACAAAGTAAAGAGCAGGTAAGGAGGGACAGGCAAACTGAGGGCGCCGTCTGGATCTCTAGGGTTTAAGTTGCTTGTTTGACACCCAAGCTAGAGATGGCAGTCAAAAGGGTAAAGATGGAACTGAAAACCTATAACTGGGAGAGATTACTTTGGGGCAAGGTAGAGATGAGTCCAGTAGCGTCCTCAGCAGTCATAGGCGGACCCAGCCAGACAGACCAAGGGGTGGTGCAACGGTGGCTCAGTGGCAGACTTCTGACCTGCCATGATGGAGACCTGGTTTCAATTCCTGGAGCCTGCCCATACCAAAACAAAGAAACAAACCAACAAACCAACAAACCAAGGACTAGCTCATGAAATAGAAGGAAAATAATCAGGAGAGGTTAGTGGCACAGAATCTTAGAGGAGAAGGCTTTAAAAACGAAGCCGAGACAATTACACCAGATATCTGAGAGATCCAATGAGAGGAAGATAGAACTGGCTGTTGGATTTGGCAAGATAGAGGTTGCTTGTGACTATGGAAACAGTGGCTTCTGTAGGGAAAGTGGGGAGAAAGACAGAACATAGAGGGCTATGTAGAGAAAGCACAGAACAGAGAAACGGGAAAGCAGCTGGTAAGGGGGCTTAGATCAAGAGAGGGCTTTTATTACTATTTTTCAAAATGGGTGTTGACAAAGATTGTTGCAGGCCAGTGGGAATGAACTAGTAGGTGGGGAGGAATGGAAGACAGAAAAGGGACAGTGGCAGCAAAGGGCAAGAAAGGATGAGTTCCAGTACACAAGTGGAGGGAGACAGGGTGAGGAGACCAAACACCTCCACTTTCACTAGAGGGGATGAGATCATAAGCCAAGGCGTAGCTCAGGCAGTAGTTTAGCAAGGAAAGAGGGGAGGGAAAACAGCTACAGCAGGATTCCTGGGCAGCATCGAAGATGAAAGGTCAAAAATGTAAAGTGAAAGTGGCTGCCACAATGGTGTCACTTCCTTCAGAACCATTCAGCTGCTTGGATACAGAAGGCATTAAGGAGGTAGCCAGTCGGTTTCAAGCAGAATGAGAGGTTCTGCCACTCCAGTAGGGTCTGAAGCCATTACTAGAGGACCAATATATTTTTATACATTTTATATATCAGAAGGATCCATCACATAAAACAATTTATTTCAGAACTATGTTTTTACTATAGATTAAAATTTAATATAATTTAATTCACATACAAAGAAAATTCTGGAGGCTATCTAGATATGATACGGTCTGGTGCTACACACAGAATAACCAAGGTCACACTCAGGCCTGAGCAGATACCAACTTGCTCATGCCTGAGAAGTAGGATTTCTCTCTTTCACTCATCACTTCAAAATGCAGTGGCCTTCTGCAAAAGTTGCACTCGGCTGAGGAATGTGGCTTCAATTCCAATCCCACTTGCTTCCACGTGGCCAGCAGATTCTCTGTAAGGAGAAACAGTTTTTTAAAAATAAAAGGAATGAGGGCAGTGCAATGGTGGCTCAGTAGCAGAATTCTCGCCTACCATGCCGAAGACCTGGGTTCAATTTCTGGTGCCTACCCATGCCAAAAAAAAAAAAAAAAAGAATAAAGGGAGTGAGACTTCCAGGAAGATGGCAGAATAGGATAGGCTGAGTTTGCCCCTGCTCCAAGGAACTAGAGAAGATCCTAATAAGGAGGTCCTGGATGAAAAAGCTGAGGAATTGGGATGCAGAAAATGGGGTGAGAATGTTCCCCTGGGACTCCACCAGGGATAAGAGGCCACATCCAGGAAAGTGCCTGCCCCTGCAGCTAGCTGGGGATATCAGCCCCCTCAGCTCCACAGTCCAGAGTTCCCTTGGGGAACCCAGAAGCTCAGAGAGACCATCCAGTGAGTGCACAGAGCTGAACACTCCCCTATCCATATGGAGGCCCGGAGCCCTAGAGACAGGAAGGCTGGCACGATGAAGCAAGCCACGCCACACCCTGTTCCCAGTCCACGCCCTGCACCCTGTGCCATGCCCCAGCTCCCCACAGTCCCTGCTGGACCCCACCTAACCAGCAGGTATTTCCAGATTGACTATGGACAGGGGCAGCTGACATACCCAGTCCCACGGCCCAAGGTCATACAAGCGGGAGTCTTTACACCCACTTGTCCCACAGCAGAACTGCCATTGAGTTGCATGCTATCCACCCCTCAGCCCCAGGGCTGGTGGCTTTCAGCACGCACAGGGACCAGCAGACCTGGCTGTATTCAGCTCTCCAGGTCTCCATTCAGCTCACCCGGCTGGCACAGTCGGGGAGAGACAGACCTGAGGGGGAAGAGGAGTTTCAAAAGCGCCATCTGTTGGGAAGAAATGGAAAGTGCAGTCTGGCAAACCGCCTATCTTTCTAGCTTCAAACAGATCCTCAAGTAGAGCTGCATTTTGTGCAAGAGCTCTGGGCTTTGGTTTGGTGGGGAATTACTAACAATTCAAGTGCAAAAGAAGACCTTCAATGCAAACCCAAGCAAATACAAAACCTCAGACTGAGGGATATCAACTTTCAAAATAACCCTATCAAGATACTCAAACGCCTTGAAGCCAAAAGAAAATCACAAAGCATATGAAGATGCAGGCAGATATGGCTCAGCCAAATGATCAAATTAAAACACCAGAGGAGACACAGAATTTGGAACTAATCAAAGATGTTTATGTAAATCTCCTAAATAAATTCAATGGGTTGACTAATGACATAAAGGATATCAAAAAGACAACACCAGAAAAGCATAAAGAAGAATTTGAAAGACTAAGTAGAAAAATAGCAGCTCTCACAGAGATGAAAGATATTTTAAACTAAGTTAAAAATATATTAGAGACATAAAGAGGCAGAAGAAAGAAAAAGCAAACTAGGGCGCAGAACAATAGAATTTCAATGCACAAAAGAACAAATGGCAAAAAAGATGGAAAATTTGAATTGGATCTCAAGGAAATGATGGACAACACGAAATGTACAAATATAAGAACCACTGATGTCTCAGAAGAAGAGAAGAGTAAAAGGCTAGGAAGATTAGTTGAGTAGATAATGGGGGAAAATGGCATAATCCTTATAAAAGACATATATCCAAATCAAAGAAGCTCAACGAACCCCAAATAGAATAAATCCAAATAGGCCTACTGGAAGACAGATACTAATCAGTCTGTCACATGTTGAAGAGAAAGAGAAAGTCCTGAAAATGGCAAGGGAAAAGCAACTCACAAGGGAAACCATATAAGACTGAGTTCAAACTACTCAATGGAGATGAGAAGGCAGTGGTATGATATATTCAAGATCCTGAAAGAGAAAGACTTCCAGCCAAGAATTCTTTATCAAGCCAAATTGCCCTTCAAAACTGAGAGAGATATTAAAATTTCCACACACAGACAATGGCTGAGAGAAATCGTCAAGCTGAGACTGGCCCTACAAGAAATACTAAAGGGAGTTCTGTTGGCTGAAAAAAAAAAAAAGATAGGAGAGGGAGGTCTGAAAGAGGATAGAGAATTAAAGAGTACCAGTAATGGTAACTTAAAGGATAAAAAGTGAAAGAAAGGAAAGAATATATAGATCTGACCAATAGAAACCAAAGGATAAGATGGCAGAGTCAAGAAATGACTTTACAGTAATAGCTTCGAATGCTAAAAGACTAAACCCACCAATTAAAAGATACAGATTGGCAGAATGGATTAAGAAATATGATCCACCTAAATGCTGCCTATAAGAGACTTATCTTAGACCCAAGGATACAAATAGATTTCAAGTGAAAGAATGGAAAGACGTTCCTTATAAGCTGTAACCTAAAGAAAGCAGGAGTAGCTATATTAATAGCAGACAAAATAGATTAAATGTAAAGATATTCTAAGAGACAAGGAAGGGAATTTCATATTAATAAAAGGGACAATTCACCAAGAAGAAATAACAATCATAAATATTTATGCTCCCCATATCAAGGAACTCCAAAGTACATGAGGCAAACATTTGCAAAACTGAAGGGAGCAACAGACATTTCAACAGTAATAGTGGGAGACTTCAATACACCACACATCACTATAGACAGAACAACCAGACAGAGGATCAACAAGGAAATAGAGAACTTAAACAACATGATAAATGAATAAGAGACATATATACATCATTGTACCCCAAAAACACCAGAATATACATTCCTCTCCAGTGCTCATGGAACATTTTCCAGGATCAATCACATGCTGGGGCAAAAACAGGTCTTTATAAATTTTAAAAGATTGAAATTATTCAAAGCACTTTATCTGATCACAACAGAATGAAGCTGGAAATAAATAACCACCAAAGAAACAGAACTTTCATAAATATATGGAGATTAAATAACACATTCTTAATCAGTGGGTCAAAGAAGAAATTGTTAGAGAAATTGGTAAATATCTGGAGATGAATAAAAATGAGAAAACAAAATATCAGAACTTATGGGATATGGCAAGGCAGTGCTGAGAGGGAAATTTATGGCCCTAAATGCCTACATTAAAAAAGAAGAAAGAGCAAAAATCAAGGATTTAACTGCTCACCTGGAAGAACCTGAGAAAGAACAGCAAACTAATCCCAGAGCAAACAGAAGAGAAATAACAAAGATTAAAGCAGAAATAAACAAATTGGAGAACAAAAAAAAAAAGAAGGAAAAAAAAAATCAATATAACTAGAGGTTGATTCTTTGAGAAAATCAATAATATAGACGGACCCCTAGCTAGGCTGACAAAGAAAAAAAGAGAGGATGAAAAGTAAACAAAACAAAAAAATTTTTTGACACAGTACTAGAAGTTCTAGATAGAGCAATCAGGCAGGAAAAAGAAAGAAAAGGCATCCAAGTTGGAAAGAAGAAGTAAAATTTTCATTATTTGCAGATGAAATGATCCTATACTTGGAAAATCCTGAGAAATCTACGACAAAGGGAATTAAGTTATTAAATTCAGCAAAGTGGCAGGGTACAAGATTAATGTGCAAAAAATCAGTAATGATTCTATATAAAAGCAATGATCTGAGGAGACAACTAAGGAAAAAATTCCATTCAAAATAACAACTAGGGTACCCAGGTGGTTCAATGGTAGAATGCTTGCTTTTCATGTGGTAGACCCAGGTTCCATTCCCAGACCATGCACCCCCACCAAAAAAATAGCAACTAAAATACCCTATGACCTGGCAATACCACTACTCAGTATATACCTGGAAGAGCTGAAAGTAGTGACACAAGCAGACATTTACACATCAATGTTCATAGCAGCATTATTCACAATTACCAAAAGATGGAAACAATCCAAGTGCCCATCAACAGACAAGTGGATTAACAAACTATGGTATACACATACAATGGTATATCATGCATCAGTAAGATGAAATGAAAGCACATGACAAGATGGATGAGGCTTGAGTTCACAATGCTGACTGAAATAAGTGAGACACAAAAGGATAGATACTATATGAGTTCACTTTTATGACCATAATAAAGGTATAACCAGAGGCTTATCAATACAGAATATAGGGGACCCAGAGATACACAGAAGCTAGAGATGGGTGAGTGGTTAAACTAATGAGGTTGAACTTAAATGTAAGAGAATAGAAGTAAAGGCGGTTCATGGTGGGTCTATAAGTAATATTACCATATTGAAGGTGAATATGATTGAAAGGGGATGTATAGACCCATGTGTTCCACTGATTAATACTACAAATATAAATTAAGTTCTTGCATGAACTGCAAAAGTATGAATCTTGTACAAAGAATGTATAAGTTTGGGGTATGAGGGGAAACTGTTTTGCATGCTATGGGCTATGTTTAACAGGAAAACATCAGCACTACCATAGTAATACCAGGGGTAAGTAATGGGGGAAGGGACAAGAGTTAAAGAGAGGTTTGGATCTTCTATTTGGTGAAGGTGTGTTTACTGGTTATCTTTCTCTTGGGAACAGTGAAATTATCTAAAACTGACAGTGCTGATGGACTGTTGACTTTGGACATTATAAATGACGCCCAATGAATGGAGGTGGCTGAAGGATGGACTGACTGAGAAGTAGATTGGCAAAAGATGGTGTATACATATGATTGAATATTGTGCTGCTACAAAAAGGAAAGAAGTTGTGAGGCATGCAACATTGTGAATGAACCTGTGAAACATTTGGTGAGGCAAAATAAGTCAGAAACAAAAGAGCAAATATGGTCTCATTTAGAAAATACTCATAAAACAACAGGGGCCTAGATTATAAGCTCTTATAGCAGTCATATTTAGTCCACAGTGGTAATTGTTATTTCTGGATTTTGAGAGGTTGTTTTATAGACGTATAACCTGGTATTTAGAGAAAAGAATGAAGTCCATCAGTTTGGGATTAAGGTAATTCAGAATATGGGAGTAAGGAAGACATTGTCAGTATTTTAGAACTTCACCTACTCTATGAAACCAAAGGAAATAAGGCTTATTTTGTCCAGAACCTAAATTTTCTGTAGCACATAATAGAACTCAACCTGTCTAGATAGATCATTTAAACAACCCAAACACAGGGAACCCAGAATAAGAATGAGGGCCTTTAATACTGTATAGTTTAATGTAATGCCCAGAGTGTATTAAGCAGACAATCAAGGAGTATTGGTATAGTCCCTTGAGGGATGGGAGAAAAAATATGGAACTATTAAATTTTGCTACCGGGGAAACCCCGATACTGTGTCAAACATTAGGGACACCCAAATCAATAGGTCAAGCCCTTGATCTCGAGGCTTGCTCTTGTGAAGTTTATTTACGTAGCAGAGAAGCTTAGCCTATGTGCAGGTATGCCTAAGAGTTACTTCTGGAAGACCTATTGTGTTGCTCAGATGTGATCTCTCTTGCTAAGTGAAAGTGAAATCATTGCCCTCCCCCATCCATGGTGAAAGTCTCCCTGGCAGTGTGGGAGATGACTCCCAGGGATGAGCCTGGCCCTAGCACCATGGGACTGACAGTGCAATCCTGACAAAAAAGGGGGAAAAGAAGTGTAACAAATAAGGTATCAGTGGCTGAAAGAGTTGAAATACAGTCAATAGGCTACTTGGGAGGCCACTTTTATGCAAGCTTCAGGTAGGCATTGCTACCTATCATAGTTTGCCAACCCCCAACCAAAACCATTCCTGCCAACCCTAAAGAACACCTAGGGCATTATATGAGATTCTACAAAGGTTCCATGCACTAGGGCTACTTTCCAGAAACCTACAACCTCCTGATGGGTCCCCAGACCAGATAAGTCCTGAAATGCAGAGGAATCAGCCTGATGATCAGCAGAACATCAACTATCCTGTATTATTCCCCCTATCTTGTATTATCGACAGCCCCTTCCAATATGAGGAAGTTAGAATGGGCATAGCCCAAATACCCCTAAAAAGTGGAGAAAGGTCAAAGGTGAGAGTGGAATTATACAGAGAAGGTAGGGTTTAACATATAAGTATGGATGCCAAATCATTATACTGATATTTCTTTTAGTCTCCAGAATCTTAGAGCAGCCAGAAGCAAAAACTTAAAATTGTGGAATTGCAACCTATACCAAACTCTGAAATCTGTTCTACAACAAATTGTTGCAAAGTGCTTTGAAATTAATTATTTTTTACATATGTGTTATTTTTCACAAAAAGGAAAAAAAAAAGTCGATTGTGATGATAAACGCACAGCTATATGACGACATTGTGAACCACTGATTGTACTCTTTGGATGATTACATGGTATGTGAATATATAATATTTATCAATAAAAAATTAAAATTTAAAAAAGAAAGTGTATTAGTTAGGGTTCTCTAGAGAAACAGAATCAACAGGGAACACTTGCAAATATAAAATTTATGAAAGTGTCTCACGTGACCATAGGAATGCAGAGTCCAAAATCCACAGGGCAGGCTGCGAAGCCGATGACTCCAATGGATGGCCTGGATGAACTCCACAGGAGAGGCTCACCAGCCAAAGCAGGAATGCAACCTGTCTCCTCTGAGTCCTCCTTAAAAGGCTTCCCATGATTGGATTTAGCATCACTAATTGCAGAAGACACTCCCCTTTGGCTGATTACAAATGGAATCAGCTGTGGATGTAGCTGACGTGATCATGACCTAATCCTATGAAATGTCCTCATTGCAACAGACAGGCCAGCGCTTGCCCAATCAGATGAACAGGTACCACAACTTGGCCAAGTTGACACCTGTCCCTAACCATGACAGAAAGCAACTAAGAGAATCAAGTATCTTTGTCTGATGCTCCTTTTATTCAGGGTATGGACAGATGAGCAAAAAAAATATGAATTATAAATAAATAATAGGGGGGACAAAAAAGGGTAAAAAAAATTGGGTAGATGGAAATACTAGTGGTCAATAAGAGGGAGGGATAAGGGGTATGGTATGTATGAGTTTTTTCTTTTTCTGAAATGATGCAAAGGTTCTAAAAAATGATCATGGTGATGAATACACAACTATGTGTATTATGAGCCATTGACTGTACATCATATATGGAATGTACGTGTATGAAGATTTCACAATAAAAATAGTTAAAAAAAAAACAGAAAATAGCATGGTACTGGCACAAAGACAGAAGCACTGACCAATGGAATTGAATCAAGAGTGCAGGAGACCACCAAATCCATGGCCAACTGATCTCTGACAAGGCACCAAATCCACAGAATAGTTTTTTCAATAAATGGGCATGGGAGAACTGGATATCAATAGCCAAAATAATCAAAGAAGATCCTTACTTTACACCCTATATAAAAGTTAACTCTAAGTTGTTCAAAGATCTAAACATAAGAACCAATACCATAAAACTCCTAGAAGAAAATACAGGGGAACATCTTCAAGATCGAGTAATAGGAGGTAGCTTCTTAAACTTTACACACAAAGCACAAGCAACAAAAGAAAAAAAAAAATAAGCGGGAACTCCTCAAAATCAAATGCTTCTGTGCCACAAAGGACTTTGTTAAAAAAGTGAAGCAGCAGCCAACCCAAATGGAGAAAATATTTAGAAATGACATATCATATAAGGTTTTATATCCCGTATACGTAAAGAAATCATACAACTCAACAATAAAAGAACAAACAACCCAATTATAAAATAGGCTTAAGATATGAACGGACATTTTTCTGAAGAGGAAATACAAATGGGTAAAAAGCACATGAAGAGACGCTCATTTTCATTAGCTATAAGGGAAATGCAGATCAAGACTAGAATGATGTGAAGCATGCAACCAGATAAATGAACCTTAAGGACTGACTGTATGTTGAATACGTCAGAAACAAAAAGACAAATATCATACACACTCATATGGACTAACTCTAACATGAACACTGGGTGAACTGAAATCAAGAGCATGAGTTATTAGGTTGGGTCCTACTGTACAGGGTCCTACATTGTAAGCTCTTACAGCAGTCACATATATTCAGGATTTATAACTGTTATTTCTAAATGCTGAGATACTGAGCTGTTTGTATATAATCTGTTCATTCCCAGAAACTTGAGGCACTTATACGATACCTGAAATTCAGAGTTAGAGCTCTGAAGCTATAAAGGTCAGCACTACCCCACATAGGAACTGTTAAAAAGTTGAAAAAGGGATCAGAATTCAACTAGAGATATGAATGAAGCTGATCTGGACAGCACTAAAGTAAATCAGAACACAGGGTAAAGGATGATATATGGTCCATATTTTAAAACTTCAACTTCTGTGTGAGACCAAAGAAAGAGATGTTTATTCGGTGCAAAATTTATATTTTGGGTAGCGCATTACCTAATCTAACTTGTATGGCCAATTTAGTTGAATACTATAAGTACATGGAATCTTGAATAGAGCGTGAAATCTTTTTGGTTTGTACATGTTAGTGTGATGCCCTGATATATCCCAAAGTAATTTGGGTAGTGAATAAAAAAGTATTTTCAAAGTCCCCTTGGGAGACTGGGGAGAAAGGAGGAAATACTCAACTTCCCCATTTGGAGAATTCCTGATATTCTTGCAAGCAGTGGAGACAACCAAATCAATAGGTTGAGCCCTCAATCTTGAGGTTCACCCCTATGAAACTTATTCCTGCAAAGGATGAGTTAAGCAAATTTATAATTATATCTAAGAGTCATAATAAGCCAGTAACAAAAGAACAAATATTGTACGGTCTCTTTTAGAAAATACCTATAAGAAAACTGTAAGCTTTTATAGCAGTCACATTTAGTCTGGAGCTGTTAAATGTTATTTCTGGATTTTGAGATGCTATGTATCTCAAAATAACCTGGTATCTGTTTGGAACTTTGGATAGCTGTGTAACACCTAAGACTCAGAGCTGGAATTCTGCAGCTCTGACAGTCAGCATTGCTACATACAACCACTGTTAAAGACACTGAAAAACAGATCAGGCTTCAATTAGAGATAAAAATGAAGCCAATTGGGTCAGGATTAAGGTAAATCAGAATACAAGGGTAAGAATGACATTGTCTGTATTTTAGAACTTCACCTACCGAATGAGACCAAAGGAAGAGAGGTTTGCTTTGTCCAAAACCTAAATTTTCAGCAGCACATAATCTATCTAACTTAACCTGTCTGGATAGTTGATTTTAAAAACCCAAACACACGGAGCCCAGAATGGGATAAGGGCTTGTAATTCTGTATACCTTAAGATAATCGCCAGATATATCCCAGTGTAATGCTGGGCAGACAATTTAAAAGTATGGGCAAAGTCTCTTGAGGGATGAGAGAAAAAAATACGGAATTATTAAGCTTTACCACTGGGGAAATCACCCCTCATAACTATCTCAAATATTAGGGACTCCCAAGCCAATAGGCCAAGCCCTTGATTTTGTGGCTTGCTCTTGAGAAGCCTATTTCTGTAGTGGAGAAGCTAAGCCCACCTATAGTTATGCCTGACAATTACTTTCAAAAAAACTCCTTTGTTACTCAGATGTGGCCTCTCTCTAAACTCAACTCTGCAAGTAAAATCGTTACTCTTCCCTCTACATTGGAAATGACATCCAGGGGTGAAATCCTCCCTGGCAACATGGGAATGACTCCCAGGGATGAGACTGGCCCTGGTACCACAGGATTGACAATGCCTTCCTGACCAAAAGTGGGAAAAGAAATGTAACAAAATAAGGTATCAATAATAAAAGAGTTCAAACGGAGTCCAGAGGCTATTCTGGAGGCTATTCTTCATAAGCTTCAGCTAGATATTCCTAATTACCACAGTTTGCCAAATCCCAATCAAAACCATTCCTATTAACTCTAAAGAACACTTAGGACTTTATCTGAGATTCTACAAAAATTTCACATACTAAGTTGACTTTCCAGAAACCTATAACCTTCATATGGGTTCTTGGGCCAGATAAGTTCTGAAACCCAGAAGGAACAACCTCTCCAGAACATCAACTAGTTCCATCCCTCTACTCCACAGTATTGACTCCTCTTTCTATCAAGAAAAAGTTAGAGTGGGCAGAGCCCAAATACCCCTTAAGATTGGGAGAAGGAGGAGTTATGAAAGAGAAGACAGTACTTAACCAGTGAGTATGACTGCTGAATCATTATAGTGATATTTCTTTCAGTCTCCAGTGTCTTGGAGCAGCTAGAAGGAAAAACTAAAATTGTGGAACAGTAACTTATAACAAACTTTGAAATCTGTTTCATAACTACTCATTAAAATGCACTTTGAAATGTACTACTTTTTTGTATACATGTAACACTTTGCAAAAAATGTTTCTAAAAAATAAATAAAAATAAAGGGAGTGTATAACCAAGACATCTTAAAGTACATGTCCAAACAAACACTTGAATGTGAATGTTATACCAGCATTTTTCATGATAGCCAAAAAGTGGAAACAACCCAAAGTCCATCAACTAATGAACAGATAAACAAACATGGTATGACAATACAATGGAGAATTACTTGGCAATAAAAAGGAATGAAGTACTGGTTCATGCTACAACATGCACGAAGTTGAAAATATTTCCTAAGTGAAAGAAGCCAGACACAAAAGGCCACATATTGTATGATTCTGTTGATGGAACATCCAAAGTAGGCAAATCTACAGACAGTGAGTAGGTTAGTGGCTGTCAGCGGTTGGGGAGAAGGGGGCAATATGGAGAAACTGCTAGTAGGTATGGGGCTTCTTTATGGGATGATGAAATGTTCTGAAATTAGATAGTGGTGATGGTTGCACAACTCTGTGAATATACCAAAAATCATACTGCACAGATTAAAAGTGTGAATGCAATGGTATGTGAATTATATCTCAACAAGGTTGTCAATAAATAAATACAAAGACAGAAACAAAACCCAACTCTGGCTGTATTTTTTATATCTTTCTTTTTTGTATGCTTTACAGTGGGGTCACATTTCATTATTTTTCCATGGGCAGCACCATTTGTTGAATTTTTGCTTGTTTGTTTGTTGGGAAATGAATGGATCTGGAATTGAACCTGGGTTTTCTGCACGGCAGACGACAATTCTACCACTGAACTACCCTTGCACATGCCCCTCTGGCTGTATTTTGTAGGTCTTCAGGGATGAAGCTGTTCCAACACTGCGAAACTGTAAGTTAAACTGAGTATACCTAACAGAAAGGTCCCAAAGCCAATAAGCAGGGTAAACCCATCTTGGGAGGGCTCAGAAGGGCAATATATCTGCAAGGCAGAGGCAACCTGTGGCTATAAGTCCCTTCTCAGTCTCTACCTACAGGATGGACACAGAGCGGGAGGGAGGTGGGTTGGGTTGTGCAGAATCCTGATAACTGTCAAATGCTGAGAAATTATTCACATCAGAGGGGGTTATGTGGGGTCTTAGTTCAGGGACATCACAATGTCTGGGGCAGTGGAGAGCAATGTCTGGGGCAGCAGAGAGAACTGTAGAAGGGAAATGTGAGCTGGACTCCAAAGTCTTTGGTAGCCTCTCCTCTCCTCCCATAGTTGTTACTGTGTGTCCAAAGCCATACGTTCAAAGGAGCAGTGGATATACCGGTTGAATTCACAGACTCCTTAACAGTTTCCAAAATAATTCCTGTACCATCTTAAAGTGACTCAAACAACTCAATGTCTTTTAGAGCTTTGTACCGTCTGAGAGCCCTGTGTATTTTTCCCCAATCTTTACTTAGGAAAAAGAAGAAACAAACTTGGGTGCCTCTAAAGGGTTCCAATTGTAAGCACTGCAAAGATATCTTAGTGTAGCTCCCCAGTGAGGTCCCAGCAGCTCCCCAGGTACTCACCAAGGAAGTAGGCCATCATCTGTGGTGTGTGATGAGGGGTGGGGGCAATACGCAGGAGCTCTTCCCCCCGCGGCACTGTGGGGTAATTGATTGCTTGAACATAGATGTTATGTCTGCTCATTAGTTTGTCACAGACTTCTGTGTTTCTAGCCGCGTCTGCAACCTAAATATGAAAACAGGTTAGGTCAGAATGGGATGGACTACCTCTTAGCAGAGACTCTGCTCCTAATGAACACAGTACCCACAAAGACCAGGCTCCAGAGCTAGTCCATAACAGCCCTAGGCAAGCTTAGATGAGAGGGGGAATGCTGCCCAAACACCTGAAATTTAAAGGATCTGGATACTGTTCGGTACAGACCAGAGAACTGAAATCATATTAGAAGTAAATTCCACACTGCTCTCCTGCCTGGGCCTTCCATGAGGAAAGCAGGTGGTTCTGAAACCCCAGTTCACACCAACTGGGCCTCGTAACCATAGACGTATAGACCCTGGAGATGAAGGCAACTTCAGTCATAAAGAACCAGTTCAACTCTGACACCATACGGTTACTGTCTGTTTAGACCTATTTAGAAGTTAACTGAATAGAGCCACACTTCAAAGCTGGCCAAGTTCAGCGTTCTGGAGATTTCCAGATGTAATCTCTGTGTTTATCTTATTAAGGTCAGTGCTCTGGAAAGGGAGCCTCTGCTGCAGCCTGCTGGGTTCAAAGGCTTCCTGTTCATTGTGAAATCAGCCAAAGGCAGAAACATGGCAGAGAGCCACTGGCTATAGCCCCTGGCCCTGGGAGTCACCATGCACAAGACCAACCTCCCAGAACAGCTGCACATCATGTACAGAGACACATGTATAGCAAGTTCAACCAAAGAAAGGCCATTACCCGGACTGGGATGATGTGACTAGGGCAGTGGACAACTGGGAGGCCAGCATCCATTAGCATCTGCCTCATGAGCTTGACATTGCGTTGATGCTGGCGGCGAAGCGCCCGCCCCTCAGCACTCTTCAAGATCCGCACAGATTCCAGGGCTCCAGCCAGCAGCATGGGTGGCAGGGAAGTGGTGAAGATGAAGCCAGCAGCATAGGACCGGACAGTGTCGATCAGAGAACTCGTGCTGGCGATGTACCCCCCAACACAGCCAAAGGCCTTGCCTGGGAGGAGACAACCCCATTTATAACAGCAACATCTTCAAAGTACATAAAGTCAAGTGTTGCAGAGCCTCAATGCATTTACTTTTCTCCTTATCTTTTTAACTTCCCCCGAGACTGAGAAGTACAGGGATGCCCTCCCTTTTTAAAAGGGAAAAAAAGCTCAGGATGATTATGAAGGGGCCTTTCCAAAGTCACATGGCCAAGTCGCTATCTGACACAGATCAAAATTCAGGTCTTCAGACCAGGCCTGGCACCCCAGTGACTGGTCCCAGAATCAACGGACCAAGTATCAAGCTGCTGCCTATCTTCCCACCATTTTATTCTCAGGTACCTTTCCCACCCATGCCTGCTGCTCTGCTAGCCAGTAAGGTCCTTTTCCCACGCTCTACAGTGTACGCGTACTCTGAAACAAGATCTGAGTTGCAGTACTTGCACCATCCCCTCACTGTAAACATTACCAATAAGGTCAGAATGTAACTCAGCTAAGAGCTTAACTGTTATGGTATGACCGATGTTATTCCCTATTTAAGTAAACAGTAAACACAAGACTCTAACAATTGGTATTTGCCAGATAAATATGAAACTCAGAACCTGCTAAGGCTGATTTAGAGCCAGTCTCATTTTTCAATTCTTATTAAGTCCTTTTGAATAATCTGTATCTCAAATTTCAGGATTAAGGAGTCCAGAAGAGTTCTCATAGATCCTAACATTATGTTCTGTAATTAACATTCCTCCTTGAACCCCATGCAAGGCTGGGTTGATAAAAGTTCCCAGTGGAAAATTTCTCTCTCCAACCATTGCCATTTCACAATGACTATGTCTTCAAAGAGCCTACGTCAATAGAGCTCTTTGAAGAAAAGAGCTGCAGGAAGGAATTAGGAGAGTATGAATAAGTGCTTTCCTCCTGGCAGGACTCCACCCTGAGAACACCCAGGCTCTCCTGGTCTGCATGAGGGTCTCACACTCTGTTGACAGTGCTGAAGGTCACTCTTTTTAGCCTGCAGTTCCTTTACCAAGTGCAGGCTGTAATTTGGCATTTTAGTCAACTGCCACACCAGCCCCCACCTGCTCTGCTAACTTTTGAAGGTTTTAAAAGATCTTCTATGCACAACTCTTTTTTACTTCTTCAGGGTCCACAAAGGCATGGGGAATGTCTATCATAAATGCCTGCCTGTAACTCATTTTCCTTTCCCACCCAAATTCTGAGGTAGGTCCTACTATTATCTCCATTACATTGATAGGGTCATATCAGCTTTGAGTTATGCAGCCAGGATGTAAATCCAGGTAGCATGGCTCCAGAGTCTAGTTTCCAACTGCTATGAGATGCTATCTCTTCACTAGGAAGAGCAGAGGAAACACAAAGTAGCCAGTGTGAACTGGAATAGTTCCCACCATGACAGGTACAGAGCTCAAATCTTCACAAAGACAGACCCTGTAAGACTTCACAACCACTCTTAAGATAAACAGTACTATAGTACTAGAATTCACTTTTTTATTTTTTAAATAGGGGAACAATGTGAGGGACAAAGTAAAGGCTCTTCCCCATGGCAAGTAGCTAGAGCATGACAGGGTTTGGAATGAGCTCAGATGGCAATAAATGGTCTTTTGTCACGTTAGGCTGTGAAAGTTACTCTGATTTTGGAAGCCATGACTCCATGATTCAAGGGATTCTGCTAAGCTCTGTTGCCGTTCAAAATTCACCTAAAATAAAAAGTGGCCCAGGGTTTATATGCTATCACACTATGCTGGTTTGAAAGGATGTATGTACCCTAGAAAAGCCATGTTTTAATTAAAATCCCATTTCGTAAAGTAAGTATAATCCCTATTCAATACTGTATGTTTGAATCTGTATTTAGATCATCTCCCTGGATATCACCTAAATCAAGAGTGGTTGTTAAACTTGATTAGGTGGAGGCGTGTCTCCAACCATTCGGGTGGGTCTTGATTAGTTTACTGGAATCCTATAAAAGAGGAAACATTTTGGAGAAGAGAGATTCGGAGAAAGCAGAGAGTGCTGCAGCACCATGAAGCAGAGTCCACTAGTCATTGGCCTTTGGAGAGGAAGAAGGAAAACACCTCCTGGGGAGCTTCATGAAACAGGAAGCCAGGAGAGAAAGCTAGCAGATGACGCCGTGTTCACCATGTGCCCTTTCAGCTGAGAGAGAAGCCGTACGTTCACAATGTGCCTTCTCAGTTGAGAGAGAAACCCTGAACATCATCGGCCAAGGTATCTTTTTCTGGATGCCTTAGATTAGACATTTCTATAGACTCGTTTTAATTGGGACATTTTCTTGGCCTTAGAACTGTAAACTAGCAACTTATTAAATTCCCCTTTTTAAAAAGCTATTCCGTTTCTGGTACATTGCATTCGGGCAGCTAGCAAACTAGAACACACACTATCTCCTTACCTTATCCCAGTTAGATTAGTCAGTCCTTGACCTTGTTAAGAGAACATAATTTTAATGTAGATGATGGAATGCACAGAGGATACATACCGAGTGTCCCAGAAATGATGTCCATTTTTGGCATGACTCCATCCCGATCGCCAATCCCTCCACCTCGAGCTCCATACAGCCCCACTGCATGGACTTCATCCACAAAGGTGATGGCTCCAAACTCATGTGCGACATCACACAGTTCTTCCAATGGGCATACCGCCCCTGAGGAAAGACCAGATACTGCTTTGAAGAGCTCACTATTTTACAAAATTTTGTTTCGGATACAGTCAGAACAAAATAACTTGCATTCTAAGGTACCATTTTTAATATTGAAAGAAAATGAACTTTCCACAATTTCTAAATTTATCTTGGGGTCTTGCAGCCTAATGAAAGTTAGAATAGAAAATGTACAATCACCCAAATCTATATGATGCCTGACTATTACAAAATCCTGACAGCGTGTGAAAATAAGTAAAATGAAAAAAACAAAACACCATGCATTTAAACAGCTCAGGCTTAATTTTTCATTTACGGTTTCAGATTAGCCACTATTTAAAAGCAATAAGAGACTTACCATCCATTGAATGGACAGTTTCAAATGCAACAATCTTGGGGACAGAGGGGTCAGATCTTTGTAGCAGTTCTCTGAGATGGCTGACATCATTGTGGTGGAAGATGTACTTTGGCGCGCGGCTATTTCGAATCCCTTGGATCATGGAGGCATGATTCCCAGAATCAGAGTAAATCTCACAGCCTAACAGGACAAAAATACCAATGACAAATTATTTCCTAGACAGTCAGAGAGAAAAGACTCTGTCCTGAAAATGTATCTTTTGCTCTGCATGGAAAAAACACTGCATGCCAGTTTTTTCCAGCAAAATAATAATGCTTCCCCTTTGAGAAAGACCAAGTAAGTGTAGGATAACCTCATAACAGGTGATAAATCTGCTTTTACATTTGGCTGTCTAATTCCAAACACAATCAAGAGAAAACTAAAAACGATTAAGAGACTTCTCCAAATGATCTTCTCAGGATGCTGGAAAATAAAAAAGTACATTTGAGGTAATGAGCTTAAGAACAAGACCTTTCAAGTCATTCTTCATTGCTGCCATGTTCCACTGGAACGTATGATGTGCTGTTAAGCATTTCATGATCAATTCAAGAGCAAATTCTCACAGATTTAACAGTTACTTGCAACTGAGTATTTCTGCTAAGTCTTCTTTGTTGTCAATGCTCCTGTTATCACTAAGAAACCCAAAAAACTCTAAGGCTCCTATGATGGGCTTTCTTACCTGGCATCATCTTAGCCAGGGTGAAGAGGGTTGAGTCATTGGCCACAAAACACGAGGAAAACAAGAGTGCAGCATCTTTCCCATGAAGGTTAGCCAGCTCCTGCTCCAGGTCCACATGGAATTTACTAGTTCCAGAAATATTTCTGGTACCACCTGCCCCAGCACCATGTTGTTTCAAAGTATCCCTGTTAAAACAAAACAAAACAAACATCAGATGGAAAATAAATCTCTTTGTTCTAAACACTATGCCAGTTGTTCCTCTTTTCCAGGATACTGAAACTTATGTTGATCCAGTAACTCTCTCATTGTGAAACCCAGTGTTAGGCATTTTAATCAACTTCATCTTCAGATCAGGTGGGAGAAGAATAAGTACCTCTAGGGATAATCAAGAACAGTAACTGTTCATTTGACAGTCAATATATTCTAAGTATAAGCTGAAGTAACTTATTAAAGCTTCTTTTCTCTGAGAAACACCATTCTCTCCAATACCACGACATCTTAAAAAAAGAGCAATGTCTAGAGGGACAGCTTGGATAGTGGTTACCTTCAACCCTCACCAACCCAGTGATGTAATGCTGGGATATGTCTATCATTAACCATCAGACAGTGCTCTCCTTAGCAAGCCTCCTGGGAGAGTCTGGCAAGCACCTCTCTCAAGTACTCCTGAAGGAAATGATTGATGGGATCTGCCATCTGTTTTAACACATCTTTTTGAGATAGCATTTCCTCTAGATCTGTATTTTTCCACTTAAAGTCACAACCAAGGATGTCGCTGTACAAGTCTGCTTGTCGTTACAGGTGTACTCACTTGAGGAGTGGTGGGAAGTTAATCAATATGCATAGTCAATGAGCGATAAACTTGTACCCTCAAGACACCAAAGGGCTCCACCAACTAACTACTCGCACATTAAAGAGTCATTAAAAGTAATCTGTATTTTTTTAAGGGCTAATAAAGTATTTTGCTAAAATCCATTAAGAACAAAAAGTACTGTATTCAAACTTCCCAGGAAGCTACTTAATTTGTTGTAATTTGAAGCTTAAATTTAATTTAAATCAAGATCTAAAATGGTAAACAGTAGACCCCACAATGGAGGCAGTCTCACCTGTAGTTTATGTGAAAGCTCCCAGTGAAAGGGCAACTTTGTTTCTTTTTTTTTTTTTACATGGGCAGGCACTGGGAATCAACCTGGGTCCTCTGGCATCGCAGGCAAGCATTCCTGCCTGCTGAGCCACCATGGCCCGCCGCAACTTTGTTTTTAAAAATTAAGTTTTCATCACTTACTCTTACCTAAACAGCAATGGGCCTGCACACACTTTCAGCTACCAAACATTCCCCCTATAAAAGAGTCAATCCCTATAAAACACTGATGTTTGTGCCAAATAATGCCAGTGGTGTCAGAAAGCTGGAGAGCTACTTACATGACTGCCCCACACACCCGTGGGTGGCGACTCATTCCTAGGTAGTCATTGCTACACCAAACCGACACCTGCTTTTTGGTGACAAGGGAGTCAGAGTAGTCATCCGCCATGGGGAAAATGTGTGCCCTCCGGTTCACAGTTTTAAAAACTCGGTAAGTATGGTCATTTTTTTTCTCATCAATTTTCTTCTCAAAGAAACGATCATACTGAAAAGTGGAAACAGCTGAAAATCAAACAAAAGACAAAACAGCCCAATGGTTAACACATTTGGGCTTCAGTGAAAGATAAGGTTGATATCCCAGCTTGGCTAGTGAGTAGCAAGGAAATTCTAGGCAAATTACTCTATGATCTCCACTTGTGAAGAGTAGCTGAACCTGTGCAGGAAAGTGTTTAGCACAGCACCTGGGGTGTGGATATTAGGTGAGAAAAGAGAAAAAGCTATAAACAGGATTTGTAGTCATTACGACCAAGAGCACCTACTCACATCAAACAAGAGACATGGCTTTCACTCCTCAACCCATCATGCAATTCTATGTTTTAATCTGATCTACATTTTAAACCACAAACTCTCTCCTGCATTAGACAATTAACAATGAGACTTACATTTTGGCAAGTTATCTTGAAGAAGATGGGACACTCTCTCCGGTCTTTGCTTTCGCATGATATCCTGAAAATTCTGCAGCAATCCACTTGGTTCCCCTCCCTCAGTTTTCATGGTAATCACACTGGGGTTGACAGAGGTTTGGGCAACTTCTTTAACAAAAGCAACAAGAGGCAAATGAGACCAACATTATACAGTGAGTTCATAATACTTTCCAAACGTTGTTACAAAATAACTTCCTGTCTAGGTCACAAAAAAGTCGATTAAAACCAAAGTTAATTGTAACTAAGTGTATAAAACTTCTCTTCTATTTTCATTATTGTAATGGCCCATGTTTGGTGCCGTTTTGTTTTCAGAGCTGCCAGCCAGGTTTAATGAACATTAAAGTCCAAAGCTTTCTTGTCAGTCAGCATGCATTCTTCACCCCACTCTGTCCCTGAAACCCTAATCTCAATTTTCTTCACCGAAAATATAAGTTTGGCCATATGCATAGTTTCTACTGATGAAGCTTTTTGGGGGCCTTAGGGGCTCTGTGGGACACAGCCACAACTGGAATTAAGGTTGCCATTCAATGACCATGAGTAAGACACACAGCTTGGGCATCCAAAGATCAGCACTTAATGCAGTAACACAACTGCTTTTTTTTTTTTTTTTTTTTACCTTTTATCCCATCAGATGATGGGAAAGAAACAAAGGGCAATTAACAGCAGTTCTCAACTACAGAGTATTTCAGAAATTAAATGGCTACTTTAAAAGCTGGTCACCTCCTACACACCAGAAAGAAAGTCCCACATTTTGCAACACAGTCTGACTGTCCATTTTGAGGACCTTTCTCCTTGGCTTTAAAAGAGGAAGGTGTTTACACAAACATTGCCTAATAACAGCTAATATACAAACCTGAGGGTCCAAAGAGCTAAACGGACTTCTTCATTTTTCCTAATGGTTCGTTTCTTATCTGTTTACCTTTTCTCACGGCATGCATTTCCTGCACATCCTCTTGAAGCTCTAAACTGGCTTTGCGGAAGACACTGCTGCTCCGCTGACTCATCTGGGCTGCCAGGAAAGGGCATTTGCTTGCAGTACCCTGGCTTGTGGCAGAGGAAGGATGTCCAGATAGAAGCTGTGTCCCATGTGGAGTCTGCTGGGATCCATCAGGAGCCTGCTGAACCTCAGCTTTGGCAGTTTTGTCCTCTGAGTGGGGAACAAGAAAAAGTGAACCATCAGTTCTGGTTGCACAGCACACAAAAAACCACTTGCTTCTCTTATAGCTTTAAAGATAAAGTTTATACTTACTCTACCCCAATCCAAGTACAAGTTTATTTTTATTAGGTTCTGTTAATCAAATTATTTTCTCATCTGCCTCAATGGAAACAATGCTCTTATGAAGAGTTAAGTGGTACATTTCAGCTACCTTTCAAATCTACAGTATTTCTCACTTATAAATCCAAAAAGTAACATTTTCTAGTTCTAGACAACCCAAAGTTCTTGAATTGAAGAATTCCAGTAAATTCATAGCATATTTCATGAGAAACATAAGTGGACAAACTCTCCAAGGTAACTGGTAATATTCATGCAAACTTATCTCTGCTAATATTTTCTAAAGATTCTTGACAAAGAAGCCTAACGTTGCTTAACATGTAAACTAATGTTATTCTTCTAAATGAAACTACAACTAAATTCTTTAGATTGCTGTCTAATAGACAACAATTAAATTATTAGTATACTTGGGAAAAAAACAATGGAAGAATCACATTTACACACCTCATCTACTTTTTCATCTAATGCATCAAAGAAGTCCACTGACTTAACAGTCAGCTGGTAACTATGCTTCTAGTCACGACTTCCTTGTCCCTTTGAGCAAATTAGTTCACTTTCTAGAAAAGTATTTCATCATCAATTCTGGAATAGTCCTGTGAATCCGAGGCTAGCCTTTCCTACAACTTGGGAAAGGTATCTCAGTATGGTATTCATTAAAATCTTCTATAAAGGAAAGCCAAAAAAAAAATTACTTTGAAGTTCCCTTCCCCCCATTATAAACATAATACATATTATAGAAAGACTAAAGAAGAGTCTTATCATTTAAACATAATCAAAACAAACATTTTAGTATATCATGTTTTTAAAAATATATGTACGGATTTTAAAGACAGTTTTTACTTGTACTTTATATACTTATTCCACCCTTTTCATTATATAGACCTGCCTAAGCTAGTAAATAGTTTGTGAATATCATTTATGTTGGTTGCATAGTAGTCTTTCAATAGAACAAGCCACATTTTACTCAATTAGTCCTCTCCACTACTAGGGACAGAATGGTAAGAGGATTTTGATTGTTCGGTAAAAAAGACATAACTCCTGAGCGATAGTACAGAGGGAAATAAATCCTACAACTATTACCTTTCTACTTAAAGGAAAAAAATAATTCTCACAAGTCCACACCCAGAGAACACACCTAAGAGAAGCCTGTAAAGTAAGATATTCTTGAGGATTAAGTGAAATCTGAAAAGCCTCAATCCCCTCCTGGTAGAGCCAGACTGATCTCTTTATTTTTTTATATTTATTGAGAAATTTTCACACACATACAGTCCAAACATGGTGTACAATCCATGGCTCACAATATCATCTCATAGTTGTGTATTCATCACTATGATCACTTTTAGAACACTTGCATCACTCCAGAAAAAGAAATACAGTCCATACCCCTTACCCCTTACCCCTCCCTCTCATTGACCACTAGGTATTTCAATCTACCCAATTTTTTACCCTTATCTGCCCTCATATTTTTAATTTTTATCCACATTTTTTTATTCATCTCCCCATATCCTGAATAAAAGGCACATCACACACAAGAATTTCACAATCACATTGCAAAAGCTGTACCATTATACAATTTTTTTCAAGGATCAAGATTACTGGAACACAGCTCAACAATTTCAGGTACTTCCCTCCAGCCACTCCAATACACCATAAACTAAAAAGGGATATTTACATATTGCGTAAGAATAACCTCCAGGATAACCTCTTGACTCTGAAATCTCTCAGCCACTGAGACTTTATTTTGTCTCATTTCTCTCTTCCCCCTTTTGGTCAAGAAGGCTTTCTCAATCCCATGATGCCGGGGCCCAGCTCATCCCAGGAGTCCTGTTCCACACTCCCAGGGAGCTTTATACTCCTGGGAGTCATATCCCACGAGGGATGAGAGCAGTGAGTTCACCTGCTGAGTTGGCTTAGCGAGAGAGGCCACATCTGACCAACATAAGAGGTTCTCTGGGGGTGACTCTTAGGTATAACTATAAATAGGTTCAGCTTCTCCATGCAAGACAGACTGATCTTTTTATTAAAACAAAACAAAAAAAAATTATATACAAAATAAAGATAGATATCATTTTAAATATTACTGAAACTCCAAAAGACACTGAGATAAGTGATTCAGAATTCTGCTAACCTAGAAAGCTGGGCAAAGTTTCACCTTTATAGATGGGAAAGCTAAAAATGACTACCTTGTGAGGTTAGGACGACAATTACAAGAAATAATCCACACAAAGCACTGAGCTTGGACAGTGTAACTCCTCTGTTATTGTGAACCTCACCAACAGTGTGGAATGTAACTGCTTCTAGTCAAGTATGTGTGAAAACACCACCACCCCCAACTCGGCTGCCAAAATGACACTTACTCTTGTTGGCTGGAGGGGTTTCTTCGACCTGCTGGCAGCATACTGTTGAAGTGGACAAAGCCCGAGAGGCTGGCTTAGCTCCAACTTCCATCATCTTAGGGCAGTTTTGGGCATAGAACAACAGAGATTTGCCTGCCTTCTGCAGAAAGGTCTGGGGCACTCGGGACAGAAATGGGCAGCGACGAACAACAGTCTCCATGTCCGAGAGGTACACTGACTCCTGGAGAAAGAATGATGATAAGTGGCATCAACACTTGTTAATAATTAGGCAAATCCCACTGCAAGGTCACTGGGGGTCAGCTCACCTGCAGCTCTTGGCAAGGTACCCTGGGATACTAACAAGTCTGGCTCAAAACTGTCTAAGGATAGCACTGATTGGGACTTATCCATGCGCTGGTGACCACATTCTACCCAGGCCACTAACTTCTGCATTCTCCAGCTCTCTACAAAAGCACCTTCATCGCAACCTAACAAATTGATACTGACAATTAATAACCAAGGGGGTGGGAGGATGCAGGATAAGCAGGAACTGGTTTGGGAACAGAGAAGCTCCTTGAAGGAGATGCCCAGTGCAGAGAAGACACCTTGGCACACACCAAGGTGGAAAACTTTGTCTAGGGAAGGAGCCACTGTAGTCCATCCACGTAAGGGAGGCTCGGCGGAGGCAAGAAGGTATGGATTCTTAAAGATCTCGAAACTTTCCAGGTCCTCACAGCCCTAAATCGGAGGAAGACACCATGGACAACCCTGGGGCTGTGAGGCAAGGATTTTTCCGAGCTCATATTCCTATAGCTTGATGAACAGGGAATTGAATAAAAGGGCGCACAAAGAAGAGTAGGGGTTAGCGGAGACGCGCCGATAGGGCTAACTAGGGAGGGGCAGGAGCTGTAAACCCAGTGTGCTAGGTCTGGCGCTTGGAAGCGGTCCCAGGGGGCTGCGGGCTATTTACCCCGGGTCGTGGGCTTAAGAATAACGGTAGGAGACGGAAGGGGGGTAAGAAATGAATTCTAAAGAAGCCGGTTAAATGGAAATGCCCGAGGGGTCTATTGGGGGAACTGAGGCGGCAGGAGGTCTGGGGGATGAAGGCTGAGCCCGAGGCGGCGGGTGGGGGGATGGGGTTCCAATAGCCGGGGAATCGGAGCCCGGGCCGGCAGGACACTCGGAGGCTGTCCCCGGCCGACCTCGCTCCCAGAAGCCGGGCCTTTACCTGCACGGGTAACTGTGGAGGTGGTTGCTGCGGCGGCGGCGGCGGCGGTGACTGCGGCGGCAGGGACCCAAGCCAAGAAACGCAGCCAAAGATTTGCCCTTGTCAGCGAGAAGCCTCAGGCCGGAGGGCGGTCGCCCTAATATAGAGCGGGAATGACCGCTGCGCATGCGCCTTGGGCGCGGATTCTCTGCGCAGGCGCTCGGCGTGGAGTTTCCGGAGGTAAGAGGCCCGACGCGATGGGCGGGGAGGCTGGTCTTGGAGGCGGTGGCGACAGGGGCTCGGCGGGGGCCGAGGGAGTTGAGGCTTTCCATCCTAGCCTTCCTGGTTGGAATCTGTTTCTCGAACTTCACCTTGCACCCCCTTACCGCTCTCCACTGACTCCCCTGTACTTCAAAACCCTACGTCCCTGTTGTGGGGCATAAAATGCCACGGGCCTGAGGGGAAGTGCCCCTGGAGTCAACTGGGGATTAGAGAACTGTTAAAATGGGTACTTTGGGCATGGAGGGAGGAGGCGCAAAAGGGGGTCCAGTCCAGGGTCTTAAGTAGGATCTGCCCCACCTGGGACTTAATAGCAGGGCTGTGAAAGAAGACTTCCTGAAGGAGGTGGCACTGGAATGGCCAAGGATGGAGTGGTGCTCTGGGCCGGGATGGGGAGGGAGTTGGTACGTGGGTGAAGACTTTGGAGTGAGGAGGAAGGAACAGAAAGAAAGGTCAAGCCGTGGCACTCTCTGGTATGAGATGAAGGGACTTAAGTCATGAGCAGAGAAGGGACAGAAGAAACAAGACTAGATAGAACCCATCCACTCCACAGCTGTAACTCAGTACTTATGGGAAGGGGGCGGGATCACAGGGCCTGACAGAGTTAGAGTTTGACATATATTAGATATGTTACTTTTATGTTCAATTGGGGACTGCCCAAAATCCCTTGCTGACCACCCTGGGCACCAGCTGAGTGGCTCAACACTCCATCTCAGAGTTCAGAGTTGGGCTGTGCCTCCTCCAAGTCTCCCCTAGACCACGCCTGCGGGGGAAGGGCTTGGCAAACCCCCCTCAGGAATGTCAACCTGGTTTCCTTGCTCCATATCTCTTCTGGCGTCAGTTAGGCTGGGTTGGGCTTGTGCCAGGCTCAGAGCTACCCTCCCCCACTCTTGGAAAGGAGCCATCCAGGTTGATCTCTCTCCATCTGGGCACTGATAAGAGGAGTGAAATCCAGAGCTGTGGTAACCAAAGTTAGTCCAGGTACTTCCCAGCTCCTTCACTTAGCCTATAGCTAGCTGTAAGACAGGTGAGGCGAGCCTCCAGCTGCAGAGGAGGCACCTGGGTCCAGAACAGCACTGGGACCAGTCCAGGGGCTTAGAATGAGAGCTTTGGCTTGGGAGTTTAAGGCCCAGCCTGCCCTGTCCTGCTGAGGGGCCCTAGGCTGTGCCCAGTGGCCACAGAGGAGGGAGAGAAAAAACAGTAAAAGTCAGTGCCTGGACTCAAATCCAAGTGCAGATAGAAGTAGGAACAGGTCAAGGATGGCCTTGAGTGCTTTGCCCATATCTGGGCCTCACTTTCCTTGTCTGGGCAATAGAATGATGACTTTGTTATGCCTGCCTCACAGAACTGTTTGGGTGATCAGAGGCAAAGCAGAAGCAGAAAGAACCGGACAGTGGAGCAGGACACATATTCCAAGCCTGGCTCTAAATCTTACATGACTGTAGCCATGGGCAGGCCACAATCTCCCAGAGTCTTGGTTTCCTCATTTGTAAAGCTCTCCCAGTCCTGCCACTTGTGGTTGGCAAGAGGGTTAGGTGAAGTCATGGATTTCAGAGGCTCATTGTTAAACCAACAAGTCTCCAGCCCTCTGGGAGTTTCCTGTTTAATAAAGGGAAAGGTTGGGAAATAAGTCAGCTCACAAAGAAAGTGAAATAGAATGATCTAAACAATTCCAGATGGAGGAGTAGGGTGTTACTCCAACAGGCTCTGAAGGAGGGGTTTCCCGACCACCAAGCAGGCTCCCAGAGGAGAAGCAGGTACTGGTTGGAAGGCTGAGTCTACATGAGACATGGAGTCTAGTGAGCGAAGCCTTGAATGGGGAGGGCCCAGGCCTGGGGTGGGGGTGGGGTGGGGGCAGCATGAGTCAGTCCCAACGGCTGCGCTCCGCTCCGAGGGTGCAGCCAGGATATGGAGCCAGGAGGTAAAAAAGGAAAAGCTGAAAACAAGACAACCACGGGTCTTCCCAGTGTCAGCTCAAAAAACTACTACAAGGGCACAGCTTAAAATGCAGATTATTTTAGCCACCCCTTTTGATTCTATCCCAGAAATCTGTATTTTAACCAGGCCTCCTTCTTGGTGAAGCAAGTGTAGGATGAGCCTGTCGGGGGTCACATTTTGGGGACATGCTACCTGAGTGGTTTCCAGTTTGAGACCTGGAAGGGCAAAGGCTAAAGCCATGAGTTCTAATCTTGGCTCTGCCATCTTATGATTCTGTGATCTTGGCAAATTACACCATGCCCTTAGCCCCAGATTTTGCATCTGTGAAGTAGGAGTTATCCTGTCTGCCTCAATGGAGAGCCTGGGTGGGGCCCTTTCCTTCCTCCCTACCCTTCCCCCTTCTCCGGCCTTCCCTCTTCCCTTCCTCTTTTCTTCCCTCCTTTTTCCCTCTCACCTTGCATTCAGCCTCAGAACTGCAATATAAACCTGCCTTATCACCCTGGCCCTGGGTAGGGGCACCTAGGCCGTTGGAGTCCAGGCAAGGTCAGCCCCTATCCTGGGATGACGCTGGGGCCTGGCCTCTCTGCTCCTTCTCCCTTAGTGCGTCACCACCACAGTCAGGTTGCTGAACGCAGAACCCCCCCAGCGGTCAAGGCAGAAGGAAAACATCAGTCCTGGCCCTGAAATTCACCCCTTCCCACGCTGGGAGCTATTTTTAGCAGAGCCCCTCTGTGAGAGCCAAGTAGCTGAGACCTTGGGCAAGCTGACTGCTTTCCTCTGGCCCTCAGTTTCTCCGTATGTCAGACAGGCAAGAAATCCTGCCAGCCTTCCCCTTCAGGATACCCAAGTAGAAATGGGAAAGTCTTAAAAGACAGATAAAACTTCCAACCTGTGCTGCTGACTCTTGGTGTGACCTTGGGCCGGTGCTGCTCCTTGGGGTGTTGGTTCCATCTGTAAAGGTGGGTGGCCAGCACCCCACCCCCACCCCTCCACAGAGTGGCTAGAGGTTCTGGAAACAGCTCAGCGCTACCCTAGAGGGTTGGAGTCATCATGAGCTCCAGGATTAACCATGGCAGTGCCAGGAGTCATCATGTTGGATGGAACCCGGAGGGTGGGCAGGGCAGGAGAGTTGTGGGGTCCCAATATATGTCTTATCCTGGCCCTACCTTTGGAATGCCCTCAGGCTCTGGTCGGTCTAGAGCAGCCTGGGAGGGGCAGGGCAGGCTTGGGTCTAGATTGGTGTAACCAACTGCTGGAGCAAGGGATGGGCTCTGGTTGTTGAGGGGAGAATTGGGAAGAAGTGGAGGAAAGTCATCAAGTGCTCCAACAAGCAGGTCTGGGGTGGATACCCAGGGAACAGTCCCCCACCCCCACCTCCACCCCCAATCCTGGAGGGCAGAAAGTACCCAGAGAGCAAACACTGTCTTCCCTCACGGAAAGCCCCATGAGGCCCTCCAGTCTAGCATCCATAAACTGTGGCCCAGACATGTTCTCTGTCCTTACACTGCTTTTTTTGAAATGGGAATTAGTTGTCAACATGTAACAATCAGGAGATGTCTCATCAGAAATCAGATTTCCAGCTTCCCTTGAGGAATCAGCAGGCCTGGAGGCTCTGGGCTGTCTCAGGCAGGACCTGTTCCTTCCATTTCCCTATTGGCCCTGCCTTTAGTGCATCCCTGACCCTGAAGACAGATGATGTCCCGCAATGACACCTGCCTGGCCCTCTGGGCATCTGAGTGTAAGTCACCTGCCCTGCCCCATTTCAGAGCCAGGGAGACTAAGACCCAGGGAGGGGAGAGGACTTGCCCAAGGTCACACAGCAAGTGAGAGTTGGGGTGCTGTGGGACCTAGGGATCCTTTTCTGGTCTTACCCACTGGGTTCTTCTCCCTCACAGCCTCTGGAAGGGGCAATCCCTGGAGGGTCTGGAAGCAGCTAGGGGAAAGATGGGGCTGGCTGCGAGGGGTTCTCTGGGCTTGTCCCCATCCTCTCCACCCCCATGCACTGATCAAGCCATAGCAGGTCTCTTGGAGGTGAAGAGATCGAGCCAGGTGACAGGAGCAGGCTGAACCTTCCCCTGAGTGGGTGCTGGAGGCACAAGGAGAAGGGGCCTGGCTTCCTGCCCTCCCAGGCTGGTAGAGGGGCAGACATCAGGAAAGGGGCTTTTATAGGTTGTGGCCAATGTGAGGAAGGCTGTGGGGAGAGAGAATGGCGAGGGGGTCCCACCTCTGAACTGGGACCTGGTGTCCTGGACAGAGCAGCCCAGGTTAAGGGGCACTGGGGAAGGCTAGAGGGAACCTGGTGTGGAGGAGGAACGTGGAGCAGGCCAGAGAGGCTGGAGTAGAGACAGCAGGGGGAGAAAGGGGATGCGGGGAGTGGGGAAGGTACACAGCGGGGCAGGCGCCCAACCACGTGCTGCCAGGAATCCCCCCTATTGGCAGCACCGTAATTCTCAACCCATCGCAGGGGCCTACATTTTTCTCAGGCCTGTAGGCGCTGTAATTCCTACGAGGTGTCCCCTCTGCCCAGATGTGGGGGGCTGTGAGTATGGCTCAGAGGAGAAGTGGTGCTTGGTGGGCAGTGGCAATGAGGAAAGCACAACACAGAATAACAGCAGAAGCAGTTAGTTCTATTCAAATGTTCACTGGGGTTCCTGCTTGGAGGCCTGGCATTGTGATTACATGCACAACCTCAGGTGCTCTTAGCTCTACAGGCCAGCAGTTCAGAATGGTTAAGTAACTGGTCTATGGTCATACACCCGGGGAGTGGGGGTGGGGGAGGGGCGGGCAGGGTAGGGCAGTTGGGGCTGACCAGTTGGCCTTCTGTTTTCCAGTCCAGTGCTCCACCCAGGGAGATTGGGAAAACTGGGAGGGCTGTGGCTACTGCGAGGGTCTTGGAGTCTTTGGGGCAATGTTTCTGTACTTCTAGGGGACTAGTCCGGTTTGGCTAGGTAGATGGGAGTGCCTGGTCAAGGAGACTGGCAAAGCTATGGGTCAGTCTGATTGTTAGGGGAAATCAGCCACCTCCTCTGGGCAGCCAGCCAGAGCCTTAGGGGGCAGTTCTCCTGCCAGACCCCACCAAATGGACACCCTGTTCATTCCCTAGCTCTGCACCCAGGTCAGTGGCCATGTGCCCCAACATATAGCCCCAGGGCCCACAGCCTGGCCCAGGCCTCTCTGCTCTTCTCATCCTCCTCAGGGGCCCCTGCAGGGAGGGAATGGGGGTACCGAGAGCTCTAGGTTTTCTGACATACACCCCAGACCTCGTTCCCAGGTCCAGGGAACAGCAGCCCACTCTTCACTGCCACCTCTCCCAGGCCCCACAGCTACCCCCTCCCTTTCAGTATTAGATGTAGTGGTAAATAATAACAAGTAGCTCTTTGAATTCGGTTCCTGGCACTTATGTGAGCTTTAATACCTAATTCTCACAATACCATATCCACAAGAGTAGAGGTAGGTTGCTGCCTAGGTTCAAGTCCCGGCTCCATCCTTTGCGTCCTTTGTGATCTCAAGAGGCTGGCACAGTGTCACTGAGCCTTGGTTTTCTCCTGTACAAAGAAGGCGTGATACTTTTTCACACAGGGTTGAAGTAAGGACACAATGAGACACAGCCTCTGTGATTGGCGGACAGGACCCGAAACACACAGTTAGAGGCAGCTGTTGGCTACAGACAGTGAACTGAGACTTGGAAAAGTGACTTGTCCCAAGTTCCAGAGCAGGTGTCCGGATAGGAGCCAGGTCTGCTTTCCCATAGCCACGCCTCTCTCACTGTGTCCTCACCCTGTCGCCCACCTCCCTGCCAAGACCTTCCAGTCCCAGTGCCCGAGGGACCACCTGAGCTCCCCCTGCCCAGGCTTCTCTTGGGTTTAACCAAAGCCCTCAGGCCTGGTGAGAGAGGCAAGACCACAGGCATGGTAGGGCCAAACTGACACTGAGTTAAAAGGTTCTTGTGTAAGAGAAGAACTGGAAATGCCTCTGCACTCCTGCGGCCTTTGGGGTTGGGGCCGTTGAGAGTGAAATCAACCTGAGAGTGACCACTAAATGACGACACCCCACTTTGGGGAAGCCTTCTCAGCCACACTCCCCACCCTGCAGCCCTATGCTTATCATTGCTCACTTTGCAGCACGGGTCTCTTTGCAGCACAGACCTGGGACCTGCAGTGAGCGGCTCACAGGGGCTTACAGGGTCCAGATGGCAGCCATGACTCAGCTTCCGCCTTTATCATCCCCAGGAATATGGCCTATTATGGCCAAGCCTTCCTGTCCATTATAAGAAAAGCCCCAAATCCAGAAGGTTTGAATCCTTACTGTTTTTTAATAACAAAAAAGTATTTATGTAAATAATAATGCTTGTATATGGTAAAAATGCAGATAATATAACAGGGTAAATGAAGAAACCTCCCTCCCCGTTTTCTCCCCAGATACACTCCTGGCTCCCAGGTTCCCAGGAATCCTTCAAAGAGCCCACTTATTCATTCAGTAAGCTATTCTATGCCCAGCACTGCATAGATAAAAAAATACCACTGCTTGTTTGAACCTCGCTTTTTGGTTTTCATCTTGTTTGAACCTTGCTTTTTTGTTTGTTTTCATTTTATCTCTTTTCATATTTATTGGCATAAATTTCTGAGTTGTCTGTGATTACATTCCAATTTTCATTCCGTAAAATCTTCCCCATCAGTGTTGCCTAAGGTTTGCCTATAATCTTCTTTTAATTAATTTTATTATTTTAAGATGCGGTAAAATATACATAAAATAAAAATAATTTCAGCCATTTTAAGGGGATGATTCTTTCACATTAAATGCATTGACAATACTGGGTAACTTTCACCACCATCTATTTCTAGACTATTTTCTTTTTTTTAATTTCCATTCTATTTTCTTTCTAGAAAGTACTTTTTCTTCAGTCGTTACGGACTCAGCTCCTTTCCTTACATGGGCTTTGATGGAGATCGTGAGGCAGCACCCGCAGATCTAAATCGGGGTGGGGGTGTCCTGTCCTTCCGGGCTTCACGAGCTCAGTCTCTCACCGCCTTGCTGTGAATGGCACAAGTCACGCAGTAATGCAGTTTCACATACAGCTTAGGAAGTATATAGGCTTCAAAGACACTTGCTTCGGAAATGTCCCTGATCGCTGTGGCCCCTTCTATGTTTCGAATGACGAACTCCTTAATGGCCCTATCCTTGGGCACACAGCGCGCGCAATTCATGCAGCAAATAGGCTGCACATAGCTGCAGCCCTTTTTGGCACGACCGTTGTTCCTTCTTTTCTTTGTCAACTTGGAAACGAACACCCGAGAGCGGTCCAGACTATTTTCAACATCTCAAACCAAAACTCATACTCATTTAGCAATAACTCCCCAGCCTCCTCAGATCCACCACTAGTAACCACTGTTCTGCTTTCTGTCTCTATGAATTTGCTTATTTTAATATGTGTGTGAAAAATAACATATATACAAAAAAGCAATAAATTTCAAAGCACGGCACCACAATTAGTTGTAGAACTAATATTTCAGAGTTTGACATGGGCTACAATTCCACAATTTTAGGTTTTTACTTCTAGCTGCTGTAAGATACTGGAGACTAAAAGAGATATCAGTTTAATGATTCGGCATTCATATTCATTTGTTAAATCCTATCTTCACTGTATAACTCCACCATCACCTTTGATCCTTCCATCCCTCTCTTTAGGGGTGTTTGAGCTATGGCCATTCTAATTTTTTCATGTTGGAAGGGTCTGTCGCTAATGTGGGGTAGGGGGATGGAACTATCTGATGTTCTGGAGAGGCTGGGCCCTCTAGCTGTTAGGATTTATCTTGGCCAGGGATCCATCTGGAGGTTGTAGGTTTCTGGAAAGTTACTTACTCTGGTGCATGGAACCCTCGTGGAATCTTATGTATTGCCCTAAGTGTTCTTTAGGATTGGCTGGAATGGTCCTGATTGGGGTTTGGCAGGTTATGATAGTAGCAATGTCTAACTGAAGCTTGCATAAGAGCAACCTCCAGAGTAGCCTCTTGACTCTATCTGAACTCTCTCTGCCACTGATATTTTATTAGTTACACTTTTCCCTCTTTTGGTCAGGATGGAACTGTCATCGCCAGGAAGACTTTCACCCCTGGATGTCATGTCACATGGAGTGGGGAGGGCAATGATTTCACTTGCAGAATTGGGCTTAGAGAGACTGAGGCCACATCTGAGCAACAAAAGAGGGGGCTCACTTTTGAGCCATAAGTTTTCCTTCTGTTATTGATTTATAGCTTTATTCTTTTGTGGTGAGAAGGTCCTTCGTGTGATTTTAGTGTTTTAAAATTTATTAAGATTTGATTTGTGGCTTAACATGTGCTCTATCCTGAAAAATGCTCCATGTACACTTGAGAATAATGTGTCTTCTCTTGTTGAGTAGAGGATTCTATATAGTTCCATCAGGTCTAATTGGGTAATAGTGTTGTCCAAGTCCTTTATTTCCTTATTGATCTTCTGTTTAGATGTTCTTTAAATTATTGAAAATGGTGTATTGAAGCCTCCAACTGTTATTATAGACCTATCTATTTCTCTCTTCAATTCTGTCAATTTTTGTTTCATATATTTTGGGGCTTTGTTATGAGGTGCATAATCATTATGGATTGAATCATTTATCATATATAATATCCTTCCTTGTTGCTTATAATATTTTTGACTTAATCTCTATTTTATCTGACAATAATATAGCCACTCTGGCTCTCTCTCTTTTTTTTAAATTTTTAAATTAAAAAAATATATACGACAACAAAGAAACACAATCATTCTTAATGTATGATCATTCCATTCTACATATATAATCAGTAATTCACAATATCATCACATAGTTGCATATTCATCATCATGATCATTTCTTAGAACATTTGCATCAATTTAGAAAAAGAAATAAAAAGACAACAGAAAAAAATTCATACATACCATACCCCTTACCCCTTCCTTTCTTTTTTTTATTTACTTATTTTTTGTTTATGATACATAACCACATAAAACCACAAGCATTCTTATCATATGATCATTCCGTTCTTGTTATATAATCAATAACTCACACTATCATCACATGGTTGTATATTCATCATCACAATCATTTCTTAGAACATCTGCATCAATTCAGAAAAAGCATAAAAAGAAGGCAGAAAAAAATTCATACATACCATACCCCTTACCCCTCCCCGACACTGATTACCAGCATTTCAATCTACTAAATTTATTTTAACATTTGTTCCCCCTATTATTTATTTATTTTTAAACCATATGTTTTACTTGTCCGTCGATAAGGTAGACAAAAGGAGCATCAGACACAAGGCTCTCACAACCACACAGTCATAATGCAACAGCCATATCATCGTACAATTATCTTCAAGAAACATGACCACCGGAGCACAGCTGCACATTTTCAGGCAGTTGCCTCCAGCCTCTCCATTACATCTTGACTAACAGGGTGATCTATATTTAATGCGTAAGAATAACCTCCTGGATAACCTCTTGACTCTGTTTGGAATCTCTCAGCCACTGACACTTTATTTTGTCTCATTTCGCTCTTCCCCCTTTTGGTCGAGAAGATTTTCTCAGTCCCTTGATGCTGAGTTCCAGCTCATTCTAGGATTTCTGACCCACATTGCCAGGAAGGTTCACAGCCCTGGGAGTCATGTTCCATGTACAGAGGGGAAGGGCAGTGAGTTTACTTGCTGTGTTGGCTGAGAGAGAGAGGCAACATCTGAGCAACTGAAGAGGTTCTCTTGGGGGTGACTCTTAGGCCTAATTTTAAATAGGCTTAGCTATCCTTTGTGGGATTGAGTTTCATATGAACAACCCCCAAAATTGGGGGCTCAGCCTATTGCTTTGGCTGTCCCCACTGCTTGTGAGAGTATCAAAAATTCTCCACTTGGGGAAGTTGAATTTTCCCCCTTTCTCACCATTCCCCCTAGGGGACTCTGTAAATACTTCCCTATTCACTGTTCAAATCGCTCTGGGATTTATCTGGGCATCACTCTAGACAAACCTACAAAATCTCATGCCCTACACAAGGTTCCAAGTACTGTGGTGTTCGATTAACCTGTCCACATAAGTTATTTTAGGAAATGCACTAGTCAAAATATAAATTTTGTACCAAATAAAACATTTTTTGCTTGTGTCACACATACGTTAAAGTTTTAAAATATTAATTACTATCTATTTTCAACACCCTGCATTATTGACATTCCTTTGTTCTTCCTCATACAGAAACATTTTTAAATTTGCACATTTGGTCACTATCATTATACACTCCAGGCATTCCTAGGTTATACCATCTCAGTCTTTATTGTCTATCTTTCCTTCTGATTTCATTTGTGTCTGGCTCTCTTTTGATTACCATTTGCATGTGAGATCTTTTTCCACCTTTTTATTTTCATTTCTTTGTGTCTTTGTATCTAAAGTGATTTTTTTGTAGATGACATATAGATGAATCATGCTTTTCATCCAATCTACCAAAATCTGCAAGCATAAATCTATTGACATTTATGAAAATAACTGCAAAAGAAGCATTCGTTTTCTGTGTCTTGAATATCTTTTTTTTAATCACTCTGTTATTGCCCTTTTTTTGTTATTTAGTTGCTTTTTTCTTAACAGTATTAGGAAAAACCATATTTATTTATTTATTTATTTTTATTAGAGAAGTTTTGGGTTTATGGATCAGTGTGCAACATTTGTTCAATGATACCACCTTTTTTATAATTGTACTGTTTTTTAGCAGTAGTTGCTTTTGTTGCAATTGGTGAAAGATAATTAAAATAGTACTATTACTATTTTTAATAGTAATATTTTAGTAATAATACTATTTTAAAAAATAGTTTTAATAACTATTGTCAATAGTCTACATTAGGTATATTTTTTTTACAGACCATCTGTGATGGTTAGTTCATGTATCGACTTGACATATGATGTCAAGGTGATGGGGCCCAGTTGTCTGGTCAAGAAGCACTGGCCTAACTGTAACTGTGAAGACATTTCATGAACTTAAATCATCCATCAGTTGATTGCTTCTATGGCTGATTACATCCACGATCAACTAAAGGGAGAGTCTTCTGCAATGGGTGACATTTAATTCGATCAGTTGAAGGCTTTTAAGGAAGAGGTGACAACTTCAGCAGCCAGAAGAGAGAACTTTCATCTCCACTTCAGCCAGCCAGTCTCCCCTGGTGAATCATCAAAAACCTTCAAAGATGTTGCCACTTTGCAGCCTGCCCAATGGGATTTGGACTTGTACATCTCTGCAGTTGCATGAGACACTTTTATAAAATCTCATATTATTTACAGATTTCTCCTATTGGTTCTGTTTCCCTAGAGAACTGTGACTACAATACCACCTCCTTCTTTTTATTTTATTTTTTGGCATGGGCAGGCACCAGGAACACTCCATTATTAACAACTTGTGTCATGGTCAGGTTCATGTGTAAGCTTGGCCAAGTGGTGGTACCTGTTTGTCTGGTTGGGCAAGTGTTGGCCTGTCTGTTGCGGTGAGGACGTTTCATAGAATTAAATCATGATCACATCAATTGCATCCACAGCTGATTCCATTTCTTGGAATATAGGAGATCCCTTAGGGCGTCGTTTAATACTACCATGCCCTGTGATTAAAATCAATGGAAAACTGCAACAACCCAATCCAGGCAGCACAACCAATGGCTCTGAAACTTCAGGAATGAAGGTTTGGGTCACCCCACCAGGCAAAGAACCACAGCCAGCTGAAGTGTTTATGAGGGTAAATGTAGTGGAAAAAGGTAGTGATAAATATGAACTGTGACCACATGATCAGTTACAGAAATGAGGACTATAATGCTGTTTTGTCCATGTTATACTATTTAAGTTGTAAGATATCAAGTTCAAGGATGAATATTACCCAAGGACTTGCACCCTATTCTGGAGAGATTTAATGTATTTCCAGTTATATGCACAATAGTTGAGTATTGTTAGATGAAAGAAAAGTGTGTATTTATTGTTTTTTATTTAGAAATTAGGTATGGTTTTAGGTGATATGTATAGCTGCCAAGTTGACAAGGGGTAGACTGTTATGGTCAGGTTCATGTGTCAACTTGGCCAAATGGTGGTGTTTGCTTGTCTGGTTGGGCAAGTGCTGGCCTGTCTGTTGTGATGAGGACATTTCACAGAATTAAATCATGATCACATCAGCTGCATCTACAGCTGATTCCATTTGTAATCAGCCAAGGGGAGTGTCTTCTGCAATGAGTGATGCTTAATCTAATCACTGGAAGCCTTTTAAGGAGGATTCGGAAGAGACAGTCTCTTCTTCCTTCTTCGGCCAGCGAGCCTCTCCTGTGGAGTTCATCCAGACCCTCCATTGGAATCGTTGACTCAACAGCCTGCCCTGTGGATTTTGGGCTCTGCATTCTCACAGTTACATGAGACACTTTTATAAATTTTATATTTGTGAGTGTTTCCTGTTGATTCTGTTTCTCTAGAGAACCCTAACTAATACACCTTGTGTTAGTGTCTTGCATTTGTAATAATTCATAAAGGAACATTCGTATGCTTTATATTATTAACTATAGTCCGTCGTCTACAATATGGTTCACTATTATATAGTCCTATGTTTTATCTTTTAATTTTTACTCTAGTAACATATACAATCTAAATTTTCTTTTTTTAACCACATTCACATGTATAATTCAGTGCTGCTCACAAAAAATGTGCTACCATCACCACCATCCATTTCCAAACCTTTGTAATCAACCTAAATAGAAACTCTGTACAAATTAAACATCAGCTCCCCATTTTCTACCCCAATCTGTCCCTTGGTTACTTACATTCTAGATTCTATCTCTATGAGTTTGCTTATTATAATTAGTTCATATGAGTGAAATCATACAATGCTTGTCCTTTTGTGTCTGTGTTTTGGTTTGCTAAAGCTGCTGAAATCCAATATATTAGAACTGGATTGACTTTTACAATGGGGATTTATTAACTTACAATTTAAAGTTCCTAGACCATGAAAATGTCCAATTCAGGGGATCGATAGGACACTACCTGGACTCTGAAGACAGGCTGCCAGCATCTGGGGTACCTCTGTCATATGGAAAGGCACATGGCTGGCATCTGCTGGTCCTTCAGTCCAGGGTTTTGTTGCTTTAAGCTTCTGGCTTCATTGGCTTCTTTTCTGAGCTTTTCTGGGTCCTCACTTAGCTTCTCTAGGGCTTTTCTCTATGAGCTTCTCTTAATTTCACCTCTTAGCTTCTTTTTCTCTTTTATCCTCTTAAAGTAAAGGACTCCAGTAAGAGGATTAAGATCTACCTTGGGGTAGGCGTCCACTGAAATAACCTAACCAAAAGGTCCACACACAACAGGTCTTTGCCACAGGAATGGATTAAAGGACAAGGCCTTTTCTGAGGTACATAACAGCTTCAAACTATCACACACCACCCTCTGAGCCCCCAAAAGTCATGTTCTTTCCATATGAAAAATATATTCATTCCGTCACAATATCACAAAAGCCTTAAATCATTTCAGTAACAGTATTAAGTACAAAGTCTCATCAAAATCATTTATAGGTGTGGTCTGTTCTGGGGCAAAATTCCCCTCAGATTGTGGACCTGTGAAACTTAGATCAAGCTATCTGCTTCTAATATACAAAGGAGGGACAGCTGTAGGATAAACATTAAACCAAACAGGGGTCACAGATCCCAAACAGTTCTGAAAACCTGCAGGGCATACTTCGATTTCAAAGTCTGAGAATCAGTTACAAAAAGACATTTTTTTCCTTAAGGTTTGATAAAGCAACAGTCCCACACTTTCCAAGAGCTTATGCCATGGCCCTGCTCTCTCCAAACACTGGGGTGAGGGCTCCAACATCTCCAAGCATTGAGGAGATGGCCAAGCTCTCAGTTCCACCTTTATCAAGCATCAAGGTGACAGCCAAACTCTAGGCCCACCCTTCTTAAGCATCAGGGTGGCAGCCAGACTCTCCCCAATCTCCAGGGCCACACGCTCACCCCTTAGAACAGTGGGGTGGTGGTCAGGCTCTCCCAACCCCCAGGGAATGTGCTCCACTCTCTCTGAAGCCTGGGGTGGCAGCACTCTTCCTGAACAATGGAAATTGTTCTAAACTCCAGGACAAACTCATCCTTTCCATGTACCTGGGTGGGTCTGCTCTGCTGGCTTGAGATATCTTCACTCCAGTGAAGACAGTGAAATCAGTTTTCATGATTCTGCCTTTGAAGCCATTTTTCCTTCATCTATTGTTTTTCTGTACCTTTTAGTCCAGACTGGCAGTGATTCCCTTCATACAGATCTCACAAAAAATGTTGGTTTTTGCATGCAGCACACAGGGGTCCCAACCATCAGACAATAAGACTGTCTATAGATCCTTTCTGAATAATACCATCTCCAATTCTGATTCACACTGAAATGACTGATTCCATGTTCAGTTAAATCCTCACATCAGGTACTATTCTCTATGGGCTCACTTTCCAGAAACTCAGAATTTTCTAAACTATCATTGTTCTAGTTTGCTAGCTGCTGGAATGCAATATACCAGAAATGGAATGGCTTTCAACAAGGGGAATTTAATGAGTTGCTAGTTTACAGTCCTAAGGCCGAGAAAATATCCAATTAAAACAAGTCTATAGAAGTGTCCAGTCAAAGGCATCCAGGGAAAGATACCTTGGTTCAAGAAGGCCGATGAAGTTCAGGGTCTCTCTCTCTCAAGTGAGAAGGTACGTGGTGAACACAGCCAGGGCTTCTCTCTCAGCTGAAAGGGCACCTGGAAAACATGGCATCATCTGCTAGCTTTGTCTCCTGGCTTCCTGTTTCATGAAGCTCCCCGGGAGGCGTTTTCCTTCTTCATCTCCAAAGGTCGCTGGCTGGTGGACTTCAGCTTCCCGTGGCTATGTCATTCTGCTCTGCTCTCTCTGAATCTCATTCTCCAAGATATTTCCTCTTTTATAAGGACTCCAATAAACCAATCAAGATCCACCCAAATGGGTGGGTCATTCCCTAATCCAGTTTAACAACCATTCTTGACTAAATCACATCATCCAGGGACATGTTCTGAATACAGTTTCAAACATACAGTATTGAATAGAGATTATTCTACCTTTATGAAATTGGATTTATATTAAAACATGGCTTTTCTTAGGGGGCATACTTCCTTTCAAACCAGCACAATCATTTTCAGGAGCTCAGCCTCAGCTTATCCCTTTCCTCTCACATTCTGCTATAAGCTGCAAGAAGCTAAGCTGCATTTTCCACATTTAGCTTGGAAATCTCTTAAGCTAGATATCCAAGCTTGTCACTTTCAAATTCTTTCTTCCATCCAACAACAGAACTCAATTTTGCCAAATGCTCTGCTACTTTAAAACAAGGATCACCTTTCCTCCAGTTTGCAATGATATGTTCATCATTTCTGTCTAAGACCTCATTGAAAGTAACTTTAGTGTCCATATTTCTACCAACAGTCTCTTCAAAGCAATCTAGGCCTTTACTATCAAGCACCTCACAATTCTTCCAAAATCTTTCCCCTATCCACATATAAATTCCAACATTTTTGGTATCTGCAAATCACAGCACCCCACTCTTTTGATACCAAAATCTGTTTCGGTTTTCTAAAAAGGCTTGTGCCAGTTTGAAAGTACTATGTACCCCAGAAAAGCTGCATTTTAATCCTGATTCAATCTTGTGAAGGCAGCTGTTTCTTTTAATCTTGATTCAACAGTGTAGGGTGGAAATTTTGATTAGATTATTGCCATAGAGATATGGCATGCCCAATTGTGGTTGTGGTCTTTTGATTAGATGGAAGTGTGACTCCACATATTCCAGATGGGTCTTGATTAGTTTACTGGAATAATTTAAAAGAGGAAACATTTTGGAGAGAGCTCAGAGCAAAACTGATGTAGATGTTTGGAGCTCAAGACAGAAATAACCTGGGTGCTAAGCAAGGACTCACAGAAATATCCAGAACCTGAAAAGGAGAAACCTCTGGTCCCAGCAAATGCTAACCTAAGAGATGAAACCCAGAGTTTTGTCCTGGAGCAGCTAACTGAAGGCCACAGATGCTTAGAGAGGAACCACTGGCACCAGAAACTGGAAGCAATGGAATTAGGAACAGGGACCAGCAGACACCAGCCACGTGCCTTCCCAGATTACCCTTTCTTGAGTCAAGTTATCTTTCTCTGGATGCCTTAGTTAGTACATATTTGTGGCCTCAGAACTGTAAACTTTTAATTTATTAAATTCCTTTTTTGAAAGCCATTCCATTCTGATATATTGCTTTCCGACAAAATTAGCAAACTAATGTACTGCTGAAATGCAACATACCAGAAATGGGTTGGCTTTTCCGATGGGGATTTATTAACTTACAATTACAGTTCTTAGGGAGCAAAAGTGTCCAATCCAGAGCATCAACAGGACGATATCTGAACTCTGAAGACAGGCTGCTGGCATCTGGAGCACCTCTGTCACATGGGAAGTCACATGGCCAGCATCTGCTGGTCCTTGGCTCCTGGGTTTCATTGCTCTTACCTTCTGGCTTCCCTGGCTTTCTCTCTGAGCTTTTGCATATCCTCTCTTAGCTCCTCTGGGGGTTTTTCTCTATCAGCTCCTTTTAATTTCATCTCTTAGCTTCTGTGTCATTCAGGTGATGTTTTTGTAGTGTGCTGTTTTGTTTCTCTTCTTCTTTTCTCCATATTTTCTTGGTGGTTCTTTGTAAATACCATTAATATCTTAGACTATTAACATTTTAGTCATTAGTATACAAAATCTCTGTTCTTATATAACTCTGTACCTCCCACTTTATATTGTTATTGTCTCAGATTACATCTTTATACACTGTATGCCCATAAATATGGATCTTAAATATTTGTTTATATGTTTGCCTGTTAAGTCATATGGGAGGAAAAAGCAGTTACAAAGTAAAAGTACAGTAATAGAGGATTTTATATTTACCTATGCCAGATTTAGAACATTTTTCCAATGTTCTTTATTCCTTCTTATTGATTGAGTTACTGTCTTGTGTCCTTTTATTTCAGCCAGAAGGACTCCCTTCTGCATTTCCTGTAGGGTAGGAATTCCGGTAATAAACTCTTTCAGCTTTTGATTATTTGTAAGTTTCACCTGCATTTATGAAGAATAATTTTTCAGGATACAGAGCTTTATTTTTTTTAATTTAAGGACCTTAGGTACGTCCTCTGACTCTCTTCTGGTCTCCATGGTTTCTTTTTTTCTTTTTTTTTTTTTTTGCCTCCATGGTTTCTGATGAGAAATCAGTTGTTGATCTTAGTAGGAATCCCTTCTATGTAACAGACCACTCTTCCCTTGCTGCTTTCAAAATCCTGTCTATGTCTTAGATTTTGCTAAAATGTGTCTTGGTATGGATATCTGGAGTCTATCCTGCTTGGAGTTCATTGAACTTCCTAGATATGTAATTCATGTCTTTCACTAGATTTGAGATGTTTTCAGCCATTATTTCTTCAAATATTTTTTTCTGCCTCTCCCTCCCTCTCTCTCTTATCCTTCTGAAACTCCAATGTTAATGAAGGGGTATGTTGGTGTATGTGATGGTGTCCCACAGGTCCCTCAGGCTCTCCTCATTTCTCTTCATTAGTTCATCTTTCTTTTTTTTACACTGGATAATTTCAATTATCTTGTTTTCATGCTCACTGATCCTTTCTTCTGACTGTTTAAACCTGCTTCTGAATCTGTCTATAGAGTATTTCATTTTGCACAGTGTACTTTGCAGCTCCAAAATATTTCTGTTTGGTAGCTTTTTGTTTAGGTCGTGAAAGAAGATTTACTTAACAGAAATTATAATAATTTTGTTGAATTTATAGGTTTAAATTACATTCACCTATTGACTCTCAAACATAAAGTTTTTCAAAAAAAATAATTAGAGCCCAAATCCATTAAGCATCTCTATCACAAATTTCACACTTCAGTATGAAAACTATTTCAGATGTATAGTGCTGTTTTCTCCACTGGGTGTTCTGAAAGAAAAATCAGGCTTTTCATTATCATGTGCAGCCACCACAGCACACCCTGGGCACACGGCCTTGATACTCCATTCAAATGGCAGGTGGTAAAGAGATGGTGGTGGGCACTTTCAAAGAAGAAATCAGCATTGGCTTTCCTCTTGATAGATGAACATGCTTCATTTTCTTAATAGGTTCATTTTCTCATAAATGCTTGAACAAAGTGCCTTGATAACTCAATTGCTGTTAGGTTTCTTTTTATAGTTTCAATCTCTTCATTTTGTTCATACAACATTTTCCTAATTTCCTTTTGTTCTTTGTGCATGGATTCACTGATCTCATTGAACCTATTTAAGGCAGTTGATTCAAAGTCTTTGACTAATAGTTCCAATATGGAGCTTCCTCAGGGATAGTTACTGTCAAATTCTTTTTTTGCTGTGAATGGGCCATACTTTCCTGTTTCTTTATATGTTTTGTAACTTTTTGTTGAGAACTGGATATTCTGAGTCTTACCTTGTTATAACTCTGGAAATCTAGTTCTCTCACTCCTCTGGGACTGCTAGGGTTCTGTTGTTGTTGAGTGTTGGAACCATCAATTTGTGACTTCCACCGAATTGTTTTTACTCTCTAATGGGTAATGGAGAGAGAAAAGAGAAAAAAATAGGTACTGCCTCTTTAAGACTCCTTGCTGCTTTTGCCTGAGGGCTGTTGGAACAATGGCCAATCTCCGTGTTGGCCCTCCAGCAATTTGACTTAGTTGATCAAAAGCTTTGTGCAAAGAGCAGACTTGGATTTTGGAGGACCAGGTCCTTATTGCCCATCCTGGAACCAGCAGGCTACAACAAGACCCCAAGCTGCAATCCCCACTGCTGTCTGACTTACTGTTGGGGTATATGGGATGGTAGCCCCTGCATGGACGCTGAAATTCACCCATACTGTGATTTGCCAGCCTCTTCCATCAGCTCTTCCCTGGATGCTGCTTAGTATTTCATTAGACAGAAGAGCTTCAAAATAGTTGATTCAGACAGTTTCTGCCACTTCAATGGTTGTTTTGGTGAAAGTACTGATTCCTGGATCTTTAAATTCTGCCATCTTTCCTCAATCTTCCCTGTACCTTGCTTTTCGTACTTAATACTATAGCTTGGAGAGGGCTCCATATCTAATAGTTTTTTGTAACTGCAAATGTAATGGTCCATTTGTTATTTACTTCTTATTATTCTGGTAATGTAGCAGGCAGGCCTTGCCCTCTTTCTGGTTTAGCTGTGCTCTCTGTGGAAAATCCCAAAACCCCCTCTCCTTACAGGCAAGTGAGATAAGATAAGGTTCATTTCCTGGTATAGAAACCCCCTCCCCTAGCCTCCAGGAACTGGTAATAATGCACATAGGCAAAAGAAGACATTCCTGGGGTGGGGGCCCCTCAATGGTTCAGCTCTGGGCCATTCTCAATTTAAATCAGCCAATTGTGTACCTTGTCTTTAATATGTCAAAAAGTCTATAAAAGCTAAGGTTGCCTTTTGTTCGGGGCTCAGACTTTTGAGGTGACTTAGCTGGGCCCTCGTGCACACGAGCTAATAAAACCTACTTCCCAAAACTGCGGATCCTTAGTCTCAGCCTGTTCTAACTTCGAGCTAATAAAACCTACTTCCCAAAACTGCGGATCCTTAGTCTCAGCCTGTTCTAACTTCGAGCTAATAAAACCTACTTCCCAAAACTGCGGATCCTTAGTCTCAGCCTGTTCTAACTTGGAGCTAATAAAACCTACTTCCCAAAACTGCGGATCCTTAGTCTCAGCCTGTTCTAACTTTGCGGATCGTTCCTGGAGGCCTACGGCCTCGTTCCTGGTTTTCGCGCTACAGTAATGCATATACAAAAGAAATTTCCCATTTTCACCACTTTCAAGTATATAATTCAGAGGTATTAACTGTTGTGTTACCATTACCATCATCTATACCAAAACCCTTCCATCATCCCAAACAGAAACTCTTCACCCATATTACATTAACTCCCCATTTCCCACTCCCACCCCCGCCCCTGGTGTCCTATAATGTACTTTGTCTCTTTGAATTTGCATATTCTAATTATTTCAGGTAGCCTCAACCTTTTTGACTGCTATAAAGGACTCCACTGTACCAACATGCTGTGATTCACTTGCTTAGCCCCTTACAAGACATTTGGGGGCTTCTAATACATTGCTCCTACAAAGATCCTTGCTTACACCTTCTTATCTGGGGGTCAGGACTTCTGTGAGATAAACTCCTAGAAATGGAGTCAAAGGTTCTCATCTTTTATTCTGACTTTTGTTTCACTGATTTTGAATATGTGTTTTTGTAAGCAGTTTCAGATCCTTGATGGAGCTGCCAGGAAATGGATATATAGGCTTATTCGTTCAGCAAATACTTTTTGAGCACCTTTTGTTTACTAGGTGTTAAACCAGATTGTTGGATGGCAGTCATGCACAGGATAGCTGTAGTCCCTGCTCTCATGGAGCGGATAGTCTAGTGGAGGAGACATTCAGTAAATCCCCATCCATACAAATGTGCAATAACATTAGGGTGAGAGTTTGCTTGGGTGGTCTGGATGGCAAGAGCAGAGGTTGCTTTATTTGGGGGACAACCATATGATGACTAGGGATGGAGCTGGCCAGGCCGCCTGATCAGACACCATGCTCTTGGATGCCCACAACTCTGGCTACTGTGCTGTGTAATATGAAAGGGCTGGAAAATCACCCAGAGGTGCCCCATGCCAAAGTGGTGTTGGATATGTTTAATTATGATTGCTGTTCTTCTGACTGCAATATGAGCAAGGAGGCATGGGAGAGGGGTTGGGGGGCATGGGCAACCCTTGGAAGATGGGCTCTGGGCCCCCTGGGCTTCAGGAAGAGCCTTGGAGGTGGGGTGGGAGTTGTTGGAAGACCCTAGTCCTCCACAGCCTCAGCAAAGTCATGAAGTTCGATGTAGCTGTGGGAAAGGGGCATGAGGGGCAGCACAGGCAGGCTGGGCTGAACAGAGGGGCTGCGACATGGGCCTTGGTCTGTGGGCTTTGGGATTTGGTGGCCCTCTGAAGCCTCGGTTCTCAGCCCCAGCAGAGGCAGATCCTGGGCCCCAAGCAGGATGCTGTGTCAGACCCACCCCCTAGGCATCTGGGCCTGGGGAGGGCAGCCACAAAGCTTACCCAACTTTCGGAGCCTATCTGGCTTGATGTAGTGGCCTTGTGACACCAACTCTGGGCTTCCCGCCAGCTAACGGCCACCAGCTCCCCCACCACCCTCAGGCTCCGCATTGGTGAGGACTGCACCTTCATTGCTACCCTCTGAGGTGGGGGTCGTGGGATAGCCTCCCGCTTGTCCATAGGAGGTGTTCCAGGAGCGTTTGTTGAGTGAATGAAGGCATGAATGGAATGGATAAATACATAAGGATTGTCTGGGCTGTGTGCAAATGAGGGTGTATGTCAGAGCCCTCAGACCCCAGAGATGGGGCAGTTTGTGAGTGGGTTGTGTCAGAAAAGAGGCAAGTGTGGAAAGCTACAAGCAGATGGCTAGCCAGCAAATCACCCAGGGGTGGGGGACAACTGAGTAAGGTCAGTTGTAGGCACCTGTGTGCCTGGGCATTGGTGGGGGCACGCAGTGGGGAGATGTGGGTGGCTGCATCTCAAGCCCCTACCACCACACCACCACTCATGCGCGTATAAGCTCACAGGGTCCCATTGGGTGACCAGGCAACCCCCTCTACTTCCCTTTGGAGCTCACCTGGGACAGGCCACCTCCCACCCTAGTCTGTAGTCTCTGTACATGTACTCAGGAGTCAGTTGAAGCACCTTGGAGCTGAGCTGGGGTAGGGGCTGTGAGACAAACCACAGGGTCAAGGGCAAGTCTTCCCCTTCTCAGAACTCAACCCCACTTCCCTGGTTCCATTCTTGCTCCCTTTCCCGGCCAGCACGGGCTCATGAGAAGATGATTTTGGCTCTGCAGAGGTGGGTGAGGGGCTCTTCTCACTTTATGTTTGTGCAATTATGGACAGAAGACAGCTGGCAGCTCCGAAGTGGCAATTCAGGTTTGGAAGTTCTTAGCACCAGGTTTCTGCCAGGGCAGCCTGCTGGTCACATACATGCTAATAAGGGAGTCTCAGATTTCAGTGGCATTTCCCTGAGAGCCAGGGAGAGCCCAGCCATCCTTGAGGACTTAAAGGGGCCCCTGAGTTAGGCCTGAAGCCTGGTTGTTGGCAGGGGACAGAGGAATGGCTGCCCAGCGTGGAAGCTGGGGGCTGGATTTACTTCTCCGAGACCACCTAAGCCTTCTGCAAGTGACACTGTCTGGGTTCAGAGGGTGGATCTGAGTGAAGAGAACCTTCAGGAGAAGTTGCCTTGTGACTCAGCTGCCAGCTCAGGCCAGGTGGGTGGGGGCATTATCAGGACCAGGTGAGTACTCCGAGCATCAGAGATAGTCATTATGCCAGGAAGGCCAAGGCGGTGGTCCCTCATTCTTCCCCTTTCTGCTCTCAGATCCTTCCAGATCCCTGGACTCCCAGGGCAGTATAGGAATCAGTACAAGGGAGGCCTATAGCCAGGTCCCCACAGTGCTTGGTCAGTTGGTTTGTAAATCACCTGGTAAGATTTGTGCATTTTTCAAAGGGTAGTTTTTGAGTGGTTACTCTGAGCCAGGCACAGTAAGAAGCCCAGAGAAAAACCTAAATGCACCTGAAGTGGCATTTTTCAATGTGGTGGGATATTTATAAGGTGTGCTCAGGAAAAGGTGTTCAAGGTCAAGTCAGTTAGGAAAGCATGTCATGTGTTGCAGCTGGGTGGAGCAAAGGTGGTTTCCTTTTTATGGGACTTGGCAGAGCCTCTAACACGCTGTACATATCAAGTGTGTCCGGGGTGTGGTGACAAGGAGCCCACAGTGGGGGACCCGCTCCCCACATGCATCTGACCATAGGTACCTTTTTCCTCAGAGCAACCGCGGGAGTGGAGCTCTGCAAAAGCCCTGGAGAAACCCTGGACTGTAGGCGTCGGATCAGCTCCTCCTGGAGGGCTTGTTACAACACATCTCTGTGCCCCATCGTGGGGTTCCACAATCAGCAGGTCAGCGGGAGAAAATTTCTAACAACTTTTTTTTTTTCCTTTGGATTCTGATTTTTTTTGTTGTTGTGATTTTTTTATTCTGATTTTTTAAAATTTATTAATTAAAAAAATAAAGAAACAAAATAAAACATACATAATCAGTAATTCACAATATCATCACTTAGTTGCATATTCATCATTTCTTAGAACACTTGCATTAATTCAGAAAAAGAAATAAAAAGACAAAAGAAAAAGAAATAAAACGAACACAGGAAAGAAAAAAAAAGATTATACCTACCATACCCCTTACCCCTTGCTTTCATTGATCACTAGCATTTAAACTAAATTTATTTTAGCATTTGTTCCCCCTATTATTTATTTTTATTCCATATGTTCTACTCCTTTGTTGACAAGGTAGATAAAAGGAGCATCAGACACAAGATCTAACAACTTCTTGAGTGGTGGTGCTGCTGCTGGCCCGCTGTGCCTATCTCACAGCAGCCAGGGTGATCTTTTAAAAGCAAAAGCTGCATCTCATCCCTCCTTAGATCGAAGCTTGCCCATGACTCCATCTTACTCAGAGCAGAAGCCAAATCCTCACAGGAGTCTGTAAGACCTGCCCACCTTGCTGACAACCAACCCCGACAACACACTCGTTTTCTTGTCTCTTAAACCCACCTAGCAAATCTCTACCTTGGGCCTTTGTGGCACTGTCCTTTCTGCCTGAAATGCTCCTTCCCTAGATCTTGCTGGGGGGCAGCTCCCCCCAACAGTCGAACTCCTACTCCAGAGTTGCCTCTTCCAAGAGGCTGTCCCTGACCACCACAGCTTCTGCTGCCCACCCACCTCCCTGGTCCCCTCTGCACAGCATATTGTTCTGCAAAGCACTTCTCACACTTGAACCGCATTGCCTGCTTCGCCTCTGTCTCACCCACTAACATGTCAGCTCGATGAGGGTCCTGCCATCTGGTTCACAGTGTCATCCCCAGTGCCCAGCACAGGGCTCAACACGTGCTGGTGGAGGGTGCTCAGAAAGCAACTGTTAAATGAATGCAGCCCAAAGCAGCCTCAGGGAATTCTGCAAGGCTGAAGGTCAGGCCTCCCAGGCCCAGCCAGGAGCCCTCACACAGATGTGGAGTGGTGGTGTCCAGGCTGCAATGCCCTAGGAGGGGGCAGGGTGGAATGGTGGTGTCCAGGCTGGGGCAGTGGGGAGAGTTCGTGTGGGCACTCAGTCTCCGTCACTGGCTCCGTGAACCTTATCAAGTGCCGACCTGTGTCCTACATCTGGAATGCTCCTTGTTCCTGACGTATCTTCAGAGGTCACGGCAGTATACACAGTGATCCTGACGAGCTCAGAGGGTGTCCTGTGGCAGAAGCCAAGAGGCCCTGAGTTGGGACAGGAAGTAGAGCCAAGTCTGTCCTTCTCAATACCCCAACAGACCTGGCCTGCCCTGGGGGTGACCCCAGTGAGCCGCTGGAGGTAAGAGGGTTTAGCCTGGGCCTATCTGACTGCCAGATACACAGGAACTATTGGAGGGATGGGAAAGTGGCAATCAAACCCTACCCTATCATCCTCCTGCCTCTGGTTTGAGTTGGAGCTGGGGCTGAGTCCCTGCCCCTAGGCCTGCCCACCTCAGTGTGGGGTGATGCACCAGCTCTGGGAATCAGGATCCTGGAGGATGGGGTGCTGAGTTATGTGATAGGCTTTGCCAACCTCCCTGAGAATCACCCCTGGCCCTGTGTTCCTGCCAGGTGGCCTAATTCAATCCTCCAAACACATTCCCTACTGTCTTTGTTCACACCAACTCCCCCTCCAGAAATTCCTTCCGCATTTATCTCCCCCTCCAGAAAGCCTTCCCTGTTTGCTGGGGTCAATTTCTTCTTTCTCTGAGTTGCTGCAGTTCCAATTAGCCTTATCCAGCACCCTATGACGACCTGTTTTCTTTTCTCAAGGGCAATGTGGGTTCCTTCTCAGTATCCTGGAAATTCCCTGACTCCCCAGCATGGCCTGGACCTTCATGCTCAATATAGATGTCAGGCAGCTGAGACGCAAGGGATGTGGCAGTGGGGGCGCTGCAGGCCCAGCAGGATGGGATAACAGGGTGTCACCCCCCTCTAGCCTACTATGTTGTGGGGTGGGAGATGGCTGCAGAGAGTCTTCACTGGGTCCAGTGAGGCCTGTCTGATTCTTGCCCAAAGCTCTCCACCAGCTATGTCAGGGTTGGAGAGCAGGAACAGTCTGGCCTCCAAGTTCCCAGGCTTGAGGGATTCCTGCCAGTGCCTTGAGTCTGTGGCTCTGCTTATTGCAGCCCCACAGCTCTCCCCAGGCTGCCAAGGCTGCGGGTTTGAGCATATGATATTGGTGGCCTTGCTCAGGACTTCCAAGGAACTTTCTGACGAAAGGCTCTGGCTTTGGAAGACCTTCCCCGGAGGAAGCTGATATCAGGCCCTGGCCCTTCCTCTGAGTGGCTCTGCCAGCAGGCGGGCTGCACACTGAAGTGTACCATGTTTGTGTCACCCGTCCTGGCCCTCTTGGGTATGATGACCATGAGCCACGTTGTGCTGCCCACGCCACGTGTCTGCCCATGCATCTACAAACTTGCGCATGTGAGTCTGTAGGTACATGCAGGAAATGCCTGCCAGCCTGAGCTCCCTCAACCTCCTTATTGCCTGCTCTTCTTTTTAAAGTTACCATTTATTGAAAGCTTACTATGTGCCAGACCTATGGTTTAATCTTCAGAGCAACTCTATGCCCCGGGTTCTGTTGTGATCCCTATTGTACATGAGCAAACTGAGGCTCAGAGAGGGTAAAGTTTTCCCAACAGCTCCACAGCAAATCGGTGTTGTACCTCCAAGCTGGTCGATTCAAACTTTCCCCGCCCTGACACATCCTTTTGGTTTCATCCTCTACCCTCTGCAGCCACACCTCCAGCTTCTGTAGAGACAGACCACTTTCCCTTTCCTGCTTGGCCTCCCATCTTCTTTGTTGGCTCCTTAAGACTCCTCCAGAGCCCTTTGGCTTCCCCCAGCTCCACCCCACTTCTCTCCTTCCCTTCCCCAGCAGCCTCTGGGGGGCCCCTCCTTGTCAGCTCCACATACTACAGTGGCCTCCTGGGTCCTTAACACTGCCCTCAACTCTCCCTTCAGGAATGCTGGTATCCCCACAGCCTGGAACTCTCCAAGTCCTCCTGCCACATCTATGCTTGTGCCACTGTCTTCTCCTTGTGGCTGGAGCCTCTCTTCCTGCTGGGTCCTACTGCCCAGGTCTCTGTTCTCAGACCCCCTTTCTGAAGGGGATTTTCAGGGCCTGCTCCTGTTGGGGCCTCCACGCTTACTCTCCTTGCCCAGGAGGCTTCCCTCAGGCACTCAGATTCCTTCCGTCTCCTCCCAGCCCCTTAGCAGTACTCCATTTTGCAATTTGACCCCCTTAACAATTCATTCCCATACTTTTTCCATGGCCTTCTCCTACTGCCTTCGCACCAGATGGCCACAGACCCTGCCAATGAGACCCAGCAGTGCCCCCTTTGCCCATAGCCATTGCCCCCCAGCCCTATTGCATAGCTCCTGAATTCCTGAACTTTGCTGAGACAGTGCCTGGCCACACCCCTCCTAAAGAGGACTAGTTTTTTCAACTTCAACCCCAGGCCACATCCCCTTTGACTCTGGGCTGGCCCCAAATGGGCTAATGACTTGTTATACTTAAGGCTCTGGACAATTGGCCCACCTTTGCCCATTGTAAAACTCTCTTCAGGATGCTCCTGCTGCCAATCTTACGCTCCTAGCCAGGCTTGCAGCCCAGCTCACAGGGCACTTCCTCTAAAGGTGAGTGCTGACCGTGCCCCCTGGCTGCATGGGGCCTCCAAAGCTCTCCACTGCCCCCAGGATGGAAGCCAAGGGTTCCTGCATGGCATTTGAGGTCTTCCCTGGCTCCTGCCTGGGCTCCTGGGGGCAGCAGGGCTTAAGCAGAAGAGGCCCCAGTTCTAGTCCTGGTACAGAGAAGGGACCTTCTCTGCAGCAGGGCCTTCCCCATCTCCCTGTCCCCCATATTTGATCCCAACCTCTGCCTTGGTCTGGAGCAGAAGCAGGTACTGTCCAAAGGGGACACAGATCTGTTTGGCCGGATTTGGAGCCAGGCTGGCATGATTCGGCAAATTTCTGACCTCTGCTGGTGTGAGCCAGCCCAGTGGGGAAAGGGAGGAGGGCAAGAACAGAGTTTGCTCGATGTCATGCTGACCTCTCCTCGGACTGGCAGAGGTTTGCATAAGGAGAGGTCATTGGAGTTCCTGTGTCCATGTGGCATGGTGGGGCACCAGCACACACAAATAAATGTGCATACCTGCTGTAGGTCCTTGTGTGGGCGCTCTACCTGTGTCCCCCCAGCCCCACCCCGCTTGCCATTTCTGTGCACAAAAACGACTTCCAACAATACTGGAGACCCTGTGACCAAGGGCTTTCTCTGCTCCTGTGTGTAGGGCAGGCCAGAGTGCCAGGGAATTACTCTCTCCCTTTGGCTGTCGAGACTAGGTGAATAAAGCTCTTCACTCCTCACCTCTCAGGTGGGATGTCTCTAAGGCTTGTTCTAGAACGTGTCCCAGAGTCCCCACTGGGTCTGGCCGTGGTCACCCACAGTGGTCACTTGCTCAATAACTCACTCTTTACTAGTCCATCTTCTCTTCCCTGTCTGTGTCTCACTTCCCTACCTCACTTCTGGTGTTACCTAGAATCACCTCCCAAATAAACGTATTATACTCGAATCCTTCCTCAGGGTCTGCCTCTGGGGGACCCAAACTAAGAGGCACAGGCACAGAGACACACATAGAAGGTAGGCAGGTATGCACACACAGACACAGCCACAGCCACACTCATACACACGGACATGCATATGTACACACAGCTGTGAACACACTTCCATCCGTTCCATATGATCAAGAGCGGTGACCAAGATGAACTTGACAGGACCCTACCTCCAGGAGCGCATGGATCCTCAGATAGAATAAGATCCAGCCCCGGTAGCCATCTGCAAGGGAGCATTGGCTGACAGGGTCTGAGGGCCACAGGAAGGCCATCCGTTCTGTGCCTTCTGGGCACGGAGAGGCATTTGAACCAAGACTGAAGGGTAGGATTTCCCCCAAGGCGCCTGGAAAAAGGAGTCCCCTAGGCAGAGGGAACAGGGTAGAAAAGATACAAGGAGGAAAGTTCTGGCCCATCAGGTGGTCCTAGTGTGTGGCTGCAAGTTGAGATTAGAGAAGCAGCAGTAGCAGACCAGGTGGGCTGTGAAGGGCACTCCTGGGAGTCCGGCCTTATCCCAAGGGCATAGGGAGTCACAGATGGGCTTTAGGTAAAAGAGCTTATGGCAATCCCCAGGGAGGTTGACAAACGTCATTACCCCACATTTACACCAAGCCCCCTTCCCTCTTGTCCAGGACCAGACAATGCATTCGCTCTCCAATCTGGAACTCAGTTTTCCTGCCCGTATAGGGTGGCTGCCCTGGCCCTGAGTGTGTAAGTGACTTGTGGGGACAAGCCTACCTGGGACCCTAGGATGACTCACCATAGGTAGGCCTTTTCCACCTGAGCAAGCCTCTTGCACCTTAGAGACGTTCCCTGAGGGCGGGCAGCAGAGCTGACAGGTGGACAAGGAGGCAGTGGAGGTGAGCCCACACTAGGCAGGCCTGTCACTGCCTGCCTCACCCTGGAAAAATGGTGTGTCTCCTTTATCCCACACTTCTCCCTTCCGGGGCACCATGTCACTGTGGAATACTTGCTTGTCCCTCAAGTCCCCCACAAATGCCTTCTCCTCCTCCCCAAAATCCCCATCCTACCAACAGAGCACCTCTCTCAGTACTGAACTTGACTCCTTCCGGGAACACTTGCTGAGCTCAACCTGCTTAGTGGCAGAGCTGGCTCCTTCCCTCTCTGGCTGCCCTAGGGCAGGGACTCAGGAGTTAGTCAGCCTTTCTCCCCGACTAAGCTGGGCAAAGGGGCTGGTACACACCTGGCAATCCACAAATGCTTGGTGATCTCAGCACAGGGCCGAGGGTTGGCACTCTACAAATACTTGTGGACTTAAATGGCCTGTCCTCGATTTCATAGAAAGCTCCTCCCTGAGTATGAGCATCTCTGGGAACCCTGGGAGGAATATTTTCTGGTGCCTTCCAGGTCTGGTGATTCCAGGGATTGATTCATCAGACAAGTCTGAGTGTCTAGACCCTGGCAGTGATCAGCACAGCGTGGCCCCTGCCCTCATGAAGCTCCCAATCAGGAGAGATGGACGATGAGTGAAGACCATATAAGCAGACACCATAATTTTTGGTAGAGATAGGACCTGAGTAGGAGGATGGAGGTATGAGAGGATGCCTGGGGAGGGCTGAAGGAGGACCTCTGAGGGGGTGACATTCACAAGGAGCCAAGTGATGTCCCAGGGGAAGGCCAGGCCAGACAGAGGGAGACCCCCATGTGACGGGAAGCAGAGATTTAAGCCAAGGAACCCCAAGGACTGCTGCATGCCAGCACCAGAATGCTAGTGATTTGGGGGAGAAAGCATGGCTTTGCTGATGCCTTGATTTTCGACATCTAGCCTCTCAAACCATGAGCCATTGTTTGAGCCAATGTATGGTTTTGTTACAGCCGCCTGGCAAACAACGACACCTACCTTCTCAAACTGGTGCATGATGATGAGCGGAACATGAAACCACAAGATAAATAGGGGCATCTTCCTGATCATCAGCTCTACTTCAAGTCAACTGCATTTATCATTAGAACACCAATTTGATATTAAAAAGAAGTGGCTGTAAAATGGAGTAGGTACAGAACTTACCTGACAGTTTAAGAGATAAACTACAAGACACCAAGGACTTTTTAGTGTGGGCTTGAACACTTTGGGACAGTTTCTGCCCTCATCTCCGCTGTGGAGGGTGAAAGTCTTGAGGATATCAAGTCCTATCGGGGTCGGCACCATTCAAGGCTTTTCAGTCCATCTTCCTGTATGCATTAGAATGAAGGGTACACGTTGTGCAGAAAGAGAGATATGGGTTCTAATCCTGGCTCCCCATTTACTAACTCTGTACCTCAGTTTCCACATCAGTAATATGAACATAATACTCCAACACCTCTGGAGTTTCAGTTAAGATTTCACGTGGTATTTAGTGTACAGTGTCTCTGAAGCAAATGAAAGATGTTAGTTATTTCACTGTCCCAGGCCAGTTCATCATACCACAATTTAGGGGTTCCTAGGGGAGGGAAATCTGATTATCCTCTGGTCTCTGGGGCAGCTAACCCTCTGGGGGCAGCTGGTACAGATCTGCCACAGGGCACAAGCTGCTGTGACTTGCTTGCTTCTGTCTTGCTCTGGGTCCCCAGGTTGGGATTGTGTCTCCAAACTCACCTCAACTGGACAGTGGGGCTGTGATGGGTTGAATTGTGTCCCCCTAGAATGACATGTTCAAGTCCTAACCCTTGGTACCTGTGAAGGTGACCTAACTTAGAAACAGGGTCATTGTAGGGGTAACTAAGTGAAGAAGAGGTCAGATTGGATTAGACACACAGAAACACGGAGAAGATGGAGGCAGAGATCGGAGTTTTGCTGTCACAAGCCAAGGAATGCCTGGGGGTCACCAGCAGCTAGAAGAAGTAAGGAAGGATCTTCCCCCTAGAGGCTCAGATAGCTCATAGCCCTGCTGACATTTGGTTTCAGACTTCTAGCCTCCAGAATTGTGAGAGAATACATTTATGTCGTTTTAAGCTACTAGCTTTGTAGCCACTTGTTACAGCAGCCACAAGAAACTAATACAAGTGCCCAAGGCACAAAGCATCACCACAGCTACCATAGATTGGACATCATGCCCCCCACAGCCCCATGAGGAGACTGAAGTCCTGGAGCCTCGGTGACCTGCCCAAAGCCATGGGCCTGTCCACAGCTTACAGCTACACTGTCCAGTTCTGTACCCACTAGTCACAACCTGGTTGTTTAAATTTAATTATAAATTAATTAAAAGTAAATAAAATTTAAAAGTCACATCCTCAGCCATACTAGCCACATTTCAAGTGTTTGGCAGTCACATGTGATGAGTGCTACAATATTGGACAGTGCAGAGAGGACATTTTCATCATCAAGGAAAGTTTTTTTGTACGATGCTGGTCTAGATCAGTGGTTCCCAGCCCTAACTGTCTGCCAGACTCACCAGGGGAGTGTTCAAAAAAAAAAAAACACTGAATACTGGGCTCCACTACAGAGGTTCTGAATGGCAAGCAGAGCTGAGAACCGCTGCTTTCAAGCTCCACCTGTATTATCTACCAGGAGGAGCTCAGCTTTGAGTTCAAACTTCTTGTGTTTGTACCATGCCCTCACCCTCAGCTTTGCAGGATTTGCTCCCTTATCACAGCTGAGCTGCCCTTCTACCTGGACAGGATGAAACAGTGGCTCAGCCTCTCTTGTGGACCTGCTCAGGGTCATGGTCATGGGATGTGGGTAGGAGGACTCAGCACTCAAAGACTTACCCATCTGATTTGCCTGAGAAACCAGCTCAGCGTCCTCACATTTCCTAGAAATTAGTCCCAGTGAATCCTGGACCCATGGACAACAATGCCCCCAGAATCACCACAGTAACTCCAGTTATGTTACTCATTGTTTTCAACATCAGAGGGTGGACCCAAACTAGACACTTACATAAAGTGACTTTAGGTCACTGAAACATAGGCTTCAGACCAGAGGGGCCAATGCTATTGGCAATACGCATGGAAAAGGGCAGGGTTGAAGGTTTATGGCCCTACTGGACCTCTCCCTGCTCTGAGGTATGCCCTGCCCTTAGAGAAAGTCAACCTGCAGAGGCACATCAATTCCACAGTGGGTGCCACTGAGGTCCAAGTTTGCAAGTGGGACTCCCTAAGAAGGGGCATCTGAAGGGGTCATTCCTATAAAAAGTGGGCCTGGTGCCCACAGCCTCATCCATGGTGGGGAGTGGAGGAGAAAACACTCTTTCGGCTCATATCAACCCTAGGACAGAACATGTGGCTCCCTGACCTTTTTGGGCTGATTCCCAGGAATCCTGTTTACATTTGTGGCCTCACAATCTGTTTTTACTTCTTACCCCACCTTTGTCCTTGTTCCCCAGACATGCCATATTCAGTCCTGTCACCAGACCTGTACCACATTGAATTCATGTCCACTGGCAACCTGGGAATGCGATCTATTTGGAGATAGGGTCCTAGCAGATGTAATCAAGTTAAGATGAGGTCATACTGGATTAAGGAGGGCTCTTGAAGGAGACATTGCACTGGGATGGATACAGCCCTGCCAGAGGGGGGCTTGAAAAAGAAACTCCTTCCAACTCCTCCTCCCAAAGGATTTCCCCAACATGGAGGCCCCAGGCAAACTGGAATCAATCTAATAGAGGTGGAGGGGAACGGGGCCCTGCCTAGTCAGAAAGTGAAGGTACCAATCTTGGCTTGTGTAGGTTGTATCCATGGTTGTCTGTGTAGCATTGTCAGAATGGACTTCTTTGCAGATTTTGGCAAAGAAATGAACAAGAGTGGTTGGGGCATCTCCAGTGGTGGGTAAAGACTAGGAAGGAAAGACTAGGAAAGGTGAGTGTTCTAGTTTGCTAGCTGCTGGAATGCTACACACCAGAGATGGATTGACTCTTAATAAAGGGGGATTTATTACATTAGTTCTTCAGAGGAAAGGCAGCTAACTTTCAACTGAGGTTCTTAGGTGGGAAGGCAAAGGGTGATCTCTGCTGGCCTTCTCTCCAGGCCTCTGGGTTCCAACAACTTTCCCCAGGGTGATTTTTTTCTTCATCTCCAAGGGCCTGGGCTGAGCTGAGAGTGCTGAGATGAGGTATGCTGAGCTGCTTGGGTTGTGCTACCTTGAGCTCTCTCATTTAAGCACCAACCAATTAAATCAAACATCATTCATTGCAGCAGGTACGCCTCCTAGCCGACTGCAGATGTAATCAGGAACAGATGATGTTCACATGCCATCGGCTCACGTTCACAGCAATATAACTAGGCATCTTCACCTGACCAAGTTGACAACTGAATCGAACTACCACAGTGAGTAAAATCTTGCAGTGTTTCTTTGAGTAAGCCTGACATTTGAAAATCATCTATGGAAGAGTTATTCTAAATTCAATTTATAAATTGCAAGCTCCCATAGACTAGGTGTGTTCCACTAATAAAACTGACAAAACAAAACTAAATTTAAAAAGCCACAAAAGAACTCTTAGGTTTAATGAACAGATTATTCTGCATTTAGATTTTATTTTCTTCCTTTACTTTCTCCCTTAGATCTTTGGCTGGCAGACAAGAGAACTACTGATTCAGAAGCAAATGTTGGTGGGAATGCTGAAAATTGTCCAGTTTCAGAGTGCATGGGAGTGAGCCAGGGAGCTGGTGGCTGTTTTAAGGGGACTTTCATAGTATCTAAGTTAAAGTAGCCCAAACATTTCTAACAAAGTATCCAGTTCAATGCCAAACCACAGTTATAGTCCTGTTTCCTGTTTTCTGCTCTAGACCTTCCAGGGCCAAACCCCCAAACCATCAGTTTCTGAGTTTAGAGAACTGAGCTCTGGCTTACAGGTCCAGGCACACACCATCTCAGGTAAGAAATCTCAGTGCCTGGCCAGATCCTAATCAGTGATGGAGTTTGGCCAAGCCCGCCTGACCAGGGGAGGTGATGAAAGTCTCCCGAATCATGCAAAATATCCGGTCGGGGATTAGTTACCTGTTGGGAAAATGCTTGGAGTGAGAAGGAGTAAAGATTCACAGATCTGCCTACTCTCTGGACCTGCGGAGGGCAGGGAGTGAGTAGGGACGGCCTCTGGTGGACAGGCTCCTGGATTGCCTTCTTTTTCTTTTCTTTTTTTTTTGCATGGGCAGGTACCGGGAAGCGAACCGGGTTTCCGGCATGGCAGGCGAGAACTCTGTCTGCTGAGCCACAGTGGCCCTGCCCTCTTTTATTAAGTATTCAATTTATACGGATTTCTCAAGCTGAAACATCCAGAGTGGGCTAGGTCATATCACACTTCCTCAGGTTACAAATGGAGAAACTGAGAGACCCAGATAGCAGAGGAGTTTTTCCTGATGTCACATAGTGAATCAGGGCAAGAGCTGTGATTAGAATCTAATTCTGTACACTACATGTATATGCTTCCGAGTGCCTCGAGATTTTTTTACATCGCCCCTGTTTTAATTGCTTTCAGAAGGTTTAAAGAGTTTAAGAGGGTTCCCGAAGGGCGAATAATCTGTTCTAAACAGAGTCTTCTGCGAAACATAAGCCGCGCCCGTAACGGTGCTTTAAGGCAATACAAACACAGCGACTCACGTGTCCTCCACTTCCGGGATCCTTAAGGCTCTTGCTTCTGGGGCAACCCAGACCCGATCTCATGGGATCTTGGGAAACGTAGTTCCATCTTCCTCCAGATACAAGGATACTGGGTGCTCGAAACTACACTTCCCAGAAAGCGGCGCTCGCCGTCACGTTAGCCGGCCAATGGGTCGGTGGGGCGAATAGTCTCGTCCCGGGCTTTTTAATTTCTGAGGAGGAATGAGCGCTTGTGGACAGAGGCCTTTGCTTACGCCGCCGGTGGTCTTCCCAGCTTTACGGAGTTGGGCGCGTACAACAAGGAACCTGCCATACTGCTCTGCTTCCGGTCGGGGGCAAAAAGTTGCTGCACCGCCTCTCCTTTAATTGCTGTGGGCGGGGCGTGGCGGAGCGCCCAGTGTTGTTATTGGCGGCGGTTGGGGCGCGGAAACTGAACTGGCCGCAACGGCGGCCTCCGCCGGCTCCTCTGGCCCTTCGGGCGCCATGGCCCTCCCCTGCCGGGTAAGTCCTTCTCGGTGGCGGACTCCCGGTCTTAGTCTCCTTGCCTGGGCCTACAGGGACGACACACCAATTCCTGCTTCCAGGGTTTGCATCCTAGTGGGGGAGTCACAGCACAGCCTGGCTCGAGCTGTGTCCTGGGGCCTCTCTGGCCTCAGTGTCAGCCGTGAGCAGCGGGCTTCCGGATGGGTGCTTGTTGAGGGCACAGCTGGCCGCTGATGGCCTGGGCCGTCACAGATCTGCTGTGTGACCTAGCCAGGCCACCGTCTCGGAGTCCCGGTCTCCCTCAGAGGGCAGAGGGGAGCACTCCAAAGCCCATTTCCTTTTGCTGGGTTGCGTGGAACCTGCCTGGTCCTCTGGCCTTCTGGAGAGTCTAGGAGACTGGGTGGAGTCCTATGGCCTCTAGGCGTCTGAAAACTTGGGCAGAGGCCCAGACCAGGATCCAGACCTTTTGGCCCCTAGTCTTGTGCCCCCCACAAACCCCACAACCTCCAGGGTTATTAAATCCCTTGGGAAGAGGAGTCTTACATATAGGGAAACACAGAGCCTGTGGGATTGGGGTAGGGGGTGTTAAGTCTTTTCAGGGGCACCCTCCTCAGGGATGGACCTGTACTTGCCTTTGCACGCTGAACCTACAGGCTGCTGCTATCTTACTCTTGGTCTTCTGGGAGGATCAGGTGGCAGCTTTGGGGTGGGTGCTGCTCTGTTGGGAGGCTCCCCAGCTGCCACTGTCTCCTGTTGTTGAAAGTGGGAGTCAGACAGGTGTATTGGGAATGAAACTGGGCACAGAGTCGCCAGACCTTTGTTCTGGGCACAACTCTGTGGGGTGGTGGGGCCTTGCTCCTGCCTCAAGGGCATCCTTTCCCAAGAGAAGGCTTTGTTCGGCTCCCAGGGCACCCCAGGATGCTTCTTTGAGGTTTCTGAGGTTTGCAGGGGGTTGGGTAGGGGACGTGGGGTAGATGTTAAGAGGGCTGGAATATAACATGTGCTGAGACACGATCTGCTGTTGGATGAAGAGTCTCCACAGTGTTCTCTCCATATCTTCTCGAGCATTTCCCTAAACAGCCCTAGTTCTCTAATGTTGAGTGGAGGGGAGTGGCAGCTCTGCCACTGAGAGCCTGTCCAGAACTGACCTTTGGGTTCACTGGCCCTTCTGTGGTGGTATTGAGGGTATGGGATCTGAGTCCTGAGGATGGGAGTGCTGAAAACAGTGCTTTTCTCTCTCTGGACATTTTATAAAAATAATTTTTTTGAGATATAATTCACATACCTTAAATTTCACCCTTGAAAAGTGTACAGTTCAGTGGCTTTTAGTATATTCACACAATATTGTGCAACCGTCACCACTATCTCATTCCAGAACATTTTTATTACCCCAAAGAGAAACCCAGTACCCAGTGGCAAACATTCCCTATTTCTCCCTTCCCCTAAGTCCCTGGCCCACTAATCTGCTTTTCGTCTCTGAATTTGCCTATTCTGGACATTTCATATGAATCATACAGTAAGTGGCCTTTTATGTTTGACTTCTTTCACTTAGGATAGTGTTTTCAAGTTCATCCATGTAGAGCATATTCCAATACTTCATTACTTTTTGTAGTTGAATAATATTCCATTGTATGAATATGTCACATTTTTTGTATCCATTCATCAATTGATGGACATTTGGGTTATTTCCACTTTGTCATTAGGGAAATGCAAATCAAAACTACAGTAGTGTGCAATTCACACACACTACTGTGACTATAATAAAAAAGAACCAATAATGAGAATGTAAAGAAATTGGAACCCTTATACACTGCTGGTGGAAATGTAAAATGGTGCAGCAACTTGGAAAACAATTTGGCAGTTTCAAAAAAGTTTAAACATTCAGTTATTTTGGAACTATTATGAATAATGCTGTTATGAACATTTGTATACAAATTTTTGTGTGAACATATATTTTCAGTTCTCTTAGGTAGATACTTAAGAGTAGAATTGCCAGGTCATATGGTACTGAATGTTTAAACTTTTCTGAAACTGCCAAATTGTTTTCCAAATTGCTGCACCATTTTACATTTCCACCAGCAGTGTGTAAGGGTTCCAATTTCTTTACATTCTCATTATTGGTTCTTTTTGATTATGGTCATGCTAGTGTGTGTAAAGTAGTATCTCATTGTGGTTTTGATTTGCATTTCCCTAATGACAAATGATGTTGAACGTCTTTGCATGTGCTTTTTGGCAATCTTTATGTCTTTTGAGAAATGTCTATTTAAATCCTTTGCCCACTTTTTAATTGGATTGTTTATTGTTTTGTGATTGAATGGTCTGAGTTTTTTTTTTATGTATTCTGGATACTAGACCCTTAACAGATCAGTGATTTTCAAATATTTCCTCCCATTTGGTAGATTGTCTTTTCACTTTTCTTTTTTTTTTAAATTTATTAATTAAAAAAATTAAGAACAAACAAAAACATTAACATATAATTCTGTTCTATATATATTCAGTAATTCTCAATATCATCACATAGTTGCATATTCATCATTTCTTAGAACATTTGCATCAATTCAGAAAAAGAAATAAAAAGACAACAGAAAAAGAAATAAAGTAATAACAGAAAAAAAATAGGTTATACATACCATACCCTTTACCCCTCACTTTTTTTTCACTTTCCTGATATTGTTCTTTGGTATACAAACATTTTTAATTTTGATGAAGTATAGTTTGTCCTTTTTTTTTTTTTGGTCACTTGTGCTTTTGGGGTCATACATAAAAAATTATTGCCTAATCCAGGGCTACCAAGGTTTACCCCTATGTTTTCTTCTAAAAGTTTAACAGTTTTAATTCCTATATTTAGATCTTTGATCCATTTTCAGTTAAATTTTGTAAATGGTGTGAGGTGGGGTCCAACTTCATTCTTTCATATGAGGGAGATCCTAGTGCCCTGGCACTATTTGTTGCAAAGACCAGTCTTTCTCTGTTGAATTGTCTTGGAACCCTTGTCAAAAATCACTGAGCTGTAATAAATATAAGTGTTTATTTCTGGATTCTCAATATTCTATTCTATTGATCTTTGTGTCTGTCTTTATGCCAATACCACACTGTCTTGATTACTCTAGCTTTGTGGTAACTTGTGAAGTTGTGAGCCCTACAACCTTGTTCTTTTTCAAGATTGTTTTTTTGCTATTCTGGGTATCTTGCATTTGCATGTGAATTTTAGAATTAGTTTGTCAACTTCTGCCAAAAAGACCACTGGGATTTTGATAGGGATTGTGTTGAATCTGTATATCAATTTGGGGAGTATTGCCATCTTGACGATATAAAGTCTTCTGAACAACAAGCATGGGACGTCTTTCCATTTATCTGGGTTATCTTTAATTTTTTTCAGTGATGTTTTTTAGTTTTCACTGTACTTGTTTGTTTTAGTTTATTGGGCTTTTGAAATAAATAACATGCAATGGGTTGATTAAAAAACGGAAATTTAATGGCTCATGGTTTTGAGGCCAGAAAAAAACCCAAATCAAGGCATCATAGATGCCATCCTTTCTCTTCAAAGACTGGCATTCTAGGGCTGGCTGCTGGCGATCCTTCGTCCTTGGCTCCTCTGTCATGTAGCAATGTACATGGCGGCCTCTTTTGGCTTCTCTGTTTTCTTCTGGATCCCTGTGGTTTTGTCTCTGAATTTCATTTCTATTTATAAAGAACTCCGGTGACAGCCGGTTATTACAAATTGCCATGGTATGCCAAGCCCCAACTAACAGTATTCCTGAAAATCCTAAAGAAAACCCAGGATTCTATCTAAGACTCTATGAAAGGTTTACTTACTGTTTATTTTTCAGAAATTTAAAACCTCGAGATTGTTCCTATACCAGATAAGTCCTGAAACTTAGAGGTACTAGTCTCTCCCAGAGCATCAACCAATTGCATTCCCCTACCCCAAGATGTCAAAGCACCTTTTTGACATGATAAAGTTAGAATGGTCATTGCCCAAATATCCCTGAAGATTGAGAGAACGATCAAATGAGAGGGAGGACCTGAAACAGAGAAGTTAGGATTTGACAAAGGTTTATGACTACGGAATCATTGATATTTCTTTTTAGTTTCTGGGGTATTAGAATAGCCAGAAGGAAATACCTGAAATTGTGGAACTGTGACCTATATCATACTTTGAAATTTGCTCTATGACTGTTAAATTGTACTTTGAAATTTGTTATTTCTCTGTTTATGTTTTATATATTCGCATACTAAAAAATGTTTAAAAAGAAACAACTCCCAGTGACCTGTCCTGATTGGGCTGGGCCACACCTTCACTGAAGTAATCCCCTCAAAAGGTCCTATTTAACAATGAATTCATACCTGCAAGAATGGATAAGTTTAAGAGCATGTTTTTCTGCAGTACATACAGCTCTAGGTTGTCGTGTCTTTCATGCTTCTTGTTAAATTCATTCCTAAGTGTTTTATTCTTCTTGATGCTATTGTAAATGGAATTATTTTCTTACTTTTATTTTTTATTGTTATTTTTTTTTTACATGGGCAGGCACCTGGAAACGAACCCAGGTCCTCTGGCATGGCAGGAGAGAATTCTTGCCTGCTGAGCCACTGTGGCCTGCCCTTACTTTTATTTTTTGGATTGTTCTTTGTTACTGTTTAGAAATACAATTGCCTGATTTTTTTCTTTAAATTTTTTATTGAGAAATACCCATACACATACAGTCTAAACATATTATACAGTCAGTGGCTCACAGTATCCTCGCATAGTTGTACATTCTTCACCATGATCAATTTTAGAAAATTTGTGTCACTCCAGAAAACAATAAAAAAGAAAAAAGAACTCATATATCCCATATCCCCTATCCCTCCCTCGCATTGACCCACAGTATTGTTTTTTTTCTTAGAAAAGTTCAGTGCATTTCTTTTTTTAATTAATTTTTTAATTAAAAAAATAACACAAACATTCTTAACTTATGATCATTCCGTTCTACATATATAATCAGTAATTCACAATATCATCACATGGTTGCATATTCATCATCATGATCATTTCTTAGAACATTTGCATTAATTCAGAAAAAGAAATAAAAAGACAACAGAAAAAAATTCATACATACCCCTTACCCCTCCCTTTCATTGACCACTAGCGTTTCAATCTAAATTTATTTTAGCATTTGTTCTGTCTATTATTTCTTTTTCTTTTTTTAAAATTTATTTATCAATTAAAAAAATTTAACAAACGTAATAAAACATTAACATAGATAATCAGTAATTCACAATATCATCACTTAGTTGCATAGTCATCATTTCTTAGAACATTTACTTCCATTCAGAAAAAGAAATAAAACGGAAACAGAAAAAGAAAAGATTTTATCTACTATACCCCTTACCCCTCGCTTTCACTGATCACTAGCATTTCAAACTAAATTTATTTTAGCATTTGTTCCCCCTATTATTTATTTTTATTCCATATGTTCTACTCGTCTGTTGACAAGGTAGATAAAAGGAGCATGAGACAAGGTTTTCACAATCACACAGTCACATTATGAAAGCTATATCATTATTCAATCATCCTCAAGAAACATGGCTACTGGAACTCAGCTCTACATTTTCAGGCAATTCCCTCCAGCCTCTCCATGACATCTTGAATAACAAGGTGATACCTATTTAATGCATAAGAATAACCTCCAGGATAACCTCTCGACTCTGTTTGGAATCTCTCAGCCATTGGTACTTTATTTTGTCTCGTTTCACTCTTCCCCCTTTTGGTCGAGAAGGTTTTTTCAATCCCTTGATGCTGAGTTTCAGCTCATTCTAGGATTTCTGTCCCATGTTGCCAGAAAGGTCCACACCCCTGGGAGTCATGTCCCACGTAGACAGAGGGAGGGTGGTGAGATTGTTTTGTTGTGTTGGCTGGAGAGAGAGGCCACATCTGAGCAACAAAAGAGGTTCTCTTGGGGGTATCTCTTAGGCCTAATTTTAAGTAAGCTTGACTTATCCTTTATGGGGTTAAGTTTCATATGAACAAACCCCAAGACTGGGGGCTTAGCCTATTGCTTTGGTTGTCCACACTGCTTGTGAGAATATCAAGAATTCAACTTGGGGAAGTTGAATTTTCCCCTTTTCTCATCATTCCCCGAAGGGGACTTGGCAGATACTTTTTTATTCACTGTTCAGATCACTCTGGGATTTATCGGGGCATCACTCTGGACAAACCAACAAAATCTCATGCCCTACTCAAGGTTCCATGTACTTATGGTGTTCAATTAAGCTATCTACATAAGTTATATTAGGAAATGCAATAGTCAAAATATAAATTTTGTACCAAATAAACATTTTTTGCTTTAGTCACACACATAAGTTAAAATTTTAAAATATTAATTACCATCTATTTTCAACACCCTGCAGTAATGACATTCCTTTGTTCTTCCTCATGCAAAAACATTTTTTAAATTTGTACGTTTAGTCATTACCGTTATACACTCTAGACATTCCTAGATTATACCATCTCAGTTTTTATTATCTATCTTTCTTTCCGATTTCGTTTGTGCCCCCAGCCATCCTCCCTCTATCATCCTCACATTCAGCTTAATTCAGTGTTTTAACATAATTTTATTACACTTAGATAGTATTGTGCTATCCATTTCTGAGTTTTTACAATCAGTCCTCTTGTGCAATCTGTATCCCTTCAGCTCCAATTACCCAATATCTTACCCTATTTCTATCTCCTGATGATCTCTGTTACCAATGAAATGCTCCAAGTTTATTCACTAATGTCAGTTTCTGTCAGTGAGACTATACAGTATTTGTCCTTTTGTTTCTGGCTAATCTCACTCAGCATAATGTCCATAAGGTCCATCCATGTTGTTACATACTTCATGCCTTTATTCTGTCTTACAGCTGCATAATATTCCATCGTATGTATATGCCACAGCTTGCTTAGCCACTCATCTGTTGTTGGATATTTTGGCTGTTTCCATCTCTTTTCAACTGTAAATACTGCTGCTGTAAACATTGGCGTGCAAATGTCCGTTTGTGTCCTTGCCCTCATGTCCTCTGAGTAGATACCTAACAATGATATTGCTGGGTCATATGGCAATTCTATATTCAGTTTTTTGAGGAACCGCCAAACTGCCTTCCACAGTGGTCACACCATTTGACATTCCCACCAACAGTGGATAATTGTGCCTCTTTCTCCACATCCTCTCCAGCACTTGTCGTTTTCTCTTTATTGATAATGGCCATTCCAATTGACTAATTTTTATATGTGGATGTTGAATTTTACAACCTTGTTGAATGTGTTTATTCATCCTAATGGATTTTTAGTGTATCCCTTGGGATTTTCTGTATAACAGATCATGCCTCCCATGGTGTAGGAAAAATCTTGGCCCCCTGGAAGCGCCTTTCTCCCTATTTTGACTCTGGCTTTCCCCTAGGATGACCCTTCACTGGAGAGGCATTTTAAGGGACACCGAGATGCAGTTACCTGTGTGGACTTCAATCTCAACATGAAGCAGCTGGGTAAGAGAGGCAATTTGTCCTGGGCACTGGGGTATGAGCCAAGAAGGGAGAGTTTCCACCTTGGGGTTGGGGGCTTGGGAGAGCGAAGCACCATGAGGACACAGGTGTTCTGTCTAGATCTGCCATCTGGCCTAGCCTGCCGGCTGTCTGGACACTGGACTTCGTGAGCACCATTTTACATGTGATAAGTATGAGGCTCAGAGTGGTTAGGAACCTTGCTATAGTCATACAACTTGTGAGGGCGGGACTGGGTTCTGGGCTCTTCCCTGTATACCACAGCCACCTTTTAGATCTGACCTGTGGAATGGACTCTAAATAGTGGCTCCTCTTCTTTGTGTCTGTATTGATTCTGTTCTCTGCAGTAATAGGGGTATACTTTCTTGTTGAAGATGTGCACTGTTGCGGTTTGCTAAAGCTGCCAGAATGCAATATACCAGAAATGGATTGTATTTTACAAAGGGGATTTATTAAGTTACAAGTTTACAGTTCTAAGGGAAGATGTCCCAATTAAGGCATCAACACAATGATACCTTGACTCTGAAGAAAGGCCACCAGCTTTTTGGACATCTCTGTCCGCTGGGAGGCATATAGTAGGTGTTTGCTGGGCTGTAGTTCTTGTGCGTCCTCTCTTAGCTTCTTTGGGACAAACTCTGAATTTCATCTCTTAGTTTACCATTTACAGCCAGATGTCTGTGTCTTGGTTTCATCTCTCTGTTTTCTGTGTCAGCTCTGAACTCTCTCTCTCTCTCTCAATGAGCTGTTTTAAGGACTGTAGTAAACTTAAGACCTGTTTGAATGGGTGGAGCCACAGCTTCATGGAAATAATCTAATCAAAAGATCCTACCCAACAATTGGCCTGCACCACAAAATTGGATTATAAGGACATGACTTTTCTGGGGGTACATAACAGTTTCAGACCAGCACACCCAGCAATAACAAGGGTGTTGAACAGAGCCGATCACCCTTTCCCCCACTCCCCTGTCCTCGTGTCCCAGCTGGATGACCCCCTTTCCCTGGCTGCCTGGGGCTTCAGACACAGCTCCCATGGCTGTGGCTTTCTCTTTTTTTAAATTTAATTTATTTTGTAAAATCAAACCAAAACAACATCCAAACATGTACATTCTTAACAGACAGTCATTCCATGTATGGTGTACAATCAGTGGCTCACAATGTCATCACATAGTAGTATATTCATCACCATGATCATTGTGGCTTTCTTTTGATGAGGCTTGCCCTTTCATCCCATGGTCAGAGTCCCCTACCAGAGGCTGCTGGCTTAGTGGTATGCTGTAGCGAACAGAAGTCATTTTGGGTCTATTTTGGGACCCTCCTGTTGGCCTCCTGATAAGAGTTGGGTCGTTCTCAGTGGTAAAAGGCCCATTGGGTTGAGCTGGCCCCCAGCGTTGGGAGGACATGCTTTTGTGCCCTCGGAGTATGACTCTGGGAAGACCTAGGGCCCTGTGGGGGTGAGTTTTCCCAGAGGCCACCTTGGTGTCAGCCTGAGGCTAAGATGTGAAGGACCTCTGCTGTATTGGTTTGCAAGCAAGCCAGCTGCTTGGGCAGCTGTTGGGCCACAGGCTCTGCAAACTTCTGACCAGCAGCCATCGGATGTGTGGCCTGTCGTAGGCAGCCTTCTCACTGCTCTGTTGGTAGATGCTGGCGATGGCAGAGCTGGCCCTATCAGAGGTTGTGTTTCTTTCCTGGTGGGGGCTCCAGGCCCATTAGAACTGAGGGTCACAGCATCACCCACTCTCCTCAGCCAGTGGTTCCATGGACTCTTGCCTCATGGTTTGGAACATGAAGCCTCAGTCACGTGCCTACCGCTTCGCGGGTCACAAGGATGCCGTCACCTGTGTGCACTTCTCCCCCTCGGGGCACCTGCTAGCCTCGGGCTCCCGTGACAAGACTGTCCGCATCTGGGTACCCAACGTGTGAGTTCTAGACTTTGAAGGTCTTGTCTGAGGCTGGGGCCCTGGTGCCAGATCCGTCCTCATCTGGTCCCTGTGCTGGCTCTCTCGACTGGCACAATTGGGTCATCCTCCCCACTTCTGAGGAGGTGCCAGCAGGGGTCTAGGGTTTAACTGCGGCCTTCCTCTCAGGGTTGGAAGAAGGATTTTGAGCTGACTTCAGCCATCCTTTGGATTTCAGTGCTTGGCGCTGACAGCATGAGGGTGGGTGGGAGGGCAGTACTCTGTCCCTGTGGGGGAGACTCTGGCTTCTCTTTGGGGGGCCTGGGGCACTCAAACCTGATTGGCTTTGGAAGGGGCACCTGAGGGTGGGGGAGAGCTTTGGTACGTTTGCGGGCCCCTTCAGCATTGCTACGGGTTTCCTGACTCTGGATGCCTGTCCCTGCAGCAAAGGTGAGTCGACTATGTTCCGTGCGCACACGGCCACGGTGAGGAGCGTCCACTTCTGCAACGATGGCCAGTCTTTCGTGACAGCTTCTGATGACAAGACTATCAAGGTGTGGTCGACTCATCGCCAGAAATTCCTGTTTTCCCTGAGCCAGCACATCAACTGGGTCCGCTGTGCCAAGTGAGCATCATCCTTCCCGGAGACGCAGGGGTACAGAGGGCTGCATCATGCTCTTGAGCAAGTTACTTAGAAACTCTTAAAGCTCCATGAGCCCCAATTTCCTTATCTGTAAAATGGGAATGATAATTGTTCCTGTGGTATAAGTTGTTGAGAAGTTGCTGTGAGATGATGCATGGAAAGGAAGTTAATCCAATGCCAGGAACAACCACAATAATGATAATATACTCTGCCCTGTCTCCTTCATCCTCCCGACAGTCCTGCAGGCTAGGTGGTGTTATTTCCATTTTGCAGAGGGGGAACCTGAGGCTCAGTGTAAAATCTTGCCCCAGGCACATGGTGGGTAAGTGGTAGAGCTGGGATTTGAACTTGAATCTCTGTGGCATAAGGCTTACCCACTTTCCTCTGGTGTGCTCTTCCTTGGAGGTTGGTTTTGTTCCAGAGCTGCCGGATGGGAGACCCACTCTTCCCAGAAGCTGGTCCCACCCTCAGTGTGGGAGGTGGTGCTGTGGGGTGGCAGGTTCGGACCTTTTAGGGTTTGAGAATTACTGACACAAACTTACCTACTTCTAGTTTATTCTTTCATTTTCAACAGAACTTTCTCACATGTCAAGTCTCTTTGCTCCAGGGGAGGGCATGGGGGAGGGGCAGGGCAGGGATCAAGGGATACCGGGAAACCTTGGGAGTCAGAGGTCAGAGCTACATTTAACTGAAGACCCCACACAACTTAATTGTGTCGCTTGGTATCCCCTTTCCTCTGTCCCAAGATGTCCCTGACTGCTCTGCAGGGCTCACCATCAGGCTCCTGAGGGAGTTGGGCCCTTGCTAGGCCTTCAGTGGTGGGCTTCTGGGACCTGCATGCCCCTTTGCTGGCAGCTTGTGTTTTGCTGGCCCATATGCAGAGTCAGATGTAGACTGAGGAGGCCCTGAGACAGGATGATGGTACAGATGGGGGCTTTCACACCTTGGTGCTAAGGTGCTGGCAGTCGGCGCTGGTGGCATTCCTGTGTGTCGTTGCAGTGCTGCGAGCTAAGCGTACTCTGTTCTACTCCGTGCCTGCCTGGCTCTGTAACGTGGGTACTGTTCTTACCCCTCTCACAGAGGTGCAGCCACTTGCCCAGGATCCTTCCAGGGATCAGAGCACGGCATATAACCCCAGGCAGTGGTCAGTGGTCAGGAAAGGGTGAGGCTGGGGTGCCTATGATGTCTATTAATTGGGGTTTGATTGGTGCTCCTGCTGGCTCAGGTTCTCCCCCGATGGGCGCCTCATTGTGTCCGCCAGTGATGACAAGACTGTCAAATTGTGGGACAAGACCAGCCGGGAGTGTGTCCACTCGTACTGCGAGCATGGCAGGTGAGTCTCCTTATCCTCTAGGCCTCCACCTGTGTGTGGGCACAAGGAGGGGCTAGTGGACTTGAGTGGGTGAAATTGTGGGGACCAACTGCCCTGTTGCTGCAGCTCCCTGGCTGGTGCCTTTTACAGGGGTTGGAACCAAGTTCTGCATCTCTTCCTTTGTGGATGGAAGGTTCTGTCCCAAGCCCATCCCCACAAAGAGCAAGGGTGCAAGTTATTGGCGGGCACAAATAACCTCCAGGCATGTCATTCTCTGGGCTTCTCTTTTTTTCCCTTTGTTTTCTAGTTCTTAGAATTGTGATGTGTCTATCAGAAAGCAGTTCAACTCAGATCCCCAAAATGCATTAAAAATATTTTTTTAATTGTGATAACATATATATAACATAAAGTTTACTATTTTAACCATTTTTAAGAGTACAATTCATTGGCACTATTTACTTTTGCAATGTTGTACTACCACAACCACCTTCCATTTCTAATGCTACTGTTCCTACCTTCTATTTCTAAAACTCTTTCAAGCTTCAAAAGCAGAAACTCTTTACCATTAAGCAAGACGTTCCCCATTCTCCTCAAACTGTTTTTCAGAGCTTCTTAGTATGTTACATAGGGTGATGACTTTACCTGAACGTCTTGGCAGGCTGTTGTGGCCGCTGTCTGTCTGTCTGTTCATATTGTGCTGCCTGATGGAGAAAGGAAGGACCCTGCATCAGAGCAGGGACTAAATGAACCCTAAATGAACCCTGGCTTTGGTCTCCCCAGCTAGGTGGGGAATCCTAGGTAAAGGGCTGCTCCTGAGATGTGGGTGTGATTCCAGCGCAGGGTTTTCCTGGTGTGTTGAGGGCTCTTGTCTGTCTTCTGATTTAGGGGGTCCAACTGCCCTGTGCCCCTACTGTATCTTCACACCTGAGCCTTGCCTGGCAGGTCCTGCCTGACACCTGTTTCTGGTGAGGGCCCCAGCTCCAACTCTGTAAACCCCTGAGTAGCCCTCTGACCTTTGACTCTGAGCAGCTTTCTCTACTTGTGTTTTAAAAAATGATGCTGGGACTTGGTCCCTGGTGTGTCCACCGCAGTTCACTCCTGGCCTCTGTTTTCATGTTTTCCTTCTTCTTGCTCCCCCTTGGCCATTTGGTAAAGAAATGAGGCAGAAGGGAGGATATTCTGGGTTGAGGGAATAGCATGTGCAGGTACACTGAGGTGGGGATGCCCTGGATGTTTTCAGAGCTATTCTGAGCCAGGGCCCTGTTTTTTTCCAGCTTTGTCACCTATGTGGACTTCCACCCTAGTGGCACGTGTATTGCCGCTGCCGGCATGGATAACACGGTGAAGGTGTGGGACGTGCGGACTCACCGGCTGTTGCAGCATTATCAGTGTGAGTATTGAATGGCTTCCTGGTCCCACCGTGCTGTGTTGGTGCCCGAGGTTGGGTTCATGGTTGTGGTGCTTAAATAGGTTGTGCTGCCTGAGGATGGCTTCAGTGGGCGAGGAAAAGTCGGGACTGTCTGGATCCCCAGGAGTGTAGTCTATAGTGTGGCTGTCCTGATGTGGCAATGAGATGAAGTATGGTGCTATCTGATTTTCACTGAGTCCCCTTTGGGTGCCTGCTGTGGGGTTGGTGGCAGAGCCTTACATCACAGTGTAGGACAGGGATCCTTCAGTGGGACTCTGGCGTGGGCTGCTTTTGAGGGCCTCCAGGTGTCTCAGAGCTGCCCATTCCCCTTGCCTTTTCCTGTCATGGAGCTCTGCCCCCAGGACCAAGGTGACAGCTTGACCAGTAGTGAAGGTGGCAGGGCTGGGCTGTCAGTAGAGGTCAACTTCCTCTATTAGCCTTCTCTGGCCCCACAGGGTGTCCCACATATATAATACCCTAGCCAAATGAAGAAGGGTGAACTGAGCTAGGGGCCGGCTCACAAGCCAGGCCCAGGGCTGTACCTCTTACTTAATTGGCACCCTGGGATAGCAGGAAAGTGGGTGGTTAACATGGGTTAGTTTCAGTCTCCAGGAACAGACTCAGTATGTTTAGGATGAGGTGGCCAGAGGGGTTGAGGGGTATGGAACTGACCTGAGAATGAATCTGGCTGGCCAGAGCCATGAGACACTCAGAGCTGGGGGTTGGTCCTGGGATATGGAGCCAGAGAGGGGTGCAGGGGGAATTGGGAGTCACACAGGAGACTAAATAGGGATAGGCAGGATGGTGCGCTTATGGCTGAGACCAGGAAGGAGCCAGAGCTGGACTTGTTTGAAGAATTGTAGTTGTTAGATTGGACTCAGTTTATAACTCTATGGACTCCCTTCTAAAATTCAGACATGAAAAAGGGAAGGATGTGACTGCACAGGTATTGGGCTAGGAATTCAGAACCTCCCATCTCCCCCTTACCTGGGTGACTCTCCAGTGCTGGACTGGCAGAAGAAGCCAGCACTTTCTTGGGGCAGTTGAGGTGAACAGATCTCCAAAGAAGGGAACATCCCTGGTCTTGAATAGCACTTGATGGACGGTGGGCTCTGCAGCCACTCCGGCATTCCTAGCTGTGTGACCTTTGTAGGTCGCTTGGCTTTTCTGGACTCCCTGTGACACTGATAGGGCCAATCTTACTAGGTGGTGTTGGGAGGGTTATTGAGTTGGACCATGTGAAGAACGTAGTAGTACCTGGCGTAATTAGTGAGGATGACGATGATGAAGCTAATGACACTGAGAGTCCCATTCCTGATGTCCAGGACTCTAGTTTCCTGGGGAGGTCATCCTGGTTGGTCAAGGCCTGCAGTACCTGATATCACCACCAGGTGGCAGGAGCCAACCACAGAAATGCATTCTTTCCTCTATAGGGGGCCTGGGATTTGTCACTGATTTGTTTCCTTTCAGAAAAAGGCTTCTAACAGAGTAGCAGCTGGAGTCTGCCCTGCATGTGGAGACCACTCCTCTCCCACCCCTCCTTCAGGCTTAGAGGCCTGTCTTTTGTTCTGGGCCAGGCCTGAGTTAAGGTCTGGAGGTTGGGGGTTCCCACATCTGCACAGCTGACTTGGGAAAGGTGGGCTGTTGTGGAGAAGAGCTGGGCAGGAAGGCTGGCCTCTTTGAGGGGGTTCTGGAGGGGAACTTGGCCAGGGAGAGATGGGAAGGGAAGGAAGTGAGGCAGTACAGCAGTTAGGGATCCAGTTTCTGATTTCTGTCTGTAAAAGGGGATGCTTTCCTTGTGGGCATTTGGGAGGATCTGATGGAAAAATCCATGTAAGGTTTATAATACAGAGCCGTAGACGTGATTCATACTGCTTAAGTCTTGACTGTTGTGACACTGGAATGAGAAGATGTCTAGGTGACCCTGGGAGGTGGATGAGGAGGTGCAGGCCCAGAGTAAACAGGCTGCAGGTACTTATCAGGGAGAGCCTTGAATACCATGTTCTGGCCCAGAGTCCCAAAGACACAGCCTGGCTGGTGGTGCTGGAACTGGCCCTATCCCATGAGGAGTGAAGGGATGAGGGTCATCTGAGAGGATGGCAGTGCTGAGTGCTGGCTTGGGCAGGGAACTGGTAAGCCTGGGTCTGTGCTTGAGTTTGAGTGAGGGCTGGGCATCAGTGGGTGCGGGCTCAGGCCTGGTGAGTGGGTAGTGAGGATTGAGTAGAGGCAGAAACTGATGATATCGGGGTGGAGGAGCCAACTGGGTCCTGGGTCCTGGGATGTGAGGAGGGCTGAGGCCACATGTGGGCCTGTAATTGAGAGGCCATAGAAGGAAAAGGTCCATAAGCAGCCAGAATAAAAGTGCTGAGGAAGGCAGAACCAGAGGAATGAAGGAAAGTGGGGTCTCACTTAGAGGGTGGTCAGGAGAGCAGGTGATGGAGAGCATTTGAGGGGAGTGGGGATGCTGAGGGGCGGTCCCTGAGGTTCTCATGGGTGTGCTTGGCCATAGGCAGGGCTGGAAGCTCAGTGGGCAGCAGTGCCGGTAAGTTTATGGGTGAGGTCACATTAGCATCAGGGGCTTCCTGAACTATTTTCTGTCCCTGACCCCAGGGAGAATTTTTAAGGACACGGTTTTCTGTGTCTCCCCTTGCAACTCTGGATGAGCACCCAGTACTTAGTGAGTGGACTTCGGACATGTGAGACGAGTGGGCTTTTCTGAGAGATTTTGTTTAAAGATGCTGCAATATGTGGCTAGCAAGCCCAGCCCATCTGTTTCTGGCCACCCCAAAGTCACACTCTGTAGAGGATGCTTCCTGTCCCAGGTTGGAGTCATTGGAGTCAAAATCCTCTTAGGGCTTTGGACTGCAGGGGGCGGCTGACACCGTTAGTGCAGGCTGGCTCACTCCACTTCCAGACATAGAGTTTCTTGGCTCTGGCCGCAAGGGGGAGCAGTTCTGATTTCCCAATTCAGCCAGGAGCCTGAAGTGCTGGTGGAGCCCTGGGAGTGCCAGTCCCTGTGGGGGTGGGTTAGGTACCATATGCTCCAAGCCCATGTTAGGACTGTTCAGATATTTGAGCAGCAACCCCCACCCCAGAACCCACAGTGTACTTTGTCGCTTCCAGACACATGCATGTCCCTTATCTGGGGTCTGGCCTGGGCAGTCAGGGAGGCAGCACTCCTCCCCATTTCCCACATGGGGAGTTTGAGGCTTGTTTGCAGTCACGCAGCTGGGAAGGAATGAAATTGGGTTACCCCCTGCCTCTGGTATCTGTCTGCCTTCCCTTGCTGGGTTCCTTATGCTGTGATGACTACAGTCATTTGCTTGCCTGAGCTCCCAGGGCAGGTGGTCTTGTTGGCTAACTGCCAACAGGGCTTGACTTGGCCCTCTCTAGAAGCCCATGTTAGAACTTACAGCCCTGAGTTGTCTGTCCACTGGTCCTTAATGCACCTCTGTACGCCATCCCAGATATGATCCTGGAAGTTTTATTTTTTTTTTAATTGTATAATATATATACAAGGCAAAGAAGAAAAACGCAATAATTTTCAAAGCACTCTTCAACAAATAGTTATAGAACATATCTCAGAGTTTGTCATGGGCTACCGTTCCATCATCTCAGATTTTTCCTTCTAGCTGCTCCAGAACACTGGAGGCTAGAAGGAATATATTTTTTTCATTATCAAAATTGACTTTTTTTTTCATGAAAAATAATGTAAAAAAAGCAATGAATTTCAGAGCACGTTGCAACAATTAGTTGTAGAACAGATTTCAGAGTTTGGTACGGGTTACAATTCTACAATTTTAGGTTTTTACTTCTAGCTCCTCTAAGATACTGGAGACTAAAAAGAAGTACCAATATAATGATTCAGCAGTCATACTTATTTGTTAAACTCTATTTTCTCTGTATAACTCCACTATTACCTTTGATCTTTCTTCACTCTTAGAGGGTATTTGGGCTATGCCCATTCTAACTTTTTTTATGTTGGAAGGAACTGTTGATAATATGGGCTAGGGGGTGGAGCTAGTTGATGTTCTGGAGAGGCTGGCCCCTCTGCATTTCAGTATTGTCTGGTTCAGATCCGGGAGCGTTTTAAGCAGCTGTGCAGCCAGTGGGGCCCATAGCCATTACTTGGAGTTTTGAGACTAAAATTAATCTGGAGGTACTCCACTGTTCCACCTGTACTGGCGAACTTACTTGTCTACTTCTCATCATTACTAAAGTGGCCGTTTATGGGGCATTCAGAAAGAGGAATATTCAGGCATCCTTTGCCACTGGCATCAGAGAAACTTCTTTGTGTGAATCCAAAGTCCCTTGGAGACCTGAAGCTGCCATGTCACTGGTAACACCAGTTGTGCATCACAAAAAGCCACCCTGGCAAAGTGAGCTCACCCTCTGTGGTGGCACTGTGGGATGGGAGGCTTGACCCTGACAAATAACCTTCTGCTTGGCTCCAGGTTTTCTCTGAGCTGCTCGGCCAGCTGTGAAGACCCATGTTTGCTGAGGGTCTTTCTATTCTGAGCTGTATGGGCACAATGGATTGTGGTACCCAAATCTCTGCTTAGGCCACTTGTTGCCCACAAACAGGCCAGTCTTTGGTGCTTTGGGGCAGGGCCTGTGGTAACCTTGGTTCCGCCTTCTTTGCCCTCTGGTGACTTATAGAGTTTTGAGGCTAGTACATCTCTGACCTTGAGTTGTAATTCCCTCTTAGGTGTGGAGGTAGGGTGTATAGCTGGGAACCCACAGTTGCTGTACAGATCACAGGTCTGTATCATCACTGATACTTGCCCCTGGAGCCCAGAGAGGGCCTGCAGTTTTGGACTTGATGAAGAAAAGTAGATTGATGGTTTTTGGACAGTTCTTGCTCGGGATGTCATGATGGGAAGCTATCCCCTTTTATGGAAGCTGACCCCTTGTGGGGGGCTATCATGCAGAGTTAGTTTTTATGATGAGACCTCCCTGGAATGGCCCCCTATCCCATAGAGAGGCATGAGAGGCCTGAGGGCCATGGCCAGGAGCTGGTGTGGACAGTGGATACCGTAGGAGAGTGAATGGGGAAAGGCAGGGTGGGGCCTGGTGCATGGGGCATCTCTAAAAACCTGGTGGGCCTCTTCTGGAGTGAACAGCTCCAGATATTTCTGCCCAATGAAAACGTTTGAAGCTCCTGATATTTAGAGAGGAGCAGGACTCCTGTTGTTCTTCTCCTAGGGGAGATTCTCTCCCTTGGGTGGGGACCAGGTGGGTGGCCCTGGAATGCTACCTACACCCTAACCTCGCTGTCCTGATGGGGCTGGGGGGGAGCCCTGGGCTCCCTGTGCATACTTTCCCCTGACCTACATTCCTGCCACCAGCTTCTGCTCTGCTGGCATCATCACTCAGGTGGGCCAGGGGTGGGGCATGGCTTTCATCTCAGTGTGGGCTGCTAAGGGCTATACAAACAAGAGAAGTATACCCCTCTCCAGAGCTCCAGAAAGCAGACATGCCAGAAGTGGTATTCATGGAGGGCCCCTTCAAGCGCCGGGGGGGTCCTGCAGGCTGCCTCTCAAGTCTGTCTTGCTGTAGGGTTGAGCGGTCAGAAGTGGGGTAGGACTCCTCTGGGGCTCTTTCAAATATCACAGTGTTAACGGCCGTCTCAACCCCCCCTGCCCCGCATCACTGCCAGTATGAACCAAGATCCCTGGTGGATGCAACCCATCCCTTCAGGAGTGCAGGGCAGACCATGTCTGCACTCAGCCTATACACAGCAGTCTGAAGCTCAGGGAGTCGAATGCCCACCAGGAGGGCCAAGCAGAGCTGGGCCCAGCTTTCCTGCCTCCCACAGCTTGACACATTCTATTTTTTTTTTTTTTTTTTTACATGGATAGGCATTGGGAATCGAACCCAGGTCTCCAGCATGGCCGGTGAGAATTCTGCCACTGAGCCACTGTTGTACCACCCCCCACACTCTATTTTGGGGCAAGGAGGACAGTTCACTTTTTTATGGGGGGTAGGGGGACAGTGGTGGTGGTACCTGAGCTGAGAATCAAATTGAGTTCACTTTTAATCAGTCACTGAGTACTGTAACCATGTGACTAGAGTCTCATGACTTGAAAAATAAAATATTCTGAAAGTACGCAGAGTGAACGTTAGCAGTGCCCACACTGCCGTCTTCCTCATCCCTCTCTGCATCTGCACATACATGTATGCACCCTTCCTCCCCCATGGGTAGTGATGGTCACACTCTGTGCCTCTAATAGTCTTCCCTCTGCTATTTGTGGGCCTGTTGGATTCCCGGTATGAATGGCTATAGCTTTTTACCCCTGCTCTCCCTGGCCTCAATTTTGGTGGATGCTGATGGCTGTCAGGTCCTACCCCACATCTGTGGCCTCGAGTGTGGTGAATGTATTGGGTTGTGGGGCTCTGCTCTGCCTGCAGAGACCCTGTCATCCCCTTTCCAGGCTGCCTCCTAGAGCTCCTGGCACTTGGAGGCTATTGTTCCAACCTGAATATCATGTTATGTCAAACCCTGGTTGTCTCCCCAAAGTGCGCTTGGGGACATGCAGCTGCACTCCCCAGGCACAGCAGCTTGTCAGCTGGGCTGGGCCTGAGTGCTTCTCTGTGGGCTCTACTGAGGGCTGCTTCATGATTGAGTGTGTTTGCTGGCCCAGCAGTGGTTCTTGCATCCTCACAGTGCCAGAATGAGGGGCTGACTTATGGATTCACCTTTATGTGTTTGTGGAATTCTGTCTTGGCAGTGTCATGGTTATTGTAGCCCCACTAGTTTCCCCTACCAGGTTTGTGGTAATGGGAACAAAGGCACCAGAGTCTTCCTTAGCAGCCACTTGAAGGGGCTGTGACACAGCTGGTCCACACTTGGCGATGGAGTTGCAGTGTCCCCAGAGATATTGCCTTCCCAAACCCTGATTCCACCAGCTCCACTCTGAACATGCCCTTGGCCTTGAGGGAGGGCTGTGCAATTCGCTGGGACTGCTAGACAGTTTAAGTGCCTATTCACCAGCCACTTTCTGAGTCCCACTCAGTGCTGGGCACTGAGTCAAGAGCCAGGTACCCAACATGGGCTCTGCCTGATGGAACTGGTGGCCTTATGGAGCACCCAGACGTGAATCAGATAGCCACATGAAATGTAAAACCACTGCTGTGAAGAGGACACTGACAAATGAAGGGGGCAGCTCCACTGGGGAGATCAAGGGAGGCTTCCTGGACTGTGAGGCAGTGACTGAGTGATAAGCTTTAATGTCAGGAGAAGAGGAGAGCAGCAGTCTCCCAGGTTCATGGGGAATGGGGTGGAAAGGTCCCACAGCTGGGGAAGCTGACAGAGCCAGGGTGGCCAGATCTCAGAGTGAGGGACACTGGGACAGATGGTGGGGCTTGGACTGGGGTGGTACCTGTGGGGAAAAGAAGCATAACTAGGGTTGAGCTGTTGAATGAGTAAAGTGGAAGGACTTTTGAATTGGACTGCATGCAGGGGCAGAGGAGAGGGTTATCCATGCTGGTGCTGAGGTCTGAAAGCTCACTCTGTGTGCAAGCCTCACAGGCTTAACCTTGTGGCATGCCCATGGCACCTCTAAGATATAGGTGCCATGGTGCAGTTGGAGAATCGGGGTCGCAGGTTTTGCTTAAGGTCACAAGGTGGGCCAGTGGGACAGCTGGGATTTGAACCCAGGCATGACTGATTTTTTTTTTTTTAAGTATTTTTATTGGGAAATCTTCACCACACATATAGTCCATTCATGGTATACAATCAGTGGCTCACAATATCATCACATAGTTGTGTATTCATCACCATGATCATTTTCAGAACATTTGCATCACTCTAGAAAATGAAATACAAAAGAAAAAGAAAAAACTCATATATCCCATGCCCCTTACCCCTCCCTCTCATTGACCACTATTATTTCCATCTGCCCAATTTATTTTACCCTTTGTCCTCCCTATTAATTAATTTATTTTATCCGTATTTTTTACTCATCTGTCCATACCCTGGGGAGCAACAGACACAAGTTTTTCACAATCCCACAGTCACATTGTAAAAGTTACATCCCTATATAATCGTCTCCAAGAATCAAGAGTACTGGAACACAGCTCTACAGTGTCAGGTACTTCCCTCCAGCCACTGTAATACACCATAAGCCTTATCACCAGAGAATATATGTGCAGTATATTCTCATATACTGCATGAGAATAACCTTCAGGATAACCTCTTGACTCTATTTGAAGTCTCTCAGCCACTGGAACTTTATTTTGGGCATGATTGACTCTTTTTTTTTAATCTATCTGTTTATTTTTTAATTACTTAAATTTTTTTTTTAAATACCAAAAAACACCAAATGCAAACATTCTTAACTTATGATCATTCCATTCTGCATATATAATCAGTAATTCACAATATCATCACATAGTTGTGTATTCATCATCATGATCATTTCTTGGAACATTTGCATCTATTCAGAAAAAGAAATAAAAGACAACAGAAAAAAATTCATACATATCATACCCTTTACCCCCCCCTTCATTGATCACTAGCATTTCAAACTAAATTTGTTTTAACATTTGTTCCCCGTATTATTTATTTTTATTCCATATGTTTTACTCATCTGTTGATAAGGTAGGTAAAAGGAGCATCAGACACAAGGTTTTCACAATCACACAGTCACATTGTGAAAGCTATATCATTATACAATCATCTTCAAGAAACATGGCTACTGGAACACTGCTCTGCATTTCCAGGCAGTTCCCTGCAGCCTCTCCATTACATCACCAACAAAGTGATACCTATTTAATGCATAAGAATAACTTCCAGGATAACCTCTCGACTCTGTTTGGAATCTCTCAGCCATCGACATTTTATTTTGTCTCGTTTCATTCTTCCCTCTTTTGGTCGAGAAGGTTTTCTCAATCCCTTAATGCTGAGTCTCAGCTCATTCTAGGATTTCTGTCCCACATTGCCAGGAAGGTCCACACCCCTGGGAGTTATGTCCCATGTAGACAGGGGGGAGGGAGATGAGTTTGCTTGTTGTGTTGGCTGGAGAGAGAGGCCACATCTGAGCAACAAAAGAGGCTCTCTTGGGATTGACTCTTAGGCCTAAATTTTAAGTAGACTTGACCTATCCTTTGTGGGGTTAAGTTTCATATGAACAAACCCCAAGACTGGGGGCTCAGCCTATAGCTTTGGTTGTCCCCACTGCTTGTAAGAATACATGATTGACTCTTGAGTGTGTGTCTTGACCATCTGCTTGACTGTCCCAACTCTCCTTTCCTGGAGGGCAGTGGTCTCATATTGGTATTCCAAGGATTTTATTTCATGTTTGGTTTCTTTAAATTAACTCTAGGACAGATTAGGTATCATGTTTAAGCACTTAATTCTGTTCCAGCTCAATTGTTCAGTATAGCAGGAGAGGGTGGAGGAATCGCTTATTCCTCTGGTGTTGCCTCCAACATCTACCTCCACTTGCCTTCTGTCTTCTGCTGCCTGCTCTGGCTGGGAGGAATCATCTCCTTGCCTCTTAGATCATGCTACTCTCCTGGGGGATCTTTGTGGGGCTCCCCACTGCTCTACTGAACGATAGCATCCCAGCCTAGCCCCGTCAGGCCTGGGCCCTGTACCTTGGATGGCCCCAGTCACTGGTTTCCAGGCTTTGGGTCTGTTCCCTGGGCCACCCAACCAGCATCTGACTGATGTCCTCCCCCCAGTGCACAGCGCAGCGGTGAACGCCCTTTCCTTCCACCCATCGGGAAACCACCTGATCACAGCCTCCAGTGACTCGACCCTGAAGGTCCTGGATCTGATGGAGGGCCGGCTACTCTACACACTGCATGGGCACCAGGTGAGGCTCACTGGCCTGTGTGGATCAGCCTGCAGGGACACGGCGGCATGCCGCAAAGTCTGTGCAACACCGGGGTTCCCCTGAGGTGGTCTTCCCTTAGAGCCCTTGGCATGACTGTGGAGGGATCCTCATAGCCTGGACAAGAGATGAAAGTGGGTTTGCCACCTGCAAAACCCGCAGGAAGTTGAGATGGAGGCCTTTCCCTGTGACTTCAGGCTGAAGCACTGGGCCCGATACTGGTACAGCTGGGAAGAGCATCTGAGAGTTAAATTAGGTGGGGTGGGGGTGGGTGGGGACAGTATCAGGGCATGGTTGGGGGCTGGATGGAATCTGTCCCCTAATGGCCTCGGGTATCCTGTGGTCCAGTAGGTAAGTGAAACCTAGGCACCCACATTCTGAGTCTCTTTTGTGTTCTTTTGGGGGCTCTTAGACAGATAGCTCAGCCTTTGGAGACAGAGACTAAGAAAAGTGTCTCACAGAGGCCATTGTGAAGAAGTGAATCTGCCTATTTGTTGTTTGCGGAATTTCTGGAACTGAATCAAGAGAGCAAAGGCTTCCTCTCAGAGCAGCTTTCATTAAAGCATCTCATGCCCTGGGCTTCCCAGGTGGGCTATGGCCAGGTGGCACAAGCTCCTGTGGCTTCTTGGGACTCTCTTCACAGCAAGCCTGGAGAGAGGCCTCTCACACACACTCCCTGAAGAAGTTGGGCTGACTGTTTCCTGCTAACAAGCAATCATCAGAATGCCTCCTTTGGGGCATGCCATACCCAATGGGACAGGGGCTGTAAAGTCCAGAGATTGAAAGTTTACCCCCTTCCTCACCTGTGAGCAGGAGGTAGACGGGATAAAGAGTGGGAGGCAGGCCCATGTGGGCTGAGTGAAGCATTGAGTGTGCTTTGGGCAAACAGGCATGGGGTGTCCAGTCCAGGGCTCTCTGAGCTGCTGTTTTGGATCCTACTCCTGTCTGAGTTAGGTCACAGGGAGACAGGCCATTGGGGCATGGTTAGGGGCAAGGCTTTCCTTCCTCCTACTGCCTTGGGCCCTGGAGGCCACTTGTGTCCTCACCTTTGTGGTGACCCTTGTCTTCCCTGTCAGAGTCATGCCTGCTGTGCAGGACCAGCAGTCGTGTTTTCCCAGTGGCTGGCACATGCAGGTATAACTACAGCTGGGCTGGACTTGTGTGACTGCTGCCCCTGTGGCAAGCATGTAACCTATTTGCTAAGAGCCACCCTTGTTAGCCTTTGGTGAGTCAGTTATTTAGATTTTAGGTTCATTTAGCCAGTTTTGAGTCATTTAACCAGGAGGGCATTTGAGAACAATTTGAATCCTACCACTTTTCTTTGTTCTCCCAGCCCCAAAGCAAAAACAATTCCAAGAAATAATGTAAAAACAGGTGCATATCAAGTGAGCACCCAGGGATTGTGTGTGTGTGCGGGCGTGTGTGTGTGAGGGTTCTTTAAACAACTGACTCATCTCTTACCCTGAAAATACTTGAATATGGAATCTAAAACATCACTCCCAGTGTTCTGGCGCCACATCAGGTGTATAAAAGAAAACATCTTGACCCTGTATGTTCCCTGAGAAGTGAAACAGCGACCATGGAGCATCTTGCATGGTTCTTGCATGCAATTAGACCTGGGAATGTGGAACTAGGCAGAGGGACAGCTGACGGTTTGGGAACGTGGATAGGAAGTGACCCCATGGAATCTCTGGACCACTTCTTCACCAAGCACCAACCCCATTGTGCCCAAAGCAAGGGAGAAAGGAGAAACGAGCTCACCTCTGTTCATTTTGCCTCCTATTTGTCTGTTCATCATCTACTTCCCACCTCACTATCAGGGATAAGGGAAATGAGGTGGGGATCTTATGGTCCCACTTTTTGAAACTCATGGCCTGGAAAGTGGGTGACTCCCTAGGGAGGTCAGCAGAGCCAGAGACAGAGTATGACATGAATTAGGAGACCTGGAGAGGCAGGCCAGTTTTATGAGGTGTATGGAGAGCGGCAGGAAGGTAAGCTTATCCTATCTCTGCCCCACCAGAGTGCAGCTCAGATGAAGCTGGGGAGTGGGGGTGCGAAGCTCAGTTTTTTTCTGCTCCCACCCTCCAAAGTCACCAATCAATACAGAAACTTGGGGTTGGTTTGGGTTTTAGGGTCTCTTCCTCCTATGATACCCATGACACCAGCCCCATGGTAAGATACTACAGCTGCCTTGGTGGAGTCCCTGGACTTCCAGACCTTACTGTCCTTCCTCCCTGCTGTAGACTGATATGGGAAGAAGGAGCCTGACTGGCATCTCCCCAAAGCTGTCCCATCTCTATACTTGCATAACCTCTTGCTTCTTTCTAGAGAATGCTGATTCTATCCTCACCCCCCTCTTCCTTCTCTGGTTCAAGACTCATAGTCATGTATTCCTGACTGGTGGTGGTCACTTTGGTCCTAGTTTCTACAGTGGAAAGGTTCCCAACATGAGCACACCTGACTCACTTCCCTTGCCTCCTTCAGTGTTGGGTTGCTGTGGTGAAAAGACTTTTCTTGTGGTGCTTTTTAACGACCTAGAAGCATCATCATGATTGAAGAGTCCAGTCTCAGGGCTGATGTCAGGATGCAAGTGTGTGAGTGTATCTGATGAAGAACTGACCCAACTTGCCCTCTGTGATCCACAGCTGGCAACCCTGGGGCAGAAGTTTGCCAGGATTTGCTGTGGTTTTTTTGCTGGGCGTGGCTCTGCCTCTAGGTTTGGGGAGACTCAAAATCAACTGATGTTGGTTTTCTAAGGACAGGTACTGAGTTGAACAGCCTTTGGTCAGTTGTTTAAAGTAAGCCCACTAGCTAGACTGGAGTCCTTGGTACTTATGTGGCCAAGAGTAAGGGTGCTTTGCTCTGCCCCAAGGGGAGAAATCCTTGAAGGCTGGGACTATGTTGTCTGACCTGGAACCCAGTGTGTTCTGAGGACATTTGTAACTGTGAGGGTCTGTGGGAAGCATTGTTGGGCCAATTTGACTCAGCTCTGGGAAGAAGCTCTTTGATGCCTTTGAGGACCGCTTTGGGGTGTGAGTCACCTTCTGCTCAGCCTCAGGGAAAGGGCCCAAGTAGAGGGCCTGGCATTAAGGGGGTGGCTGTATGTGGGCTGGGGCTTCCACAGCAAGCAGCAGATGTGTATTGTCAGAAGCTGCCCACTCGTGGAGTCCCTTCTTTGCCCTGATAGTCAGCTTTCACATTTTGTTCTGAGAAGTGATGTGCTGTGGACCTGGTGGCCAAGTGCCTGATCAATCATAGTTGCCATCAGCTGCTTCCCGAATTGTGTGGCTGGGCAGCCCCAGTGTTTCAGAGAGGTCCTGGATGCCAGGGGATTCTGTCCCACAGAGAAGGAGGATGGCAGATTTGAATGCACTTTTGAGTCCAGGTAGGGAAATTGAGGCCCAGAGAGGTCTGAATTTGTATGGGTCTCATGTGGCTTGTGGTGGCAGAGCCAGGACAAGTTCTTAAGACTGTGCAGTTTCTACCACACTTACTTGCATCACACATGTCTTTTAAAAGTTAAGTTATGATTTCACTCAGTGGACTGCGTAAGATGCTGGCTGGCCATGTGGCCACTTGTGTCCTGGGTTTAGTACACAGCCACATTGTGGTCTAGCATTAGGAAACCTCATGACACTTTGGCTTGGGCTTGGAGGACTTGTGGCAGTCTCCAGATGTAGCCCTTAGAGAGGAATGGAAGAAAGGCCCCTGAGGTTTCCTGCCAGTGAAGCAGCACCTCCTTCAGGCTTCCATTTCTGTACCTATGAGAAATAGCACAGCTGGGGGTCAGAGAGAAGTCAGCCACAGATGGGATGGGACAGATCTTGACCAGGAAGGAGAAGTTCTGTGGGTGCCAGGGAAAGCACCTCCATATTCCACTGTGGGGACAGGGCTGGAGCATACCCCACCGGAGTGTATTCCTAAGCTGTCTCTCTGGAGGATTGGGGCAAGGAGGATCAGGGCAAGGAGGATCAGATGGAGACCGATGTGTTGGGGGAGGCAAGATTGTTGGGCTAATGCTCTCTTGTCTGGGTGGAGGCCATAAGCCCCCCTGGTGTAACTTTTAGTTGTCTCCTAAGGGCACAGGGGGCACCAGGATGAAGGAACTTGCCGAGAACCAGGCTGAGGTTAGTGTTACCCACTGCAGCCCCTGGATCTCCTGGACTGAACCTGTGTGCTGGCATGAAGAGCAACTAATCAGCTGACAAGCCTAACCATATGGCAGTGTGCTGAGTCTCTGATGGGCCACACTTTCCATCAGCCTTCTGGAGAGGCCTTTTGTTGGGCAGGTTCCCTTTGTGGAATTGGAGGTGGATGCTGTTTATAAGTTTGTTGTGGGCCTGAAGAATTCTGGTGCTTCTCTCTTGAAGTCCTAGGTTTGGGACTCCAAGCTATTCAGGGCCATTCAGGGTGCACCTGGGGACTGGGAGGCTCTTGCTCCCATAGGCTGGGGTCTGGGTGCCACGTGCTGTACCAGGACAACTCCTTATCTGCAGCTGAGGCTTCCATGGAATGAGTATCGCTGAGTCATTTGGGTGACAGGGCAGAACACAGTGACCCTTAGCTGGCTCTGCCCTTTGTAGGCCCTCAAGAGGCAGTGGAGTGGCTGCAGGCTTCCAGACACACAGTACTTGGGTCTACAGGTCTGTTTTCAGGGCAGACACCAATAGCTCGCCTTTGCCAGAGCAGTGGAGTAGGACAGGCTGAGGACCTGCCCCCTCTAAGTAGAGAATGAACAGTTGGGGAAATACTGCCAGCTAATATGTGCCAGTATCCTCCTTCCTTAGCCTACCCCCTGGGAGCATCAGAGCTATTTCTTTCTCAGTGGCTTGGGATGATGAGGAGCTTGCACCAGTCCCCTCTGCCAGCATCGTCTTTGGCTGAGGCTGAGTCCTGGGATGTGTTCGGTTGGGGAGGGTCTATGCAACCTTAGTTTTGGAATGTTGATGCCCAACTTTTAAAGAAAATACCCTGGTATTCTCAGGAACAAACACCATGTACCCACCCATTTCTGGCTTTGAAAAACTATGGGAGCTCTCCCATTTTGTACAACTGAATCATCTTGAGCTTTGGGAGACTGCAGATAGGAAAAGGCCATTCCCAGCTTTGCCTCTTACTGTGTGAAGTTGGGCAAGACCATGGCTTTGCTGAGCCTCTCCCCTCATCAGAAAGATTGACATCTTGTATCTGTCATGTAGTAAGACAGGATGTCTTAAGGTGCCTAGCCCCAGCACACAGTAGGTCCTCCCAGACACTTCAGCTCTTGATTGCTGAAGCTATTTTAGGTGACAGCTCTTTAAAAGTTTCTTTTATAGCCCTGGGCCTGGTAGCGAGTAGGCCGGCAGTCAGTGTTTGTTAGGAAAATGAAACCATGGTGGATATATTCCTAATGACTTAGCCACCCCATAGACTGTCTTCCTCTCCCCATCTGGGGTGGGGGGATTGCCCATTCCCCCTCCTCCCACCTACATACAGAGTCCCTGGGGGACACACAGTGGGACTTATCTGGCATTTTGTTTGTTTAGAGTTTTTCTCATCTCCCAGAGCATCTTCTTGGCTGCTCTTTTGTTATGCAGCTCCTGAATCTGTCCCCCAGGTGGGAGAACAGAGGCGACTCCCCTGACCTAGATTTGCTCATCTCTAGCAGCTGCCTTTAGCCTCTGGCTTGAGAGTCATTTTCATAGGTTTGTGGCTGTGCCTTGGCTGGTACCTGGGTGTGCAGGTCCATTGTGAGGGCCCCTTTGCTAACCTGACTTCTGGAGGATGGGCTGGGGTATCAGGAACCCACATGGTGGCATTGAGGTTGGCTGGGAGTGCCAGTGCCCTTTCTGAGAGACTCTGGAAAGTCTCATGGAATTGCTATGGCCATGACAGTTAAGCAGTTCTTGCTTCATGTCTGGGTTTAATACAGACTTTAGGATGTGAGAGCTGCAGAGCAGCCTCATCATCTGTTTCCCTCATTTTACAGAAGGAAAGACCAGCCAGGAGAGGGGAAAGGCATTCCTTTCAACTAAAGCTGTTCAAAGCCTCATGCCCTGAGTGAGGCCTTCACAGCTCACTGTGGCTCAAAACACAGATTTATTTTTCTGTATTTTTTGAAACATAGTCTTGAGCCATGCTCATTTGGTTTACGTCCCCTAGAGTTATTTGGGAGAGTGTAGTAGGCGGGACGTGGGTGGAAGTTAAATCTGGTGTTTGTGGCTGTTGCAGTTGGTGTGCATATCTCTGAGCGACTGTACTGCATGGGAAGTGATGGTCATGTGGCTCCGCATGCCCCAGCTGATCCAAAGGGCAGACATGCAGCCGTTGCCTGGGCCTAGATAACGCTTAGGTCTGCACTCTGCATAAGAGAGTGCTCAGAGGGTTAGCTGGTGGAAGTCACAGGCTCAAAGTGTAGGGCCCTTGGATGTTTCCTGAGCTCTTGTGCCATGCTATGGTCTAGGCCAGGGCTGGGGAAATGACAATAAAGGAGACTTGCCCTTGTGGAGGGGAGGAGACTTGGGTTGAAAGAAGCTCTCAGAACCTGCCACTCCTCCCTTGTTTCATTGAGTGCTTTGTAGCTCTTGTCCATCATTTCATTTTGGAGAATTATTTCAGTGCTCAGAAGGCTCTTGCTTGGCTTGGATGGTTGGACACCTAGAAGAGGTGAGGAGACTAGAAGGGAAAGAGCAGCTCATTCAGCCCACCCTGAGGAAATCAAGCATTCAGCTTAGCCTCATTTCTACCAGTAACCCTGGATTGAGGGCCAGGAGTGGGTCTCCTCAGCCAGATTGGAAGAGCATCTTGGCATTCCTGAGCAGCAACTCCTACACAGGCTGCTCTTATGCCCACTGGGTTGTGATGGTCCTATGGGCAGCCACTTGCACATAAGACCCCTGCCCTATGGAACAATGGTGGGCAAAAAGCCAGTACTTAGTAGATAAGTTCAGAAGCCTACTTAGTGGAGATTTGTACAAGCAGCAGCCCAATGGGCTGGGTTGTGGTTTCCTATCTGGATATAAAGATGAGAGACCAGAATGCCCACACTTGGGCCTTCTTGGTCTCCATGTTTTTGTTTCATGGGAGCGCCCTTTTTTGCCCAGTCTTATTTTACCTCTAACTCAGGGAGCAAATGGATTAAAAGTCCTGTTTGTCTCTTAGCAGGCTACATGTATGAGAGCCAGTGAAAAACATCTCAGAACTTTTAGGAAGTGGGGGAAAGAGTGAGGGTGCCTGGCTGTGCCTTTACTGACATACCAGTCATGGGGATCAATGGTCAAAATTCAGATGTGTGGTAGGGGGGCCTTAGTGAGTCAGGTGAGAAAGAGGAGAGGAGGCTGGAGAGGTCTGGAAAAGCTATTGGGGCAGTGGAGTGAGAGTTACCATTAGCTGGTGGACTCCCTTGTTTTGTTTTGTTTTTTACTTTCTCCAACAATGCTTTGCTATTTGAGAGGGAGGAAACTGGGAAGCATGGGTCACTTGGCTCTAGAGATTAGCAAGGGAGAGGCAGCATTTGGTGAAATGACTATGATTCTAGTCAAGCTCGAGGGGCAAGGATTGATTAATCAGATCATCTTGCAAAAGACTCTCACTGGCCAGATGGAGAGAGGGGGTCCCTGGAAAAGTCTGTGAAGAATCCCTACCAGTGGACCTGCCTGGAATTGGATGGAGAGGGCCTCAGGCAGGTGGCCACTTCAGGTTTGGGAATGAGTTGGAATCCATAATGCTGAAGGCCTGGCCAAAGAACATAATTGCAAGACCCATTGTTCATAGTCACACATGGGAGTCTTGAGGAGACTCCTGGATTTTACCTATGAGAAGAAACAGCTTGGCAACATCCCTGCCCTGAGCTAGTGCCCTTAATCATCAAGAGTGATTAATTAAGTAAAGGGAATAAGCTATCGTGAAGATAGATTGATCTCAAAGAAGGTGTATCATATCTGATAACTATCAGTGATAAAAAGAGACTCCCCCAAAACTCCTAAAGTTTTGTGAGTTATGAGAGGATTGAGGGAAGATGGTGGAGTAGGATGCTCCAGGAATCAGCCCCTCCATCAGAACAGCTGTTGAACTGGTAAGAACTCTCTGAATTAACTTTTGGAACTCTGCCATGTAGTGGAACACTGTGCAGCATCCAGGGAAGAGCTGGAGGAAGAGGGTGGCAAATTATGTTATATATTGGTGAATTTCACCCTCTATGCAGCCAATACAGTCTCCTAGCTCCCATCCCCCAATTGTATGGCAGGCAGCAGTGAGGACTGCAGCCCAAGCTCTTGGTGCAGCTTGCTGGGAGCAAGGTGGGCTGTAAGGCCCTAGTGATTCCAAAACCGGGTGTGTGTGGACTGATCACTGGTCACAGCTTTTGATCAAATACTTCAGATTGCTGGTGGTCAGTTCTGAGGGTTGTCATTGTTCCAACCCTTTTCAGGCAAAAGCAGCAGAGGAGTCTTAAAAAGACAGCATTTTTTTTTTCTTCTTTCATTCCCCCTTTGAGAGTGAAAATAGTTTGAAAAAGTCACAAATTGACAGCTCCAGCCCTCTATAGGGGCAACAGTAGCAATGACAACAAAGTCCTAACAATCCCAGAGGAGTAGGTAAATTAGATTTCCAAGATTATAACAAGATAATCAGAATGTTCAAGGCTCAATAAAAATTTAAAAACGCGCGAAACAGGAAAGTATGGCCCATTCACAGGAAAAAAAGGATTTCTCAGAAGACATCCCTGAGGAAGCCCATGTATTAGAATAATTAGTCAAAGACTTTCAATCACTTGTCTTAAATAAGTTAAATGAGCTGTAGGAGTCCATATACAAAGAACTAAAGGAAATTGGAAAATAACTGAGCAAAATAAAGAGATGGAAATTATAAAAAGGGACCAAACAAAAATTTTGGAACTGCAAAATACAGTAAGTGAAATGAAAAACTCTATAGACATTCAACAACAGACTTGAACAGACAGAAGAAAGGATTAGCAAACTTCAAGATAAGACTTTTGAAATTATCCAGCAGAAAGAAAAATGAATGAAGAAAACTATACAGAGTCTGAAGGACTGTGGGTCACTGTCAACCATGTCAATATACACATCATTGGAATCCCAGAGGATAAAAAAATGAGAAGGCAGTATGTGGGGGTTGGGGTCAGCATTTGAAGAAATAATGGCTGTAAACTTCCCGAATATGAAAGGCATAAATATACACATCCAGGAAGTACAGTGAACTCCAAGCAGGATAGACTCCAAGAGATCTGTATGAAGACACGTTAGAGCAAATTTATCAAAATCCAAAGACAAGGAGAGGATTTTTTTTTTTTAAAGAATGATCTTGTTTGTTTTTTTTAATTAAAAAAAATTAACAAACTAAAACATCAACATATATATCAGTAATCACAATATCATCACTTAGTTGCATATCCATCATTTCTTAGAACATTTGCATCAATTCAGAAAAAGAAATAAAAAGACAACAGAAAAAAATAAAATGAAAACAGAAAAAAAAAGATTATACATACCATACCCCTTACCCCTCGCTTTCATTAGCATTTCAAACTAAATTTATTTTAACATTTAGTCCCCCTATTATTTATTTTTGTTCCATATGTTCTACTCGTCTGTTGACAAGGTAGATAAGAGGAGCATCAGACACAAGGTTTTCACAATCACACAGTCTAATTGTGAAAGCTATATCATTATACAATCACCTTCAAGAAACATGGCTATTGGAACACAGCTCTACATTTTCAGGCAGTTCCCTCCAGCCTCTCCATTACATCTTGAATAACAAGGTGATAGCTATTTAATGCATAAGAATAACCTCCAGGATAACCTCACGACTCTGTTTGGAATCTCTCAGCCATTGACAGTTTGTCTCATTTCATTCTTCCCCCTTTTGGTCGAGAAGGTTTTCTCAATCCCTTGATGCTGAGTCTCAGCTCATTCTAGGGTTTTTCTCATTTCCCTCATGCTTAGTCTCAGGTCATTCTAGGATTTCTGTCCCACATTGCCAGGAAGGTCCACACCCCTGGGAGTCATGTCCCACATAGACGGGGGGAAGGTGGTGAGATTGCTTGTTGTGTTGGCTGGAGAGAGAGGCCACATCTGAGCAGCAAAAGAGGCTCTCTTGGGGGTGACTCTTAGGCCTAAATTTTAAGTTGACTTGACCTATCCTTTGTGGGGTTAAGTTTCATATGAACGAACCCCAAGACTGGGGGCTCAGCCTAAAGCTTTGGTTGTCCACACTGCTTGTGAGAATATCAAGAATTCAACTTGGGGAAGTTGAATTTCTCCCCGTTCTCACCATTCCCCGAAGGGGAAAGGAGAGGATTTTGAAAACAGCAAGAGAGGAAATTTGCCACATACAAGGGTTCTACTAAGAATAACAGTAGATTTCACATCAGAAAGCATGGAGAACAGAAGACAGAGAGATGACATATTGAAAGTCTTTAAATAAAAAGCTATCAGGTGGTGCAATGGTGACTGGGTGGTGCAACGGAGGCTCGGTGGCAACTGCCGAGCTGAAGACCCGGGTTTGATTCCCGGAGCCCGCCCATGCCAAAAAAAAAAAAAGCTGTCAACCAAGAATGCTATAGCTGTTAAAATTATCCTTCCAAGCTAAAGGAGAATTTAAGACATCTACATAAAATCAAAAGCCTAAGAGTTCATTACCAGAAGACCTGCTGTTAAGAAATGCAGAAGACATTGATGTTAATGGCGGCAGTGTTTTTTTTTTTTTTTTTAATTAATTAAAAAAAAAATTCGAGGAATGGAAGTGGCCCAAGGGTACAACGACTGAGGAATGGAAGGGGGAACTGTGGTTTATTATACAATGAACTACTAAGTAGACACAAGAAGGAATGAAGCTGTGAGGCATGCAACTAGGTGAATGAACCTTAGGGACTGTATGTTGACTGAAATAGCAGAAACAAAAAGACAAGTATTATAATGCCTCACTCATATGGATTAACTATAATGTATAAACTCGGTGAATTGAAATAGAGAGTATGGGTTATCAGGTAGAGTCTATTATAAAGGTTCCTAGATTGTAAGCTGTTAAAGCAGTCACATAAATTCAGGAATTGCGTAACAGTTATTTCTAAATTCTGAGATGCTGAGCTATTTGTATATGACCTGGTCATTCTCAGAAACTTTTGGGTACTTATGTGACAACTGAGACTCAGAGTTAGGATTCTGATGCTATGAAAATTAGCATTACGCCTTAAAAGAACAGTTTAAAAAGTTGGACAGATTTGTTGATGGCAACAATCCTTTCCAAGCAGTTCAAGAAGCTCTATCTTCCTAAGATATCCAAGACTTGCCTCCTTGCAATGAATCTACTTACAGAACAGTAAAAGATTCATTCAAAAAGTTATATTGCACTTCCAGAGAAGATGGCGGCTTAGTAGGACACGCGGGTCTTAGTTCCTCCTCCAGAACAGCTACTAAAGAAGTAGAAACGATACGGAACAGCTCCCGGAGCCACGACAGAGACCAAGAAGACAGCGTACCCCATTCTGGAACGGCTGACTGGCTGGGAGAACCCGCTCCGGTGAGATCGCCGAGGGGCGCGGGCTTCCCCGGGCCGGGGTGGCAGGCGGCCGGAGTCCCTCCCTCCCTCCTTCCTGGGCCGGCTGGGAGAATTGGACAGGCGGTCCCCTCAAGCCGCGGCGGCTGGCGCCCACCCCCCCACGCGCGGCCCCCCGGACCAGCTGGGAGAATTGGATCGGAGGTCCCCAAGCTGCGGAGAACAGCGACCGGGGTCCCTTCCAACACGTGGCTTCCCGGTCCAGCTGGGAACGGTGGATAGGCACTCCCCCAAGCCGCTTCGGCTGGCGACCCCCCCCCCTACAGCGAGAGTTTTCCAAAGTTAAAGGAGCCACAGCACCTTTAACTGGTGGGACCCGCAGACATATGAGCGCCACCTACTGGGCAGGATAAGAAAAGCAGAGCCCAGAGATTTCACAGAAAAATCTTTCAACCTGTGGGGTCTTACACCCAGGGAAATCTGATTAAATGCCCAGACGCCAGCAGAAGATAACGAATCACGCTCAGAAAATTGAAAATATGGCCCAGTCAAAGGAACAAACCAATAGTTCAAATGAGATACAGGAGCTGAGACAACTAATGCTGAATATACGAACAGAAATGGAAAACCTCTTCAAAAACCAAATCAATAAATTGAGGGAGGACGTGAAGAAGACATGGGCTGAACAAAAAGAAGAAATAGAAAAACTGAAAAAATAAATCACAGAACTTATGGGAGGGAAGGACAAAGTAGAAAAGCTGGAAAAAACAATGGATACCTACAATGGTAGATTTAAAGAGACAGAAGCTAGAATTAGTGAATTGGAGGATGGAACATCTGAATTCCAAAAAGAAAGAGAAACTATAGGGAAAAGAATGGAAAAATTTGAACATGGGATCAGAGAACTGAATGACAATATGAAGCGCACAAATATACGTGTTGTGGGTGTCCCAGAAGGAGAAGAGAAGGGAAAAGGAGGAGAAAAACTAATGGAAGAAATTATCACTGAAAATTTCCCAACTCTTATGAAAGACCTAAAATTACAGATCCAAGAAGTGCAGCGCACCCCAAAGAGAATAGAACCAAATAGGCGTTCTCCAAGACACTTACTAGTTAGAATGTCAGAGGTCAAAGAAAAAGAGAGGATCTTGAAAGCAGCAAGAGAAAAACAATCCATCACATACAAGGGAAACCGAATAAGACTATGTGTAGATTTCTCAGCAGAAACCATGGAAGCAAGAAGACAGTGGGATGATATATTTAAATTACTAAAGGAGAAAAACTGCCAACCAAGACTTCTATATCCAGCAAAATTGTCCTTCCAAAATGAGGGAGAAATTAAAACATTCTCAGACAAAAAGTCACTGAGAGAATTTGTGACCAAGAGACCAGCTCTGCAAGAAATACTAAAGGGAGCACTAGAGTCAGATACAAAAAGACAGAAGAGAGAGGTATGGAGAAGAGTGTAGAAAGAAGGAAAATCAGATATGACATATATAATACAAAAGGCAAAATGGTACAGGAAAATATTATCCAAAGAGGTAATAACACTAAATGTTAATGGACTGAATTCCCCAATCAAAAGACAGACTGGCAGAATGGATTAAAAAACAGGATCCTTCTATATGCTGTCTACAGGAAACACATCTTAGACCCAAAGATAAACATAGGTTGAAAGTGAAAGGTTGGGAAAAGATATTTCATGCAAATAACAACCAGAAAAGAGCAGGAGTAGCTATACTAATATCCAACAAATTAGACTTCAAATATAAAACAGTTAAAAGAGACAAAGAAGGATACTATCTACTAATAAAAGAAACAATTAAACAAGAAGACACAACAATCATAAATATTTATGCACCGAACCAGAATGCCCCAAAATACCTGAGGAATACACTGCAAACACTGAAAAGGGAAATAGACACATATTCCATAATAGTTGGAGACTTCAATTCACCACTCTCATCAATGGATAGAACATCTAGACAGAGGATCAATAAAGAAATAGAGAATCTGAATATTACTATAAATGAGCTAGACTTAACAGACATTTATAGGACATTACATCCCACAAAAGCAGGATACACCTTTTTCTCGAGTGCTCATGGATCATTCTCAAAGATAGACCATATGCTGGGTCACAAAGCAAGTCTTAACAAATTTAAAAAGATTGAAATCATACACAACACTTTCTCAGATCATAAAGGAATGAAGTTGGAAATCAATAATAGACGGAGTGCCAGAAAATTCACAAATATGTGGAGGCTCACCAACACACTCTTAAACAACGAGTGGGTCAAAGAAGAAATTGCAAGAGAAATTAGTAAATACCTCGAGGTGAATGAAAATGAAAACACAACATATCAAAACCTATGGGACGCAGCAAAGGCAGTGCTAAGAGGGAAATTTATTGCCCTAAATGCCTATATCAGAAAAGAAGGAAAGGCAAAAATTCAGGAATTAACTGTCCACTTGGAAGAACTGGAGAAAGAACAGCAAACTAACCCCAAAGCAAACAAAAGGAAAGAAATAACAAAGATTAGAGCAGAAATAAATGAAATTGGAAACATGAAAACAATAGAGAAAATCAATAAGACCAGAAGTTGATTCTATGAGAAAATCAATAAGATTGATGGGCCCTTATCAAGATTGACAAAAAGAAGAAGAGAGAGGATGCAAATAAATAAGATCAGAAATGGAAGAGGAGACATAACCACTGACCTCACAGAAATAAAGGAGGTAATAACAGGATACTATGAACAACTTTACGCTAATAAATACAACAATTTAGATGAAATGGACGGGTTCCTGGAAAGACATGAACAACCAACTTTGTCTCAAGAAGAAATAGATGACCTCAACAAACCAATCACAAGTAAAGAAATTGAATCAGTCATTCAAAAGCTTCCTAAAAAGAAAAGTCCAGGACCAGATGGCTTCACATGTGAATTCTACCAAACATTCCAGAAAGAATTAGTACCAACTCTCCTCAAACTCTTCAAAAAAATCGAAGTGGAGGGAAAGCTACCTAATTCATTCTATGAAGCCAACATCACCCTCATACCAAAACCAGGCAAAGATATTACAAGAAAAGAAAACTACAGACCAATCTCTCTAATGAATATAGATGCAAAAATCCTCAACAAAATTCTAGCAAATCGTATCCAACAACACATTAAAAGAATTATACATCATGACCAAGTAGGATTCATCCCAGGTATGCAAGGATGGTTCAACATAAGAAAATCAATTAGTGTAATACACCGTATCAACAAATCAAAGCAGAAAAATCACATGATCATCTCAATTGATGCAGAGAAGGCATTTGACAAGATTCAACATCCTTTCCTGTTGAAAACACTTCAAAGGATAGGAATACAAGGGAACTTCCTTAAAATGATAGAGGCAATATATGAAAAACCCACAGCTAATATCATCCTCAATGGGGAAAAATTGAAAACTTTCCCCCTAAGATCAGGAACAAGACAAGGATGTCCATTATCACCACTATTATTCAACATCGTGTTGGAGGTTCTAGCCAGAGCAATTAGACAAGAAAAAGAAATACAAGGCATCAAAATTGGAAAGGAAGAAGTAAAACTATCACTGTTTGCAGACGATATGATACTATACGTCGAAAACCCGGAAAAATCCACAACAAAACTACTAGAGCTAATAAATGAGTACAGCAAAGTAGCAGGTTACAAGATCAACATTCAAAAATCTGTAGCATTTCTATACACTAGTAATGAACAAGCTGAGGGGGAAATCAAGAAACGAATCCCATGTACAATTGCAACTAAAGGAATAAAATACCTAGGAATAAATTTAACTAAAGAGACAAAAAACCTATACAAAGAAAACTACAAAAAACTGTTAAAAGAAATTACAGAAGACCTAAATAGGTGGAAGGGCATACCGTGTTCATGGATTGGAAGACTAAATATAGTTAAGATGTCAATCCTACCTAAATTGATTTACAGATTCAATGCAATACCAATCAAAATCCCAACAACTTATTTTTCAGAAATAGAAAAACCAATAAGCAAATTTATCTCGAAGGGCAGGGTGCCCCGAATTGCTAAAAGTATCTTGAGGAAGAAAAACAAAGCTGGAGGTCTCACGCTGCCTGACTTTAAGGCATATTATGAAGCCACAGTGGTCAAAACAGCATGGTATTGGCATAAAGGTAGATATATCGACCAATGGAATCAAATAGAGTGCTCAGATATAGACCCTCTCATCTATGGACATTTGATCTTAGATAAGACAGTCAAGCCAACTCACCTGGGACAGAGCAGTCTCTTCAATAAATGGTGCCTAGAGAACTGGATATCCATATGCAAAAGAATGAAAGAGGACCCATATCTCACACCCTATACAAAAGTTAACTCAAAATGGATCAAAGATCTAAACATTAGGTCTAAGACCATAAAACAGTTAGAGGAAAATGTAGGGAGATATCTTATGAAACTTACAATTGGAGGCGGTTTTAGGGACCTTAAACCTAAAGCAAGAACACTGAAGAAAGAAAGAAAGAAAGAAATGGGAGCGCCTCAAAATTAAACACTTTTGTGCATCAAAGAACTTCATCAAGAAAGTAGAAAGATAGCCTACACAATGGGAGACAATATTTGGAAATGACATATCAGATAAAAGTCTAGTATCCAGAATTTATAAAGAGATTGTCCAACTCAACAACAAAAAGACAGCCAACCCAATTACAAAATGGGAAAAAGACTTGAACAGACACCTCTCAGAAGAGGAAATACAAATGGCCAAAAGGCACATGAAGAGATGCTCAATGTCCCTGGCCATTAGAGAAATGCAAATCAAAACCACAATGAGATATCATCTCACACCCACCAGAATGGCCATTATCAACAAAACAGAAAAGGACAAGTGCTGGAGAGGATGCGGAGAAAGAGGCACACTTATCCACTGTTGGTGGGAATGTCAAATGGTGCAACCACTGTGGAAGGCAGTTTGGCGGTTCCTCAAAAAGCTGAATATAGAATTGCCATACGACCCAGCAATACCATTGCTGGGTATCTACTTAAAGGACTTAAGGGCAAAGACACAAACGGACATTTGCACACCAATGTTTATAGCAGCGTTATTTACAATTGCAAAGAGATGGAAACAGCCAAAATGTCCATCAACAGAAGAATGGCTAAACAAACTGTGGTATATACATACGATGGAATATTATGCAGCTTAAGACAGAATAAACTTATGAAGCATGTAATAACATGGATGGACCTAGAGAACATTATGCTGAGTGAGTCTAGCCCCAAACTAAAGGACAAATACTGTATGGTCCCACTGATGTGAACCGACATTAGAGAATAAACTTGGAATATGTCATTGGTAACAGAGACCAGCAGGAGTTAGAAACAGGGTAAGATAATGGGTAATTGGAGCTGAAGGGATACAGACTGTGCAACAGGACTAGATACAAAAACTCAAAAATGGACAGCACAGTAATACCTAATTGTAAAGTAATCATGTTAAAACACTGAATGAAGCTGCATCTGAGGTATAGGTTTTTTTTTTTTGTCTGTTTGTTTGTTTGTTTGTCTTTTTTTTTTTTATTAACGGAAAGAAAAAAAAAGAAATTAACACAACATTTAGAAATCATACCATTCTACATATGTACTCAGTAATTCTTAACATCATCACATAGATGCATGATCATTGTTTCTTAGTACATTTGCATCGGTTTAGAGGAACTAGCAACACAACAGAAAAAGATATAAAATGTTAATATAAAGAAAAATAAAAGTAGTAATAATAGTAAAAAACAACAACAACAAACAAACCAACAAGCAAACAAAAACAAAAAAAACCCTATAGCTCACATGCAGCTTCATTCAGTATTTTAACATGATTACTTTACAATTAGGTATTATTGTGCTGTCCATTTTTGAGTTTTTGTATCTAGTCCTGTTGCACAGTCTGTATCTCTTCAGCTTCAATTACCCATTGCCTTACCCTGTTTCTAACTCCTGCTGAACTCTGTTACCAATGACATATTTCAAGTTTATTCTCGAATGTCCGTTCACATCAGTGGGACCATACAGTATTTGTCCTTTAGTTTTTGGCTGGATTCACTCAGCATAATATTCTCTAGGTCCATCCATGTTATTACATGGTTCATAAGTTTATCTTGTCTTAAAGCTGCATAATATTCCATCGTATGTATATACCACAGTTTGTTTAGCCACTCTTCTGTTGATGGAGATTTTGGCTGTTTCCATCTCTTTGCAATTGTAAATAACGCTGCTATAAACATTGGTGTGCAAATGTCCGTTTGTGTCTTTGCCCTTAAGTCCTTTGAGTAGATACCTAGCAATGGTATTGCTGGGTCGTATGGCAATTCTATATTCAGCTTTTTGAGGAACCGCCAAACTGCCTTCCACAGTGGTTGCACCCTTTGACATTCCCACCAACAGTGGATAAGTGTGCCTCTTTCTCCGCATCCTCTCCAGCACTTGTCCTTTTCTGTTTTGTTGATAATGGCCATTCTGGTGGGTGTGAGATGATATCTCATTGTGGTTTTGATTTGCATTTCTCTAATGGCCAGGGACATTGAGCATCTCTTCATGTGCCTCTTGGCCATCCGTATTTCTTCTTCTGGTAGGTGTCTGTTTAAGTCTTTTTCCCATTTTGTAATTGGGTTGGCTGACTTTTTGTTGTTGAGTTGAACAATCTCTTTATAAATTCTGGATACTAGACCTTTATCTGATATGTCGTTTCCAAATATTGTCTCCCATTGTGTAGGCTGTCTTTCTACTTTCTTGATGAAGTTCTTTGATGCACAAAAGTGTTTAATTTTGAGGAGCTCCCATTTATTTATTTCCTTCTTCAGTGTTCTTGCTTTAGGTTTAAGGTCCATAAAACCGCCTCCTGTTGTAAGATCCATAAGATATCTCCCAACATTTTCCTCTAACTGTTTTATGGTCTTAGACCTAATGTTTAGATCTTTGATCCATTTTGAGTTAACTTTTGTATAGGGTGTGAGAGATGGGTCTTCTTTCATTCTTTTGCGTATGGATTGTTTGTCTTTTTTTTACTATTATTATTATTTTTATTTTTTCTCTATATTAACATTCTATATCTTTTTCTGTTGTTTTGCTAGTTCTTTTCCTAAATCGATGCAAATGTACTAAGAAATGATGATCATGCATCTATGTGATGATGTTAAGAATTACTGATTGCATATGTAGAATGGAATGATTTCTAAATGTTGTGGTAATTTCTTTTTTTTCTTTAATTAATAAAAAAAAAAGTTGGACAAGGGATCAGACTTTGACTATAGATATGAATGAAGCTTATCTGAATAGGACTAAGGTAAATCAGTATACATGGTAAAAGATTTTATGGTCATATTTTAAAACTTCAAATTTGATGCAAAATTTATATTTTAGGTAGCTCATTACCTAATTTAACTTGTATGGTCAGTTTAGTTGAACACTTATAAGTACATGGAAACTTGAATAGGACATGAGATCTTGTTGATTTGCACAGGTTAAGGTGATGCTCCAATATAGCCCAGAGTAATTTGGGCAGTGAATAAAAGAGTATTTGCAAAGTTCCCTTGGGGGAGTGAGTTGAAAGGAGGAAATATTCAACTTCCCCATTTGGGTAATCCCTATATTCTCACAGGCAATGAGGACAACCAAATCAATAGGCCAAGCTCCCAATCTTGGGGTTCGCCCCTATGAAACTTATTCCTGCAGAGGAAAGGCTAAGCATACTTCAAATTATGCCTAGGAGTCATCCCCAGAGAGCTTCTTTTGTTCTCAGATGTGGCCTTTCTCTAAGCCAACTCAGCCGGTGAACTCACTGACTTCCCCCCTCCGTGGAACACAACTCCCAAGGATATAAAGTTCCCTGGCAGCTTGGGACAGAACTCCCAGGATGAGCTGGGACCTGGCATCATGGGATTGAGAAAGCCCTCTTGACCAAAAAGGGGAAGATACTCAAAACTGTTGAGCTGTGTTCCAGTAGTCTTGATTCTTGAAGAGGATTGTATAGCATTGCAGCTTTTACAATGTGGCTGTGTGATTATGAAAACCTAGTGTTTGATGTTCCTTTATCTAAGGTATGGACAGATGAGTAAAAAAATTAGGATAAAAAATGAATGAAAAATGGGGAGGGATAAAGGGTAAAAAATTGGATAAATTGAAATACTGGTGATCAGTGAGAGGGAGGGCTAAGTAGTATGATTTGTATGAGTTTTTCTTTTTTCTTTTTTATTTCTTTTTCCAGAGTGATTCAGATATTCTAAAAAATGATCATGGTGATGAATATACAACTATGTGATGATATTGTGAGCCACTGACTGTACACCATGTATGAACTGTATGTGTGTGAAATATTTCTTAATAAAAATATCTTAAAAATGCAGAAGGGAATCCTTCAGGCTGAAATAAAAGGACACTATATAGTAACTTGAAGCCATAGGTAGAAATAAAGAACATTGGTAAATGTAATAACCTATATCAATATAAAATCCTGTATTATTGCTCTTTTGGCTTGTAATTGTTTTTTTCTCCTTATGTGCTTTAGGCAAATATGTAAAAAATATTAGTCTGGATTTACGTATGTATAGCATATAAAGATGTAATCTGAGACAATGATAATATAAAGGGAGATGGACTGAGATATATAGGAGTAGAAGTTTTTATCTTATTTTCTAGATTGGTACTAGATGGTCTAAATTGCATTAATTTAAAATGTTAATGATAACTGCAAAGGCAACCTCTAAGAAAATAACTAAAAAACACAGAGTGAAGGAAAGAAGGGAATAAAAGGGTACACTGCAAAAAAAGCATCTAAATACCACACCACCCCCCAAAAAGGGGGCAGAAATGGAATAATTGAAGAACGAAAGACAAACAGAAAACAAATAGCTAAATGGCAGGAATAAATCCTTCCTTCTCAATTATTACCTTAAGTATCAATGGATTAAATTCCCCTACTAAAAGACAGGGATTGGCAGAGTGGATGAAAAAACATGGTCTGTCTATAAGTTCTCTCTACAAGAATCTCACTTTAGGTATGAAGACACAAACAGATTGAAAGTAAAAAGGATAGAAAAAGATACTGCATGCAAACAGTAATCAAAAGAGAGCTGGAGGCTATATTATTATCAGACATAATAGACTATAAGCCATGAAAAAGACTAAGAAGGATACATATTGATAAAAGTTTCAATCCAGCAAGAAGAAATAATGATTATGTACTGTACAACAGAGGTCCAAAATATATGACACAAAAATGGACAGAATTGAGGGAGAAATAGTGCTACAATAATAGTTGGAGACTTCGATACACCATTTTCAGGAATTGGTAGAACATCTAAATGGAAGATCAATAAGGAAATAGAGGACCTGAACAACACTATTAACCAGTTGACCTAGTGGAAATACATGGAATACTCCATTCAAGAACAGCAGAATACACATTCTTTTCAGCTGCACATGGAATATTTTCCAGGATAGACCACATGTTAGGCCACAAATTGAATCTTAATAAATTTTAAAATATTGAAGATTATACAAGGCATTTTCTTGGATCATAATGGAAGGAAGCTAGAAATCAATAACAGAAGGAAAACTGAAAAATTACAAATATGTGAAAATTAAAACAATATTAAACAACCATTGGGTCAAAGAAGAAATCACAAGGGAAATTAAGAAATATCTTTAGGCGAATGAAAGGAAAATACAGCATACGAAAACTTGTCAGATGCAGTAAAGGGTAGTGCTCATTGTAGCTCTGAATGCCTACATTAAAAAATAAGAAAGAGCACAAATCAGTAACCTATCTACACACTTAAACTAGAACAAGAGAAAACTAAACCAAGAATTAGTAGAGTTAGGGAGATAGTAAAGATTTGAGCAGAGATAAATGAAATAGAGAATAGAAAAATAATAGAGAATCAAAAAAACAAAAGTTGACTTTGAAAATACCAATAGAATTGATGTACATTTAGTTAGACTGACAAAAAAAAAGGAGAGAGAGGATATAATAACTAAGATTAGGAATTATGGTGGGTCCATTACTGCCAACCTTACAGAAATAAAAAGAATTATAAGAGGGCAATATGAATAATTAATATGCTGACAAATTGGAAAACCGAGATGAAATTAACAAGCCCCTAGAAACTGCAGATTATTTGATCTGATGCAGGAAAAAAAAGATAAAATCTACAAAGAGGTTGAATCAATATTCAGAAACTTCTCAACGTAGAAAAGTCGAGACTGGATGGTTTCACTGCTAAATCCTGCCAAGTATTTCAAGAACTTTGATGTCAGTTCTTCTCAAACTCTTCCAAAAAGAAGAGGAGGATTACTTCCTTACTCACTCTAGGGGGCCATTATTACCTTGATGCCAGAGCCCGATAAAGGTAGCACAAGACAAGAAAATTACAGACTAATATCCCTTGTGAATAAAAATGCAAAACTGCTCAACAAAATACTGGCAAACCAAGTCCAGCAGTGTATTAAAGGAATCATACACCATGACCAAGTGAGATTTATTCCAGGAATGCAGAGATCGTTCAACATATGAAAATCAATTGATGTAATATACCACATTAATAGAATGAAGAAAAAAAACTCACCTGATCATCTCAATTCACACAGAAAAGGCATTTGTCAAAACCCACCATCCTTTAACTCAGAAAACCAGGGATAGAAGGGAACTTTCAATATGATAAAAGGCATTTATGAAAAACTCACTGCAAATCATACTCGGTGGAAAACTGAAAGCTTTCCCCTTAAGATCAGGAAAAAGACAAGGATGATACCCTCTGTCATCACTGTTATTCAACAGTGTACTGGAAGTTCTAGACAGAGCAATCAGACAAGAGAAAGAAAGAAAAGACATTCAAATTGAAAAAGAAGAAATCAAATTATCCCTATTCATAGATGACATGATATATAGAAAATCGCCAGATAACCACAAGAAATTTCCTAAAACTAATAATCAAATTCAACCAAGTTGTAGGATACAAGGTAAATATGCAGAAGCCTATTGCGTTTCTATATACCAGTAATGAACTATCTGAAAAGGAAATCAAGAAAACACTTCCATCCACAATAAAATGTAAAAGAGTAAAATACCTAGAAATAAACTTAATCAAGGAGGTTAAGCACTTGTGCGTTGAAAAGTAGAAAACATTGCTAAAGGAAATTAAAGAAGACCTAAATAAATGGAAAGACATCCAATGTTCATGGATTGGAAGACTTGATATTAAGATGTCAGTACTGCCTAAAGTGATGTACAGATTCAGTGCAATCCCTATAAAAATACAGCAGCCCTTTTTGCAGAAATGGAAAAGCTGATCCTCTGATTCTTATGGAACTTCAGTGGGCCCTTCCTGACTTTAGAACTTTCTACAAAGCTCTGGTAATTAAAACAACATACTGCAGGCATTAAGATGACGTATAGACCAATGGAATAAAATTGATTGTCCAGAAGTAAATCCATGCATCTATGGCCAGTTGATTTTTGACAAGGGTGGGGGAAAGAATAGTCTCTTCAAGAAATGGTGCTGGGACAACTGGAAATCCACATGCAAAAGAATGAATTGGGACCCCTACTTCTCACCATATGCAAAAACGAATTCAAAATGGATCAAGAGCCTAAATATAAGTGATAGTACTATAAAACTTATAACATAGGGAAATATCATCAGAACCTTGTAGTAGGCAATGGAGTTTTTGATTTTACACCAAAAGAACAAGTAACAAGAAAAAATGGAGAAAATGAGCAAATTGAAAATTAAAATCTTTTGTGCATTACAGGACGTGAAGAAAGTGAAAAGACAATCTACAGATTGGAAGAAAATATTTGGAAACCATACATAGGATAAGGGTTTAATACCCTGAATACATAAAGCACTTCTACATCTCAGTAGCATAAAGATAAACAACCCAACTTTAAAAATGGGCCAGAGCAGGTCACGGTGGCTCAGCGGGGAGAGTTCTCACCTGCTATGCCGGAGACCTGGGTTCAACTCCTGTACCTGCCCTTGCAAAAAAAAAAAAAAAAAGGCCCAAAGATTTGGATAGATATTTCTCCTAAGAAGATATTCAAATGGCCAATAGATATATGAAAAGAAACTTAATATCCTTAGTCATTAAAGAAATGCAAATTTAAATGACGATGAGATACCACATCACTGGGGTGGCTGTGACTGACAAAATGGAAAATAGTAAGTGTTGTTGAGGATACAGGGAAATAGGAACCTTCATACATTGTTGGTGCCCATGTAAAATGGTACAGCTATTGTGGAAAACAGTTTGGTGGTACTTTAGGATTTCCACGTCACTCGGCAATTCCAGTCCTAGATATATACCCCAAAGAACTGAAAGCAGAGACACAAACATATATGTGTACACTGGTGTTCAGTGCAGCATTATTCACAGTAGCCAGGATAGGGAAGCAAACCAGGTGTCCTGAATGAATAAAGAAAATTTGGTATATCCATACAACAGAGTATTATTCAGTCATAAAAAGGAATAAAGTACGGATTCATGTTTCAGCATGGATGAACCTTGATGACATCATATTGAGTGAAGTAAGCCAAACAAAAGGGCAAATGTTGCATGATTTCTCTTGTAAGAAATATGTATAATAAGCAAATTCATGGAGACAGGAAGCAGAATAGTGTCATTGGGTGTGGCAAAGGACAGATGGGGAGTTATTACTATTTGAGTATGAGTTTTGTTTTAGGATGCTATGACTAGTCTGGAAATAGTGGTGAAAGTTACACATTAATGTCAGTATGCTTAATGTCAAAGAATTATCCTAGTAAAGTGGTTAAAATTTTTCTGTTATGTATATTTTACCACAATTAAAATTAAAAAAAAATCAAAACTCATAGTTTAAGGAAATCACAATAGAAATTATTAAAATTAGTGAATGACTGAAAATATTGCACATTGGAAACTTGTTACATCTCCGTAAGGTGGTAATCAGAGGCAAATTTGTATCCTTAAATAAATTTCTTTAAAACCAAGAAATAATGGCAGTACATGTGGGAGACCTGGCTTTGATTCCCAGACCATGCACACACACCCTAAAAAAGAAAGAAAAGACAATAACCAAATGAAGAGCTCAGTATGGGAAGCTATAGAAAGGACACAGAGAAAGTTAAGAACTTCTCTAGCTCACATTTGTGGAGAAGCAAGTGGTCTGGCGTAGCTGGGGTCATGGTGTATAGAGTATGATTCACAGAGCCCAGGACCAGTCGTTTTCTGTGTCCTTGCTGCTGCTCAGGATCTCTTGTTCTGCTTCCTGGCTGACAAGAAAGCATGGGGCCTCTGGCCCCACCGAGGCTCACTCTGAGTGCCTCAGAGCTGCTTGTGTGTATCTGGATGAGCAGGACACTAGTGACAGGCTGTTCTTTCCAGGAGCATGGAGCCACGCAGCCCTTCTCTTGACAAACCGGGTGCCCTTGGCACTGAGCACTTGTGTTTACTCCATCCCTGGAGTTTGATGAGACCTGGTCTCCCGGGAAAGTCCCAGTACCTTTTGCCTGGAGGACTCCCAATACCCCGCCCCCCAGGCTGCCCATTCATTTTTCTGCAGTTCCCCAACCGCTGCTGCTGTTTCACCTCCAACATCTTGTTTCCAAGTTGGCATTTGGTGGTTGAGTGAAGACAGAAAAAAGAGTGACCCATGAGTTGTTTGGTTACTTACTTGCTGGGACTTACTGGAAACCCACCATCATTCAGCGAGCTCTAGTTAGAAGAGTCTGTCTTTACTAGTACTCCATGTTCTGGTTGCCTTCCCTTTTTTCTGTTCCTCTTTGTTTTTCCTCAAAATGAAAATAGTTTTGTTATTTTGTTTTATATTAATGCATTATTTGTTATTCTAAAAGAAAAAATCAAAGTGTTGGAAATGAGACTTCAAAGACTCAAATGAAAGTCACCTGAAATCTCATGTATCTCTTAAGTCCTGTTTTCACTCTGGACAGAGTGACTATCCCTCTCGAAGGGTGTCTGAGTGGCAACCACCCCTCAGCCAGTGTACATGCAGCTAGGGTTACCCAAAGGGGTCATACAACCCCTCATGTCTTACACCTGGACATCCATACTCCCCAATGTACCTAGCATATCATTCCCCATGAATGAATGTGGATCTCACTCATCCTGTTGATTGGCAGCATGGGATTGCCTGGGTGGCAGGAGGAAGACCTGCTGGGGAACCTGGCACATGCCCCCAGACCTCTTGTGACTCTACCTTTAGAGAAGCTAGGTGAGAGGCACAGATGAGGGTTTCTGTTCATGTTCCCTCAGGCTTTGATCCCCTACTTGGACATGGGGCTTTCAGGAATGGTAAACCAGACCACCCTCTGAAGCTTCAACAGGTTAAGTACTCTGAGCAGGCCTGAACACTAAGTGTAAGCTGGCATTGTGCTCCTTTCTTCGTCATCTTCATTATGGCACCTTCCAGCTTCTCTCCTGCCTACTGTGTCTGAGCTTAGGTGGCAGCTCTTGCTTGAATCTTCCAGAAGTCCCTGAACTTTTCTTGGGGTCCTCTTTCCAGCCCCAAACTTGGCTATTCTTTTCTGGCATTGAGTGAAAGGTGCTTCTCAGTCTTCCTGTTATCTGTGGTTCAGCTGCAGCTCCAAGCAGGGCAAGCAGCCAAGCAGGGCACTTGGCTTCTGTTACTCCTTGTACTGGTCTGAAGGAATGGAGATGGCCTCCATGACAGTGGCTGTGAGGCCTTTATCTGGGAGAGAACCTCTTCTTGTACATGGTTTTACTTGTCATTGTAAAAGTCTGGCTGGGAAGAAGAGAGAGTTTGTGGTGGGGTGGCTAACTCTGTTCTTTCTCTGTATGTCTTTCTGAAATGTTTTTTTAGGCACTTAAGAAAGAACCTGCCTCTTTACTAGGAGATCACATCCTCCCCTAAAACCCAGTCATGCTAAATGCCCTCAGCACCCTGAGTGCTGCCTGGGCTGTGCCTGGCATTCTTCTCTCAGATGGTCGTGCAGACTTTCAGCCCCTGGGAAGCCAGAGCAGGCATATCTCCTCCCAAGGCCTGAACCTAAGGAAGCGACATGCATGATAGAGGCACACATCCTGTCATGCCTCTGTTTAGGGACCTCCAGCAACTCCCTCCCTGGCCTCCTTCCCTGTCCTACTTTAGGCTCCTCATGTCCGCTGCCATAAGCTCTCTGACGGTGCCCTGTCTCTGCTCAGCCACTGATTCCTCCTTGGACTCCCTGATCAGCAGCAGAGTGGTGTGAGAGAGAAGCATGGCCCCGGGGCAGAGGGACCACAGTTTGGGTCCCAGTGCTTGGTGTCGGGTGAGTTAGTGCAGCTCTCTGACCTCTAGCTCCTTGTTGGAGAAGTGAGGCTAATGATGCTAGCCCAGCAGGGCTGCCAGCATGGATGGTCCTATTCACTCATCTCTGCCCACCCACAATCCTGTGGCCTGGACTTTGTGCTATATGTGGTATTTGGGAAGAGAGAGGTCTCAGCAGTGGGGCTTGTGTCTTCCCATATAGGCTTATTGGTCAGAGATTGGGAAGGACTGTGGGCAGAATGAAGTTCTTGGCTCTTTATCCTGTTGCTGCTTTCATTCAGGAACTTCTAATTTTCTTCCTTTGCATTTAGAATCTAAAATGACCTTTGGTTTTTGTTCTTTTTCATATCTTCTGATAGGGACCAGCTACCACTGTTGCTTTTTCAAGGACGGGAGAATATTTTGCTTCTGGAGGTTCTGATGAACAAGTAAGTAAAGAGTGGCAGGAGGCAATCTCAGGGGTGGCCTGGGTTTTTTACCAACTTTCTTGGGTGGCTTTCGGTGGCCTTGAAGGCCCTTGATGTAGCTTGGACTGGAGATGCTTAGACGCAGGGCCTTTGCCTCCTCAGGGTTCCTGACCACATGGTAGCATCTCTGAACCCCCACTGCTCAAATCAGCGTGGGTCGAAAGGAGTCTGGATTACCATTGCCATGAAAAAGTTAAAACAACATTTTTTAGTAACTTTTTTTCTGATTATAAACAAATGACTAGATAATAATGATTGGATATTGACAGAGAGTCTGGTAATGTGGCCAATGTGCAAGAGGTGCCTAGCATCACCTGATTTAACCCTTATGGCAGCCCTGTGGGGCAGGATTATTGCCCCATTCCGTAGGTGAAGAAACTAGGTCTTAGCAGGTGGCAGAGCTGGAATGGACATGGGGGCCCATTGGATTCAAGTCATGGCCCTGACCTGGGAGCTTCTACTGCATTATCTGCTGGCCTTGATTTCCTGGCCAGCTTGTGCACTGATTGCAGGCTTAGCATTTTCAAACTTCTTGCTAAACCGAGAGACAGCATGCATGAGAAGGTCCTAGCCATCCTTGCCTTGAGGAATTCACCTGTCAGAAATCCTTCTCAAATACCTACCCAGCACTACTCATGCAGAGAACTGCACTCTCTTGAGGCAGGGAGGGGGAGATGACTCTTCTGAGCTACTATTAACCTGGTAGATCACCAAGGATGTTCATCCTCGTGTGCCAGGCCCACAGCCCTGATTCCTCTCATTGCCTCTACAGTCAGCCCCAGCCCATTTACTGATTTGGGTTTGAGTCTCTGTCAGTAAGGCAAAGGGTAGTTTGAGGCTCTTTCTCCATAGCCTGAGTAAGAGATGGCAGACATCTTCCTACCCCAGCACCAGCTCCTATGTTAACTAGACAAAGGAAAAGGAAGGCAAAGGGAAGCATGGAGGCCTGGCTCATTGCTTAGAAGACTAGGGAAACTAGTATAGTAAAGTTATGGGAAAATAAATTTGTCTGAGAGGCAACTTAGTAGAAACCAAGGTTCTTGCCCACTTTGGGCCCCCTCAGGCAGCTGCTGTTGCCAGCTCTCTGGCTGCCTTTTGAAAGCCTGCTCTAGAGCCCGTGGAGTGACATTTGGTATTGTCTGTTTACATGTGATAGCCCTCCCACTCCTAGGAATTGATTCAGCAGTTAGATTATACAAAGACCTAACAAACTAGTGTATTGTGATGTTCTGTTTGTGAAAGGGAAGGATGAGAGACCCTAAGTGCCCATCCATCAGGAGAAGTAAACAGTGAACCCTCCCAAAGACTGAGACTCATGGGCACATCTTGACAGGGGAAGATATGCACAATATACTGAATTTTCATCTTGTGTAGCTGTGGTGGGTTCTTTATGGCCTCAGTGAACCACTGGCCCTGCTCCACAATTCCTGTTCCAGAGCCCAAGTTAGCCACCTTGGAAGCAGCCCTAGAAGAAGACAGTGGCAAGTGGCCAGTAATCCTCCAGCAGGGTGACTGAGCTTAGCCTTCTGGATAATGGGTTGTATTGAAAGCCATTGTCTGTGCCAAGCCATTTCCTGTGAGTTGGGAATTAGGATTATCCCCTTTTTATAGATGAAGGGACTAAGGCATAGAGAAGTTGAGTCACTTTCCCAGGGTCACACAGTAAGAGGCAGAGGCAGGGTCTTAACCACAATTGTCTGGCCTGGAGTCCATGTCTTAACCACTTCTAGTGTAACAGGCCGGGCCGCCACCCTCAGGAGCTTCTATTTGAGTGAGGGAGATAGATGATAGACAAGAAAAAGGAATGTCTGGATTGAGTAATTATCAACTGATACTATGAAGAATATAAATAGGGGGTTGTTATAAAAATTGTAGGAGAGTCACAAAAGGTCTCTCTGAGAAAGGGATTTTGAAGTGACCACTTCAGCCTAAGGGGCCAGCCACATGAAGCTGGGCTTTGGAGTGCTCCAGCAGAGGGGCCAGCACGTGCAAAGGCCTTGGCACCATGCAGTAACTCTCTGTCCCTGTGGTGCATCCAGGTCCTGAGTCTGCCATGAAAGCCTGCTCCCTGGGAACACCTGGAGTTAGGGTGTTAGGTGGGGACCACTGTCCTGGCCCAGAACTCTGGGGGTGGCCTCTGGGCCCATTTTCTGGGTGAAGTAGTACTGGCAAATGGGTTTCTACACCTGATTCTGTGTGTTTGTTGGTCTTGGCAGGTGATGGTTTGGAGGAGTAACTTTGATGTTGTCAATTATGGAGAAGTCCTCAAAGTACAGAGGACCCCAGCCACCCTGTCCAGTGCCGGGAATCTGGTAGGTGACTCAGTGGGAGTATCTTCAGTGGGCTGGGATCATGGTGAGCAGGTGTGGGTTTGGAGATGATGGGAGGCTGGAAGGTGGGAGGGGGCCCTAGTAAGATCTAGTCTCTATCAAATAATATCTTGACACATGTGGTACTTTGTTTCACATCTGGAATAAGTAGGCATGGCCTGAAGGGGCTATTAAAGTAGGCTGCTGGATGCCCAGGGCACCTCATACCCATGCAGTGGTAGGGTGTTTCCATGGCACATGCTGCTGGATAGTTGAGACCTAAGGAAGCAAAAGCCCTACCTAGTACCAAATCCTGGGCCATGGGATCTGAGAATGGGGTTCCTAGAAGGTGCAGGGCCCAAAGCCACAGCTAGAACAAATGGGAAAGATTACAACTGTTGTTGTTCTCACTTCCTTTTTTTTTTTTTAACCATGGAGAGGAAGTTCCTCAGCCATGAACTGTTTTTAGTACCTTTGTTGGTAGAAGGGCATTAGGTATTCCTGAATAAAAATATTTTTTAAATTTTTGACGAATATTTGGGCAGAAAATTGATAACCAATATGGTTGGGTTGAGTAAGGCTCCTGTGCTCCTGCTGAAATAAGTATTAAAGACACGACTATGGAACCCCCGAGGGTTTTAGTGCCTATGGCCACAGGCTGTTTAACTCTGTCCTTCCTGGGCCTTAGAGGCAGTGTGGCCTCCCACACATGTGGAAATTGGTCTGAACGATAGGAAATGGCTGACTCTGAGCTAGTCAAGGCTTGAGCCCAGAATAGAACCAGAAAACTTCCTGAGTCCATCCTGGGGCTTTCTTACTGGATCCCCATCTCACCCCCGCACATGGCCCTGGTTCTGTGTGTTGGGGCTGCCTTTAGAAATATGCTGAGCTGGGATCTAAAGCTTTTCTTTCAAGGATTGCCCCCCTGGCTGGTGCCTTGGCTGGAAGGTTTAGTTCTCCCTCTTTGCTTGCTGTTGAGTAGCCAGTTCTTGACTGTTGCATTTATTGAGGGATGATTTGTCACATGATGGTTTGTTTGCTGCCAGTTCATCTTCCACCTAGAAAGACATTTTCCAGACTGCAGGGTTGGGGTCTTCTGGAAGCCCAGCCAGGCTCTGGTGCCGTGCCCTCTTCCCTGCAGCTCCCCATTTGTTTGGCACTCACTGAGACAGGCACCAGCCAGAACCTTCACAGGGCTAGTCTCTATATTCCTTACCTCCTCTGGATGAGTGGGTAAAGGTGCTGATCCCGTTCACAGATGAGACACTTAGAGCTTAGTCACCTGCCCAAGATGTATGCTCTTGAGCCTGGCTTGTTAAAGTAGAAATTGCAGATGGCAGAGGGCTGTCTGGCAGCTTTTCCTGTCCCTGAGGAAGGTACTGCCACCTGCCTCTTGGGTGTGGTAAGTATCCACTTGAGGCCAGCTGGAAGAATCCCCTACTCTTTTTCTTTAGTTTTTAGGAAAATAACTTGGACAAGCTGACTCTTGCCTTTTGCTCTAGCTCAGAGATAGGGAATAGGGGTACCCTTGCTTCTCAGAGCTGTGGGACCTGATCATTGAAGACAAAGGTGTGTGGGATGGGGGAAAGTAGTAGGGCAGAGCAAAGTAGAGCAAGGCTGGGCCAACAGCCCAGCAAGACTCTAAAGCACCCTTTGTTCCACAATGGAGCTGCTGTCATAGCTCTGCCCACTGGGCATCACCACAGGGACTCAAGGGAGAGGATATGGGTTCTGGGGTTAGAGAACTGGCTCTGAACCTGGCTGTGTGTTCCAGGCTCCACACCTACCCTTCCTGAGCCCCATTTCCATGATGGGGCCTGAGTTACCCCATGTGTAGGTTCTTCAGATCCATGTGTAATGTAGGTGAGCTGTGCCAGCCCATGAGGTGCCTTATAAATCCTAAAATCATTCTTAGTTTAGGTCAGGGCTTTTTCTTTATTTGTCCTAAGCCCCTGTGAACTCTGGCAAGATGTCTGGGCCCTTCAGACATGCCATAGCAACACATGTACCATGTGGGATATGCTTTTAGGGGCTTCTCTGATCTTGGGGCTCACAGACCAAGAGGAGAGCTAGTTTTTAAAACAATTTAGTGGTTATATGTTCTCCAGAGGCAGAAAGGGAAGCTGACGAGTGTACTCTCACTCTTCCTGTTTGAGGGCTTCCCTGATGCTAAGATAACATCTGGTGAGTAGTTTTGTGGCTGGCCAGGGTGGCTCGGTCCCCAAGGAGCCCAGGAGGCAGGAAATCCAAAGTGATCCCCTCCAGCTCTGTTCATACAGTATCCTTTCACTAACTCGGCGTTTCTCAGCCTTGGTACTATGGACAGTTTGGCTATATAATTTTTTGTCGTGGAAGCTGTGCTGTGCATTGTAGAAGCTTAGCAGTATCCCTTGCCTCTACCTACTAGATATCAGTTGTATCTCCCCCAGTCGTGACAACCACAAATGTCTCCAGACATTGCCAAATGTCCCCTGGGAGACAAACTTGCCCCCGGTCAAGAACCACTGCAGTAGGTGGTCTTGACTGTACTAGGGATGAGCTGAGAAAGGAAGCTGATGATTTAGCAGCAGGATGAATGTGGGAATGTGGCAGAAGGAAGGAGCTGTCTTAGCAATGGGAGGAACCTGGGGATGTGGCCCAGGATGGACCATTCTAGCAGCCCTCAGGGTGAGGATTCAGAGCCGGTGTTCCTGCCCCTCTGGGCCTGATCTGGGCTAGCCCACTAGCAGCCACGGCCCAGGTGTCTCCACTTGGGTTTCTAATAGAAGCCCATCTTGTAGAAATGTTTGGCCTGCCAAGCTTTAGAATCTTGCAGAGATGATGGTAAACAACAACAAAAAAGATATTTTGCCTTTAGCAACTTGTATTTCTTAACTTAAAATTGGAGTGGTTCTGTTTTTCTTGCCCAAGGGCTTCCCTAACACCAAGATAATATCTGGTGAGTGGTTTGGTGGCTGGCCAGGGTGGCTCAGTTCCCCAAGGAGACCTGGAGCACTGCAGCAATGCCCCTGATGCTCTCAGAGCTGATGAGCCTCCACCTACTCCAGCGCAGTCTACACACTGGACCCCAGGTCCTGAAGCCACATGAAACACTCCTGGGCATTTGGGAAATTTTGGAGACCCATTGGGCCAGGTGCTGGGCTTTGAATTCTTGACCTTGTGCCTGTTACAGCAGCAATCATAAGCCAGAAGGGCAGACTTTGCGTGGGTCCCTTACTCCAGTCACCCACCACCAGACCGTGGCGAGGGCAGATTTGTAAGCCTGCAACAGCCCCTCTGCCCTGGGAAACCCCTTGCCCACAACCCCTGTTGTGATTGTGATGTTTCAACTCTCATTCCTGGAATGAAGGCATCTTTGAGCCCACTCTGAACAGAGCTCTGTTCACTGCATGAAGCTATTTTCAACCCTTGGTTGAATTCACAGCTTATTTTTAGGCACATTTCATGTTGAAAGCAAAAGCCATTTCCCAGCCATTCAGAATGAGAATAATGGGTTCCATTTTCCCTCTATTCTTGGTTGAATTGTGCATGAGGAGGGATTTCAGGGCTTGTGGCTGAGGAACTTTCTTGACTTTGAAGGTTGCGGATGAAGTATTTACGCCCATACCCAAGGCTGTGGGTGGGCAGAAAGCTCTGTGTTTTGCCCTGTGACTTGCTTAAGGCTGGAGGAAGGTTGAGAGGGCCATTTGCAGGGAGAAGATACCTCCTAAAGGGGCTTCAGTGTGGGCCACATGCAGGACAAGGGGTGGGGGCCCCGGGAGTTGAATGCAGCAGGTGCTTATGCTGGTATTTTCAAGGCTCTTGGTGATAGCTTTGTTCCTGCCACATCCCTGGCCTTCTCATCCTTTCTACACTTGCATGCCTAGGTTCTGCCCTCCTTCTATTGTCTGTGCTTTAGGGTCTGTCCCTGAAGCATAAAGCCCACTGTGTTTTGGCTGACTTTGAATTTAGCACCTGTCCCTCCAAGCCTCAGCTACCATAGGACTCACTGCTGCCTCAACCACAGAAGCATTTCTTAATCACCTTTATATAGCAAGCTTTTAAATAGCAAAGATGCATTTATTATGATTTACTTGTATTCTTGCCCTCCCTCTGAACATCTGAAGGCCCATTATGCAATTGGGAAGGAAGATTGTATTGGGTGGGGTGGGAGGAGAAGAACACAGAGTTCTAGGTAATTCAATGAAACTGAAAAACAAAACCACTTCCTGAGTTCTCAGGGCTGGGTGTCCTCAGGTTAAGATATTAACCTTGAGTTCTGAGGCTGAGGGCTTTTCTCCACTTGCTTTTCAAGACCTCCTTATCTTAAGGGCAAAAACTCAACTGTGGTTAAAAACTTGGGTTTTGGTTTCTGACAGACTCATGTTTGAATCCTGCCTCTGCCTCGGTCAGGCTGTGACTCTAGGCAAGTGGCCAGAACCTCCCATGAGGCCCAATATCCTCCTTTGTCAAGTGGGAAATGCTGGGCCCTCCATCTGGAGGTTACGAGATCGCGTGAGGTGGTGCATGTCAGGCAAGCACTTGGCATCATGCCTGGGACATGACGAGTGCTCACCTAGCTTTAGCTATTTAAAAAATATTCTTTTCCCTCCTTTGTCCAGCTGAGAGCTAGGAGACACCCTGCCCTGTCAGGGTGATTATGATTTCAAAACCTGCTGGGATGAGGGAAGCAGGTAAGGATGGGAGGGTGGTTGAATCCTCTCAAGTCATCCTTGTACCACCATGAGGTTTTCAGACCCTCACAGACATTGCTTGTACTGCTTGATAAAAGACCCAAGTCCTCTATGCTTCCGATGAGAAATCACATTTATGGGATGTGTGAAAATGATCCTGTTGTCCCCTAACTCCCCCCAATGACTTCGGGTGCCCAGGCCACCCAGAGTTTCGGTGCTAAAACTTTCCTCCAGGAAGAGGAGGCTGGGTCAGCGGAGAATATCTGACCTAAGCCTGAGGCCTCATTTTCTGAGGATGGCGCATTTCTTCTTCCTAGTTCCTCTTGTGGTTCTGAGGGCAAGGCCCCAAGCCACCTCCTGCATCCATGCCTCAGGTCCCATGTTTCCATTTCGGGAACTGCCACAGAGATGGGCAGGAGTTCTTGGTTCCTAATTCCTGGCACTACATCTTGCCCCGTGCTGAACTCTGGAGAACCTGGGTACCCATGGCAGCCATTCTGGATCTGGGTTCTGACACCTTGAGCTAATATGTAGAAGCAGTGTGGAGAAGAAGCCCATTTCCATCAGCCTTAAAGATTTGCTTTCTTATCTGGGAGCCTAGGGACATGGGTCTCTTTACTAAGAACAAGTATTTGCATCCTGTAGTGGGAGGGAGTATGGATTTAAGAAAATGCCCAGCAGGAGGGGTATTGTGGGCATTTGGAACAGGTGTGAACCCCAGATTTATGTGTTCTTTAGGGAGGAGCCTCTCCCTTCCAAACCTTCCTCCAGTTCTGATTCCTATTTTTTCCAAGACTATTAAAGAGGTCTCTCTTTTTTTTTTAATTAAAAAAAAAATTTTATAAGAAAGAAACTCAAATATTCTTAATATATGATCATTCCGTTCTACATATATAATCAGTAATTCACAATATCTCACATAGTTGCATATTCGTCATCATAATCATTTCTTAGAACATTTGCATCGATTCAGAAAAAGAAATAAAAAGACAACAGAAAAATAAAACGAAAACAGAAAAAAAATTATACATACCAGACCCCTTACCCCTCCCCTTTCATTGATCACTAGCATTTCAAACTAAATTTATTTTAACATTTGTTCCCCCTATTATTTATTTTTATTCCATATGTTCTACTTATCTGTTGACAAGGTAGATAAAAGGAGCGTCAGGTGCAAGGTTTTCACAATCACACAGTCACATTGTGAAAGCTATATCATTATACAATCATCTTTAAGAGACATGGCTACTGGAACACAACTTATTAAAGAGGTCTCTTGTTGCAGGTAAGTCAGAAGATGCTGTAGCAAAGGGATGACTTCATCAGCCTGATCCCCCAACACACTGAGCTACCCACATCCCTGGGCCTCTTCATGTGCTATGTGTTCTCACTTTGCTCATAACTTCTGGCTGAGTAGCTGGCTTTGTCCACAGTCTCCTTCATCTACACAGGGGAAAATAGACCCTCTCCTGAGAGGCACCATTCTGCCCTGATTTGGCCATTGCAGGGCCTTGTGGGACCCAGGCTTTGTGGGCTAAATTGGGAAGAGTGGGGATTTTGTTTTCACATTTCCCAGGACTCCCCAGGTGGTACCATTTCTCAGTTAGGAAAAGAAACCCAGCATCCTCAGCCCCTACAATAGACACTCAGGCGCGGCCCAGGGCAGAGATGCAACTGCTCATCACCTTCTGTGTGTGTGTGTGTGTGTGTGTGTGTGTGTGTGTGTGTGTGTGTGTGTAGACTCCTGGTAGTGCTGCCTCAGGGGGGCCCTGGTGTCTGCACACTCATCACCAATAGCTGAAATTGACTCCCCAGCATTCATCCCTGTTAATTTCTCTCCAGATACCATGGTTACTATTCTGTGGAGCATCTCGGGACTACTTGAAGGTCTCTGGGCCTGGGCACAGTGCAGGGGATGTAGGGAAACTGGTTGTCTAGATACCTTCTTGGGATGGAGAAGGAATCCTACTGGGGTGGCCATCCTGGAAAGAATTCTTAGGTAGCTCCACTTAGAAAGGTGGAGGATGCTGGAAAGTTCTGGCTCTGGAAGCCACTTTCAAGAACTTGGTTGGCAGTAAGAGCTGCTCTGTTCCTTTAAGCTGGGGGAAATATGTTGGCCCAAGGAGAGGCTGGAGCCCAGTCTCATGTGGTGTATCTCTTCTGTGACTCAGGCAGGTCTTTTAGATTCACTGCATTTTAATTCCTCCCTATCAGCTTGCCTCACATCCTTCAGGCATTTCGCATTTCATAGGCTCACCCTGAAAAGACTATCTTGCAAGAAAGGATGGCAGGAGTAGCTTTCTGACTTTGAGTGACAAAGGTGTTCAAACATCTGCTTCATTTCACACTCAGGTTGCATGTTGCCTCACCTTTACCTGAATGGAAGTCGTGGAAGTCTAGGCTTTCTTAATTCCAATGGGAAAAGAAGAGTAGAAATAAAGAAGATTCAGTATTTTTTAACCACCTTTCAAAATCTTTCATTTTAAGTTTCCTGCTGGAAACAGAGCATCCTTGGACAGTGGCTGATGGGTAGTGTGGCCGGGCAAAGTCCAGGAGCATCAAAGTTCCAATGCTCCAGCAGAGGGGCCACTCCAGGCTCAGAGCCCAAAGTTGGAGGTATGGCCCTTCCCTTGGGGTCTGATCTGTCGACTCCATACTGGGAAGCAAGCAGGAACCTGTCTCCTTTTCTCTCTGGATCTACAGCCAGTTTTACTAGGAGATGGGGAAGAGCTGCTGCTACATATATGTTGAATAATTACTGTTTTTCCTTAAAGAGGGGTTGCCTTTGATAACCGTGAGGTCGGTGTTCACAGAAACACATCAGGTGGAATTACTGCACTTCTCAGGCAGTGCCAATGAGGAGACAGGCCTTTAAACATTTGACATTTATTGTATTAAGCTTTTTGTAGTGCTTCTCAAACGTTAGCATCTATCAGAATCAACCTGAGGGTTTGCTGGGCCCTACCCCAACAGTATCTGACTCGGTAGGGAATTTGCATTTCTAACCAGTATCTAGGCTAAGTTGATGATGTTCCGCCAGCTGTCTCCATGTTCCTGATTGACACCTGAGCATGAAATGGCCTGGGTGCTTTTGGTTCAACATTTAAAGTCCCAGATAAAGGTCTTATTTGTGGAACCTTTTGGGGATGTTCCTCCAGGTAGCAGGAGCAGGGGTAAAACTTGAAACAGTGATGACAGCAATGGTGACAAGAGGATGGGGCTGTTGGCAGGACAGAAGCTGGAATCCCCTTCTCTGAGCTGCCCCTTTAAAGGGGCTGATGGGGGTGTCCTGTAAATTTTCCACTGACTCTGCAAGGAATTTATGTCCCTATCCAGAGGAGAATTGTGTGATGCTTAGGAAAGATAGCTTTCCAATGGGAGGTGCCAAAGCAAGGATATTATGACAGTCACAATTCATGAAGATGGAAGAACTTGACTCTGGAATCCAGACAAGGCGTGGAGGCCCTTGTGTCCAACTGCAGGTGTGTTGAAACATGTCTGGCACATAAGCCTGAGCGCATATCCCTTTAAGAGCCCTATTTATTTCTTTTAGGATCCCAGAACTATTTTGGGTTTCCTTTCCCTCTGGCAGCCAAAGCCTGGGCTTTGAAAGTAGAGATTCCACAGTTGCACATGGGAAAATGAGCCAAAATCACAATATACAAGACAGTGGGGTCTTGACATTGTGATGCTTTATTCCAAATTACACAAGGCACTTGGACAGGGGCAGGCTACATGTCTCAGAGCACCTTTTGTTCTCGCTTCTGTGCTGGTCCCACTTCCTGATGGTGATGGGAAGCAGCCCCATCAGGCCGTGCTGGCAAGCCCTTCTCCACACAGGAGCCAAGTGTGGGGTGCAAAGCAGAGCAGTGGGGACAAGTGAGAACTATGGCATTGGAGATTTTTTCTCTTCTCCCCACCCCCCTTTTTTCTGTTTCCGTACTTTTTTTAAAACCTAGAAACCTGAAAATGGAAGAAATAAGCCACATTGCTTAAGTCTGGCTGTGACTCTGAGCCACTTGTCTTCTTGCTGCCTGGCTTGAGCTGCACTCATCCTTTTAGTCTCTGTCCACATGGCACCTCCTTGCAGCCTTCCCCAGGACGGTATTAGGTTCTGAATTCTTCCTCTTCTGCCTACCTGTAGCACATTCTTTCCTGGGACAGCTTCTTTTGTCAGCTATTTGTGGGCCTAATTCCTCTCCCTGGATGCCTGGGCATTGGTCCCCCCATGATACCCAGCATGTACCTGGTGCTCACTCTGCTCAGGAAACTGGAATGAAGTGGACATAGTGTCTGCAGTCTCTGGGGAGCTTGAGTCGAGCATGGGAGGCTAGAGGCAGACTCTGGTTTTTTTTTTAGCATTCTTGATTGTCTTAGATTAAATGAAAGAAACCACCTCTGGCCTGGTTTATCAGTTTGGGACAGGTGATAATGAGCTTGTATAGGCAGTGAGTGTGCAGAGGGTGGTAGAATCTGCAGGTAGGATTGTATGCATATCTGGAGTAGCAGTTTTTAAGATACTTCTTTTCATTTTAAATGGAAATGGAAAAAAGCCTTTTCAAGTTTATATTTTTCCAGATTGGGTGACATGCGTTGCCCATGTGGTGTAAGGGTGTTGGCTAATGCTTGCATTTGTGGTCTCATTGGTTACCATGGAAAAAATCAGAATAGATGGTTTCCATGGCAATTATCTTAAAATTAGTTTCTTTGAAGGTGTGGTCATTGCTACAGGGTTCACTGAATACTCTCAGTGCCACCAGGGCTTTCTCTGTGGCAATGCCAAAGCCTGGTCTGAACTTTCTGTGGATTTAGAAAAGTTATCTGCCCCCTGTATTTGAAAGTCCAGGGCACTATATGGGAGTGGGGGAACTTCCTGTTGGGGTCCCCTCTCACCTGGCTTCAGCGACAGCTCATTCCAGATACCCAGGAAGCTTTTTTTCTTTTGTTTTAACTTAACAAAACAAAATTTCCATGTACCATGGAAATTTTCAAGCTAGCACAAAAAAGAATAATATAATGAACCCCCATGTGCTCCTCATCTAGCTTCAATATTTTGTCAATTTTATTTCCTCTCCCTCCATGTTTTTTAGGGGTAGAGTTGGAGTTGTTTTTTTTTTTTTTTTAATTCCAGATATATCATACCACCCAGATATATCATACCATACTGAATAAGGGTTTTTCTTGGGTGGCAGGGGAAGATTTAGAACTTGCACACCCTCCCCACTGTCCTCAGGGTTGGTTTTGTAATGAGCCCCGGGATGCCCTTGTTCCTGCCTGGAGATACGCGGGACCCAGGTGGGCATCCGCTGGGGGGCACTATCCCTCTTTGCAGCCCACAGGGGAGAGAGGGAGAGGTGCTGTATCCTTGGCTCACAACTACCATGTGTGACTTCATTCTCCAAGTAATAGAGAGGCCGTGAGACCCCTGTGGGCTGCAGTCTTCCTAGCTCCTCCCCGGGCAACAAGGTGCTGGTGGTGAAGGGCTTTGACCTCTCAGAGGCTTTTTGTCTCTGTGTGTAGAAAAAAGCTAGTCCTGATTATCTGTCAGCGAGCTTTGCTAGTGCCCTGTGATGCTGCACAAACTATGAATCACTGAGTTTGGAAATGATGCCCGGGGCGTGGTTAGTGGCTCTCACACTCTCCATTGAACTGAGTGCAAGGAGAGTTTAAAATAGCCAGCCTTTGTTCCTGAGGTCTTGAAAATTCAACTCCAGTAGTTACAATGAGCTGTCTTCAAGTGGATCTATAAATAAACCACTTCTGTTCCTTTTGTCACTGAGAGCTTTGGCGTCTTCCAGAGACATCGGCTCTGCCGCTTATTGTCATTAGACCCTTCTCATCTGTGAGACAGTCACAGCCGTCAACAAGCTGGGCTGATACCCTGAATTTGCAATGACAGCAACATATTTGCTTTTCAAAATCTACAGTCCTGCGAGATATTTAATAACCACAAGGGATAAGATAGTAACTTGCGGTGGAGAAACCTTTAGAAAGGTCAGATCACCATTGTCCAAGGTCCACACTACACAAACCCCCATAATAGGATGCACATCACTTTTTTGGTGTTCTTGTCAAAAATATATAACCCGGTGCAATCATGAGAAAATATCAGTCAAACCCAAATTAAGAGACATTTGATAAAATAAGTAACTGATCAATATTCAGAAATGTCAAGTTCATGAAAGATAAGGGAATACTGAGGAACTGGTACAGACTGCAGGGGACTAAGGAGAAATGACAACTAAATGCAGTGTGAGGTCCTGGATAGAATTCTAGAACATTAGGATCCAAAGACATAGTAGAAAATTTGGTGAAGTTTGAATGGGGTCCTTAGTTTGGCTATTGGTATTGAATCAATGTTATTTCCTGGTTCTGCTCCTTGTACTCTAGTTATGTAAGATGTTAACACTGGAGGAGCAGTGGGGAGAGACATAAGGAATCTCTCTATGCTATTTTTTGTAACTTTTCTCTAAGTCTAAAATTAGTTCAAAACAGTTGAGTTTAAAAAAAAAAGACTACAGTCAACACGTGGGCTTTATCAGAAGCCTGATCTCTTCCTCCCAGGATGCCCTGGTTCAGGTGCTCGCTGTGGGGAGGGTAGGCATTTTTGTTTCAAGGTAGGGGTGGGTAGCCTTAAGGTTCTCAGTGCCCAGTCTGTGGTTGGCCCTTGGTAATATTTGTGGAACTGACCTGACCAAGAGCCAGCTCTAAAGCGAGTTGTGCCACATTCAGAAGGAATGCTCTTACAAAGGGGCTTCTCACGAGCAGGGGGCTGCAGGGCAGATTATCTGCTGGCTGATCTTCTTGTCTCTGAGAATGCTCCAGAGGTACATCTGCTCCAGGAGCTCCAAGGCAGGCTCCAAGTCATCAGCAGATGCTCTCTGCATGAGCACACACTCCTCCCAAGGCTTTGTGGGCTATGTGAGGTTCCAGACCCCACCACCCTGCCCCACTTACCCTGTTCCTTCTCATCAGTTTTCCTGACCCTGTGGGCTCTGCCTTGCTGCTCATCAGTGTATGTTTCTGACTATCACAAGTGAAATGACCTATGGGCTTCTGCCCCTGAAAGCCTGGGGTTGTGCTCCCACTCTTCACAACCCCTCCAGGGAAGAGGATGGGGGGCTTCCTTTGTACCAATGAATGTTCTAGATGTTGTTGTGCTTCCTCATGGCCTTGGCAGGTTTGGAATTGCTTAGCCTTCTCTCCCTGATTCATCCTTGCTCCTTTCTTCTGTGCTTCTCGCACCTGTTTCATTAAGACAGCCCTCCTCAACTCCTCTCCTTTCTCTTGGGGGCGTATTTGGCCACAGAAATAACTTCCCATTTCCTGCCAACCAAGGTAATCCTTTCACGCCTTTGAAAATAGTGGCTTTATAAAGCATCTTTCTTGTTTGAGGGGGAATTCTTGCAAACCCTCAGAGAGGAGGCTGGGGACTGAGCAGAAGATTGCTGGGGGTTGAGTACAGAAGTAGCTCGAGCCTGTCATAGCTCTGAGCGTGGGGGCCTCAGTCTTGACCTTGGGTCTGGGTAATTCTGTCCTTAGCATGTGTCTCCCACATGCCAGTTAGGCTTGTGACCAATACAGATATAATAGGGACAGCAGCAGCATCTTTGGTCCCTGCCTTAAGGGACCATTTTAAAGGGGATTGTGAGATGAGAAAATGGGCTGAGCTGCCAGTAGCCCTGGGCATCCCTGGTTCCATGTGTGGCAAGGCCTGGAATCCAAGGGTAGGTCAGGCGTGTGGATTTCCTCATCCTCTACTTTAGACCCACCCTTCAACCCTTTCACAGTTCTTAGTCCAAAGGATGTCCTGTCTGTTTTCCATCAGTAGGGGCATGGAATCAAGGGGTGACTTCTAGACCTGGCTGTGATCCATGGTTGTGGAGTATTTGATTCGAGTCATAGGCTGTGTGTTGTCCCCAAGCCTTTTGGCTAACTCTGCCTTCACAGATGACCAGCACCCCTTCCTCCTTGGGAGCCTAGCATGGCAATTGCACTACAGCGTCCGACATCTTCCTACCCTCTGGATAAAAGCCAACATCAGGAACCATACCCCATACTCAGCCTTGGCCTGGCTAGGAGAAGAGTGTTGGCAAGATGATTTTAAGAAACCAGAATTCCTTTTGGGTTCAGTGCTATGTTTAGAACCAGAAGTTTCCTCTCTTGTTGGGTTCCAGGCTGGAACCTTAAATTATAGGGCAAATAAGGTTGTAGTATATCTAGTCTGCAAATGTGTGTGGTGAATGCAGTACCAGGGGTTTTGTTGTTGTTGGTGGTTGTTTTTTTTTTTTTTTTAGCTTTGACTTGAGAAAACAGCCCTGTCTTTTTGCATTTGAGAAGCTGGTGATGAGAGTGAGCCAAAATGGGCTCTGTCCGACTCCCTGCTCTCTTCCTTGGGGTTAGGTGTAGCAAACATTGAGGCAGGCCTCTTAACTTCACGGGGCCTAATCGCTGAAGCTGAATGCCTGGGCTGAAGACTGAGAAATGTATGTGTCCCTGAATCTCTGCATCTTCATTTAGCAGACCGTGCCATGAATAGCTTAATGAAAGATTAAATTGAAAAGATTTAATTGTGAGATGTGTGTATGTGTGTCCATCTCTTCCAATTTTGTACTCATCCCTGCTTTGCAAACACATGATATGCTTTGGTGTGTTAAGTGGGCAGTGGCCAAATGGGCTGCCTGCCTGGGAATCTAAAGGAGGTTACCAGTGAGACAGCCTAGCCTTTGGCCTTGAGCCACCTCCCTCTCCCCTCTCTGGTCCACACTCAAACCCATGCACTAGTTCCTCAATGTTTTCATCCCTTATAGAGTTTTTGTTTTTGGAACAGGCCAGTCAGAGAGCAAAGTCCAGTATTAGAGAATAAAAGAAAAGGGGACATCTCTACCTCGAATAAATGTTAATAATTGACCACCCTGCCCACCAGAGAGGGGTATTCTGTCAAGTCAGATCAAAATTTCCTTAGGGTAAACACTCCAGCCATTCCTGGCTGCTGGCCAGGTATGCACAGACCTCGCTTGTGCCTGCCATGGTGTGCAGGGCTGCTAAGCAGCTGAGGCCTGACACTTCATTGACTAGGCTGCTGCTTGGGAAACACTGCCTGGAGATGTGTGCTGTTATCTCAGTTTCTGTGGGTGGATCAAGGCTTTGGGAATTGAACTGCAATGAAATGTGACTCTGCCATTCTGCATTTGGAAACCGTAATCCAGGCTGGCCTTCCCTGGGGGTCTTCAGCCTAGGTTTTGGTCCACTTGTAATACCCAGTGGTGAGGTTGTGATTTCCACTTTGGGTGCAGAGTAGCAGGTTTTTCAAGTAAGAATAGGCTGGGCTCCTGGGGTATTTCAGTTGTAATTAATTGCATTTTTTTAAGGCAGGTTTATTGAGGTATAATATATAAAGAGTAACAGTCATCTTTTTAAGTAAACAGTTCTATGAGTTTTGACGAACACAGTCATGTAAACATCATCACGATCAAGATATAGAATATTTCCACTGCCTCAAAATTCCCTTGTGGAGTCAATCTGCTCCCACCACCTCTAGGCCTAGGCAACCACCAATTTGCTTTCTGTCACAATAGAGTAGTTTGCGTTTTCTAGAATTTTGTATAAATGGAATCATAGTTATATATTCTTTTTTGTCTGGCTTTTTTCACTTAACCTAATTATTCTGAGATTAATTGATGTATTATATATAGGTAGTTCATTTCTTTTTTATTGCCGAGTAGTATTCCATCAAATGGATATACCACAATTCTTTATCTGTTTCCTGTTAGTGGACATTTTGCCCATGAACTTTTCCTTAGCAGCCTAAAACAAGAAGCATTTATTATCCTTTAATTTCTCTGGTCAGGAATTCTAGAACGGCTGTGTCCTTATCTTGGGTTTTTTCATGAAGTTGCAGTCCAGATATTAGCTGGGGTTGCAGTCTACTGTGAACTTTTGTGTATAGATCTTTTTATGGACATGTGCTCAAAAAGTTAATAATTCCTAATAATTCCACTCCTAGTCTATATCCTAAAGAATTGAAAACAGGTGTTCAAAAAAACGAGTATATGAATGTTCATAGCAACTTTATTCACAAGAGTCAAAAGGTAGAAATAACCTAAATATTCATAAACAGATGAAAAGATATACAAAATGTGGTATATCTATACAATGGAATACAATTTAGTTATAAAAAGGCATGAAGTGGGCGGGCACTGGTGGCTCAGTGGCAGAGTTCCTGCCTGTCACGCCAGAGACCTGGGTTCGATTACCGGAGCCTGCCCGTGCCAAAAAAAAACAAAGCATGAAGTACTGATACATGCTGCAACATAGATGAGCTTTGAAAAATTATGCTAAGTGAAAAGTCAGACACAAAAGACCATGTATTATATGATTCCACTTGTATGAAATATCCAGAGTAGGCAAATACATAGAGACAGAAAGCAGATTAGGGGTTGCCAAGGGCTAGGGAGAAAAGGGAATAAGGAATGACTGTTTAATGGGTACAGGGTTTTTGCTTAAGGTGATAAAGTTCTGAAAATAGAGAGTGATATTGTTTGCATAACACTGTGAATGTATTTAATGCCACTGAATTGTATATTTCAAAATGGTTAAAATGGTCAATTTTATATGTATTTTTCTCACAATTAAAAAACAATCTCAGCAGGATTTTTATAGTATTCAACCAGCTGATTCTGAAATTTACATAGATAGGCGAGGAACCAGAAAAGTCAAAATACGTTTGATTTCAAAGACTTATATACATTAATTAAGACAGTATGGTACTAGTGAAAAGATAGACACATAGATCAATGAAACAGAGTCCAGATACAAACCCAGAAATCTGGCCAATTAATTTTCAACAAAGGTACATAAAATAAAATAACAGAATAATTGGAAATCCATATGCAAATCCACATTACAAATGTAAAGCCTAAAACTATAAAATTGATATATATTTTTCTTCCAAAACATAGGAGAAAATCTTTTGACCTAGGGTTAGGCAAACATTTACATGGCACCAGTTAAACGATCCATTAAATCGTCAATTTAATGATTCATTAAAGAAAAAAAACTGATAAAATGGAGTTCATCAAAATTCAAAACCTCCACTCTTTGAAAAACACTGTTAGGAAAATGAAAAGACAAGCCACAGAGTGGGGAAAAATATTTGTAAATCACACAAAAAGGACGTGTATCCAGAACATACAAAGAACTTTCAAAACTCAGAAATGAGAACATATAAAACCCAATAACAAAATAGGCGAAGGATTTGAACACACTTCACCAAAGAAGATACAGAGGTGCCAAACAAACACATAACAAGATGCTCTATATCACTAGTCATTAGGGAAATGAAAGTTAAAATCAAAGTGAGATTTGATTTTAATCAAATCAAATGTCTACTAGAATGTCAACATTTAAGACTGACCATATAATGTGTTGGTGAGGATGTGAAGGAACTCCAACTCTCATACACTGCTAATGAGAGCGTAAAATGGTACCTCTTTGGAAAACACCTTCAGAATTACTTAAAAGATTAAAAAGTGAGATATCCCCATGTCTACTAGAATGTCAAAATTTAAAAGACTGACCATATCATGTGTTGGTATTAACCTAAGAAAAGTGGAAGCACATGTCCATAAAAAGAACTATACACAAAAGTTCAC